>NC_141695.1:640348356-641548356 GCF_964263255.1 Lissotriton vulgaris
TCATGTCTTTACCAGTAGCGGCCGGTATGGCTCGTGGGTGGTGAGGCAGGCGTGGTAGGGCGGGGTTCAGTGCGCGGGGGGTACAATGCAAAATTATCATTTTTTAAATAATAACTTACCTTGCCGCGGGGTTCCGAATCTTAGCTTCAGCTCTCTTCCGTCGGACACTGGGAACAGGAAGCACATCTAGACTTCTCTGACTAATCGATGCTCAGCCAGGGAGTGGGGGCCTGGGCATGTTCTCCACGCAGGATGTAATGCAGTTTGCATGGAGAACAGGGAAAGTGCACATGACTGTTTGGCTGGTCCCAGAGGGAAGGCCAAACAGTCATGTGCATTTAGAAATGGGTTTGCCCATTTAGAAATGGGCAAACCGCTGCTCCCCTGCCCTGCTCCGAGAGCAGAGCAGCACGGAACATAAAATGATAATAACTTGAAGTTATTATAATTTTATTTTTTCTTTATTTGCACTGCTTAAAAGCAGTGGGGCGATAGTGGAGGAGCCACCACTAGACTTTTCACTGGCAGGGAGCCCTTCACTACACCTAAACAACCTGTCCACCATTTTCATATCCTGCTAAACAAATGTTTGAGCATGTAAAGAGAGTCTTTACTTTTAAGCTCTTCATTTTAGTAACTATTTTGGTTATGCTTACATTTTAATCAATATTTGTGCAGCCGGATGCTTGCTTATTTTACTGGTTGAGTGTTTTTCTTCTGACCTCTTTATTACCTAAGAATATTTCCTCTGCTTGATGAAATATTCATAGGAGTAATTATTTTATGTTTGTCCACATTATTACCCCAATATTCATATTTTTTTTGATCACATAATTGCTTGCATATTTTCTTCAGTTTGATTTTTAATTGCTAAGTTAAATACTGCATTTTGCCACATTCATTTTTTTTCTGCCTGTCCCCATTATTATTTAATTGTCCGCACAGTGACACACTCCCATAAGTGTTTATCCGCTTAGTGAGTTCAGAATTATTATCTTCAACCCACTCCTTTATTATTCTGCTTCTGATTACAATATTGTTTAAGCGCTCAGGTTCTAATTGATTGAATGAATACTCTTATCTGTATCTAGAGCTAGATTCACGTGTTATTTATATATATATATATATTTTTTATTTATTTATTTATTTTACATTTTTTTTGTAGTACTCGTCATCTGTCTTATCCACTTATCACTTCTTTATTTTCTTCCACTTGATTGTATTAAACTTCAGTGATTATGATATTCCTGATGCTATAAATACTACACTCGCATTTTTGGTATAGTCCTACAGTGACTTTAGTGTTTATCTTCCGATGGTCCCAGTGTTTAATTCACTCAACCTTATTATTGCTTGAGAACCAATTTGCTCTTCGACCACATTTTTAAAACAACGTTCTCAAAGATCTCATTCTTGCAGAACTTCATTTATACATTTAAAAAAAAATCTATTGGTGTACCCATTCACATGAATACTTCAACACTGTCTGTTATCTTTACTAAATGTTCATTATATGTTTGACACAAAAACTACTAATAGGAATTGTCAAGGAAAATGTTTGTGAATGCTCACAAAATTGCAAATTTCTGGGTCTTCTCTTCATTGTACATAACAAACACACCACTGATCTGCCACCCTATCCCTCCCTAAACTGACAACGATGAACGAACCGCCATGTCCATGGATTTTCCACCATCCTAGTTGATTCTGTCAAACATGTAGTTGTGTAATTAGAGTCATAAATGTCATGTGCGCCTGAGTCACATTTAAGAATGCAAATAAATTGTGAAACGGCCGTAAAGTGTTAATCTTCTGTCTCATCACATTATTCCTTGAGTATGTACATTGAATTACTATGCCAGTGTTTATTATCAGCCTGATCATATTAAATTAAGCCATATTGACTGTTTTATCACATTATAACTACAGTTATCTTCTGTCTCATCCTATTACATTATCTTCTGACTCCACACATTACATCAGCATTTATGTTGTGCCTGATCATAATGTGTCTTTGGAACTTAAAGATGGAGAGAGAAGCGCCCAGGGTCCTTCCTGTATAATGGGAATGTAGGCTTAAGGAGAGAGGAATGCCTCGCTTAGACACTGCTTTGCACATATCCAAACTTTCAATGGTTGTCGGCAACCAGGACATGGCAACAAGGCTATGTGAAAAGATCACCTGTGATCTCTTCTTGCAATGCTCCCTAAAAAAGGCAGTTCAAGACTGCTAATTCTAATTTGCCCCGCTACCAAAGACACCTCCCAATGACCTGGGCTTGATCAATGCACAGTAAAACTTGGACCTCTGTATATGTTTTGTGTTTCCACTGTCACCACCTATTTGTTTGAGGACTTTGGGTTAGATGTCACAAAAATGGCGATGCAATCGATCCCTTTCTTCCCAGATTAATGACGTTATCACTAGTGTCTGAAATAGTACTTCTGGGATGATGTGCTGTTCCTCTCCATAATATTCCCAAAATACATCATACAATCCTGAACAGTTTGTACAGGGTAGCTTACCTTTATGGCCAATGCTGCTCTGTTCAGCGTGTTCCTACAAAATGTGATGAAAATATCAACCAAGATAGACCTGAACAACACCAGAGGGATTACCCCGCCATGCAAACCATAACTTAAAAACCGAAAGCAAAGCCGATGACTTCATGTGTAATGTAACAGATGATTTCACTAATGGCATGAATGATCACACTAGTGACATTATATGTTACCTTATTAACATTACGAAGGACCTGACTGTTGATACAGTTTGGTATCTTTGTGAATGTCTTGCAATGTAAAGATCTGGACTTAAATCTTCAAATGTATTGTTGTAAATATTGTTAGATCATACGCATTCCATTGCATTTGGTGTGTACTTCGTGCTTTGCAGGGATGCAGCTGTGCTTTGTTTAGCTAACCACAGCTGGGAATTTCAAGGTTTTTGGTTTTATTTCATAACCCCAACTGCATCTTGACTGTGTTGAATTTCAGAGGCTTTTTAAACATATATTAAGGTGTTAAGACCCAACCTAACCATAACTTAATGATAACCGTGTTTAGCTGGAAAGGTGAAAATGTTTTACAGGTGGTTCTGTGGATGTGAATGGTAAGTGTGCAGGAAGTGTAGTGCTAAATTATAATGTCTTCGTATCATGTTGTGGGACTACCTCCATTCTGCATGGCCTTTAGTTTTGCACAGTCTGGGATGACAGAAAGGCCTGACGGCATCCCAACCCCTAAGCTAACCCACCTTACAACTAACCACCTTAATGCAACTCTGTCAAATGGTGATTGCAACTCTATTAAATCAAAGCTTTGATTTGATTTGATGAAGCCCAACCAATGCATTTTTGTGTAACTACTTTCTCGAAAACTACTGAACAGATTTAGAGCAAACTAAACAATAGCATGTCAGTGAGTACGGTTCTGTTTGCATGACAGCAAGAGCAACGTTTTCTACGGGAAATAAAATGGGAAATACTATATTTTTTGCTTCCCCTTAAATATTCCCAACTGCCGGATCTGCATGAAACTTGTCATGCCAAACCCATATCAAATTAACTTTTTTGGGAAAGGTTCATTCACATTAGTGAAACAGCACCAAGGTTAGTAGCAAAACAAAAAATGCGTTTTAATGGGATTTCTAACTTGACAATAACTACACACTGGCAAATATTTTTTGTCTAAATTTATACATTCTTTGTCATATAATTATTTTGATCATATTGTTTATACAGAAAATGAAACAGTACAATCCTGTATTTTTCTTACTATTTTCTCTATTTGAAAAAAAAATCCTTTTTCGATCTAACTGCTGCAAAAGAAACATATAATGTAAAAAAAGATATAACAGATAACATATAATATATTTGTGTTCCTCATGAATCATGAGGCCTTATGGTTTATGATGCTATGATGTAGTCAGAAGCCTTTTATAACAATACTAGCTGCCCGTCTTGACGTTGTCCGGATATAAAAAAGATTTAACTGAAGGACGGACGGCAAACCTTACCGAACGCTACCCCACCGCTTTACAATGCAGCAGGCGTCTTAGCATGCACACGCCCACACACAACAAAGCTGAAGGGCACGCACACCTCACGACGTGCACAAACTCTAATCTCATCACAGTGAGGTGTGGTGCTGTTCAGCGTTGTTGTGTGTGGGAGTGTGCATTCTGAGACGTGTGGGCGTCTGCATTGTGAGACGCCTGCTGCATTGTAAAGCGGGGGGTAGGTAGCGTTCGGTAAGGTTTGCCGTCCTTCGGGTGAATCTTTTTTATACCCCAACAACGTTCTCAGGCTGCAAGCGTCTCTGAACGCACACGCCCAGCCACATGCCCACTTTTTTTATACCCAGGCAACGTTCTCAGGCTGCATGCGTCTCTGAACGCACACACCCACCCACACGCCCACCCTCGCATAACGCACACGTCCACCTCAGAGATGGCGCTACTTCCAAGGGACTACTTTGTCAAAGAACGTACTTTGCCCTTCTAAAGTATATGTTTTGCTGGTATATAGCCTATGTCCATCTGCGCACCCTGACATTTTCAATGCTGTATTGGGTGTTTGGATTGGCGCTGTGGTTCCTGAGATTACCCGCCTCAAAGGTTTGGGTTCTCTCTCTTTATGGATAGACCCATCATACACAGCTACTTATGTAATATGGTCCTTTTATATATTGTTCTTGTTTATAGCTCCTAGCGTAATTCTGGACACCCTGATCACTTAAAATGATTTCTCTGTTTTTACTGCTGACCAACTGTTGCAATTACAATTTCAATGTCAGCAGGTAAAAGAAAGGTAATAATAAAAATGGTTTAAAAAAAAAATAAAGACTCTAGACCGTGACACTGTCGGTGGTCAGTGCAAGACATTATCTTCGGAATTCTCATGAGAGTCATTAGCCATTCAAGTGGAATCTACAAAGAATTTAGACACCAAATTTGTGAGGAGTGGCATGAGCGCTATTACATGCACACATTGCATTTTATTTATTCCGATATACTTGGGAAGTATGCTCGCTGGGAGTAAACCAAGGTCGAGGCTCTGTTTTACACGGTACAACTTTTGGGGGTTTTCCGCCGCACATTAGGAGGCGCCGACATACATATGCATCCAGTTCCCCTGAATCTCTTTGACCTGCGAGATGCACCAAATTAACATTTAGCAATTGCTGGGACGGTGTGTAATGAGATGTGCTAAACCGGAGGTGGATTTTTGCACTGGTCTGTGTGACCTTTTCTGCTCCAATCTGAAAAGGAGCAAATGCCACGGTTAATGGGGGTGCTGATGGAAAATGTAATTAGTGGTGGCTGCATCTGCTTGCCAACTGAAGAGAGAGCTAATAGGAGCCAATAAGGCACTGCTTTGTTTTGTTTGTCAGAAAAGGAGCAACCCTTGAAATGCTGTAAGATTGTGGAGACCTTGTTGTTTGGTACTTGCAAAAAAACACCTGTATTTACAATGTATTTACCCAAAGCGCAGTGACGGCTCCTATTTACCAGGGGTGGCGGGGGGATGGGGAGGGTTGTAAATGAACAATAAAAAAAAAACAGCAACTAAATGCTTACCTTCAGGTGGGCCACCTGGCCAGCCGCCGCCTCTCGGTCCACTCGCCACCGCCGCCGCTTGCTCCAGGAAGCAGGAACAGGAAGCACCAAGGCATGTGTACTGCCTGGGTGCAGAACATGCAAAGTGCGCATGAGGGTTTGGCTGGCCAGAGTGGGCCGGTCAAAGCATCATTGCCCACCTTGTAGTGGGCAAGCCACACCTCCCCAGCCCTGCTCTGGCAGTCCAGCCCCGCCCCTGCACCAGGAAAGGAAAACTAAAATGATGTAACATTAGTTTTTATCACATTAGTTTTCTTTAACTACTACTCACAAAGCAGCGGCAAAAGTGTTAATTGTTGAGAAAGGGTCACTAAACTCTCTGACTCCATCCTCCGGTATTTAGATGCAGCAGAGCTGGTTCAAAACGTGATTGATTAAGATTATGAGTGGTGTGAAATTTGAAATTTGCGCATTTCCTCAAGATGCATTCGGAAAATACATGTTATAAGTTACAATGTGTGTGGTATGGACATATGTTAGGTGGCATATAGCTTTAAGTCTCGCCGAAGACCTATTGTGGTCGATGCCACTACTTACAGTGGACTTCGCGTGTAACCAGTGCTTACCATCGGTTGAGTTTCTTATCACTCTACTTAGCTTGCATCAAATTTGATGCCTTTCTTTCCTCTTCCCTTCCTTTTTCATGTGTTTCTTCCATGGAGTGGAGGACTTCATTCCCTCCTTCTGCTTACTTTCCAGAAGCTGCTTCTTTCTTTATTTCCTTTGACAACTCAATGGGAGAGCATTTGTTTTCTTGCCCTCTCACTCGTGCTCTGCTTCCTCACCCAATCCCGCCATGTTCTGTTTTGCTTCCCTCTCATCCCTTGCTCCACCTACCCTTTGCCCTCAGTTTTGTCTCTTTTTAAAAAAATGTTACACCCCTACCTCACCCTCTGTTGCCTGCCCCTCATCTCCCGCCACTCCACTGCTGCATTTCTTTCATTTCTTTTTTGCTGAACAGGATCATCAAACTCAGTGGCAAAGCCAATAAGTCAACATTAGCAGCCACAAGATGAGACCTTTTACATTTGCAGATGTTTGTTTCGTACATTTGCATAATGCGTAGACTATTTTCAATAAACTGTTTTGTACCTTCAAAATAGATAATTTCACAACTTGAGGTTCTCTTCTGACACTCGCTGTGGATACTGTATGGATTGCTGCACTTCATGTCTGAACCTATATGAACTTTTGTGAACTCTCAGAAAGTAACTTGACCGTAGAGGCCTTCCAAATGTCCACTGTTTGGCTTGGTCGCGTTTCTGACACTCTTCTGGGAAAGTCCATATTACACACCCATTTTAAAATTACCTGGCCTTAAAATATAAATACATTACAAAGAGGAGTGACAAAAAGACTCCACATTAAACTTTTTTGAATTGTGTGTCTTGCTCATGAGGATAATACGACTCGTCATAGCAAAAACATTATGAATCTTTGCCAATATTTGTAATTTGTTTGTGGAGTAAGCTCATGTACCAAATATCTTACAAGCACACTGTCTCTTTTCATTGTAGGTGCCTGCAAGTCTGTTTGTAAGATTTCTGGCCATAGTAAAAAATCTGGCAGCGGCGCTTGCAGCCCCGAACACTGCCCCCAGTGTTCGAAGACTCTGACCAACGACTCGGAAGTGACAGATAATGAGGTTGTAGAGTCGGAGGGGGAGGGCGTCTACGAGTTCACACAGGACGTCCAGTACAGTGACCAGAGGGACCCTCAGCGCCCAAACCAGACCCCGAAAGAAACGCATGCTCTCGTGAAGCTCTGGAAGCTTGTGTGTGAAACATTTCGAAAAATCGTGGACAGCAAATATTTTGGCAGAGGAATCATGATCGCCATTCTCATCAACACGCTTAGCATGGGGATTGAGTATCATGAACAGGTGAGCCGCAAACCAATATCCATAGTGACCAAGGGATGTTAGGGCTTTGTGACCCAAGGCAAATTCTACTTTGTAATCAAGGCTGCATGTATGTATGTATGTCAGTTTCTTCCTTAATTTAGGATAGATTTTGCTTCTGGTAATTATTCAAACTAATTCTAGATGTTGTGGCAAATTGAAACAGCTTAATTTTCTCCAGTTCCTCTCTTTCCCTTCTTAAACTATCTGCACTCTCAGATAAGATCCATGCAGGAGAGCAGGAAGAATATATTGAATTTGACCCAGGGTGTCTGTAGGAATGAGAGCAAGGGAACCATTTTCTTAGACCTGTAATAAGGGATAATGCAGAATTCTGGGCCATCTGAAGTTTAGTGAAACTAAATGGATAATCAGGGGAGATACATGCATGAAAGTTGTTAGTACAATCACGGTTGGAGATGAATACCATACAGGTGAGTTGATTTTAGAGGTTTTGGTGAAAATAATTTTTTTAAGTTGGTTAAATTGGAAACAAGGTTGGGGGTTATTCATGAACATTTAGCACTGGCACATTGCAAAGTTGTGTAGTGTCTAGGCCTTGTCTTTTGTTCATGCCGAGGTCCACATCCAGGAAGACCTAAAGAATTTTGCTGCAGTTAGTGTAGAAAACTGGTACATTGAAAAATGTTGGGACACCATTTGGGGAATGTAGAAACTGTCGGCACTTAGAAGGAATTCCTTAGTCTTTAATGCTTATCTAGAATGTTTTTCTATCCAGCCATTCACCACTGACTGCTAGCCAGTTTGGCAATTGGCTGAAGTGGTACTGTGCCACAGTGACTTTAGGATAAATTTGGATGTCTACGGAGTATGAGTGGAACGCCAGGACTGTATATCTAAGAAGGTGCAAGATTGGAGCTTGTAGATATTTACAAGAATGGGGCTGAAGGTAGGCCTTGTGGGATGCTTCTGGTTATTGCGTTGTTTTTGAGATAATAGTATTCATTTTTCCTCACCATTAATGTTTACTGAGGAATGAGTGTAGCCAAGCTAATGTGGTCCTGGATGCTCCTGTCATAGCTTTTAATCTTTCAATTAAGGTGAGATGGAATATACTTGTGGGAGAAAATTGATACCCCAGAATTTGAGACACCCAAACTTTACCTCAATCAGATCTCCCACATTTCAATGGGTCAGAGACGGTGCTAAACCTCGGTATCATGAAGCAATATGTCCCGAAGTCAAAGCACCTCCCCAGGAAACAGAATAATTTAAATAGATTAAGGGGATCCCCTCAATAACTGTACTCTAGGGAAACATCCATTACAACGCAGTCATTAAAATTACCTACCTTTACAACACAACTGTTACAACGCAACTGCCTTCACATCGCATGCCATCACAATGCATACCATTACAACGCATGTCACTACAAAGCATACCATTACAACGCATGCCATTACAACGCATTCCATTACAACGCATTATAAGGTCAGCTATGGAGATTTTTTTAGTATTAGGGTGGGCATGGGTTTTGGGGTACATGGGAATAGTAATTTTACCCCTACACTATCCAACACTTTCCCTACATTTGCACTCACTGGAGTGGGAATAGTAAGTTGTACCCCAAAACTATCCAACACTCCGTAAATTTTAACCCCTACACTATCCAACACTTAGTAATTTTTACCCCTACACTATCCAAAACTTACCCTACTGTGCTATAAAAGTATTATGCGTTGTAATGGTATGCGTTGTAATGGCATGCATTGTAAAATCATACAATGTAATGGTAGTTGCGATGTAAAGACTCCGTTATAAAAGCATGCGTTGTAATTGCATGCATTGTAACATCATATATTCCACTCTAGATCAATGAAACACTTGGCCCTTTGTATTTTTTTATCTCATGAACCGCTTTGAAATATTTTTTTTGTCATTTTCAAAGTGGTCTATTTTTGCCAAGTGGTAACAGAGCTTATTGTGTTTGTTGCGGTATTTGATGAATCGCCTTATACTGCATGTGCTGGCTTTAGAATTATAGAAAGAAGCTACCTTATCAGCAGCCTCTGGTATTAGGGTTGGAAGACTGTTGCAGGTGTGGTTGCCTGGAACTGTAAGGGTATTGTTAAGAAAGGGTCTTGGACAGATGATTGGAAGGAGTCTTAAAGAGCTCTGCTTTCACTCTGAAATGGTGGCTGGCCCTTGATTCTTACGAAAGTTTATGAAAATGATGGAAAGGGGTACAAGCCTGACCAGGACCTGGTCTGGCAGTGGGGCGTAGTCTATCCAGAGGTTGGAGGCACCAACCATGATAGTTTTATGGATAAGTGGATGGTGAAAACCTTGAAAAAGAAGGGAGAAGATCAGCGGCTGAAAGTGGCAGGAGGGCTTAGTTTTTATGTATGAGGTTTGATTACAAACAAGAGAGTTTCTGCACTGAGGACAGCAGAGTAAGTAAATGGCTATTGATTGTAGTTGAGTATTGTAAGCAGTGGTGGGGGGGGAGGCAGTGTGGTTGGAGGATTTCCTTGGCTGAACCAGGTTTCGGCCAGGATGTGGCAGGCCAGATCAAGGTCAGTGATCCTCATGGTGTGGGTGTCAGGCATTCAATCTGACTTGTCTGAAGGAGACACAAATCTTGGAATCTTTTAATATAACTCCCACTGAAACATTGGACATTTTTAAGCATTTATAGAAAATATAGCTAATCAAGGAAAGTCAGTATTCCTTATTTGGGAATATGTTTACACATATTTACACATTAAATGTCATTAGTAATACTGCTTAAAACGAGTACAACCATTTGAAATTAACAAACATTTCTTAAAGTGTGCTCTTTTGTTGGTATTCCTTTTCATATACCAGAACATGAAAGGGATGTATGCCGTTACAACGCATGCTTTTTCCACGCATGCCTTTACAACGCAGGTTTTACAACGCAAGTCGTTACAACGACTTGCATTGGGGGGACGCTGGATAGTGAAATGTTTAATTTACTATTGAACTCCAGTCCCTATGCATAGTAGAGAAGGTTTTGGATAGTAAATTAAACTATTCCCTATCCTACAGCGCCCTCCAGCGCAAGTCGTTGTAACGACTTGCGTTGTAATTCCTGCGTTGTAAAGGTACTGCATGGAAAAAGTTTCGTTGTAAAGGATGTTTCCCCATGAAAGTATAATTACATCCTGAATAAAAAAAACATAAGACCTTGACCTGAAAGCACCTTACCAAGGCTACAGTATTTTTATTTTTTTTAATGTTGCAGGTGTGCAGCACTGGATGTCTTCAGTCTGAAGGCAGAAATAATCTAATGAATGCCAACTTCTGTCCCTACACGTCTGTCTACAGCATCATCGGGACCCTATGAGTACAATGTCCCTCCATTGTACGTCTGGCATTTCTCAGCACATTCCACTGCTCATGCCTTTGATTCCAAATAATGGATATTCTAAAGATTGAGACACTCCTCTCCTTTCATAGGAAATAAGTGGCTCTCAATAATGGAGCAGGTGTAATGGCGTCGGAGCCAAGAGGCGTGAGGGCCCCACTTTAACACAGTTAATAGCTGACTTTTACTACCAAACCAGGGGATGGGGAACATTTTCTTGCTTGCATTAGGGCTAATTGAGCCATTGGAAGTCACTATTTATCCACCAACTATCCCTATTTTTGGAAGAGAGACAAGTACTGCGTGAAACTCAATCTGGGTTTGGACCCAAACATAAAACCTAGTCCGCTCTTCTGTGCGCTTCAGAGGCTCTAAAAATGGCAGCCGATGAGGGTAGAACTACTGCACTCATCCTCCTTGACCTCAGTGCTGCATTCAACACGGTCTCCCACTGCCTTCTCTTAGAACGGCTGCGGGAGGCCGGGGTCGGCGGTGTGATATGGAGGTGGATTAAAAACTACCTGGAGAATAGGTCTTTCTAGGTATTCCAGCATCCTTTTGAATCCAGAGTCTGTCCATTGTTGCAAGGGGTACCGCATGGTTCGGCTCTTATTTAATTATTAAATGCGCCCCTTGGCAAATATTGTGCTGAGACATGGGGTAAAACTGGTTTCATATGCTGATGATACACAGTTGATAGTCACCCTGGAGCAAGAGGAGGCGGGAACGGCTGCCAAGTTTAAGGCCTACTTAGGGGAGCTCGCCAACTGGATGAAGCTCAGCTGATTGCAGCTGAATGTGGGAAAGACGGAGGTGATTGTGGTGGGAAAGCAACCCTCCCTCAGGTCACACTTGTGGTGGCCGGAGGAGATGGGCCCACCCCGACCCCTAAGGCCAAGCCTAAGAACCTGGGAGTGTGGTTCAATGACTCTCTTTCATTCTCTGAACAGATATTATCTGTGGCTGGCGTCTGTTTGGCACTCTGAGGATGTTGAAAAAAATGTTGGACCTTCTCCCAGTAGAGGCTAGACGCACGATTATACAGGCTCTTGTTACGTCACGTCTAGACTACTGCAACATCCTGTACCTAGGGGTGACCCAGAAAAATTTGCACATCCTGCAGAAGGTTCAGAATGCGGAAGCCCGCCTAATACTGGATATCCCTAAGCGGGCCCCAGTTGGAGAGGCTCTGAGGAAATTACACTGGCTGCCCATTTAAGCCAGAGTTACTTTTAAGGCTGTGTGTTTCACCCATAGGATTTTCTACAACAAGGGCCTAGCTTTCTGCACCCTCTTCTTAAGTCGGACCTGAACGCTGCCTTAGGACCATGGGCACGCCAATGTTGACCTTGCCTAGGGTGCGGAAGGTACGGGCAGGTGGAAGTTCTTTTGCATTCCTCGCAGCCAAAGCTTGGAATAACCTCCCTGTTGACCTAAGGAAGTGTATTTCTAAAAAAACTTAAGGCATGGCTTTTCCGTTGGACTTTGGATGGCCGGAATTAGGCTTGAGGTAGCCGTCCCATTAGGGGACCTGGCTGCAGGGTGGGGCGGTGGTCTGTGGCTCAGATGCCCTGTTCTAACTGGTGGTTAGTGCTGGGACACTCAGTTGGAGTAACCAGCTGTATAATAATAATACTAATCTATCCACCTAAGTATCCTTTATTCATACCTGCCTCTTCCAGAAGACACAAGGTCTTATATCTCTCGCCTAATCACAGGTTTTTCCCTAAACATCTAACTCTTGTATTTAATGCAGTAGCTTCCATCTCATCTCCCCACCAATCCCGGCACCTTGTTCTGACAAGACTTAAGTGTCTACTCCAATGTTCCCATTTCTTTTACTAGAATCAGGTGTAACCTCCAAGCCCCCTGACTGTGACTGTATTCAGGTGCCCATTCCAAGGTCCCCTTGCTCTGACTAGATTCAGGTGTCCATTCCAAGGTCCCCTTGCTCTGACTAGATTCAGGTGTCCATTCCACGCCTACCTGACTCTAACTAGAATCAGGTGTAACCTCCAAGGCTCTTCTGTCTCTGACTAGATGCAGGTGTCCATTCCAAGGCCCCCCTTGCTCTGACTAGAGTCAGGTGTTACCTCCACTGCTCCCCTAGCTCTAATTAGTTTCACGTGTAACCTCCAAGGCTCCCCTGGATCTGACTAGATTAAGGTGTCCATTAAAAGGCTCCCCTGACTCTAACTAGAATCAGCTGTAACCTCCAAGGCCCCCTGTCTCTGACTAGATGCAGGTGTCCATTCCAAGTTTCCCCTGGCTCTAACTAGTTGCAGTTGTCCATAGCAATGCCACAGCACTGTAAAACCGGAATGCCCTTTCCCAGGTTCGTCGAGTCAAATCAGTCACGGCCAGCATGGCTGACGGGTCGGGGGTCGGGCATGGGGTTGCGTGGGGTGGGGAGGACGAGTGAGTGGTCACGAGGGAACCGGGGGATCATGCGGGATTCGTGGGTGTTAAAATACTAAAAAATACATAAATAAAATGTACCTTTTCTGGGTCCCACATCTTCACAGCTCGGTCTGCTTCTTCTTTCCTGCATCTGCAGGAACGGGTAGCAGGCAGCCTCCCACCCCTACCCTAAGCCAATCACAACTCTGCAATGGTATCGTTGTGATTGGTTGGGATGCTCACCACACAGGCATCTATGGGGAGGCCATTTTCTCCATGTAGGCTACATGCAGCCTACATGGAGAAAAGAGAGAGTGCAAATGACCGGTTTGGTCGGCCCCAGAGGGCCAACCAAATAGTCAGGGCCCACAGCATTGGGCAAGCCATTCCTCCCCTGCCCTCGAGCAGACCTCCCCACCCACCCGCCCCCAACCAAACCCTTCTGCCTTCTCGCAGTGTAAGAAGCAGAAAAATAAAATGGTATTTGTAATACCATTTTATGTTTTTGCTTCTCTGACTGCGAGAAAGCAGCGCAGAGACGCTCCTCCGCCCCGGAGTCAAATCAGAGGAGCAACTAGAGTCAAATTTCGGGAGGGGGGCCCAAGAAAAAATTTCGGGGAGGGGGGGCTGATTCTTCAAGCAAAAGGCAGAGTGTAACTCCAGGGGCTCTAAGAAGGGGTGAAAAACATCAAAGCCTCATTAATAAACAAAAGGTCTTTTAAAGACCTGTGAAGTACTTGGGTGCGGCTGTGTGTCTGCCCAGTAAGCTGTCTCCTCCCAGGCTGCCACACAGTCAAATACACTCTTCTGCTTTTGATTCCATATTACAGTCGCACCTCTTTCGAGGCTGATAACCCGCACTCGGCCCCAATATCCACAGACACTAGTTCAATTGCACATGATTTTTCCGCACACATTCTATAACTACATGTGACGTGTTGTCACTGTTTCATCCATGTATTGTCTCACCAATACGCCATCATTTTCTTACACTTCAAAATCCTTCTGTATAACCTTTCTGCTTCCAATGTTCTAGTGTACAGCTGTGATGATAGGTAAAGCATTTTGGAAGAGGCTTAATTTGCAAATGTTTTCATACACTTTTAATCAAAGTGTATGAAAACAACAAATTAAACACCTAGAATAAATTACTTCTTTTATTAAATCAGCTTGCCATTAGATTTGTGAAAATAATCTGCACACTTGAATACTGAATTGCCTGAAGGTGCTAATAACAGGTGGTATTATTGCCCAGCTCGATGATACTCCTTTCATCAAGCTCAGAGGGATAACATGCTGAGTTGACATCCGGGATTCCACCCAGTGAGCATAAGGTTACACTTTATACGCTGATATCCTCATGAAACCCATCAAGCCATCGAGGTAGGAGTTTCATAAACGTTATAATTGTAGAGCTTTCGAGTGTGAAGGGAAGACACGCGCCTGTGATTGACAAGGTCATTTGAAGGTTGTGATGGAGAGGGCGTCTGGTTACTCATAGTACTTTCATAATGGGATCCTGTGGTTATTCGTTATCAGTTGGTCTGCACTGTGTGCGGATCCACATCCCCTGTATTCAACTCACAAGGTAAAGCGCTTGAGAGGAATTCAGGTTTTTATTAAAAAGTAATGAAATCTTGCTGCCAAGATGCTTTAATGGAAAAAATATTTAAAAGGGAAATCATGCTTTACAGTAAATTCTAGACAGCATCCATCGATCGGCAAGTGCAGAGTTTATTGTCTGGCGAGGAGGCCTTTCCCTTTGTTGAAACTGTTACTTTTTATAGCCAGATAAGATGACATTACTCACATGTTTCTAGGCTCGGGGCTCTATAGAAGAGAAGCAGCATAATGGAAATGTTAAGTGTTGAATTAATTGCCGTATTTGTCTGCTCAGAGAATCTAAACCTCGGTGGGAATGTTCGACCACAACACGAGGGCCCTTTCTAATGAGCCTTCCTTGCACTGCTGACATTTGCAGCATACACTGGAGTCCAGTCGGTAATGACTGCTCGCCATTGGAAAGTGCTTTTAATAGTACAAATTTATGGGCCTAAGGTACAACTAAATAAACAGCACAAATTGGGACATAGAACAATTTGCTGTTACTTTACCGTGACTAAAACAAAGAGGAATAGAGGTATTTTGAGGGTGTGAAAGGGCATCAGTTCAGTGCGACTTTACGTGCTGTGGCTGCTGCAGACCTGCACTGCTCCTGAGTCCTGGCCACTCACTCCACCCACTTGGTTCCAGCTGTACCATTCGCATCCACAGCAGAGGGGAGAGGAGTCATCTGTGCACATGAGCAGGTTAAAGAACAGGGTCTGGATGTTAAGTCACCGGTACCGCCTGGACTCCCTTTCATCCCCCATTTACCTGACATTTACTCTTAGTTTACTAACTGAGGATAGATTAAGGTAGGAACCTCACAAAGTTAGTAAACCGGTCCCTTGTTAGGTAACACACTGTTCTGAAGAGAACACCAGGCATACACTCCTGGAAGCAGAAGCACAAAGCACATGGTTTTCCACAGACGAATGGGATGAGATGTTATTTGTTTGTGTAATGCCAACAAAACAATTTGAACAATAAGGGTACAGAAGTCTGTGTTGGTCTATGTGCATTACCAAGAGCAGCCACTTGAGGCCAATGTTGCAACAAAAAGTAAAAAGCCGTTATGAGCACGTTTCTGCATCACACAGGCCTGCAGGGCTAGAGAAGGATCAGTTACCTTCCAGGCTGGCCCTTTCAAATGCTCCCAGCCTTCCTAGTCCTGATCTGGGGGAACTCCACCCACATACAAGAGGCAGACTGGCCTCTCTAGCCCTGGTTCTAGCTACAGCCAATTGTTGCTTATTGATCATATGGCCTAGTCACTCCTAAAGTTCGCAGACAGCTTGCGGTAGCCATCTAGGGTAACAGGCCATATTCAGCAGTGGGTAGACAGGCCCAAATACTTTATGGCCAGGGTTTCCGAATAAGGTCCTAGTCCCAATACGTCTGCCATTTCTTCTTTCATAATGTCATTCCTTTGCCATTATCTTCCTTTGGCTAAAGGAGGCCAGCTGACCTGACCCTTGAGAAGTGCTTTCGAAACGTGGAAACAGTGGGAAACAGGCCTTCCTCGGGTAGACACAGCAACAGACTCTTCATTTTGACACTCAGAGGAGTGTCGCTCCCCCTGCCAAAAGAGTTTTAAAAAAACGATAATAAACTCCTGTTACTTTCATTTTATTTTGTTTCTAGGCCGAGTCTTGGAGGCAGGGCTAGGCGGATGATAGGCACGAAGGGAGTGGTGGGCGCTGCATGATGGTTTTAGCCCATCATCTCAGGCTGGATAAACTGTCATGCACACTTAGGCTCTCTCCAACCCAGCTGCGTTGCTGGGTTGGAGCCAGCAAAGCCCAGGGCCCCCAGTCTCCCTGGGAGTGCAAATCCTGAGCCCTCAGGCCAATCCTAAAGCTGCTCACATGGTGAGAGCAGCTTCAGGAGTGGCCGCAGGGGAGCCTGGGAGCCTGTGCCTGCAGTGGAGCCACAAGAGGTGAAGACGGCGATGCGGTGGGCTGCAGGCGGCAGGTAAGTTCTTTCTTTTTTCTCCTTTTTTTGGGGGGTTGTCGACATGTCTTCCCTTTCCCCTCCCCTCGCCCCGTCCCTCTCTTCTCCTCCGATAACGGCCACTACTGATTTTGTGTCCTTCTAAGTCCAGTTCTGTTTTCAGGTACCGAGGTGGGAAGCTTTTCAAACATGTGTCTCTGTCCTGAGAGCAGTGATAACTCTTGGTACAATCCACACAGTTTCTTTTGCAGCACTTACCATTGCTTTACGGTAAACAATCACTGGAAACCTTGCTCTGCGGAGTTTTTAAAATGGCATGACCTCTGTTTCAGTATAAAGAGATAAATCCCATCTGTGGTCTATAATATTGGAATGACTGAACCCCACTCGAAAACCAGGTTTCGTTAGTCCTGAGGTCATCCACCTCCTATTTTAAGTGGACAGGTGGGCTTTGTCTAGTACTTCATTTTAAAAAACATAAGTGCCAGGGCTCTTGTCAGAAGGCCACTGCAGCTTGCACCAAACATTGCCCCTCTAGTGCTGCCAGTGGCAGTCCCATCACAACTAACCATCACACTCATACAAGTGTGCCAATTCAGACTTTAAATAATGACAAACACATGCTGTCCAAGCCATTCTTATCGCTTTAGGTGGTATATATTAGTGATTTTAATGTATATTTAATTATTAAACAACAGTTGTTGTGCTCCATATATAATCAGATAAACATCTCTACCATGTGGCAAGCTGTTATAAGAGCCGGCGTTGACAATAAAGTGCTGGTGCAGAGCACTGCAAGCCACTGCCTCAAATTAAGCGCTGGGTTTGTCACACAAGGACCCTCTTTGCTGTCAATATACCAAATGTCCAAGCCTGGTTTTTGTGCTGCCGTCTGTGTTCCTGTTCACTCTCATCTATTACATTCTAAGATAACAAGCAGTGGATGGTCTGTACTGAACTCCTCCATTTCATCATGCTAAGCCTGTTGTACCGTCTCTGAAAAAGTATTTACACCTCATCCAAAAGCTTATTAGTGCAGCTGGAGAAGGCAGTGTCCTGTCCAGGACAAGGGCACTAGGACCCTGGGACAGCGCAGGGGCGAGGGGACACCGGACACCACATCCTGTCAAGGGGCGGGGAGAGGAAACATTCTGAAGCTGGACCTCGAGGAAGGAGGTCGTGATACAGGCATGATGTAAGCCAACCAATAAAGAGAATACCTGTAATATCCACATCGTGTCCGGTGTGAGTTCCTGGGCGGTAGGACACGACATCTGGCGACGAGGGTGGGATGGACTGCATGCTGTGCCCATCGGAACATCGCGATTGAAACCAGGAGCCCACCCTGGATTGCGTCGTGGTCAAAAGGAAGAGGGAAGAGTGAAGCGCCATCCAGAAGAAAGCAGCGACGTGGGAGCCCACCCCGACCGCCGCGAACGAAGAAGTAACTAATCCGGTAAGCGCCAGCCAAAGAGCGTGAGTTTCAAGGAATAAAAGAAAAGCCAGCGCGAGCTCTCGCGAGAGTCTCGGCGGCCATATTTATTTTAAACTGCTACAGTTTTAATTTGCTGTAACCAAAGTCCGCTCGAGTGCAACAATTCTTTAGCACCGAGGCGTGCTTCACTCACCCCCTCATCCCGGCGTGGCCAATTGCGGGCTGACGACGCGGGACAGGGGCGCCATCTTGGAGGGAGGAAGGGTTGGCGGTCCAGTGGCAGGACGCCTCCCACCCTCCTCGGCAGGATATAAAATAATGGGGTCATTCCGTCCGCGCAGCGGGCGGGCGCAGCGGGCGCGCCGGCGGCGCGCCAAAGGCGCGCCAAAGGCGAGCCCGTCTGCGCCCGTCCGCGCCAGACACGGGCCTAGGGCCACCCCCCCTGGTCAAAATGTCCACGCAAGCCTCATCTCTTACCCACGCTCGGCTTTGACAGATCTACGCCCGCAAATTTCGCAACATTGTACAAGGTACAGCCCTGACTCCCTGCTATCGAAAACTGAACTGCACTGTATACATTGTCAAATGTCTACCCCTCTACTAAATAAAAGAGTAGGTGGCGAAAACGGGAATAAAACAAATCAAATGTTCAAAATAGCCCTGATTAACGTGCGCTCTTTACCCAAACACAGGCAAGAGGTAGCCGATGTACTCACTGACAGGAACATAGATATTATGTTCCTGACGGAGACTTGGCTGGACAAAGCCTCGGACCCAGACCTCGTGATAGCCGTTCCACCTGGATACAACTGCTACAGACTAGATAGAATTGGCAAACGAGGTGGTGGGGTTGCAATAATTGCCCGTGACTCTTTTAAAATTCGCACCACTGCCTTACCTTTAAAGGCATGTGAGGCGCTTCAATTCGATATTTATCTCTCCCCATCATATAATTTTAAAGGTACATTACTTTATAGAAGACCAGAAACCAGGGCAGACTTCCTGACAGAAATACTTACTATCCTAGAAACTTCTGGTACTGACAACTCGGTAACTCTGCTAGGTGACTTTAATTTCCATTTGGAATGTGGTGAAGACAAGGACACCATATCATTGCAATCTGAAATGGAGGTCTTTGGTCTATCTCAGCTGGTGAAAGGACCTACTCATAAGGCAGGCCATACCTTAGATGGTATCTTTACCAACTTGGAAAATATATCAGTGTCTGATATCTTACCTATGGCCTGGTCCGATCATTATTTGGTTTTGGCAACCATCCAAATAAACAAAGTCACAACCCCCTCTACATCTTCTTCGCGAGAATTGTTCAAGGTCTGGAAAGATATCAATATTCCCTGCTTCAAGGAGGCGCTATTGAACTCCACTCCCAAATGGGCAGATGATCCAGATACCGCTGTTGAACAATATCACACATGGGTAGGCCAGGCGGCCAACAAACTGGTACCTGAAAAAAGAATGTCCAGAAATAGAAGCACCCCTTCAGCCCCTTGGTACACTGAAGAGCTCAAAAAATTGAAACAGCAATGCCGAAACAAAGAAAGAATATGGAGGAAAAAGTATGATAATAAGGATAAGATAGCGTACAAGGAACTCTTAACCCAATATAAACTTCTAATAATAGAGACTAAAAAGAAGTTTTATACAGAGCAAATCGAAAGCGCCAAAAAAACTCAAATAAAAAGCTTTTCGAAATAACTAAACATCTTGCGGGATGTGCCCCAGATCTCAACCCTCCTTGCTCACAAGAGTTCTGCGATTCATTAGCAGCATTCTTCTTCACCAAAGTAAATGACATATTTTCAGCATTTAACCAAGGTGAAGATCAAAGGATCAGGAAAACAAACTCCTCCCCTCCAAGCAATACCCTTTCTTGCTTCGCAGAGGTAACAGATGCCAACACCCAGGACATCGTGAAAACAATCAAATCCGGATCTGCTTTGGACCCCTGCCCTTTAAACACTCTTCGGTCATTAATAGACATTGTAATCCCAGTTATTACTCAAATGACCAATCTCATGTTCCACACAGGAATCTTCCCTAACCAGTTGAAAAAAACACTACTCAAACCACTCTTGAAGAAACCTGGCTTGGGCAAAGCAGAATTAAAAAATTATAGGCCTATAGCCAACCTACCCTTTATCGCTAAGGTAATTGAAAAAGCTATGAACATTCAACTTGCGGGATTCATCGAGCAACACCATCTGCTCGATGAAACACAATTCGGGTTCCGTAAATATCATGGGACGGAAACAGCCCTTATAAAGGCAGCAGACGACATCCGATTAATCAGAGACCAAGGTGGAACTGCACTACTGGTGCTCTTAGATTTATCAGCTGCCTTCGACACGGTTGACCACAAGATCCTAGTCAACCGTGTCGAAAGGATGGGCGTGCAAGGCCTAGCGAAAGACTTAATAGCGTCTTTTCTAGCAGAAAGATCCCAGGCAGTCATACTGGGCCAATATGAATCTGCTGAACTATCACTGCCGTGTGGGGTACCACAAGGTTCATCCCTTAGTCCGACACTATTTAACATCTATGTGTCGGACCTCGCAAATACCATCAAAGCGCACAGGATGAACCTTACCTCATACGCGGATGATACTCAGCTGATACTGGCTGTCAGAAATGACGGGGAAACAGTGGCGGAAAATTTCAAGACAGGTATGCTGGCCATTGGAAAATGGATGTCCGAAAACTGCTTGAAATTAAATTCCGACAAAACCGAGGTGGTCATTTTTGGCCACCTCAGCCCAAGCTGGTCCCCCACTTGGTGGCCATCATCTTTCGGAGCTGTACCTGAACCAGCTACGAAAGTGAGAAACTTGGGTGTCATCTTTGATGACAACCTAAATTTCATGGCTCACGCCAACCAGACAGCCTCCAATGCCTTCTACAAGCTACGATTGGTAAGGAAGATTCTTCCGTTTCTCCCTACCAATGTGGGAAAGACATTGGTTAGCGCAATGGTCCTTTCAGCGCTGGATTATTGCAATGGCTTGTTTGCAAATGCCCAAGTGAAGACAATCAAGAAATTGCAAACAATCCAAAATGCAGCAGCCAGACTTCTCCTCAACATTCCTAAATTCAAACCTATATCCGAACCCTTGAGGAGTCTCCACTGGCTACCTGTTAGGAACCGAATTAAGTTTAAGACGCTATGTATCGTCTACAAAGCACGGCACCATCAAGCGCCTCAGTTCCTATGCGACCATCTCGTCCCGTACATTCCCACTCGAATGTTACGATCTGCAGGACAGAATGACCTGATAGTGCCTCGAACCAGACTGGTCAACTGGGGAGACAGACGTTTTTTAGCTGCCGCCCCAAGATTGTGGAACATGCTTCCACAAAATATAAGATCAAGTCCAAATCTACTGTCCTTCAGGAAGAAATTGAAAACCTGGCTATTTAATCTCTGAAAACTATACAGATCATATAGGAGGGTAAAACAGTACAGCGCCGAGACGCCTGCGGGCAATTGTTCGCGCTTAATAAATGCCAAAAATAAATAAATAAAATAAATATTGGGGCCAGGCGCGAGGGCCAATAGGGACGAAGAACAAGCGCGGCGGCCATTTTGAGGTCAGGCTGCATCGCGATTGGCCGCGAAGTCCCGCGAGAAGACAGCGGCCATCTTAGAATCAGGCTGTACAAGCCAATAGGAACAGAGAACCAGCGCGGCGGCCATCTTAAAGTCAGGCAAAGGGCGAAAAACATCAGAAAGTGCCGATCAGAGGAGAAAAGGCACAAAGAAGGACAAATAACGACAACAAGTGGGCATAAATACATAAATACATGTACATAAGAGAAACACCAGAAGAAAAGGGGCAAATAAAAGGACAAAAGAAAGAAAAGAAAGGAAATTAAGAAAAAGGCACAAACAAGCATATGCAAAGGCAAAAAGAGGCAAATTAAGAAAATACGGGTTAAACAAGCAGCAATAGAGCAAAGAACAGAAAAGAAGGTGACAACACAACGAACAGGTGCAAATAAAGAAGATACAAGAGAACAAAGCACAGACAAAGAAGAAAATAAAGAAAGAACAAAGGGTGACAAGGACGAATAAGAGAATAGAACTAAAGGAATTGAGCGCTAATAAAGAACAAGCAAAGACAAAAACAGTAAATAAGAGAAAAGGACAACAAATAAAAAGAAAGAAAGGAAAATAAAGAAACATTAGAGAAAATAAAGAAGAGTGCCGAGTTGAGCACCAGGAAAAGAAACAAGCACAGGAGATAAAGAAAAGAGGACAAAAGAAAGAAGATAACAGAAGAAATAACAAAAGAGTGCCAGGAAGAGCACAGAGAATAGAAGAGTGCCGGAAGAGCACGGAGAATAGAAGAGTAGAAAAGAGGACAAAAGAAAAAGATAACAGAAGAAATAACAAAAGAGTGCCAGGAAGAGCACAGAGAATAGAAGAGTGCCGGAAGAGCACGGAGAATAGAAGAGTGCCAAGAAGAACACAGAAAACAGAAGAGTGCCAGAAAGAGCACCTAGAAAAGATAAATAAAGAAAAGGAGAAGATAAAGAAATAAAACAAAGAGACAAAGTGCATACCAGAAAAAAAAGGAGAATATAAGGAAAAAGGACTAAGAAACCCCAGAAGAGGCCACATAAAGTAAAACAAAGGGAAAAAAAGGACAAAAGATCACAAAGAGAAAAGGAGAATATAAGAAAAAAGGACTAAGAAAGCCCAGAAGAGGCGAAATAAAGTAAAACAAAGGAAGAAAATAAGTGCCAAAAAGAGCAAAAGGACAAAATAAATGACAGAAAGCACGAAGAGTCAGTGAACAAGTGCTAGAAATAGAAAAGAAGAACAGGTGGGGCCCCACAAAGCGAGGCTCGTGCTCGACAGCGGCGCTACGAACATCTCAAGAGAATATCAGAAACAAATAAGAGGACTAGGAAAGCTGAAAGGGAGAAAATCACTAATGAGTCAAGAAATCATCGAGCCGGCAGACGGACCGACAGCCTGGGTAACACCAATGGTAGATCACCTGGAGTACAAAGCAGAAAAAGAATCACCAAGATCACCAGTAGTGACGGACCACCAATTGCTAAGAAAGATTTATGGCAACCGAAAAGCAAATATACCACCAAGGACAGAAAGGTGGGGAAGAAGGTTGATGGACTACGAAGTGAAAATAATTAACAAGCATGAAAGAGAACAAAATCTAGCAGACTACATGTCCAGACATCCACGGCCATACAAAAAAAGACGCAAGAATAAGGGCAGAAGATCACCTAAACTACATCTTAGAGAACAACGCACCGATATCAGCAACAACGTCAGAGCTAGAACAAGAGACAAAGAAAGACACCACCATGGAAGAGGCATGGATAGTAACACCCGACAGCTGAACAAGACGAGACGGCCACCAGTGGAAGACAACAATAAGTGCAGACCAAAGAGACTTACCAATAAAAGAAAGGAGAAATCGCGATGGTCAAAGAAGGACAAGCGAGGAAATGTGGCAACGAGATCCCGGAGGCAAATTGAAGATGACAAAAGCAAAAGAACGGATGGCAAAGGCGGCAGCTTGGCCAGTGTCACGTCACCGGGCACCTGTCGTATGTCAGCAAGGCAGAAGCAAGAGAAGCGGAAAGGTCAAAGCAAGAACTGTAGAAAGACACACAAAAGGAAGAAGCTCAAGCGGACATCAGAAAACAGCGATCAAGAAGGAAACAAATGGAACAAAAGAGACTAATTGAGGAGGTGTAAATGAAGAGGCCTATGGGCCATCGAGCAACATCTCTCTCTCTCTCTCTCTCTCTCTCTCTCTCTCTCTCTCTCTCTTTCCTCTTTCAAAAAGAAAAATGTTTGTATTGTAACAAGGGGGGAGATGTCCTGTCCAGGACAAGGGCACTAGGACCCTGGGACAGCGCAGGGGCGAGGGGACACCGGACACCACATCCAATCAAGGGGCGGGGAGAGGAAACATTCTGAAGCTGGACCTCGAGGAAGGAGGTCGTGATACAGGCATGATGTAAGCCAACCAATAAAGAGAATACCTGTAATATCCACATCGTGTCCCGTGTGAGTTCCTGGGCGGTCTCTGTCTGACAGCTTAGACAGTGAGTCATTCAGTTCTGATCGGGTGCTGCCTGTCGTGTCCTACCGCCCAGGCAGCACCCGATCAGAACTGAATGACTCACTGTCTAAGCTGTCAGACAGAGAAAAATAGTTTTACGAAAATCACCAGTGAGGTATATTTATCAAAAATCTATGTATGCAAGGGTGTGTGGATGATTTCTAATTCAACTAATGGAAATGACGACATGTGGGTTTTGACTATAAGAGTGCGCTACCAAAGCATGATTTACTGAAAGAGAGCTTTGGTATCATGTCACTGAAAGAATATGTTTCAATATGAGATGAGTATATTTCATCTTTGCACATAATGCACCCAGATCTTGAAGTATTTATGGCACTACTTAAAAATAATTTATTCAGTGTCAAAGGTAGATTTTTGAACTCGCCAAACTGTTTTTCTCGGATATCGTCCTGCTGTAGCTTTGTTCACAGGAGTTCCAGGCTAGAATAGCAAGTTCTAGTCATGCGTTTATAGTCATTCCTATGGGTAGTGCGATCCACATTTTAGTCCACTTCTCACATTTAACTTTTAGGACCTTTGACACACTTGATGTGCCATGTTTCTGAGGCCTTGTTCAAAACGTAAATATGACATAAAACAGTATGGCAATTCGGATTAGCCAATCAGTTTCCAAGTGGTCAGAGTCAAACTGGGCCAGCAAATGCAGTCCCACAAAATCGCCTGAGCAGAGGTCTGAAAAGGATCAATTCCTAACATCTATGCATTGCAGCTCCGCGAAGACTTCTGTGATACTCACCTTCTATTTCAGGTGGAGTGTGGCCCATGCTACTAGGTAGGATATGGTTTGTGAATAATTGTTAAGGAGATGTATGGTGTACACAGAAGTCAACAATGGTAGAGTGTTTCAAAGACGACAGAATTATAGGATTGGGAAAGGAAGTAGGGGTGTTGTTGCATTGTAAATATGGCATGTTGTAGGGGGTACTGGACTTATGAATCATCAGAAGAAGAGAACGAGAACACAAGTTAATGCATTCCGTTTACAAATGTGATTATCCCTGCTTTGCAGGTGGTAGACAATGCGGAGTAGTGTTAATGAATTTCATGGCAACAAATAGGACAGGGATTCAGGCTCTGGGCCAAACAAGGTTTTATTGGGTGTCACTCTTAGCATGGATGCTTGTAGGCCAGGGTGAACACAGCCTGAGATAGGCTGAGAAGAGTTTCTTTGGTCAGTCATATAATGTGCTGCAAGCCTATTCCAGCCTGCCAGAGACTGAAACACCTAAATATGGTAAGAGAACAGGTAAGGAGATCCTGGATTGGAAAAGATGAGTAGAAATGTGAGATGAAGACAATTATACAATTTGAATGGATGGTGGTGGCACCTTAGGAAATTTATGAAAAGGAGAACTTTGAAGATGTCTGTACAAAATTACACTGCCCAGGAGAATCTATCACTTTCCTTCACTGGACCGTGCAGCCTGCAGAAGCACATAGAGAAAGTGAAAACCATTATGTGTTGCACCTCCATTGGCACCTCCATTGGCATGTACACTCAAATTTAAGACCTAAAGTTGAGACACGTTGCCCAATGTCATGCATAACAGTTTCAGCCACTCTTGGTTTCTAAGCCAACATTTCTTTGAATTCTATCCCTTGTAGTTATGCTTCTCCCAAGATGAATATAGGGTTAAAGGTTAAATTGAGATGTTATGCAAAAGGCTAGACTATGTAAAGGTGGCACAGCATGACACAGAGCCACTTTGCAGCTACAGGATCAACTGTTTGCAAGTGACTTTGTAGAGGGTTTCTAATACATCTAGGCTGTTTACCTAGCACCATGATGTCACGCAACCCTCTACACTTGGTACCAAGCGCAGTGGGGGATGGACAAACACTGGCAGATGGACTGTGGGCTGTTAGGTTTCAAAATGAAGGGCAAAGTTCGCAAAGAGGAGAGGGGGTGGTAGTTAGGTTCTGGAATTGAACAATCTGGAAGGCAACGTTGCTCCCTAGCTAGTGACTTTGGGGATGTGGCCAGTGAAATTCTGTGTACACCTGCAACAGAGTTAATTTTCAGCAACTTCCAATGACACTTCGAAGGAGGATGACGCGGGACACTCGCTGGGCGGTGGGCGACCCCGGCAGGACTTGCGCCTCCAACCGGTTAAAGGAAGGTAGCCATCGACACAGTGCATGCGAACAAACAATGCTAATGTGTAAACACAGAAGACTGAGGCTATCAGAGAGAGCACTGATTCTTTCAGACGAACAGCCTGCTAGATAAAACCCTGGGGCACTGACTCAAAATAGCTTGTTCAAGCTAGGGCTTGTAGACCGAAAGCTCGCCAGCCTGGGCAGTGTGGATAATCAGTTAATTATTCATCGTGCTTTACCATCAACTTCCGCATATTAGTTCATTTGATGAAGCTGGCAGCGGAAGTCTGAAATGTGATTTTTCTGGAAATCATGAAAGCTGTGGGTCTGCTCTTTTTTAAATGGGGAGACGCGGAAACAGGAATTAGAGCAGAAACATGCTGCTTTTGCATTTCGCAGAAATGACGAGAGCTGTGATCTATTAAACATGAACCGGTGGACTCTTGCGGGATGTTTGCAATTGCTGATTTACCATAATCCGTATTATCTTTTTGTGCTCAGAGGATTGATCGTGGAGGGCAGGAGCTGACGGCATCAAACAGAGATGTTGTGCTCGTCGGGAGGCTGACAGAAGAGGATATTGCAAACTTGCACGTTCGCCGCTATAGGTCTTAAGCACTTGCCTGATTAGTTTTGTTGAGCAATCAAAAAAATCATTTTTTTTTCATCCTCAAAAATATTTTGTAATTGTGATGTCTTTAAATTGTGATGATTATTTTACTTGTTCAGAAAGGTAGTGAGTGCAGTCCAGAAGATTAAAGTATTATCTAAAAAAAAATGTCTGCGAACCCATTATTGCTGTTTAAGGGAGTACAGTGCCCGAAACAGAGATGTCACATTTATAATAATGAATTGTGATCTATTGGTATTGACATGACAGCTGCATTGAAAACCGACCATTTATATGCCAACACATTGCTTTCTCAGTAATGTGCTTATCCTCTTAACGTGATTCTCAGCCTAATGTCGGAATGAACGAGATTGGAAAATGAACACATGAACATTCGTCACAGATTTTTAGGTCTGGCTAGAGACAGCTTTATTTTTTTGTCAGAATTCATGTGGTTGCAAAAATAAAATACAGAGCGAGGCTTTAATTTTTGGTTTGAGTAGTTATACATTTTAAATTGTGTTTTTGCTTTGGTACAGGGGTGTAAAAAGTAGTTTTTCTCCATGATCGCACTATGCATCTTCCCTGACACATATACTGTCCATAGTGGTCCCTGCTACCACCACCAGAGTAACATCCTACAAATAGTTCTCTGGACATTTGGCACAGGCGGAAGAAAGCAAACACAATATTATATTATTCACAAATTAAAGTTTTCCGATAAAAGCCCCCTGTCTCTCTATCCTTAGTCCCAGCAAGCGCACTGAGACCGAACGGTGAGATATGCGCTATATAAAAATAAATACATAAACATAAACGTAAACAAAGAGACAGAAACACTTTTCTTCACCACAATAGATTTCGTTCCTGAAACCAACAGGATAATTGACCTTTTGAACAATTCGTACGAATATGTAGAAAGTGCACTAACAAGGAGGACTAGTTTCAACACTCGGACAAGCTCATCAAAGTAGCGCAAGCACAGAGGTACCACAAAGGAGTCCTCCACAATGCCGGCAAAAGAGCTACGTTTGTGGGATGGGAGGTGCTACTCAGGAAAAAAGAACGACCCCACTGATATTCCTAAAGTGTGTATGATCCCTTTTAATAATTTTGCAAAAACATATTTTTGTCCAATAGGCACGTCCTGGAATTAGTTGACTACTGTTTTAAAAAAAATCATTGTTTTCACTGAAGTAAAACACATGTTTGAAAGATGCAGTGGTCAGAGCGCATCTGCTAGTGATTAAAAAAAAGACACAACATTTTAGATCCATTTGGAACCTTCATATCCTTAATGGCCAACATTGATGTGGGAATAGTGCAATCTGTAACCAAATTAGAACTGGATATGAATTTCAATTTAACAGCAACAGAATCAAACGTCCACACTGTAAACAATCAAACTGTAACACTAAAACATAATATATAATATATGGCATTTTCTGTCATATCAAAGATGACCTCAGAGGAGTGAGTATAAGTATGGTATTATTTAGAAAAGCGTCTACCTACAGGTTGAAATTTAAGGCAAGCACTAAACTAACTGCCAGATTCATCAAGCTAAATTGCTCTTGCAAAGGGCCAGATTCTGAGAATCTGGCCCTTTGCGAGTGCAATTTTTGCATTTGGGATTCATCATTCCAAAAGCAAAATTCACTAATTAAGAATTTACACATTTGCGAGGAATTGCATTTAAGGAATCTCTATTTGAGATTCCTTAAATGCAATTCATGATCCATTTTAAAATTGCGAAATCGCAATTTTTGGCCGCTATTTACCCCGAGGTCAAACCTCGTGGTAAATAGTGAAAACTTAGAAAAATGCTTTTAAAAGCATTTTTCTAAGTTGCATGTTACACACACACACATGTCCTTTGGACATGTGTGTGCGCAACATCAATGTAGGTTGCATTACAGGGGTGCCACAGGGTGTCCTTTAGACACCCCTGGCACCCTTGGAATCGCTCCCTTATTTGCGATTAGCTAATTGCTAATCGCAAATAAGGAATGACTCTCCATTCATTCCTATGGGCCTTTAGGCCCATAGGAATGAATGGGGAGTTATTCCTTATTTGCGATTAGCAATTGCTAATCGCAAATAAGGAATCAGTAGGAATCGCAAATTCAATTGCGATTCCTACATGAATCCCGATTTGCGAGACCTTAATAGCGATTCCTTAATAATCGCTATTAAGGACTCGCAAATCGGGACCATGATGAATCTGGCTGTAAATGAGTTATTGCAACTAAAAAACTGCTACCACCCTTTAAGGACACAGTGGATCTTGCATCACAACATGATAAGATAATCTTTTTCAAAATCATTTCCTAGCAACATCAAAAAAAACAATTCTCTACTATTCACACAATTCTTACAATTAAATCTGCCTCTCATAAGGATTCTACATTTCTATAGTTCCAAATTTCTTTAATTGACATGACACTTGATGGAAAAAAGGATATTCTTTTCTTTTTTAACATTAGATTTTTAGAAGATCAATTCTAACAACATACCATTAACATGTTTAGAGCATCACATGTCTCCATGCATGTAGATTTTGTGAAACAACAAGAATGAAAGAACAAACAGACGCTAACGTTCCCAATGCAACTACAGATTCAATGCTATGAACTATGAACGTTCTCTTACAAACACATCAGGGAATTTGCTCGTACACTACATAATTCACATATGTGAATATTGTCATCTTTGATGTTGTGTTTATGGTGTTTTATTCTATTTTTTATGTTTTTATTCTGTTATGAGTTGTATTGCAACAATATTTTTTTAAGTATTTTTGTAATATATTTTTTGGGTTGTGTTTGTAGAGAGATGGTGTGGGTAGTAATTTACATTATATATTAATGTAACTTATTGAATTAATTTGTTAATTATGTTATGTCTTTTGTTACTTGTTCATTGAAGTATTTAATACAATTGTTAATTAGGCATTACATTTATATTTTGGGATGTTGGGTTTATTAGGGGATTGGCTGGATAGAGTTTTCTTATGAATGTCTTATTTCATTATGCTAACTGAGTTATTTGTTGATTATGTTGTATCTTTTAATTGTATTTTCAATTAATTTCTCATTGAATTTTTTGATGTATGACATTTTAAAATCAGATTATGGTTCTTATTGGGATATTGAGTGATCAGTGTGTGTCTTATATATTCATGTCAATAGATAATGATGTTATTTTTAACTGTTTAAGTTGTTATTTATTTGATTAAATGTTTCAAAATTTGTTTATGTATCCATTACATTTTATATTCAGGAGACGGGGTTCGTTGGGACATTAGTTTGGTAGACTTTTTAAAATAAAAAATATAACATTGAGACAGAAGTATTAATATATTAAAGATGTTATATTTTAAATTTGCAAGTACTTGGCTTTTTAAGTATTTTTTAAATTGATAAATGCTATTTTAATTAATTTCTAAATATAACTTTATTTTTTAATGGGTTGTGTGGTATTGTGATGTTTAGATTTTTGTTTTTGTTATGAATTAAATATTTATATTGGCTATATTCAAGAATGTTCTTGTAATTATTTATTGTAAGTCTGAGATTGTTTAGTGTTTGTTTCATGTGTAAGTTTAGGATATTCTGTTTATTTAAAAATATTATTTTTATTAAACATATTGAATTATTTATACGTTTATACAAAAAGAAATCACTATTTTAAAAATGTTTTAATGCTTTTTCATTTTAAATGTTTTATATATTTGTGAGAGGTAATGATAGTATTTGGATGTAGTGAATGTGGCAAGCTCCAAATATATGCTTATTCCTCATTGAGTATTAGACTGGAGTTTGAATAGTAAATCGGATGCCTCCCCCAATCTATTCACTTTCCCTAATGTTGATTAGACTGGAGTTAGAATAGTAATTCACACCACCCCTCGATGTATGTTCTTTCCCCTGTAATTGCTAGAATGATGTTAAATCAGCAAGTTGGATATATGTATGTATTTTCACCAATGTTTGTATACAGGAGTTAAAATAGTAAATGTAACCCCCAAAGGTATACACTTTCTCAATATTTGTTGCACTGAAGTAAGTAGACAAATCTGAAACCCCCCTGCAATGTTTGCATATTCCCCAAAGGTTGATAGATTGGAGATACAATACTAAATCAGATTCCTCTGTATATGCACTTTCCCCAGTGTGTGTTGGACTGGAGTTAAAATAGTATATTTGACCCCATAATGTATGCTTGCTCCCCAATAGCAGTTAGCTAGGACGTAGAATAATAAATTGTATATATTTTCCCCAAAGTTTATTGGATTATAATCACTTTAGAGTATTATAATGGTGGAGGATATGTTTTTTTCATTTAGTTTTTTTAGGATTGGAGTTCGGTTATTGTTTTTTAATTTATTTCAGTATTTATCTAAGACATATTTTGAGGGTATTTAATTTAAAAATGTGTGTTTCAAAAAATATGATAAATATATTTTTTAATTTTATGCTTATCTTTTTTACAAATGTTAGTTTATGCACTTATTTTAGCAAATTATTTCTAAACGTTTAAAAAAGATATGTTACCTATTAAATGTAAAAAATACTTTACATGTTTTTATTGTGCTTTATTATATATTATAGATTATTATATTTTTCAATTAAAAATGAATACTATTTATTCAATTAATATATGTTAATGTGTAATTAAGTTTAGAGTTATTTGAAAGATACAAGTATGTGTATGAATTAATTTCTTTAAAAATATAAACTAATTGGTACATGCTTTTCTTAGGGATATAATTCTAAAGAAATATTTTTTTTTAAGTTACAAAATCGTTAGATACAGACAAACACACACATAAATGACAGTGGCTGTTGCTACTGTGTAGTTATAGTCAGGTCACAGTTTCATCAGGAATGGCATTTTTTGCTTATAACTTTGGGGCTGTAAACAAATCTCCCCCCCCCCCCCAAATTATCCAATTTATCTCCTTCATGGAAAGTTTCACTCTGATCCATCAAGCATAGGTCAAACGTACAGGAGAGTCCAAAATGTTATGTTTCCCATGGTAATTAAACATGAAAATTAGCTCTCTGATACACAGCAGTGATAGATCCCTTTCACCCTTGACACAACTTTTATATACTGATTAGGGCCTGCTACTGATATCACCTTGTTGTATCCCTTTTAGATGACATCATATTACATCTTTGGAATTGTTATGTTTCCTATGTATGTTCTACATTCTTTATGTGGGAGTTGCTCAGATCTCCTGGCATTCCTATCCTGGTGGTTGTATAAGCTGTTTCCTCCAGAGAATAAACTCCTACTATATGTTTTTTGTATAGTTTATGGGTCAAATTTTGATGATGCTTACATTTTTGATCAGTTGAATATGGAATTATTGCAGTGGGCTGGCGAATTAATCATCATGGGTGATTTTAGCTGCATAATGGACTACAAGATTGATACTACAAGGGGCAATGTAAATTATAGGATGCGGAAAACACAAGCTGCTATCCTTGAAATAGGGCGCATTCATAACATTAAAGATGTCTGGCGAGCTGCCTTTCCTACTACACCTGGGTTTACATACTACCAGCGACGGCTCGTGGAGGGAGTTACGGTGGGGCAGGAGGGTGGGGAGGGGGAGGGGCAGGGTGGAGGTTGCTAAAAACCGGCATATGGATAATTGCAGGTAAGTAAACAATTTAATTAATAAAACGAATTTCGTAGCTCGCACTGCATTGCATTTTGCGATGCAAGGCGCACTACGAAAATCGTTTTATTAATTAAATTGTTTACTTACCTGCAATTATCCATATGCCGGTTTTTAGCAACCTCCACCCTGCCCATCCCCCTCCCCACCCTCCTGCCCCACCGTAACTCCCTCCACGAGCCGTCGCTGCATACTACTCTGCCTCTCACAAGCTCTGCTCACGCATCGATATGGTCTGGGCATCAGATAGAGTAATGAGAAATAGCACCATCGAACTTTGCCCCAGAAATAGTTCAGATCATAACCCTATTTTATTTACTTTTGATACTGAAAAGAGCTATATAACACCCCGAACATTTTCATTTCCCAGGCACTTATTCACCAATATCTTATTTATTTCACAACTCAAGCTACATATTGCAGACTTTATCAAGATTAATCTTAACTCCACAACATGTTTAATGGTATGGGACTCTTGTAAGTCGAGTATCCAGGGCTTTACCCAGCAATTTTTATTTCATCAAAATTCCGAGCGGTTTAAAAAGGACAGAGCGTTGGTTAACGATATACTTTCTACTGAACTGTTACTAGCGGAGGCTCTTCGTCGACAAGCCACGAATATAACAGAATTGGAACTACAATTAGGACGACTGAAATCTGCCCTAAAAACCATCTTCTGGGATGCAAGTAGCATTAAACTACACAAATTTCAAGTGACACAGTATGAGAGCGGCGATAAAGTCGGAAAGTTATTAGCCTATAAAATAGCTGATGAACGAGCTAATACTCTGATCAAGAATTTAAAGGGCCCTAATAATAATATAATTGATCAACCCAATCAAATTTTAGAACATTTAGCTGCATTCTATAAAAAACTATACACTCCAGAAAATCAACCGACAGAGGTGGATATTCAGAAATATCTGGACGATTTTCAGGAGAAACCTGACTCCCTTGAGTTGGAACTACTATCTAATCCCATTAGTCCATGTGAAATAAGAAAGGCCATCTCTTCCTTACCAGCTGGAAAGGCATCCGGAGAAGATACGATCCCACTAGAAATTTATAAGGGGTGTGCCGAGGAACTTATACCTCTCCTCTCCCAAGTTATTAATTATATTGGGGAAAACAAGGTAGCCCCGAAATCCTGGAATAAGGTAAAACTAGTCTTTTTTTAAAAAAAAAGGGAAAATCACCTGACCAGTGCGGTTCGTACCGCCCCATCTCGCTAATTAACGCGGATGCTAAAATATTTGCTAAAGTGTTAGCCACTCGATTAGCCCCGATAATACCGAAAATAGTAAGCCCAAATCAACATGGGTTTGTAATCGGTAGGGATACCACCGCACATATCAATATGGCTGTCACAGCCTTTGATATTGCTGAAAAGGAATCCACCCCACTCGGTATGATTATGCTCGACGCAGAAAAGGCTTTTGACCGAGTGGGGTGGGATTACCTGTGGCTAGTTATGACTGGTCTTGGTTTTGGGGGCACATTTCTGAACTGGATACAGTCACTGTATGATGATCCCATGACTAGGATAAGCTATGCTGGTCTATTATCAGCTTTGTTTACTACTGCTCGGGGAACCCGCCAGGGGTGCCCCCTATCACCTCTCTTATTTGCCTTATCAATAGAACCATTTCTTTACGCTTTACGAATACAACCACTCATTATCCCTTTTAAGTTCAGTCCTCACTTATTGAATCTTACAGCTTATGCTGACGACGTCGCCATATATTCAACCGATATCGGTGAGGCGATGCAGGGCATCATACTAGAAGCCAATAGATTTGGGGACGTCTCTGGCTATAAATTTAATCTAAACAAAACCCAAATAATTGCTAATTACAAACCAGAAGGACTAACTATTGGACTGTGTTCGGCACCTACTTACTTAGGGGTTAAACTATCTGCAAATATTAAGGATTTAATTAAACTAAATTACGATGACCTACTTAAAAATACTATAATTTTGCTAAAAAAATGGCATAAACTTTTTTTAAATATCATTGGCAGAATCAACTTGATTCGTATGATAATTTTACCTAAATTTCTGTACTTTTTTCGTTCTATTCCCTTGGCATTATGCAATTCCTTTTTTTAAAAATGAGACGGGGTATTCAGTAGTTTCATTTGGGGATATCCCAAAGCCCGCAGATCGATGACACTATTAAAAGGCGCTATCGATATGGGAGGGTTGAACTTCCCGGACTTTAAGTTGTACTTCTGGGCAGCATTCGTTGGACGCTTACGATACTTAATTAACTCTGAAGGTACAGAAAAGCAACCTTATTTCCTTACATTTATGTTTGATCTAGATGCAAAAATGTTCTTATGGAGAATTATTGACCCCAACTATTACAAATGAGTTCGTTTTAAGATAGCGAGGGATCTAGTTAAAATTTGCCGTAATATCCAGGCCTTCTGTAACGTGAATTTTTTCCATCCTGATTTGATTTTGTGGGGAAACCCCGGCTTACCGGGAATATTCAACGATGGATTAACTAACATATGGGGAACACATGGAATAAAAAAGTTAAGGGATCTGTACGGAGCACAAGGGCTCCTAAGTTTTGAAACACTTAAAATACTATATAATATCCCTGACTCTACGAAGTTCAAGTACCTGCAGCTATTAAAGAATATTTTTGATTCAAGCATATGGGATAATTTCTATTCACAGGAAACTAAATCATAAATTAGTGGTTGTTATAAATCTCTCAACACTTATAGAAACATAGACTGCAATATAATATCAGAGAAGTGGAGCAGGTTGTTAGGGACCAATATTACTCCGGCTGTAATAAGTTAATCTCTACGTAATATTAATAATTTGGTCTCATCGTCAAGTTTAAGATTGCTGCAATTTAAAATAACCTGTATGCTTTACCATACCCCAGAAAGAATAACCAAATGGGCCTCGAATAGCATATATAGTGAACGAACTAAGTGCCCCAAATGTGCGTTGGTTGCAGCAGATTTGGTGCACATATTTTACACCTGCCCTAAACTTTCAGAATTTTGGACATCTTTTCAGACTATAATAACACTGAAATTAGGGAATATACCCCCCTAGATTCTGCGTTAGTTATGTTAGACACTAATGGTAGGAATATCCAACACAAATCCTTATTTACTATTATGGTAACTTGTGCTAAACTTATAATTGCTCGCGCTTGGATCTCCCCTAAACCCCCACATATAATGGAATGGTGGTCTCTCCTTAATGAAATTCATAGTATGGAATTAGCGCTGGCTAGGCTTAGGGGTACTAAATCTCTAGCTAAATTCAATAAGATCTGGAGGTCTCTCATATTTTAGTTTAAAAATCATGTTTAATCTAGATCATTACTATCTTCTGTTTTATATGTGTCAAGATACATGTATATATTTTGTTTGGATCTAACAAGAAATTTGTCAAATGATCTAATGCCAACCTAACGTTAACCTTGTAGACGTCTAGATTATTTCTTTTAATTTGACTCATTTTTGTATACTGTTGGTTCTTGTAGTGCTAATAAAAAAAATTACAAAAAAAAAATAAACTCCTACTACCAAGAGTGTCTCTCTTCCATTTGCTTCACACCTCACAACTCTGATTAAACTAGCAAGGAAATATTAGTAAAAGGTTCCACATTAGGAACAGAGTAAGGGTGTCTATTGCACAGCTCTTTCTAAATCAACTAACTTTATGAGGAAGTTAAAATGGCCGCAGAGAATACCTCTATGATAAACAGTTTTCAAAATACCAGTGATACAACTAGTAGGAATAGAAAATATTGCAAAATAAATAAATTGAAAATCAAGACAGGCAAAACTAAAACCATAACACTTAAGTCAAAAAGAAAAAAAAATTATGTTCCATATAAATGGCTCAATCCTGGAAGAAGCTGAATCCTTTAAATATTTGGGGGTAGTAATTAATAGAAATCTCAACCAGTCACCACGTATTGAATCTAACCTCGAAAAAGCTGAGGCACCTGCTAATGCTATCATAAGATTGGCCAGGAATCACGGAAATCAATTTTCTAACCACGAATCACGGAAATCAATTTTCTAACCACATTGATAACGTTTTCCAAAGAAAGGTAAGAAGTCAAATCTCTCTTGACGCAGAATTTTGGGGATTGGACAAGAAACTGCCAAGTCAGGTGTTTTTAAGGGAAATTCTGGAAAACAATCTTCAACCTCCCCAAAGGATTACCCATGGCTATCCTAGAATCAGATATGGGTTACATCTCTATTTAAGAATATGATCAGACAGCCCAGAGAAATATAGCCTAAAAAAAGACTACAAATGTGCTGAAACAACGTCGTCAATTGGGCCTGGGAGGAACATTTTATGTTGAACTTTAAGTCCTCCTTCGCGATAATCTGGCTTAAAGAAAGTAAGAGATTTGAATTCGTTCTATGGCAAGCCCCAAGTAATCTTCAAGTTATCTTGAAAAGGCTAATCAATTCCATGGTCACCCAACAATGCATGTATCTTGTTCAAGAACAGAGACTGAGTGCACTGGATAATTTATCCCATATCCCTCAATCCATCCATTCATCTATCATGTTTGAATTGTGACTTGTCTGGGCAAGCAACCAAACTAACTGTAATATTTATGAGGGAAAGTTGGATCAGAAGGCAAAATTGGTCAGGATAGGGAACTCTGTTAGCATTCAAGTCACGTCAAGTCAAGTCAAAAATTTGTATAGCGCACTACTCACCCAGAGGGTCTCAAGGCGCTTGAGGGAGGGGGGTTCATTACTGATCAAACAACCAAGTCTTGAGTTGCTTTCTGAAGGAGAGGTGGTTCTGTGTAAGGCGGAGGTGGGTGGGGAGGGAGTTCCAGGTTTTGGCTGCTAAGTAGGAGAAGGATCTTCCTCCCATGGTGGCTCTCCGGATGCATGGAATCGCGGCGAGGACTTGGTTGGACGATCGTAGTTGACGGGTAGGGGTGTAAAAGGTCAGGCGGGTGTTGAGGTAGCTTGGTCCTAGGTCGTGGAGGGCCTTGTGTGCGTGGGTGAGGAGACGGAACGTGATTCTTTTGTTGACGGGGAGCCAGTGTAGGTCTCTCAGGTGGCCGGATATGTTGTTGTTGCGGGGTATGTCTAGGATGAGTCGAGCGGAGGCGTTCTGAATGCGCTGAAGTCTTTTCTGCAATTTAGCAGTGGTTCCGGCGTAGAGGGTGTTTCCGTAGTCCAGTCGGCTTGTGACAAGTGCTTGGGTGACCGTCTTCCTTGTTTCGGTGGGGATCCATCGGAAGATCTTTCGGAGCATGCGTAGGATGTTAAAACATGATGATGAGACGGCGTTGACTTGCCTAGTCATCGAGAGGGAGGAGTCTAGGATGAATCCCAAGTTGCGAGCATGGTCCGTTGGTTTGGGTGCGTTGCCTAGGGCCGGGGGCCACCATGAGTCGTCCCAGGCAGAGGGGGATGACCCTAGGATGAGGATTTCCGTCTTGTCTGAATTCAGTTTTAGGCGGCTGTTCTTCATCCACTCGGCTATGTTATTTATACTTTGATGTAGACTGTGTTATCGGATGGATACAGGAAGAAGGGATTTTTGTCTATTTTTTTTCATGAATTATTTTTAAACTTGTGTTTTAAAAACAAGTGGAGGTGCATTGGTTTAAAACATCTCACCCACTCCAATATTGAATTTTAGTGTACTGAAGACATTGAACTTAAGCAGCTGTTTACCCAATTATATCCAAATTATTTGTTCTTCATGTGTTGTCTAATGAATTCACATTTTCACAAGTAGTTTTTTGTAACATTTTGTGAAACCTATGCAAATATTTGAATGTTTTTAACAAAAATTGTTGTTTATTGCAAAAACTACATTTGAAAAATGTTTTTTTGAATACGTTCTTGAACTTAAAAAACGATTTAGTAGCACAAGCCTTAATTGCCAGATGCTGCCCAAAACAATTTTGCCGGTTTACTCAAAGTCCACATTCATTACCAAGTAGACGTCTCTGGCATACATTCATCACAGCAGCCACAACGGATACTAATACAGCAACTCCAACAGCTACCACAGCAGTAAGAACAGCTGTAACAACAATAGGAACCACAAACTTAGCATATTTATTTATAAAGTTTTAGAAAGCGCAAAGAAGATCCCGAAGGATATCAGAGCGCTTTACAAAGGAAGGAAGGAAGGACATGAACCCAATATCGCCAACAGGAAAAGATTACACAACAGGAATACATGCATAAGTACCATACAAATAATCGCAAAAATCCCAAACAAATGAATCAAGGAGGGTAGTACCATAAATGGGTATGTAGCAGACTACGAAGGGGTACACAATGCAGAAAAGAAGAGCATAGATCCAATATTGACATTAAGTAGGAATACACAATAGGACTACTCGCTTGTTTCCCAAACAAGAGAATCAAGGAGAGTGATACGATAAGCATGAATATAACAGGCCACAAAAGGGGACACACAATGCGGTAAAGAAGGGCAGCATCACATGAGGGTACAATGGTTATAGGAGCAAGTGATCCTGGCCCAAGTTTTAAGGTAAAAATGTGTTCTTTAAGAATCTTTTGGCTTCTAGTTTGAAAGCAGTCGTTGAGGAGATTCTGCGTACTTCTGGTGGAAGTTAGTTCCAAATCCTTAGGGCAGCGCCAGAGAAGGCTCGGAGAACGTTTTTTGCTAAGGATGGGTGGTTTCAGGAGGAGAGTGATAGCGCTTCTTGAAGCTCTCCCATCGCAGGATAATTCAAGCTTTTGCGCTAGGTAGCAGGGAGATTTGAAATGCAGGGCTTTGTGCGCTAGAACGGCAATCTTTAAATGAATTTGAGCTTCATCGGGCAACCATTTAAGAGATTTTAGGATTGGGGATATATGCTCACTACCTTTGGTACCAGTGACCAGTCTGGCCCTAGCATTCAGTGATGCCTTAGGGAAGCCAGAGTGTATTTGGGAAGGCCACAGAGCGTAGCGCTGCCATAGTTCACCCTCGGCAGGACCAGTGCTTGTACCACCTGCTTGAACTCCTTTTGTGGAAGGAATGGCTTGATGTTTCTGAGTGTCCTCATCAAGAGATTAACTCCCTTACACACATTGCTAATATGATTTTTCATCTTCAGGTGTTTGGCCAGGGTGATTCTGAGGGTCTATGATGAGAAGGTGCAATTGAAGGCAGTGAGGTAATTCAGCCAAGGGTCTAGCTTGGGAATGGGGTTAGGGGGAGAGATGAAAAGGAATTCAGTTTTGGAGGTGTTGAGCAGTACATGGTTCCCCGTTAACCAATTTTACGTAGTAATTAGGGTCGTGTTGAGTGAGATGATGTTGTCCGGGGATGAGATTTTCAAATAAAGTTGTGTGTCATCCACATACATGTGGAAGAGAATGTTTGTGGAATTTAGAGAGTTAGCTAGTGGTTCTAAGAAAAGGTTGAAGAGGATAGGAGATAGAGCGGATCCTGGAGGGACTCCCAAGAGTACTGGAGAGGGCTGGAAGAGGGAGTGGTTTGACTTGATTATTTGTGATCTATGGTGAAGGAAGGATGAGAACCATTGTAACACCCAACCCGATAAACACATGCTGATCTTCAAAATGGATAGAAGGTTGTTGTGAATAACCGCATCGAAAACGGAAGGAAGGTCAACGAGTTTTAGAGGGCAGGAATCATTTTGGTCCAGCATTTTTAAGATGTCATCCATAACGTGCGTGAGAACCGATTTGGTACTGTGACCCTTCCGGAAGTCAGATTGATGTTGGTCTAGGAGTTGGAAATTTTCTATGTGAGCACAGAGCTGGGATTGTATGCATTTTTCAAGTAGTTTGGCTAATGTGGGGATGTTGGAGATGGGGCAGAAATTATTGAGGTCAGTATTTTCTGCGTTAGTGTCTTTTAGTAAGGGTGATACCTGCACTGCTTTTAGGCAGTCTGGGATCGTGCCTTGTGACAGAGAAGCATTTACTATCCTTGTCCAGGTGGGGATGAGTTCATTCTTGATTTCTTTGAAGTTGGCCGGTAGCAGCGGGTCACTGAAGTGGTTAGAAGGATTGATGTTCTGAAGAATCTTGTAGATGTCTTTTTCACTGAATGGGGTAAAGGTGCTGCATGTCACATTGTTCTTGGTGTTCAGGCTGATTGGTTTGCGCTTTTCTGAGAGGTCAAGGGGTGGTGCGGACCCGGGGGATGGCAATGGCGCTTTCTTAGTAGCGAGTTCAATGGTTATGAGCCTTGATTTCTCAGAGAAAAAAGCAGCAAGATCATCACAAGAGGATGAGTCTGCCACTGATTGCTGCTTAACCAACTCGAAAAGTTTCTTGGGGCGGTTTGCAGCTTGATCAAGTTGGTGTCTGAAGTAATCTGCCTTAGCGCTCTTGATTTGTTTGCTGTAAAAGCTTCTCACATCTCTAAGGAGTTTTAGTTGTTCCAAGGAGGTATTGGATCTCCAGGAACGTTCAGCCGCCCTAAGGTTACGGTGCTCCGTGTTTAAGTTATCGTTGTACCATGGTTTTGATATTTTTGTTGAGGTATTTTTTTGTTGGAGCGGTGTGAAGTTGTTCATGGTGTTTGAGATGATCGGGTTGTAGGAATCAGTGAGTAATTGAACACTTGGTCATTTGGGTTAGACCAGTGAAGGTTGAAATCCCCCAGGAAGATTTGGGACACGGCTGAGTCGACATTGCCAGAGATGACTTCCATAAGTTGCTCGATGAAGGGGAGATTGTCTCCAGGGGGTGAATAAAAGTGTGAAGTTTGCAAACCAGCAGGTTATTACTTGAGATGCCGTGAAAAAAAAGTATTCACAGGAGGAGGGCGAAGAGAACTCTAAATGAGAAATTGAGAGTGAGTTCCTATGAATACACGCTAGGCCACCCCCAGCTACTGCACTCTGTCTAGCCTAATTATGTCATGAGTAGAAGTTACTAGTAGGTCTAGGAAAGGGGTGGAGGCGGTATTTAGCCAAGTTTCAGTGAGAATGATAATGTCTAAATCATTGTGTTGGATGAGGTCGAAGATGTCGGCGGCGTGTTTATTAGCTGACCTACAATTGAGTAGTACACATTTAAGACGTGATGGATTAGTGTGGTATGGAGACTGGGTGACGTTCACTCTCTTGAGGTTGTCTTTATTGATGACTCTAGGATTGTGAGGAGGTTCTCTGTACTGAGTTGGAATGGTTGATTTGTATTTTTCTTGTCTGGATCAAGTTGGAATTGGACCTAGTAGAGTAAAAGTTGTGCAGCTCATTGAGATCATTGGGTGCCAGGGTGGTCTCACCTTTTCTGGGGCGGGAGGGAGCATTAGCTAAGGGAATGGTTTGCAAGACTGGGGGGCTATAAACTATCCCATACGTTCACTCACACTAGAGGAGGCTTTGGACAGGTTTGCAGAAGTGAGGAAGGAGCTGATCATTTGAGATGAATCCATAGCATCTACCAAAGTAGCACCAAACTACAGCAATAGCAATAGCTTTAAGCATTGTATAGACCGTAGTCAAGCGAAGATCCCCTTTGGGCAACTTAGTACACCAAGGCAAACACACTCATGCAGACAAATATATCACCAGAACATAACACCACCACCTTTAAAGGCCAAGTGCTCACAATTATACAAATATTTTTTTTTAAGTAACCAAGGATATGGTCTTAAAAACAGTGCATTATCATACAATTTTAAAATAAGTTAAAAACATTCTGACATATATAAATCACAAAAATGATTGTAGGGAGAACCTGAAAGAAAAATAATTTCTAATCATCAATAAAGGCCCATTCATTAGATCAAGATCATGTGTTCAACATATAGTTTATTTACAGAGAACTTTAGTAGTGAAAGTAACAAATGTTTCCATAATCTACAGTACGCCTTTGCATAGTTGCGTCTAAAGGCCACAGCATTGAGGCTATCTTCTGCCGCTATTGTAACTGTCGTAGAGACTACTGGTGGAACCCCAACTTCCACAACAGGATCTACAACCTCCACCACCACAACAGCAATATCAGCTACTATACAGTAACAACTGCTGCAAGCTAAAATGGCACAGTAATGAACAGAGCTGTTGCTACCAGCACAGGAACCTAAGCAGTGACCACAACTATAACCACCAGCAGTACCAACAGGTTTCACCCTGGCAGAGACAACAGGAGCTGCCAGCGCCACAGATACCACTGCAACAACTTCTCCTGCCACTATAACAGGAAAAACAGGGACACTAGCAGCTGCAACAACAGATGCTACAAGGCAGGAACAACAGCGTAAACAACGGCAGCCACAAGAGCAGTAACCACAGCAAGAACAAAGGCTGCCACCAAATCAGGGACTACAACAGCAACAACAGTTGGGGTACCAGGCAACATTGACTTGGCACAAGTAGTCTGAGGGCATTTGTACCTGCCTGTATTACTTGCATTAGTACAATATTGTTTTTTCCAATGTTTGTTTTATTAAAGCTTCCCTATTTGTGCTACATTTTGTGACAAATTTACTGCTAGGACTGTGCAGAGGAGAAGGGATCGCTGTACAAGCTGGAATCAAGAATACACTAAAAAGTACGGAAGAAAGTAATCTAACACATCATTGTATTTATTATTTACACATAAAAAGTTGTGTCAGTTTCACACTTGCCAAAATGTATTGCCAATTCTATAGAAAGGTGTTCATTGGAGAAAGCAAGAAAGTATATATGGCGTGCCACACTCAAAGGCCCTTTTTCTTTGGTGTGCATTGAAGTTCTATCTGCTTTTTCCTACAACATGTATTAAATAGAAAAGGTTTTGCATAGCGCCTAATTTGAGCCAGTTGGTGCAGGGGGGCCCACTGCCCATATAACGGGGACGGGCACATTTTGATGCAGGGGAAAAAAAATGATCACAGAAAAGGGGGTAAAAAGGAGGGAGGGAAAGATGGAAAAATAATGACAAACAAAGACAGCAGGGATGAAAAAGAACATGAAACAGTGAAATAAAGGGCAGCGAGTGTCTGGTGGTGGGTGAAAGAAGTATGAAGTGGAAACAAGATTATGCAGCCTTGGTTTTCAGCACCCCCAACTTAAAGAACACTGGTTGCTGGCTTCCAAGCAAAATTTGGACCTCAGCACCTATTCTTATACAAATTAAGTACTGACTTTTGTGAATGATAAAGAATGAAGATCCACATAGCGTTTGTTTCCATCTGCAAGTGTTTTATTTTTTGTTGTCAGTGGGAATGATGGGTTCTTATTCTTCTGAATCTTGCGTTTGTGTGATTGAATCCGCTGTTGTTTGGATGCACTTTTCCCCTAACTCTTTTTAAACTCTTTCATTTCATCGACTTGACTGAGTACTTCTGGCTTATAGGAGCAACATGACTGAATCTGGAATAAGCAGACAATGCTTCACGTGTTCAATTGAAACAATGAGCTCAACATTTCCTTCACTAAATTTGTCACTCCTGAGAATATCAGAGAATAGCAATGGTCTACGAAACAAATATTACCAGAATATTAAGCTCCAGCATTCATATAGTAAATTGCAGACTAAGAGCATAACATGGGCTGTTTAATTGTTCTATGCAGCAGAGGAAGTTTGCATTTCGGGAAATTGATGCACCTAACTACAAGGTACATCCTATGTTAACTACTTCCTAAATAGCAGACATTATTGACTGAATATGTGATGGTGGGTTTCTCCAGAGTCTTCCTACCCCAGTAGGTTGGCCACTTCCCCAATGTCTTTAAACTTCTATGTAGCAACAAAGGAAAATCTACTACATTGCCAGTGTGGGCATTGACAGACAAGATGGCTCCCAAGCATTAAATTGCTGCCTTAGGCACATTTAGCAATAGGTAAGGCTGTCTAGTAACAACTCATTCAGTCAAGGATTGAGCTTCATCTGTTTTCTTCCTCTGTTTTAAAGTCGTGTAGTCCAGTTGTGATTCCACTTCTCCACCTTCAATGCATCTTTAATTTTTGATCACTTTCTATTAAGTCAGGCTTGACAGCGCAACTGTGACCAGATAATATGGGATCAACCTAAAAAAGAGCTTTTAGGAATAAAACAGAGAGGGGCTTTGTCCAAGCCTACATGTTGGTGGACAAAAGTACATGTTTTGATTGGGCAGAAGTACTAAACTTCCAAATTTAAGTGCTTTCCCTCCAAGTGCTGCAAACATTTGTTAATCAAGTTTCTTGAAACACAGGCCTTTATCAAGTCTAGCTATTGTAGATTGAAGTTTGGGTCAAACACTTGCCACTAAAATGCTATATGTCTCCTAGATATTCAGATAATTACTCTGTTTGTTCTTTTCTGGCAGCAGTACAGCTGTGAGGAGAGCAGTCAGAAGGAAGGTATTGCAGTTTTGCAGTCCAATCTACTTTTCCTTTTCCTTTTGCTTCAAAATCAGAGATACCCTATGTGGCACTCCTTACGAGAATGGTATTTTTTATTTCTAAAGTTTTTTAAGCTCACAAACGTTTATTTATTTATTCATTTCAATTTATTATTTAGCTTTTTAAAAATACATTATTATTATATATAATTTATTTCAAATGTATTATTGAATATATTAACTTAAGTTAGTTTACTTATTTCATATACTGTAATTTAAAATTAAACTTTCCTGAATCCCAAAAATGTCCTACTGCCCCTAACGATATAATTCCCTGAACCCTAAAAACCCATTCTACCCCTAACACTGCTTTTTCCTAAAATCTGAAAATGTCTTACTAATCGTTAAAAGTAACCATATCTGAACATTGGAAAACAACGCTATACAACCTTAATTGTACGTTTCCCTGAACCTTAATACCTCCGTACTAACCCTTAACATTATCCTTCCCTGACCCCTACCAACCCCGTAGTGGTATACTTCCTTTAACACTAAAAGCCTGCTATTACCCTTTAAAGCTGCAAATCCCTGAACCTTGCAAACCCTCACTTCCCATTAGTGCTACTATTCCATAAACCATACAAACCCCTTATTACCACTTAATGCTACTCTTGACAGAAACCTGAAATCCTTCATATCCCTTAATGCTATCTGTCCCTGAGCCCTAAAAATTGCTTAGCACCTCCTATAGCTACCCTTCACGAAACCGGGAAATCTTACTACCCTTTAACATTACCCATCCCTAAACCCCAAAAACTCTTACTGCTCCTTAACCCTTTCGATGCTTATGACGGAATGGTTCCGTCATGAGCATCGGTCGAGCTGTGTTCATGACGGAACCGTTCCGTCATGACCACACCCATTTGCATTGGGGCTCAGCACCGGGGATAAATCGGGCCGCACGGATGAGGTTAACACTACCCTTCCTGAACCCTAAAAAATGTACAACCCCTTAACGCTTTCCATCCTCAACACTAGAAAACTCTTATTACTCCTTAATGCTACCCTTCTTTAAGCTCAAAAATGCCATACACACTTAGCTTACTATTGTTTAATGCTACCCATCCCTGAACCCTAAAAAGCCCCTTACTACTCCTTAATGCTACCTATCAATGAACCCTCAAAATCCTTATTATCCCTTACCACTACTCTTCCATGACCCTGAAATCCCCTACTCGCCCATAATGCTCCCCGGCCCATACCTCTAAAAATCCCTTAATACCCCTTAACTCTATCCTTCCCTGTACCCTAAAAATCCCTTACTACACATTAACATTACCATTCCCTGAACCCGAAAACCTTACTACCCTTTAACACTATTCTGCTCTGAACCCTAAAAACCTCTTGCAACTTACTATCCCTACACTTCCCTGAAGCCTAAAACGTACTACTCCTTAACACTACCTTTCATTGAACCCTAAATATCTCTTGCTACAATTTAACACTATCCTGCTCTGATCCCTACTAACCCTTTAACGCTACCCTTCCTTGAACCCTTAAACCTTAATACCTCTTATCACTACCCATCCTTGAACCCTAAGCAAATCCTTCCTACCCAATAATGCTACCCTTCTGTGGCCATAAAAGTGCTTAATACTCCTTAATGCTACTCATCTCTGAACCCTAAAAATCTCTTTCTACACCTTAACACTACCAATTCCTGAACCCTAAAAACGTTACTTCTACTTAATGCTATCTGTCCCTGAACCTTAAAAATTCATTACTACCTCTTAATGCTAACCTTCCCTGTACCGTAAAAACCTCTTGCTATGACTGAACACTATCCTTACCTGAACCCTACAAACCCTTATTGCTACTCACCCTTAAGCCCACAAAACCCAATCTCTTAATGCAACCCTTTCTTGAACCCTAAAAACCAATTACTACCCCTTAATGCTATCCTTCCTTGAACCTTAAAAACCCCTTGCTATGCCTGAACACTACTCTTCTTTGCCCTCAAAAACTGCATACTACTGCTTACCACTACATTCCTTGAACACTACTAATTCTTTGCTATTCCTCAACTCTATCCATCCATGAACCCTAAAACCGCCTAACTATCCCTTAATGCAATTTTTCCTTGAACCATAGAATCCCTTTACAGCCCCTTGAAACTACCCTTCGCTGAACCTAAGCCCCTCTTATTATCCCTTACAGATATACTTCCCTAAACCCTAAAAAAAAAAAAACTACCCATTAATATTTTCCTTTCCTGAACAGGAAGAACTTACTACCCAGTAAAAGCTAGCCATCCCTGAAATGTTGAAAACATGGAAAACCTAAGGGTAAAATACTGGGAAGGATTGGGAATTTATTTACTGATGACCCCGCTAATTCATCATTTCTAAGGTGAACTTCAGAGTCCCACTTGGGACCTCTGTTATTTCTGTCACCTCCTCCCTCCCTGCAGTTATCAATGCAGCCAGTATTGGGAACTCTGGGGAGGAGCTACTGGGTGATATCAGGGGCGTTGCATTATAATGCCCATGGCATTGAGCATTACAGAAATGCTTACTTCTTCAAATTGTTAGAAGAACATATTTAGGACATCATTGGAAGCACTTTCAGAACTACATTCTGCTGTTTATGTGCTTGAAGCTGTGCTGCAGTTTCTTCGAAATAATGGCCTATCAATGTAAGATAACGTTCCCTTTTTAGGTCTAGCTTGACAGCACCGATGCCTAGATGACATATTTTAGTAGTTCTTTAAAATATGCAGCTTGGCTTTGGCTTGACTCCACCCAGTGGAGTAATACTCTCTTTCCTCATTCTGTATGCAGGCGATGGATGTGTCATTCCTCCTTCCAGGAAGGTCTTCCAATATAATACACAAGGGCTTTTTGCAAATCTAAAAAATAAACTCTATGCGGTTTGTCATATTGAGTTCTTTTTCTCCTATATGCATTCTACACAGAGAGAAATATATGTGCTACCTTTTCCCAGCATTGTCACAGTCTGTAGAGCAGTCTTTAATGAGATAAACACAATTTGTGCACCCAATGCATGCAAACCATATTTATGAATGCCTGTTTCACACTTATTTGTACGCTAAAGCCAGACCTAATGGCTTTGCCAAGGCTTGATGGAAATGGAGCTTCCCTTATTTATGGTGCTGAGAGAGGACTCCAACCCTGACATGGTAATAGTAAACACCTGTAGACACTTCACTTTGCTTCTGCATGGTTCATTCAAAGCATCACAGCAGGTTCAGTACTATATGTCAAAAAATTGATGCGCTGGTTGTAAAAAGGCCTGCAGCTGCGCTCAACTTTGGTTATCATGCAGAATCAGCAAAAAAGTCCAGCAGCCAAAGATTGTGATCTATGCTTGGTGCTTTCCAGTGGTGAGCTAATGTATCACCTAATTACTGTCATACAGCAATACAACAGTAAATGCCTGCAAGGACACCAACTATTTACACAATGTAGATGTTACATACGTCTTCCTCTAGCCGAACCTGTATTTGGCATATATGTGTTGCACATATAGTTTATTGTGGCAGGCCATGCATATGTATTTCACACTAGGATTACAACAATACAAGGTCACATGGTCTGTGAGCTAGGCTACTTACACTGCAAAAATACCATGCAATTTAATTCACACTGATGCCCAAATGGTACATGGCTACAGATTGTACTTTGGGTGTCTCATACTGATACATGAGGAATAAATAGTTCTAAATGATGTGCTGTGTGCCCTAATGAAATTCATCAACTATATCCCACTGCCAAAGCCTGCAGGACTTGTGTGATACATTTGTGTGTATCCGTGACGTGTCTTGTCACCAAGGATGAGAGATGCTCTGGCTAGAGCTCCGACTAGAGCCCTATAATCTAGCACTATTTGCTGGATGCAAGGTCATCCATGGTTGAAAATGTCTTTTGGACATCTTGCTGACCCTTAGGGGGCAATCAGCGCAACGGCTGGATGCTTGTATCCTGCTGATAGACCCGCAGAGCACTGAGGCTTTGAGTGTCAGGCGAGCTGTGCAATGAGCAGACAGCGCTGAACCCACAGGCATTGGAGACATAAATAACACCAATGTGGTCCGCTGTGATGTGTGGGAACCAAAATTCAGAGACCGGATGTCAAGAACCTAGATCCCTTAGAGGTTTCTGTCCCGATCAGGCAAGATAGTGACTAACAGTGCTAACCATCATATAGCTTCACCAAGGTCGTTTGAAGCGGTTGAAAATAATACTAGAGACCCTGGCTGAGACATTGGGTGGGAATGGCTTTTCCAAGAATGACTGACTATAGTGTAGTGTGTAAAAGGCCACTTTAATGAAACAGGTGCAGTGAATGGCAATAACACAAAAACCCGGCTCTTCGCCATACATACTGTTCATAAACATGGGCCTCACTATTCGTTTTATTAACTATCCACAAATCCCTTGCCCTCATCCTCCATCGCCATCCCAATTTGAAAAGAATGCATTCCAAACTCCTGTGACTTATAGCCCAACAAACACAATGTTTTACGCAAAACTCCTAACACCTGTGGGTCTGAAAAATGTGCCCCATTCTCATACTGAAAAACCTCTTCACTTTTGCCGCCCTGCTTGCTTTAGAAAAGGGGGTGGTGAGATGAACAGAGTGTCTGAATTAAGCAGACCACTCTTACCCAGTCCAAAGATCAGGGCTTGATCCATCACGTTTTTTAGCTCACTACACCATCCCAGCTCAGAACCTGGCAATACGCAAATTAGTCTGTTCCTGTCCCAGTGCATGATGGGAACAGGGCAAACCAAACTACCAAGCCAATTCTTATACTGGGAAGGAAACAAGCTTCCGGGGACCGGTTTCTGGCATTTCAGCCGTCGTCGGCCCGGCTTGCTTGAATCCTGATGGTGCAATGAGCAAGGGACTCACATCTGAGTATACCCTTCCACGCTTATGGTAGAAAAAATGATTCAGAAAAGGGGGTGGTGATGAACAGAGTGTCTGAAATAAGCAGACCACTCTTACCCAGTCCAAAGATCAGGGCTTGATCCATCACCGTTTTTTAGCTCACTGCACCATCCCAGCTCAGAACCTGGCCACATGCAAATTAGTCTGTTCCTGTCCCAGTGCATGATGGGAACAGGGCAAACCAAACTACCAAGCCAATTCTTATACTGGGAAGGAAACAAGCTTCCGGGGACCGGTTTCTGGCATTTCAGCCGTCGTCGGCCCGGCTTGCTTGAATCCTGATGGTGCAATGAGCAAGGGACTCACATCTGAGTATACCCTTCCACGCTTATGGTGGACAAAATGATTCAGAATGCTTGCTTTAGGCCACCGAACAAGCACAGGAGCAAACCGTTGCTTCCGGATAAGCTTGCAAAGTCACACACACACCCCTTCCCGACTCATCTGTCTCAGACTTTGGTATCCACACCTGAACCACCCCTTCAAGCATCCTGACATCACACCAACAGACACCCTCATGTGCCCCAAACCCAACAACTTCTGTAACTCGAAATGCCCCAAAAAACAGCTACAACGTTATGGCCAGAAAACGGATGCTCTCCCATGCATCTCGACATACCCTTGAGAGAGCGGCAACTACTTGTTTCAGACGACGCAGTGTAATGGGGTGTCGCAACCCTTCCCCTACACCCCTCTCCCTTGACCACACTTCCAAAATGAGCTTCCCATTTCCCCCATAGATGGTTTGTAGCCCCACCTCAGCTTCCCCAAAAAGGTCACACATGTCAACTTACCAGCTATTGTGACAGCTTACAAACCTTTTTCAATCAAAGAAATGATCAAATTTACCACATCATTCCGGTGAATATAACCTTCATCCATAATTCCACTGGTCACTGCCGCCTGACTGCAGAAACTCATCCAACAATAGCCCATATGCCATACGTGTGGTTTACAATAACGAACCAAGGATCTGCTGCATTACACACTCTCGCCTACTGCCCACAAGTGAGCTGACATTGCAGACTTCCTCTAGCCCACCCCTGGGGCCAACCCATGGTAGCTCGTCCACTGAAAGCGAGAAAGAGCATTAGTAATTTCATTGTGCTTCCCCAGAATGTGGCACGCCCTTTAAGTAACACTTGCACACAAACACTCCAACACAAAAACTCTAAACAACTGCAACACCTTGGGTTCCCTCGCTGACTGGGGGTTGACTATGTTCACTACCGCAATGTTATCAACATTGAACAGAACTGTTTTGTTCTCAAAGTGTCGCCCCCACAAACAAACAGCCACCACCCAAGGAAAAAATTCAAGGAAAGCAATGCTGCACCCTCCCGCTTTCAGGCTTCCAGCCATTCTTCTGCTCACCACTGCCTTTGCTAAGACAGACCAAAGCCATGCCTGCCAGCGGTGTCAGAAAACATTTCAAAGGACCACTCCATCTGCTTCCAAACACTGGCCATCGGCATCCCATTGCATTCGTTCAAAAATTGACACCAAAGCTTCAAGTCCTCCCTCACCCCTGCCTTGAGCCATACTCTGTGATGTGGAAGTGAGGTCCCTGTCAGTGCCCTGCCCAACTGCCTACAAAAAGTCCCAACTGCCCTACATGCGGAATTCAGGTAAACCAACAAGATCTGAATGTCCTTCACCTGCACTTTAGATCTGGCCAAAATTGCGCCCAAAAGTTCCAGGCAGTGCTGCGTCTTCTCCTCAGGCAAGCAAATCTCCATCCTGCCCAAATCTAACTCAATGCCCACAAAATTAAGCACCTGGACGGGCCCTCCTGTTTTTCTGATCCTGCATCAAATCCTAAAACAATGTAAACTCTCCTGACATTCTCCTGAACATAGAGCCTTCACAATGAAGAAACAATCCAAGTAGTGGGTCATCACATCTTTCTCAACCACATGCGCGAAACCTTTTTGCAAAAGAGAACTAAAAACTTCAAACAAGGAAAAAGAAACTGAACAACCCTTAGGCAAGGCCTTGTCCACACAAATCTGAATTCCCAACAACTCATGGTCTGCAGGGTGAACAGGAAGCAAACGAAAAGCTTATATGGCATCACAATTCACCAACATGGCGCCCCTACGCACTTTATTGACCAGTTCAATCGCCATGTCAACTGATGCATAATGTACCTTACTACACCCTTCACAAAAGAAGTCATTCACAGACAGCCCTTCTGGCCATGAAAGGTAATGAATGAGACAACACTCACCCAGCTCCTTCTGAGGCACCACCCCAATTGGTAAAATCTGCAAGTTCTCCAGTAGCCGTTCTTAACACAGCCCTTCCATTCTTCCTTCCATCACCTCTTTCAACAATGTATTCCAAACCAACTCTTCCTGCCCTTTCACTGACCTCAGATTTTCCGCTCACTGCCTCACTCTGGGACTCTCATAATGCAAACAAAACTCAAACTAGAAACCTGGTAACAATAACTCTTTCTTCCTCGCTGACTCCACTATATCAATCCACTGTTCCAAACGGTCCAACGTAACCGGCATATGTACATGGGATTCTGGTCTCCTCTCCCCATCCCTTCTCACTGTAACCAGTCCACTGTCCCCCGGTGCTACCCTGTTGTCCAGAAACCCCCCGGATGTCACAAGTATGTGCTTGACGCCACATTTTGAGCACTCATGACGGTATTTGCAATACTCCTGCAAGCACCACCCCCTATTAAATAAGCAACATGCACATGCCGTCTCTGTCTGTCCTCGTCCTGCTGTACCCACCCCTGTCTGGGTAGGATGTCCCTGAAAGGATTTTATAATTGACCGGCCAGCCGCTTGTCATATAAGTTGATGGGACTGGCCTCTTTGGAGTTATAGTTTGCAAAAACAACTCATAATCCAGCTGCCCCCACACCCTGTCCTCTTCCTCTGCAAGGCAAGCCCGGATTCTTCTTCATAATGCGCCCCGGCCCATTACCCGAAAGTTACAATGTGCCTTACGCACTACATCAAGATATTTAAACAAAGTGACACACCTCTCAGGGTACTTTTTGCAGTAAGCTTTCGCGTAGAACAGAAAAACCACTGTCCAATTCTCTATGTTGGCCAGCACCATGGGCCTACGGGACAGCTCATGTTCCTCCTCCTTGGAGCCCTCTTTCAACCTTATCTTGCTATGTCGTAACTTAAAGAGATCCACATACTCCCCCTTCCAAATGCGCTCCTTAGTGACAGCCATTAAATGCGTCAACAAATGCTTAGTTATTCCCATGTACGGCATCTTCTTCTTCATCCCCTTTGCTCTGCTATTTTTTTCACCATCCCCTACGTCCCCACCTGCAGTGGTCTCTGTGGTCGGTGATGTCATAAGCAATCCCTCTGTCCCTACCTTTCTCTCCTCTGGTACTTCCATGCCCGGAGCCTGATCCTGTACATACTTAACCTATTATAACCTAGCATCGCACCTCACTTGTGCTTGAACCTCCAGCCACACTCCCTGGACTCCTACTCCCACAACCCCTCCTACTCTGCCTGTATGCACCACCTTACCTGGCTTCAAGATTGGGTCCGGCACCAAAGCTGTCTATCATGATGCTACAGACTTCCCCGTTAACCTAGCCACTGTTCTTGTTTCTAAGTCCTGTAAAACACCAAGACTCCCTTCTGATTAGTCACACCCCATCCACTTTGACCTGCGGGAAGTGCTGGCCACCAGTGATTCGCACCATCCTCCACCAACTCACCATCATCCGCAATCTCACCTTCTTCTAAATCCTCCTCATTATAATCCATGTCCCAATCACCTTCTCCAATCCCACCACCATGCTCCGTACTCGTGCCCGGCACCTCCATATCACCCACACCACCATCACAAGATTGCTCTTCGAAAAAATCTTTTGAAGGTCGTAATTTTGTAAGGTGGACGCACAGTCCATTCCTTATCTTAGCCAATTATGGTCCATCGCCGTCCCAGACCTGGCCAAAAAGATGCCTGTTCTGTCTTTGGGCCTGTATGGGCAGGATGCACCAGACCCTCCCGGCTGTCCGTAAAGCAACATCTCTGCTGCACCTGGCTCATGGTCCGGGTTGGAACTAAACTGGCCCTGTCATGCTTGCCTAGAAACCCCAGGGGCATCATGTGACACCATACGCACCTGCCTGGACCCAGATCCTGGAAAAGTTCGCCTCCTAACCAGACCACAGAGCGAGACAGGGAGACTCGAACCACGAACCCATCACCATCGCTCCCAAAATACCTCCCCAAGCACTAATATCCCTTGCTCACATCTGAAAGGGGGAGATGGCCCACTCCCTCCCCTGCTCCCAGAACCACCCCCCCCATGCCTGCTGAAGCCCCTTTTGCCCACTGCCCATGAACTCTCTTCCCGGTTTGGCTACACTCACTGCCATCGTGAGCAATTTCCGCAGCCTTAGAGCCCACCTTCTGATAGGCAATTGCAAAACTGGAGGAGCTGGCACTGGCTCCAGAGGCTGCCTTGCTCCACCTCCACCTCCTGCCCCATCTTCCTTATGTTGCTGCCCAACAACAACAGGTCCAGTGGCAGGCCTGTGATGCTGTGGCCCTGCACCTCATTAATTCACTGATGACTGCCCCCACGTGGGACAGAGGCATCACTGCACCATCGGAGTAACAGCCACACTGAGGCCTGGTCCTGCCACCTCCTTCCTGACATACTTCTTCACTGGCCCAGACATAAAAGTTAGGGCCTTAAATCTGAAAGGCACACCGCCTCACCACACGCATCCCTTGGTACCTCTTCCCATGTCCTACTCAACAGATAGCATGGCCTTTTCCCATCTTCCCTGTCCCACTGCCAATGCGGCCCATCAGTTATCCATGTGCTGGATTTGCCGCGGACACTTGCACCTCCCCTCACCGCCCGTCGTGAGGCACAGCCCGCAACAGCCAGCTGGCCCGCCCTGTCACCCCTACCCACGCTCAACCTACCTTTTGCCACTTTGCAGAAGGGGGAAGCGCAGGCCATATTAGCTGCCGCCACACCTCCCGCTGCCCTCCGCTTTGGACGCTCAGCACCAGAGAAGCCCACCTGCTAAGCCCGCCTGCACCAATGTGCCCTCGGGCAGCAGGTCGACCCTGCCTGATTGCTGCAACATGAGCAGGGCTTGCTTCACACTGTCAGAAACCTCCATGGCAACACTAAGCACCCATTGAAACAGTAGGGGAAAAGCTAATGCTGACACTGCCAACTGGGGTGTACCCATTAAAAATGGCACCTACTCCTGGAAACTGATGCTCAAAACCCATGTAAACGCCGCCTCTGCAGTCCCTGGGCCAATCACTATACTTTTCGCCCTAGGACCCTACAACCACCTGAAAATTCCGTGAGGGTAGGGCCCTCTGCTTACCCCCAAAACCCTCATTGACCCAAGTGCTGCTGTAGAATCTAGCAAACTGCATTGTGCGAACACTGGCAAGTTAGGCAGCAGCTGCATCTTTGCCTACTGTCTCTCGCAGTAAGAGTCAAGTGCTGCTTGCAGTGCCTCACATGTAGAATGACTTTGAGAAGCGGGGGACTGATGTGGGATGGGGTGGATTGTGAGCTCTGGGTGTCTGCAATCCACATGGCATGTGGCACCCAAGTGCGTGGTCTCTCACAAACAATGGCTTTGTAATATTTTCACAAAAGCAAACTACAACATATTTTAGCCACATCAGAGGTTCAGTCTCAGCCATGGCATCCCTATGGGAAGCATTCAAGGCTGTTATTCAAGGCACTGCAATGGCCTATGACAAACAGATGAAAAAATAACACACAAATTACATTGCTGTCTTCAAGTGGCGGTACTTCCACTATAAAAGTAAATAGTGCTGTCACAGGGAAACTATTTCCTTAGGAAGCAGGTGTTTACAAAGGCACAACTGTGAGCACTATCATTAGCAATTAGCAATATCATTAGCTCTGGTCTGGTCTTGCTTTGCAAGGGATGGCCTTGCAAAGCAAGATATATGAAGCACAAGACAAGATATCCAATGCGTTGCATTGGTTGGCTACAGGTGATGTGGCCGCCACTTACAGGTCAGTACAGAGAGGAGTCTATCCCTGTCTTACCTGCCATTGGAGCTGCCTTTACAGACTATTAACGGGCACCAGGGGCATAGCTTAGGGGGGTTTGTAGTTGAATACGCCCATAATAAATGTATTCTGTGGTACATAGTTGGGTACAGGAGCTTCAAGTCGGGTATGGTGTGGTGTTTGTCGGACTCTATTGGCAGCACGTCCCCCGACTAAAGGTTAAAGTGGTTAAACCATTGATGAAAAACCTTCTAGCTCAGGTGCCAAATAGTTCTGGTAGGGAAGCCCTTGTGCTTCTCCTCATGACTAAGAAGACTGCAGAGGCTATCTTGGGATGCACTCCTGAAAACCCCCAGGTCCAAACAGTCTCCTAATGGAAGTTTACACAAATATTTGCCTCATTAATGACCCCCCCCCCACCCCCCCCACCTGCTGACCTTATGCACTGCTTCCCAAACTTGCCACGTGCCTGAAAACATCTGTGGAGCCAGAGTTTCAGTAGTACTGAAACTGAGTATACCCCTGGAGCACTGCTCCTTCTCTGGATGATTTCCTTCATCAGCACAGACAAAACTCGTTGTGAAAGTCCTGGCTGATCGACTGATCAAAATCATTGCATCCTTGATTTATTGAGATCAAAACGGCTATATTCTGGATCATAACCCACAGCACTGGTTTTAGTCCATGTCAATTAATTCACAGGCCTAGTGCTGTGGCCTAGAATACCAGAAGGCCCTTGATTCTATGAGCTGAGATTTCTTATATCAAGTCTTGCAGAGAACAACTTTAGTCTCTTTGCCTATATTAAGGCCCTCCATACATCCCCACGGGCCCAGGTGGGAGTGGGCTGTGTAGTATCTGACTCCTTCCCAATTAAAAGCACCACTCAAAATGGATGCTTTCCATGCACCCTCCTATTTGTGCAGAGGAGTGAACTGCTAGTCAAATTGATTAGGCAATATGGCAACACACAGTCGATGTTGTAACAGAGGGCCCTGTCTCTCTGCATGCAGACAACATGCTCTTCTTTCTCCACTACTCTGACTGCACCGGGACAGCAGCTAATGGCTATCTTAGACCTTTATGGAGGGGGGTATACCTTGTAGTCAATTGGAGAAAACCAACGATCATCCTGTTGTAGTGTGGGCCTCGAGCAACCGAGTTGCAATTTGGGCTGCAAGTCCAGCCAGACAGATTAAAATACCCAAACATGCACATATCTTTGAATGGCAAACAAGGGTGGGACCTCGAAATACTCCCCTTACTGCATGGAGTACATAACAATACACATGTTTGGGATACTCACCCTCTCTCTAGTCTATGCAGGGAATCATTGTTTAAAATAATTGCACTGCCCTGGATGCTCTATGCTTCAAAATGACCTATACAATATCCCAGGTAGCAACATTAACTTAGTACGTGATTGTCCTTAAGTGAGTGCCTGCAGTTAGTCTACAAAGGCAAATTAGGAGTCACCAACATGCATCTTTATTATTGGGCAGCAAAACTGGGTACCTCCTCTACAGCGCTGCAGTACCAAACTCTGCCATAAAATTTATACTATATGAATGGTGTAAAATACTGAAAATGGATTGTCTGGGGTGACATGCTCACAGAGGGTACTCCCCCCCCCCCCCGGCATACAGAAGAGTGGAGTGAAGTGTCATGGAGGGTGGTAGAGTGCAGTGGTGTTGAGTGGAGTGGCATGAGTGAAGTAGAGTGTCATAGAGTGTCGTAGAGTGGAGCAGAGTGGCATAGAGTTAAGTAGACTGGAGGGGCATGGAGTGGAGTGGAGTAGAATGAAGTGTTGTGGGATGAATGGCATTGAGTGTCATAGTTTGGAGGTCAGTGTTGTGGAGTGGAGTAGAGTGTCATAGAGTGGAGTGACGTAGAGTGGAGTGGCAATGAGTAGAGTGGCGTAGAGCAGTTTAAAAGTTTGTAAATTGGAGTGCGCAGAGCGGAGTAGAGTGTCATAGAGGAAAGTGGCATAGAGTGGAGGTGTGCCAAGTGGAGTGGCATTGAGTGGAGTAAAGCGTCATAGAGTAAAGTGATATAGAGTGTCGTGGAGTGGTGTAGAGTGTCATAGTGTTATATAGAGTGTTGTAGAGTGGCATAAAATGGCATAGAGTGCTTAGGAGTGGCATAATGTGTTGGTAAATTAAATTAAATGAAAATTAAATGAATATGGGTTTTGTAAAGCACTCGAATGCCTAAGGGCATCTTGGCACCAGTCTATTACAGATCGATTAGGATGGTGAACACAACTGAGGAGCTATAGATTAAAAAGCCAAGTTTTAAGATTCATTCTAAAAGAGGACAGGGATGGACTAGTCTTTAAGTGGAGAGGTAAGGCGTTCCACCATTTTGTAGATCCATAGATAAAGCTTCTTCCACCCAAGCGGATTCCTTTGAATTTGGGTACCATCAGGTTGACTGCTGAAGAGGACAAAAGTGGCCTGGAAGGAGTGTATCTGATGAAGTACTTTTTAAAATAGTCAGGGCTCTCATCATGTCATCATCATCTTGTGGAGTATCGTCGAGTGGAGTGTTGTGGGATGGAGTGCCGTAGACTGAAATAGAGTGGCCTGCAATGAAGTGACATAGAGCGGAGTGGCATAGAGTGTCTCAAAGTGCAGTAGAATGTCATAAAGTGGAGTAGAGTAGCGTGGAGTAGAGTAGAGTAGAGTGTCATAGAGTGGTGTAGAGTGGAGTGGTGTACAGTGGAGTAGCTTAGTGTGGAGAATAGTGGCCAAGAGTGGAGTGGCATACAGTGGTGTAGAGTGGAGTGGCATAAAGTGAAGTAGAGTGAGGTGACGTAGAATGGAGTAGGATTCCTTGAGTGGAGTGGTATAGAGTGTAATGGCATAAAGAGGAGTAGCATAGAGCTGAGTGGCATAGACTGAAGTGGCGTACAATGGAGAGGAGCGGAATGGCATAGAGTGGCATAGAGTGCAGTAGAGTAGACTGCTGTGGAGTGGTGTAAAGTGATGTGGAGTGGAGTGGCCTAGAGCGGTGTAGACTAGAGTGGCATAGCATGGAAGGGAGTAGAGTATCATGAAGCGTCATGGAGTGCAGGCTGTGGTAACGCACTGCCATTACAGACAACACATCTTTAATTGAAATGACCATTACATTTGCACAGACATACATTTTTACTGAGATAACATACAGCACACAAACAATAAAGTGTGGAAATAGCATCCCCTAGTGATTTATTTTGATCCTATAAAAATATTTGTTTTCACCACACTTCAGAATTGCCAAAAAATTTGTTTAATTTGCGCTTTCCTAATTCTGATATATTCTGAAACACTTGCACAGCTTATTTACAGGCATTTAAATGTTATTGTGTGCTAGGAAAGAATAGCATCATTCAGCCTTCCTCTAGCACACACCAATACCCAGCATGACTGTCACATAAATATTTGTAGTCAGAGAAAGAAAAGTACATACCAAGCTCCCTCGGAGGACATAGCCCGATATTTGACCACTATCTTTGAATGCACAGAAAATGTGACAAGATATGAGCAAAATTCAATGGTCTGTTTGCAGAAAGTGAGCACTCATTGAAGAAGACAGTAAACAGGCTAGGCTCCACGTGAGGGACAAAGACGTACTGAGCAGCTTAAAACAAATAAAGGCAGCAAATAAAAAGCAAGCAACTGTGAGTTACAAAACACCAAGCCAATGATAAGCAATCGGCTTCGTGTATTTCCAGAGAATCTGTCTGAATGATCTCAAGAAGTGTTGGCAAACCAGACAGCTATGCTGTCTGGTAGGCTTCGATCTACAAATGTGACCCCCCATTCTGAAAGGCATACTCTGCCTGCTTTGGGAGTGAGAATCACATTTTAAATACAATGTCTGGCATAGAAAGCTACCTGCTTGAACTCCCCCCCCCCCCACACCCACCCCTATATAGAAAACATGCATACTGTTCCAGGAGGCCAAGGAACATTGATAAATACATCAATACTCCCTCGTCCGAGAGTCACCGAAATGCATACTGCCACAACTCTTTGGAACTCTCTCCCAGGTCACCTGAGAATTCCAGAAACTACACTGTTTGTCCTGACAGGGACAGAGGTAGCAGAAAGACACTCCCAGGGAAATAGTGCGAAAAGCCTCAGAGGGAAAAAGCCACAAACATTTTTATAAAGTTTGGGAGCTTTTCCTTTGGGATGGACTAGTTCTAGCGGTAGAGTTTCCAGGCTTGAACACTTGTATGTATTGGCCTGATATGGCAAAATAGAAGCTTGATCTGCAGGCTGGTTATTACTGGAGTAGAGAGCTAAAACAGAAACTTTCTCTTTGTGCTTGTTAATACTGGATTGCAATATAAGGGACTGGGACATGCATAGGTCACATGAGCATAGAAACGGCTCAAACCAGAGGGGTGGCAATGCTAAAAGCCACACCTCCAAGGTTGGCATATAAGGTTAAACCAATAACAATTTGCCAGGAAAGGAGCAGCCTAAAAGCAGCTATTTTATCTTATCTAGAGAATAGTTTCATGGCCAAGACCGCGCGGTGCCTGCCGCTTTCTGCATACAAATGCAGGGGGGTACCATAGGTACCCCCCATGTGCACTCCCCACCCCCCTTCACCTAGGGGGCCCGCAACGGGACCCCGCAGTGAAATTACACATGCTTTTCCACAGCAGAAAAGCCGCAGTGGAAAAGCATGTTTCACTGCCAATCCTAATCTGGCTGACGGTGCCTGAGAGACACCGTCACCATATTAGAGCTTTTCCACCGCGGATGTAAGCCAACCTCGGTGGAAAAGCTGCGGACGGAAACCAGGATCCACCAGCCATCCTAATGTGGCGGTGGGTCTTTGGTGGGTCCGCAGAGGATTTTCCGCATCCTCCGGGCCAGCGGTGGCTTCCGCCGGCCCGGAGGATGCGGAAAATCCTCCATCGTAATAGGCCCCTAAGAGTGTAAATATGTAAAAATAAGGCAGCAGGTCATCTCTAACTGTGCATCCAGGATTAGGAACAACATTCCCATACCCATTAGGACTGACCCAGTGCTGCTTCATTTTAGGAAACAGTTACATCACAGCGCATTAACATTGCACAAACTAGCTACCTCTCCTATCACTCGTTGACTTTATGCTTATCTTTGGCCAGGTACAGGACTCCACTTCCTTTGGCTACATTTGTGCATTAGAAAGACCATATACAAAAGAAAGAGTAAAGTCGGAAAGAAATATGAAGGGCTTAGCGGAGATCGAATATCTGAAAAGGGAATCTAACCGCCACCCAGAACTAGCAACATTCAAGGGCTAAATTTAACAAATACTACACACATCTGTCCAAGGATTGAATGTATCATTTATCCATCCCCTCTCACTCTACCACACTTTACCCATCCACAATGGTAGGCCAATCAAACAACTATCGCACACCAAACACTGTCAATAGAAACCCTCCAACAAAACATCGCCAACTTCCACACCTGCTGTGTCATCCAATTTAAATTCTATTTGAGTCGTCCTCGACCATGAGCTATAATTTAGACTTGTGAATCATGAGCCACAAAAACTCCCAGACATACACTGTAAATCCCCTGGTACTCATGATATATTCCACAGTGGCAGCAAATTGCAAGAAAATATCAATTCAAGGCCATCACATAGAGTGTGATATTACTACACATATTCCTAATCCACTAAAAGTCAAACACCATCAATTAATTATTCATTGAGAAAAGAAACAATATCGAACACCACACTGAATACTGGCCACACACCACAATCACAGAGCTATTGTGAACTCCACCTGGTGGATAGAATAAAACTGTGGGAAAGTCTTTCATGACGGTAAGGCTGCCATTTATGCCCTAGACCCCCACATTAGCTTGGAGCACAAAGAAGACTTCTTCCCAACTAAAATATAATTCTTACTGATCTTCAGATACACCAATCACTCTCGCATCCTGTCTTTGTACGCAAACATTCACCTGGTAGGGTTAACATTTTAGATTACATTTACACACTGAGAGAAATCTTTCACTCAAAAGATTCATCATTAAGACAACTTCGAACAAGACTTTGTGGCCTATGGGCCTGATTATGATGGCGATGGGACTGCCACTGTCAGGCCGTCGGTGGCGGTCCCACCGCCATCCAGCCCATTGGTCTCACCGCAGCATTAGGATGCAGGCAGTCGGAGCTTGGCTGTCAGGGGAAAGACCTTCGCGTCCAACAGGATCAAGGATCCCATCAGTGCAGCCGTTGGACTTGCAGTCTCTGCAATGAGGGTGGTGCCTGCTCAGGCACTGCCGTAAGGATTACAATGTCCATTTTCGCCTGCCCTTTCATGGTGGTTCACTCACCATTAAAAGGCAGGCTGAAGGTGCCCCCTAAACATCCCTGCAGGGATGTTTTAAATGTGTATATTTTGTATTGCGGTGTGTGCTGCAGCCCGCAGAACACGCCGCAATACAAAATATACACATTGCAACTACACTGAGGGCGTTCGCTTCGTAATGTGGGCAGTGGGACTGCCAACTTCTAGTCAGCGGTACTGCTTCTGCCACGGTGCCGGTCGGGTGAGAGTCCGACCGGCATCCCAATTAGGCCCTATGTTTGGTGCATTTGTTTGGTACGTAGAATGAATGGCTGAAGACAGTGTACTCATGCAATGAAAACACACAGCTGCAAGCTGTGTAATTTGTTACACATATACTATAGACTGTCCGAGGATGAGGGCTAGGAGACAGTTTAGGTTTTTTTGTCTGTCAAACATCATGCAACACAGGAAACAGAATATGTACTGATGTCCCAATTATCAGTACCAATGATGTACCACAGTGAAAACTGGATGCCACACCTTAATAGTGCTGAGCTGCACGTTCTGCACCTATTTTGCGTTAGGGGGTTTGTTTGGAACTTGTGTGTGGAAGATTTAGTGCATAATATGTGACTAGGTACTGTTGATGCATCAGTCATTGAGATACTATATGTTCCAAATAGATACAGAAAACCTAGCTTATGACCTCTGGCTGGGTTAAAAATATTTAGTTCATATGTGTTACTGAAATTATGCTTTTGATGCATCATTGTGTGATGGTACCCAGCGTCCATCAGTGCACCGGGTTTGCAACATAGAACCACCTCATCTGGTCTACCTTTCATGCATCAGTGTACCACATAATATGCATGGCTTGTGGCAGTTTATTATTGTTATATACGTGTTTCACACCCTGTGACCATCCAGTGACTGTCCAGTGTATTAACAACACACATACACCAAACACATCCTGTTTGTTTCAGTTAAGGGTCCCTGTATGATGTACAACAGATCAATGACACAATAACAAACACAACAATATCGAGATACAGATAATAATAATATTGTTTCCTTTACTTATAATGTTAAGTACAAAAATCTTTTTGTACATACACAAATATCAATATATAAATATATATATATATATATATATATACATATATATATATATATATCCGTTCCGCAACACATCAAAATTATGATGAAAACAGGACACCCAGAGCTGCAGTTTCACAGGAATTTATTCGGCAGATGACAAAAGTTCCACGACGCGTTGCGCCATTACGGCTTGGTCACGCTCATCTCGTGGCGTTGGTTGCCATTATTTAAACACAACACCCTAGTGCATAGATTACCATCACGTTAGCTAATGGCGGCCATCTTGTAACATGTTGATATACTTGCAATCTTATATCTGATGGTACACTGATCCACATTTTGCCTCTTATATTACTAAAATGGGTCAAAAAACATATATATATATATATATATATATATATATATATATATATATATATATATATATATATATATATATATATATATATATATATATATATATATATATATAAACATATATATATTCACTCCACAAATGCCGGTAAAGAGACCAAGGCTGTCTTGGTCTCTTTATGGAGTTTAAGAAGTAGGTAGAGGATCGAGATTCTGGGGTCAGCACAGTATAGATACTTGTACTCCTCTTCCATTAATCCTCTATCTAGCCAGTCTATCAACAATCCTCTATACTTCATGTAAGATTCCAAGACATCTGTCATGGTACATTTGGAGTAGCATTCCTTATCACCCAATTGTCTCAGGCCTTCTGCTAGGTATTTTTGTTTATCTAGGACGACCACATTGCCACCCTTATCTGATTGTCGGATGACAATGCTAGAGTCAGTTTTCAAGTTGGTCAGGGCATTAATTTGTGCAACTGTCAGATTTTTCTTGTTCCAAGGAATTTTGACATATCTGATTTTCTTAAGATTCCTCAGAACCACCTTCTCGAATACATCAATAGCCTCACATTGGACATTGGGAAGGAAAACAGATTTAGGCTTGAATTTACTGCCTGGATTACCACTCAAGTCATCAACCCATCCTTCCCACTCGGGAGTTACATTAATCATGTTGTCATTTGCATTGCTCATAGTATACAATTCATTCAATAGTTCAATATCACCCAAGGCAATAGTGCTTACTGTATTAGAGTTACTCACACTTTCATGATTTTGTGCTGCCGTGTTGAACCATTTTTTCAATTTCAATTTTCTGGAGAATAGAAAGAGGTCAATTCTGGTTTGTGCAAAGTTTAAGTTGGACGAGGGACAGAAAGATAAGCCAAACGCCAAAGTCTCAATTTCTTCTTTACAAAGAGACCTCTTGGAGAGGTTCACAACCGTCATACTCTCTGTGTCCGGCTCCTTGTGTCCATTCCCATTGGAGCCTTTTCTCCGTTTAATCCTCCTCTTTTTGGCTTGCCTGTTCCTCCGGTTCTTCCTCTGTTTCCTCGTGCACGGCCCCTCTGAGCCCCTCCTTCCTGTTGGAATTCTGTCCGGTTTTGGCTCATCATTTGAAATTGTATCAAAAAACTACTGGATTTTTTCTGTTGATCTTGTGTGATTTCTTGGTTGATGGCTGACGTTGAGGCATCTGACAAGTTGCCATCCGAGACATCACTCTCAGTTACTTCCTCTGTAAGTTTTCTGCTGCTAGCCTTTGCAGTATTGAATGTACCTCTTTTTTCAAACAAGTGATCGTATTTGAGATGGAAGGTCAGAGTTCTCCCAGCTTGATAGTCTTTATAGTCTCGTAGAAACTTACGTTGTTTCTTGGCTGTTATTTATTCTTCCCATTTATCCATTTTTTTCATGAGGTTTTTCATGTCCTCTTCCAATACTTCTTTGGTAATGATTTTGCCGATTTCTTCTAGAATTCTGTCTATTTCCAGAATTAATTTGGCCCGGTCTTTTTGTGCATATTTCACTAAAATCCGCATCATGGTCATTGAACATGAGGAGGAGTTGTTGGACCACTCCTCTAGCATCTCCTCATCTGGATCTTCATATGTCGGAATGGTGAAAATGCGAAGACCACGTGGCACACGTTTTACCTCAATGTATCGCTGGAGTGACTCTACCTCCCACCATTTTGAAAGTTCTTTTTTGTAAAGTTTCTCCAAAGTGATAAAGAGGTTTTGCAAAATGATTTCATCTGATATTGCTGGTAGTGGGTGTGATGGATTGCTATTTGGTCCACCCTGAGCGAAGAATAATTTATCCGCAGTTTTGCTTACGACGAGCTTCTAATCCCGTTGCCATTGTACGAGATATTTATCACAGCGCCTGATGCACCAATTCAGATACAGTCGCCAATGTTTGAAGTTATTTCTGAAAGGTGCTACCTCCCCTGGGTAAATGCGCGTCTTCCAGCTGTGTCCTGCCCTCCGGCATCAGCAGAAGCGGGAAAACGGGTTTAGAGTTCAAACCGGAGCCCCAGAATGTTCTCCTTACCGTCCTCCACGCTGCCTCCACCTTCGCGTTTGACACTGCACTGGTAACGCGATTCTTTCCCATGTCACTGCCGGTCTCTCTGCGCGTGTCAGACGTTTAGTGCTTCCACTCTTCGTGTTCTGAACGGATGTTTGTACCGTTTTCGTACCGGCGTTACAACCCAGGGGGTCAGCCTTCTCTTCTGCACAACAGCTTCACTCCACAAATGCCGGTAAAGAGACCAAGGCTGTCTTGGGCGGTCCGAGTTCCTAAAGCCGGCGCTTTACGAAAATTCACTCCTTACTGTGTGTGAGGTGTATATTGTTTTTTTTTTCACGCATTTCACGTAATGTACTTAAACATGGTGGACAGTTGTACACATGAGCGTGATCAAGGGCTAATCCCCGAAACGCGTCGTTTTTCCCTTGCTGAATAAATATTTCTACAGCACCTGAAGTGTCCGAGTGGCTCCTGTGTGGAAGGGAGCCTGGGAGTGAATATATATATATATATATATATATATATATATATATATATATATATAGTTTAAAATAGAAAATCCTAAATATGTTAATATATAACATTAATATTAATATATATATATGTATATATGTGTGTAGATTTATGTGTGTGTATATATATATATATTAATTTTTATAATTTTTCAATATATTATTTATAGTAACTGTCTTTTTTAATTTTTATATTTAATTAATTTGGTCATCTATTTAATGTTTTGCAGTTGAATTGTTAATATTTTAAGTTTTCAGATATAAATATATAAATGCTCTTTGTAAATGAATATTAAAAAATAAAAACATTTAATAGTGTTACATGATATATGTATGTATGTTTATATAGGTATATATTCATATATAGCATTAACTATTATTTACATTTATTTGTTTCACATAATATATATATTACCTACTGGCGGTCGCCAGTAGGTAGTTATAGTTAGGATTGTTTTCCATAGGAAATCCGCAACATTCTATTGGGAATAACTTTGGCGCCGGTTGAGGAATCTGCCTGTAATTTTCCTTAAATTTGCCTCGCTGCGCTCCGCTCCTTCCCTGAAAGTTTGGGGGGGATTCGTCAAGCGGGGGCCGAGATAAAAGGGGGGTCCCAAAACGTGTTTTCCCCATGTTAATTTCCATAGGGCGGTTGGACTCACTTTTAGCCCGATTGGCTGAATGGATTTTCACAAAACGTGGCAAAATTGTAGGGACTGGTAGCCCGATGTGCCTTTGCTATGTCTCAAGATATGTGCTCCAGTGGATTTTGAGTAATTTAGGTTAAAAAAAAAATATATATCTATAAGCGTGCCCCGGTACGCGCACCGGGGTGCGCTCCAGCGCGCTACGCGAGTTCGCGAGCGGAAAGCAGATTGGTTCTCGGGTGTCTGTCAGCATTCCAAATAGTCCGGGGCGGCCGTCATCTTGTGTCTCGGTAGGATCGAGACACAACAGGTGGCAAAAACAAAGGGGGAAATGACCAAAAGGGGGCAGGGTAGACCTGACCCCCTAGGTTTGATGTGGGGGCCATTAAAGGGCCCCGGGGGGCACATTTTTTTAATTTTTTTTTCGAATTTGCGCGGGGGGAATGCCCGGTACGCGCACCGGGGAGCGTACCATGGGGAAAAAAGAATGACAGAGTTTTTAAAAAATGTAGCATTTTTTTTATAAATTGGAGGTAGTTCTAAAAAGAACTGTTTTTTTATTCTTTTTGTTGTTTTATATTTTTTTATTGTTTTTTGGAACATTTTTAACTTTTTTTTGCTTTTCTGAACAATTTTATATTTTTTGTGTAATTTTTATGGGGACAAACAAAAAACAGGGAATTGTAAACGGCTCAACTGGAGCAAAAAAACAACAGGAAAAAATTAAGGTTTGTTTCTGCACTTGTGGTTGTCTCCAGCACGGTTAATCAGTTTAATACTTTGCTCTCCATAGCAAATTGTAGTCCCGCAAAATTTACAAACTATTTTAAAATCTCCAAACTGGGATTGGATATTTGGGACCATCTCCCTTGTCTCTGGGCCCGATGGAGTGGGTTGTTTACTTTGGGAGGTGCTGGGAGAAGATTGGGGAGGGTTTCTGGTCAGTTCTCTGACCTCTGCCGCAGCATAGTTGTTTGGGTGCCGGCGTTGCATGTGGCGAATCATAGTATTGTTGCCAAAAGAATACTTTTTGGCAGGGTTCCCCCTGGAAAGTACAGTGCCACAGATCAGACATGTAACTTTTGGAGCATTAACTTTCTTTATGCCCCTTGGGATTTTAAAAAACTCCCAGACAATGTGCTCCTTTGGCTTATAGGGGTATTATCTTCAGGCAGGAACCGCCTCTCCTTCTACTCCTCCTCCTCCTCCTCTTCTTCTTCTTCACCACTGTGGTGTTGTGGTGGTCCTTGTGGTGGTGGTGGTGGTGGTGGTGGTTGAGATGCTCCTGCTGCTGCTGCTACTGTAGCCATTTCTCAGTACAAATAGGTCTGCAAACAGGTCTTCCTCAGTCAAAGTACAAAGTCAGAATGAGGAAAAAAGGTGGGGGCTTTCATCATTTGGAAAAAAAAACTGTTCTGAACCAATGAAAAGTGTTATTTTCAGGTCACATGACCCGACGCACTTACGCTACGCGCCCCGGGGCGCTTACGTAGCGCGATCGTATGCGCTCGGGTGCTTCCGGGTGCGCTTACGCCGTGCGTATCACGCGGACGTGGCTACGCGATACGTCACGATGATGTTTTCGTTCGAGGCAATAGCGCAAACGGGACGCTCACCGGTACGCGCACCGGGGCACGCTGCAAGACTGCGCTTTCCGGTGCGCACACCGGTACGCGCTCCGGGAGCGCTCCAGGGCAAAAAAATATATATATTTTGAATGTTATACATAAAAAAATAGTATTACATAAATATAAAAAATATTATATTTGATAGCAATAGAAATTTGCTATTAAAAAACATTTGAAATTGCGATTCTCCTATTAACATGACCAGAGAATCTGGATTTCATTAAAGACACGGAGGCTGACATTATGCATTATCCTTTAATAGCAACTCACACAGCCGCACTACATCATAAAGAATAAAGTTCTAGAGTTATCAACAGTGAACAAAGGATGTATCCAGGAGATGATCTGCCTATTTTAAAAGAATCGCAGCAGGAAAGAACTTCATAAACGGAGAGATCCAAGAAGAGCTTGAAAAACATCGTGGAGCAAACTTCAGTATCTCAATGGACAGCCAATTAAACAGAATTGCCTGAAAGAAAGAAATGATTAAGAATCAAGAGCCTAGCTAAAGACCTCATCACAATCAGAAAGATAACAGAAGCATAGGCATAATAATAGATTAACAACAATTGAAGCAATCAAAAAGTTCATAAAAGATATCATAAAGACATATCAAAAGTTGTAAAAGGGAGGAGGGAGGGATATTGTCAGCCTCCGTGTCTTTAATGAAATCCAGATTCTCTGGTCATGTTAATAGGAGAATCGCAATTTCATTACAAGACCGGAGGCTACATTATGCATGTTCGTAGCCCCGAAGGACAACATCAGATATATGCTCGATAGGTTTGCAATAATGACGAGCAAAGGTGTTAGCATTTGACCAGTCAGCAGCTTTCAGGATATCATCCAACTTACCACCTGACCAGAAGGATTTACTGGCCATAGCTCCTCTGATAGAATGTGCTTGAAACTTAGAGAGGTCGATACCAGCAAGGCTCATGGTAGACTTAACCCATCTAGCTATGGAGGTGGATGAAACAGGTTTAAAAGGTTTCACAAAAGAAACTAAAAGTTGATTTGCATCTCTAGGGCGTAGGAGAGACATCCTAGCGTCATATTCTTTCATACAAGCAACCACACAAAGTTTAGGGAAAGTGTTAAAACGAGGATAAAAGATAAAATCTGACATGGTTTTAGTTCTTCTTAGTAATTCAAACTTGACACCAAAAATATCATAACATCTATTAGAAATGTCTAAGCTTTTGATGTCAGATACTCTCCTACAGGAGACTAAACACAAGAGAGTGGCGAGTTTGAAGGAGAGACATTTTCTATTAAGGGAAGTGTTGTCTGGCCAAGAACAAAAAAGGTCTAAAATACACTTGACATCCCAAAGGGTCTGATACTTAGGTCTAGGAGGTCTCCTTAGCCTTATACTCTTGAGGACTCTACAAATAATAGGATTTTTACCTACCGATTTACCGTTGATAGGGGAATGGCCCGCGGAGATTGTGGATCTAAAGCAATTAATAGAACGATAGGATAGGCCTCTGTCAAATTGTTCGACCAGAAAATTTACGATATTGACGACAGGAGTCTCCACGGGATCGAGACTCCTTTCCAGGCACCAATGAAACCATTTCTTCCAAATGTTGTTATACCTAAGGTGTGTTCCGGGTGCCCAAGATTCTCCGAGAAGAGAGAGAGCTGTCGACGAAAGTCCAGACAATTTGTTAGATTGCCTGACACTTTCCAAGCAAGAAGGTTCAAATTCCCCTCGAGAATAAGATGATGATCTTCCCCGTCTGCGTTTGAGACCAGGCCTGGAGACGCTGGGATCAGAAAGGGAATTTTGCATGCTAGTTCCAGGGCTGTTGGGAACCAAGCTTGGGACGGCCAAAAAGGAGTAATTAGGATCAGAAGGCATCGTTCCAATCTGACTTTCTGAAGGACCCTCTGAATCATGGCGAAAGGAGGGAAGGCATAACCCAGGAAGTGAGACCATGGTTGGAGAAAGGCGTTCACAGCAAGAGCGCCCGGGTCTGGCATCCAACTGAAGTAGTTGGGAAGCTGGAAGGTAAGCCTGCTGGCAAATAAGTCCACGTCTATGGGACCCCAAAGGTGGAAGAGGGTATTGAAGACGTTCACATCGAGTTTCCAGTCTGAGAAGTCTAGAAGGAATTTTGAATTCCAGTCTGCAGAAATGTTCGATTTCCCTGGAAGATATTCCGCCCTGAGGGAAATTTTGTGTTTGAGACAGAACATCCAAAGTTTCCTGGCAAGATTGGAGAGATCTGCAGATCTCGTTCCTCCAAGACGATTGATATAGGCCACAGCAGAAATGTTGTCCATTTTCAGAACAACAGACCTCCCTTGAATGGAGTCCTTCCTTCTGTCCTCGGATCGCCATAAAATTATAGCGTGGGGATGCCCTCGGGTCACCAGGCGCTTTACAAATCGCTAAAATAAATAAATAAATAAAAGTGTTTGAAGCTCATAAGAGCGTATAAACCAGCTGTCAACTCCAGAAAATTTATGTGATGAGAAGATTCCGTCAGGGTCCAAACCCCACCGGTGTTCTGGTCTTCCAAACGTGCACCCCAGCCATGAAGACTGGCGTCTGATTCTAGGACAAAATCCGGGGATGAGCCAAAGATAGCTTTGCCATTCCAGGCGTCTAAGTTCTCCAGCCACCAAAAGAGCTCTGCTCTGGCATCTGGGTCCAGAGAGACAAGATCCCCATACCATAGACCTGAATTGAGTGCTTTTCTCTTTATTCTCTGAAGCGCGCAGTAATTCAGAGGACCGGGGAAAATGGCCTGGGTGGAAGAAGAAAGAAGCCCGAGAAGTCTGGCTAGTTCGCGGAGCGTTAAAGACTCTTGTTTTAAGACGGACCTGATCTCCTTCCGGATCTTGGCAATCTTCTTGGCAGGAAGAAGGAGAAGACATTTCACGGTGTCCAGAGTGAAGCCAAGGAAATCTATGGTCTTGCAGGGAGAGAGAATGGACACCGGTACGCGCACCGGGAGCGCTCCAGGGCAAAAAAATATATATATATTGAATGTTATACATAAAAAAATAGTATTACATAAATATAAAAAATATTATATTTGATAGCAATAGAAATTTGCTATTAAAAAACATTTGAAATTCACTGAAAAAAACATAGGTTTGAGGCCCTATATATAGTTAGGTTAGCATTTACAAAACCTATGAAATTCACAGAAAAAACCATAGGTTTCACACCAGTTATAGTTAGGAATTAGCATTTAAAAAACCTATTAAATTCACTGAAAAAACCATAGGTTTGACACCAGTTATAGTTAGCTGGAAATTTTACTGACATAAAACCATTGAAATTCCCACGTTATAGTTAGTTGGACTCACTATAACTTGCGCGCCTGCAATGCACTGCTGATTACATCACATATTACATCACTCATGACATGGTTGATGGTGTGGCGGAGCATGGGTGCGATGGTGTCTGTAGCTCTGTTGAAAATGTGGTGGGGCAGGGGTCTGTGTGGGCCTGGAGTGGACTGAGTTCCACGTATTCAGTGTGTCTTCGGTGGTGAGGGCTGTCCAGTTGTCGATCGTTGGCTTCATGGTGTCGGGGTGGTTGGTGAGGGTTCAGTGTGTTAGTTGTCTTCATTGAAGTTGTCGTAGATGCTCTTGATTTTGTGATGGAAAAGGTGCTCAGTTTGTCGCAAAGGTCTTGTGAGGGTGTAATGTCGGTGGACTCGCTGGAAGATTGGACAAACTCCTTGATGATGTTGAAGAGTTCTTTGCTGTTGTGTGCATGGGTGGAGATTCTGTCTTCTATCGCTTTTTTCCTTGTTTTTCTGATGAATTGTTGGTCGACTTTATTGGCGGCTCTGAAGTTGTTGTGGGCTTCTGTGGTTTTGATGTTCCTCCAGTCCTTTTCGAGGTGGCGGCAGGTGCGTCAGGACTCACAAAGTTCGGTGGTAAACCATCTAGCTTTCTTGGCATGGGAGTTGTTTTTCTTGAGAGGGGCTAAGGTGTTGGCGCTGTCGGTGCAGGGTTCGGGCTGTGGCATTGGGGTCACCGATTTCCGCGACGGTAGGGGTGGAGTTGCTCATTGATGAGGGTAGCTGGTCGTCGGTGATTCTGGTCCAATATCTTCGTGGGAGCAGGTGCTGGTGTCTGTGGATGGTGGGTGTTCTGAAGGTGAAGTGGATGCATCGATGGTCGGTCCATGGGAGTTCGGTGGCGTGGCTGACGGTGATGGAGTTTCCTGTTGTGAAGAGGGGGTCGAGGGTGTGTCCTGCTGAGTGCGTGGGTTCGGTCATGATCTGGCAGAGTCCAATGTATTGGAGGTTGTCCAGTAGGGATGTGGTGCTGGGGTCTTGTGGATCGCTTAATGACCGCTGAAGTTACCCTGACAAATCACGGGGACCACAACCCTCTTAAAATAGTCCTGAGACTAGCATCCCGCCCCGTGTTCTCTATAGAATGTGGGGCCAGGAATATATTGCCATCAAATGATAATTTAAGAGTAAAATGGAGGGATGTTGATTGTGACACAGTGTTCCAAACTATAGTGAAGGAGAATATGCACTTAATTAATTGTTGCCTATCGACCCATATCCTGGGGTAGTCAATGATTTTACTAACCTTTGTACGGCAATTAAAACTCACTTGTCAAAACCAATCCCCCGGGCAGACAATGCACCAAGGTGGTTCTATTAGGAATGTTCAGAGGCTAATAGAAATTTACGGAAAGTTTTAACGTCTAGCCCAAGATGCATGATAGATGTGAGAGCAGCCAGGCAGAGGTACACCACAGCAATTACTAATCGGAAGGGTGCCCTCCTGAATGATCGTTGGGAAGCCTTATCTAAGGCTGCTGCTACAAAAAAGGGTAACACATTCTGGTCTGCCGTAAAGGACTTGCGCTCTATGGGCCAGCTATCAACACCGGTTAGCTGTACCATCTCGAGCGAGATGTGGGAGAGCCACTTTTCTAAGATTTATGCCTCACCTGTACAAGGGTCAGAACAGTATGTATTGGGCCAATTGTCCGACCTGCAAATAACTCTGCCTGAGGTGGAAGAAGCGATTGACCAGAGCCTGGGAAATAAGGCTCCTGGTCCAGATGGCCTGCCATGGACTTTATTAAATGGCAACCACTGTTTTGGGCTCCGCTCCTCCTGAACATTTTTTATAACTTGCCGTATGCACTGTTGCCGAGCATCTGGGCCATGAGCACCATTGTCCCAATTTTTAAAAAAGGGGATCGATCAGATCCCATTAATTAAAGGCCCATTTATTTGCTTGATAATACCCTAAAGATATTGGGCAGAGTTCTATATAATAGGATCTAAGAATGGTCAGAGGACAGTGGTATCCTAGAGTCATGCCAATTGGGCTTTCGCAGTAAGGCCTGGACAATTGAGCAGTGTCTAAACCTAAATTTGGTCATTGGAAAATATACCATCGCCCGATCCTCCCCAGTTTATTTGGCCTTTATGGACCTATCGTTTGCTTTTGATTTAGTTAATAGGTCCAAATTGTGGACCATTTTATTGGCCTATGGGCTGGATGAGCCTTTGGTACATTTTTTGGTGCATCTTCACAAAGATCTCAAGGTTCAGGTTAGGATCGGTAGTGGTGGTGAGGTCTCTGTTGCTATAGGGGTGGGCAGGGGTGTCAGACAGGGATGTGTTCTGGCACCCCTGCTTTTTATTATTTACATTAATGGTTTGAACACTTCCCTGAAAGCTTTGACAGCAGATGTCCCCAGAATCATTGGGATGCAGCTGCCGGTACTGCTATACGCAGATGATGCGGTCTTAATTGGCCGTACTCCGAACTCTCTGCGTATTTTAGTAAATTTCTTTGTAAACTACATGGGCAGCCTAGACTTAAGAGTTAATTTTAAAAAATCTTACATAATGTCATGCGGCCCTGGAAAGCGTAAGCTTAATTCAATTTGTGTAGGCAGCCAAAAATTGAAAACGACTAGCAGTTTTCCCTATCTTGGGGTGGTCTTTGCTGCGAACGGCTCCTGGACTGAGCATTTGGCTCACTCCAGGAGCAAGTTCTCAAATGCCACTTATTCAATCCTTAGTCTCCCACGTCCAAAGAATACAGGTGCTATATTAGCCATTTTAAATTTTTTGAAACTACTTTGTGTCCCTGTTGCCACTTATGGGGCTGAGATTTAGGGCAATGTGAATACACTCTCAATTCAGCGAGAGGAAAATAGGTTTTGCAGAAAGCTGTTGGGTGTCCCAATTTCCACCCCTCAATATATTTGTCACAGGGAACTTAAATAAAATTTTAATAATGATTTTATTAATGCTCACCCAGCTCTTTTTTGGTTATCAGTTTGGAGGAATCAAGCTGCGTCTTTAACTAGAGGAATTATTAGCGACTGTCTAAAATGTGAGAGAGGAATGGATATTCTATGGTTATCGGGAGTCTACCATAGTTTGTGTAGTGTTAAAAAAGGCAGTCTCTTCCTAAACTCAAGCACAGCCGAAACACTACACAAAAATGAGCTAAAAAGCGCCCTCCATAGCACTTTATAACACAGAAAGGATTTGTATGGAATCAAAGAAATCTTTTGCATTAAGTTATATGTCCATAGAATCATATAGGCATCCTTTACCAATTTATCTTACTCTACCAATAAGTCACTGGGAAAAGAGTCTTTTATTTCGCCTAAGAGCGGGCACTGTTAAATTTCTCTTTTGTTTTCACCTTGGCTATCAGCCCAATCTTGATCACGTACTTTGTCTATGTGATGGTGTGAGTGGCCAAACTTATTTACATTTTTATTCTCTTGTAAATATTATTTAAAATATACTAAGAGGTTTTTAATCCCTTTTTTTAAAAAAGCATAGACCTGTCTCTTTGGATAATGCTTATCAGTGGTTGCTTACTTTGAATATCAAAGAATTAGTTTTTCGCACCAGCACTTTTTTCGAAAATTGCCACTAGAGCACGCAAGACGATGTGTAACCCCTGAATGTTTTTATCCTGGTACGATCAGTATTATCAAATCAATTGATGACTTGCTATTGTATAATATTGTAAACTGAGTAATATGGAATCAATTTTATTAACTTTGTTGTAAATTTGTGATTGTGCTTTTATGGATTTTTTGGAATCCGAATAAACTTGAACTTGAACTTGAATTGATTATACTTAATTAACGTCCCACCTTCCACCGTACACACTAGCAACCCACTGCAACATTATAAATTATTATTAGCAATTAAAAATAAAAATGATAAATCACTTAAAATTGCAAACTATATCTAAAAATAGTACTAACAGTTATATACATACAATAATAGCACATAAATAATACAATAAAAACATAAAAATAATTTAAAAACTATATTTTTAAAAACTATATTATTGAAAACGATATTAAAAACAATGATATTTTTGATGACCATAATACTTACCGGAAACATCGATATTCTTGACAACGATATTTCTGCATCACAATATTTTTGTATTTCTGTCCCTCGATATTTCAAACTTGATATTTTGTCCAAATACTGTGTACAAGTTCTGAGCATTACTGGTCTTTTAAAGTGTGACTCTCAGTGAATGACCATCAGCAGGGACTGCTTAGACCAAAGAATAAAATAATTAGGCAAGCGTAATCTTGGATAAGACTAGCTTCATGCAATGCGGGCATTTTATATATCCTTTTTTTCTCGTTACTCTAAGTTGGTGTAATTTTCTAAAGCAAAAGGATGCTAAGAGTATACAATGTACAAAGCGGCAGGTGTAATCTTCTTCAGCAAAAAAATGCTTTCAGTAGGCAATGTCTTGCGGCAACTGTGTGCTACAGCAACAGGCATCTTGGTGCTCGAGTTAGTCTGACAATGGTATGTTGAGTGGATTTTGTATTTGAAGTGTAACCTGAAGTCACTAAAGATAAATGCATAGTGTTAACTGTTGATGCTTCATTGTGTGGCACACACTTAAACAAGCACAGCTTGTAGCCTGCATCAAATGGCAGGTTTTAGTATGTGTGATTTAGTGACCTGCTGTGGTGATGTAGAACTAATGTATCAGTGAGTGACACACAATGCAGGACTTTGGTTGTAAGTGAGATTTGTTGCATCTGTATAGCACCTACAGTGCGGCGTCCTGAAGTGTTGTAACATCAGATTGTGAGAAACAGTGCAAAGCCTCTGTCTGTGGACTGTTTGTGCCACCCAAATACACCGAATTCCACTGGCAGCATTTGCTTATGGGATATGTTTCATGCATTTTCGGATCACAGCTTTCACTTCTGCTCTTTTGCTTCAATTGCATGCCTTCTGCCTAGGTGCACCACACCCATTCACAAAACATGGCCCAAAGTCTTGGATTGTAGTTCTGAGATTATTCGTAACATACATACTATGCACCGTGGGTATCTGTGTACCTTTGTCATGGTCAGTGGATTTGTGTGTCACATGACTAGTGGATGCATTACTAGTTAACAAATATAAACACTGCATTTAACTGCATGAGTCTTCTATGCATCTGCATGGTACATACTGTGCTGATCTTGCAACGAATGTATGATGATACAACGCGTGCTATTACCACGCGGTATGTAACAACGCGGTCGTTACAACGATCCTGTTGTTACCACGCATGGCTTTACACTGCAAGTCATTTTTACGACTTGCGCTAGGTGGCGGGCTGGACTTAATAATAGTATAAATTACTATTCCTACTCCAGTTAGCGCAACAGCAGGGAATGTGTTGGATTTAAAATCCAGCACATCCCTGGTGTTGCACACCACCTAGAGCAAGTCATAGAAACGTCTTGCAATGTAAAGCCACGTGTGGTAACAACGCGGTCATTGTAACAACCGCGTTGTTACCTACCTGCGTGGTAACAACAGCGTTGTAGCCGCTGTTTCCCATGTTTCAAAATACATCAGCCTACCAGTTGACCAGATATGCACTAACTGTACTAGTTGTCCAGAGATATTTAGATGCAATTGGGTGTGCATCTACCCTAACTAACTGGCATGTGGCCAGCTCTTAGCAGTCCTATAAGTCTCTCATGTCAGAAATAAAATGTTTATAGTCTGTTTTTGGAGTAAAGACTGAATTTCATTGTCTTCAACATAAATTTCTCTTGGGAAATGGTGGTCTGCCTGGGTGGAGTAGAAGGATGCACTGGTGTAAAACTATTTGTGGCAACCCAAGACAGTCTCTAGGACCCGGGCATTCTGCGTCAGATGACACAAATTGTGGAAAATCAGCCCAACCCTTTCTCCCAGACCTACATAATAGGGAGACTGAATAATCATCTAGGAAGAAAGAACTATAACTGCTGCTGCCGTAGTGATAGGAACATCCCCTGGAACCTTTTGTGCAGCAAGGGATGAAGGTGTTGCCTCTATATTGCTCCTTCCAACCTCCACATCTATGAGACTGGCCTCAGAGGTGAGCGTAACCAGCCAAGCAATCCCCGTCCCTACTGGCTCTGCCAAAAACCCATGGCTAGCTGCCTTTTTTAAGAACCACATAAGCCTTGTCAAGTGAAAGAAAATGCATTAACAAACTTAGCCATCTTCTTCAAGAAAGGCTCACCAAACCAAAAGACCTAGACAGAAAAACCCAGCAGGTGAACTTGTGGATTATGGGATTGATGCACAACAGTGTGGAGGTGTGCGTCTTGGCTGAAATGTTGCAATTTGCATTGCCCAAGACACATATAGCCCACTGGCTCCAACCGGTCAGATCCTCAGCATCAATGAGAGAACTGTCACCCTTAGCCTTGAAGGTCATGTCCAGTATTTTCAATAAGGAGTCCAACTGGTCCAAGAGCTTGTTGGAGCAAGCCTTCCATCACCTGTTGATGCACTTACTAGGAACACAGACAAAGTTGCCAAAAAAGTTAGCAGTTTAATGTCATTATCCAGTGTATTAGAGTGACCCTACAAGCGATAGTCTTGGGCATTCTGCTTTCAAGCTGTTTTTAACCGCTTTAGACAATGGTTTACAAGCCTAGATTGAACATAGGCTGCAGTCTTAGCAGAAAGCACCTAACTACTGGAATAGGGATGGCCTATGACCTTCAAATTGAAGGTGTCCCTCAGCAAGGTCATGGCAGTGGAGGCAGAGGGATCATCATCTCCACCAAAGCCTCATCCCTCTTCTTTTTTTCTTCTTATCCAGTTCGGCCTCCTTCTTTGAATCTTCAGAGACAGTGTCCAACTCAGAGCAATCCAAAGGATCAACTAGGGTCTCCACCAATAGGCTATCATTGAGAGTACTTAAAACAAATGACACCGTCAGTTCAGTTTTTCCAGGACATCAGACCTGGGAAGGTGTTGCTTTTCCTCCAGAAGCTCAAGAAGGTTGCACGTTGTCAAGGAAGGCATGAAGCAAAATAAAGAACAGAGTTGTTAGTCAGGGGGCCCAAAGAGGTTCAAATGAATTACAGCACAGAGCTTTGAAAGCCTTGTCCAAAGCCTACTTATCCTCACCAATTACTAAGGATTCTGCATCATTTGCAGTAAGATCCACCTGGCCATGTGTCAGTAGAGGCAGTGATATGACATGACACAGTGCAAATGGGCTGTTTGGCAGTATCAACTCAAGGACCCACAAGCTTACTATCACCCTGGATTTAAACTGAGCGGCTTATCTAACTGCTGTCCATAGTACAGGAATGTGAGGAGGAGCACCCTCAGGTGAGCTAGGCTTTTGGAGCAGTGCAATTTTAACTCCACCCTTACAGAAGTGCAATATATATGAGCGCTTAGCACCATATAGTCTGTGTGCCTAACTTTAATAATGAAAAGTGAAGTACTCAAATGTATTATTGAAATGCATTCACTGTAGAAGATTAGAGATTCATAAACGTGCGCACACTAATATTTAGCGTAACCATGAATGAAATGTAGTTCTCATACATATTTACACTTGTTTCAAGTTATTTTGCATTCATTTGAAATGCAAGTATAAACTCATTTATTTATGTTCACCTCTAGACCGCAGCATTTATTTTGAAGTTATAATTGTACATATAATCATGTACTTCAAGTGCACATTGTGAAGCTTCACCATAGCTATTTTAATTAGACCTGGATTTGAAACACATTTTACATGTTCTCTCCTCTGCAGATGTGGTTTCAAGGCTTCAATAGTAAGATAAAGAAGTGATGTGTATTAGAGATAGTGAGGACTGAGAAGAAAATCTTGGCAGAGACGTGAATTGCTAACAAGCTGAAGAAGCTTCCTACTCATCGTGTATCAGTAATGGTGTACTACCCAAGGTCGTGTGAATGTCCAGGATTTGTGTGATGAGAAAATCTGGAGTTGTTGCCACTGTGCAACATGAACTGCAACACCATTGGTCCCAGGAGGAGTGGCGTGTGGTTCAGATGATGAGAATGTATCTGTATACTTCAATTAATGAATATTCTGTTAGAGTTCATGGCAGACCCCTTTGGACTCTGAGAAGTAAAGACCTTCCTGCTTACACTATTCTCTTGAGTGTAAAGCTATATGCTAAACACTTGTTCCCTTTTAGAAGATTTTTCCTGAAATCTTCATGATGCTGACACCTTCCTGCTACTTAAATTTTACCTTCCTTCTTCTTAAATTTCTCCAAGATTTTTCATTCTGACCTATCCTCAATATAAACTTAGAGCCCTGATTAGATTAATTAAAATGTATACATGATGAGAAAGGAGAGTTTGGGTTTATTTAAGGAAGATCAACTTCAGTTTTTCGCTTTTCATACTTATGTGGCTGTGTTGTCGCATATCTAATGCTATCAAAACTGAATTTACTTCTTTGACTAATGCTTCCAATTAAAATGTTTTATCTAAATTATGCTTAATTTGCATTGAATTGAATTGATTATTAATTTGTAATAAACCCACTTAACTTTAGTTACCGATTCCTCGTCCTTATTGTGTGGTCAAATGGGCTACACAAACTTCAAATTGTTTTATTGACTGTTAACACCTTTGCCTATCAGTCAACCACAAAAGTCAATTGAATGATAATTGTAACCACGTGTCAATGCGCTATCAGTGGAAGGCCAAGCGGTTTGGCCCTAGGCTAGGCTGTGATCAATAATTATTGCAACTGTGCCTGTCATCAGAAGGCAGGGCATCTGAGTTTCAATGTGGCACTGGGACACACTGTGAATGCTATAAGATGCATTAGGGAGGCCAAGCCTGGGCATAGTTGTAAGTAACACATGCCACAATGTACAGGGTTGAGGTAGACGAGGAGTGATACAACATATGGTCGGAGATAGAGTATAAACAGGCGCTGCCACGGAGTGAGCGCAGACCGCATCACCACAGAGCCAGTGACACACTTCCCAACCCTGCACACAATCCAAACCGTCTGAGGGGGGAATGGGTATAGATTAAAACATTACTGTCCACAGGTATCCGCACAAGCACCACTCAAAATATCCAACTCAATAACAATAAATAATAAACAATGATGATCCCAGAAAAGAGATGTAAATACAGAGGGTGCTGAACGTCAGGCTGCTGAGTACCTAGAAAGTGGACATCATCGGGACTCAAAGGATGTAATGAGGGGTTGCTTGTTGATTGGTTACTATGTCCCATAGGATTTGTAGTTCTTTTACTCGTTGTATTGTAGTTGTGTATTATTATTTTGTTATAACGTGATTGGCTGCTATCAATAAAGAAAGAAAAGAAAAAGCTCTCGCGAGTTATAGTATCACGCCCACCTTGCTACGCCACAAGACGGTTTAATAGGAAGAATTTCTTGGAACTGCGCATGGGGATCCTTAAAAGGCGTATGCCCAATTTGGCCTTCAGGAATTTTATTTGTGGTCACACTGGAGATGCTGCTGTCTGCTAAAATGTTAAAGAGTATCCCAATTTCAACATTCATTATAGAAAGAGGTCGGTATGAGGGACAATCCAGCTTCCCTTCTGGATAATGATATCACTACTTTGACATCTACTCCCAGAGGGAACAGAACAGCTATATATGTTTTAGCAACGTGGAGGCTAATATATTTTGCATAATCTACAGTGATGCTTTGCCTCTGGGGTTTTGCTACTATAGTTGCATTTTATTGTACTTTTTATAGTTTTCTCAGTAATTGCTTTTCAGTGGCCCACTTAACAACTGAGGCGAAGTTCCTGTCTGACCTCTCGCTAGCAGATTTTGGTCCGGACGTAGCAGTGGGTGGGAACACATATTGCGCTAGTCATGTAATTTCTGTTTCCGTGAGTGGAGCCCAATATCCAACAGCTTCGCGATCCTCCTGCCCACCATTATTTTCACTGATGAACAGTGTTAAAACCACCAAGCCGCGTTATATGAAACCCATCCCATAGAAGTGCAAGAATCCATCAAAATACTTGGATATTTTTCAGTAAAAATGTCTGGCATGGAAACGTGATGGAAATAGCCAAGAAATCCACCTTGGCAGGTCCATAGAATGAGCACTATGGGCCCTGATTGTTTATTTCCTCATCAGAGGTACATTTTGCACATATTGAGGAAGTTTCTGTCAGTGAGATTGGGCACTGCAGGAAGTTTCCAATCATTGGTTGTTAATTCCATCTCCTGTCTGTCATTACATGACGCTCTACTTCCTCTGTCTTCCTTTACTCTCCTTACTCAATTTCTTCTGATCCACTCAATTAATATGTAGGCAATCTCATGCATAGTTTCATTTCTGTTCTCTACTATAATTTTAATGCAATGTGAGACCACTGTCTACCTGTTTATGTTATACTGTAAAGCACACAAACAACATGGGTAGAGTGACACTATAGAAAAATGTAAAACTAAATAATCCACTAGCTACCTCAGCTATTTTAAATGAACCCCCATCAGCAGATGCACTACTGTTTAAGCATGGGCGGAAAATCCGTTTCGCTCGCGGATTTTGCGGATTTTCGGTAAATTCGCAATCCGCGAGATTCGCGGATCTCCCGCAAAATCCGCAAATCCGCGAGCAGCGGATTTTATGGCTTGCTCGCACTGTTCGCGTCCTCTGTCTTCCTTTACTCTCCTTACTCAATTTCTTCTGATCCACTCAATTAATATGTAGGCAATCTCATGCATAGTTTCATTTCTGTTCTCTACTATAATTTTAATGCAATGTGAGACCACTGTCTACCTGTTTATGTTATACTGTAAAGCACACAAACAACATGGGTAGAGTGTCCCTATAAAAAAATGTAAAACTAAATAATCCACTAGCTACCTCAGCTATTTTACATGAACCCCCATCAGCAGATGCACTACTGTTTAAGCATGGGCGGAAAATCCGTTTCGCTCGCGGATTTTGTGGATTTTCGGTAAATTCGCAATCCGCGAGATTCGCGGATCTCCCGCAAAATCCGCAAATCCGCGAGCAGCGGATTTTATGGCTTGCTCGCACTGTTCGCGTGAGTTCGCGGCTTCCCAGTACAACTTCGCGCCCCGCGAATAAGCGCAAAATTGCAGGAATACGATCTTAGCAAAACTGAAACTACTTACCAGGTTCAAAAGTTCAGGCTCATCATTAGTAGCCATTTCCTGTAGTGCTTCCTGAGGGGCCCCTCCAGAGTTCAGTTGCCAGTTGCAACTATTATGTGACCCTGCTCTGAACCTCAGAATAGTTACACATATGCCACAAAGGTCCTGAATTACAGATAAGGGAGACAAGCAGGAGCCAGGCTGGAAGTTCAAATCCATTAATCAGCCCCTAATTCATTATTGTCAGTTGGGGCAGGGCAGGTGTTGTAACTAATTTTGCAACAATGAAAGCACTTAGCAAGTGCAAAAGATCACTAATCAGGAAGCACTAAGGAAGCAGGTGCCAGCTAAAAAAATATTCTGTGACACATTAATCAGCCCCAAATTAATTCAGGTCACTTGAGGCAGGGAAGGTGTGCTTGCTTTGCCACAATAATGTACACTGACTGGACAACCAGAGGGTGCTGTGATGAAACAGAGGGTGGCATGGGTGGGCCAGAGGGTGGCATGAGTAGTCAGAGAGTGGCAGTGGTGACAGAGAGTGGCAGTGATGAAGAAGAGTGTCCCAAACAGGCTGGACACGTAGAAACAACAAGTTCGCGAAACTTGCGACCCGACAGGTAAGTTCGCGTTTGCGAAATTGTACAAAACCCTCGCGAACTGGCAGACACCCACGCGAACACACAAAAAAAAATCCGCAAATTCGCGAGAATTCGCGGATTTTGCGAATTGCGAGTTCGCAAATCCGCAAAATTCGCGAACGCGAGATTCGCAAAATTCGCCCATGCTTACTACTGTTCCACTGCAAGGGATATAATATCCTGGAAATGATGGAGTGCAAAATACTTTAGATGCTCACAGAGTTTTTCCACCGGCCGACTCTAAACAGAGCCTTTTGCATCATCTCTCTAACGTTGCATCCTCCTTGCAATGTAGTATTAATTGTCTGACCCATGTGAATATGATAATTTTGTTCCCCTCTTCTTGAAATGCTAATAGTGGCAGTGCTGCTCCCTCAGTACAGTACTCCTTATGTAGTTTTCCTGTTTTTCTTTATCTAACTTCATTTGAACCGGGCATTTGAACTTCCAAACAGCACTTTTATTTATTAATATAATGAACTTTTTTAATAGGGTATTTCTTGCTCGCCATGGTAAAAACCAGGTGTTCTTTCACCCCTTTAGTTACTACCTTTAAGGATTGTGACAAGAATGTTTGCAACTCTAGTGATCCCTTAATGTAAAGAAATCAGGATTATGCTTTGTAATTGTAGTCAAGTAGACGGCACGCAGGAGTTTCTGATTAGAATTTCCGGGTGGGAGCATACAAGCCCAAAAAGAAAAATACAAGTGTGGGCATTGTCAGAAAATGATTACTGTAGATATCTTCAAAGTGAAAATTGATAGCATATGAGTGTTAAAATTATTAATGCATCTATTTAAAGTAAGCGTCCCAGAGTTTCCAATATACAGACTCTGCGGTGCTGTGCCCTTGATTTTGTATTGAATGGATATTAATAAAAACTCCTATATCTATCCATATCCTTTAGCATTCCTTAGTGCCTCCACAATTAGGGATACATATTTGACCCGGACTCTACATTAGGTATGTAGCATGTTCCAGCACGGATTGAAATACACCATCCCTCCTGAAAAGCAGGCCAGGGATATTATCTTTAAGATTTAGTTTCACTCTTTTATGTAACTTTCCAAGTGCCATAGCGCCTTGCTCCAGCATCTGGACCTTTTCCCCAGTCACTGATGCCAGTTCTCCAGTCAGATGCATGCCTGAGCTCCAAGTGTCTACGTTGTGTTCATACACTGTCCAAACTGTATTGAACACTTTTGTAAGTAAGCACTCTGAAGTGATTGTAAAGTGACAATACTGTGATTTAGAAAACAGCTACTTAAGTAAATTGACCCTCTACTGTTGTATCCTCTGAGAGGTGCCCATGAATTGATACAAGCAGGTTGCTTTGCTGACAAGTTCAGTATACTTATGCAATGCAACAAAAGTCACACCTAGTCAATGAATTGTTCTACTACTTATAACATTGCGCTCCTATAACTCATAGTAAATTTTGTTGATATTCTGCTACGGATTGGTAAAGATGTCTGACTAATAGAACGCAAAAGTCTTAAACTGAAACAGTTGTTAGATGCTGCCTTAACCAAGCAAATGGATAAAACAGAATGGCAAACAAGTTCAGCAGGCATCAACAAAAATAAAAAAGACTACCTGCATCAATTGAACAAACATATGGATGATAGAGTCCATGCTAATCCCAAAAATCTCACCAGTGTCGTAGCAGTTACCAGTGCTTTAAATGTGCTGGTAATGTCCGGTACTGAGTAACGGCATTTTTTTATTTTGCAAAGAGAAAGTACCAGCACTTCTCAAGAGAAATGTAATACTTTTAATTGGAGAGTACCAGCACTTCTCATAAACAAGCCGGTACTCTGATACAGAGTACCTGCACTTTTATTTTTCCATTTCAAGCACTGGCAGTTACAGTCCCACAGAACATAAACACCCCCTTCAGAATACATTATGTAGTAGCGCACATGTATGGTAACTGCACACAAATATAACCATTTACCTACTGAAATCGAATACAAATGTGGAAGTATAGTCCACAGGAGCCAACACAGGAACACAGTGTTTGACTCATGAGAAAATAAAGAAACTAATTATCCAAGAATCCCATTACCTTCACCCTGTTATTAAGAACCATTTTCGCAATCTTTTTTATTATGTTTGTCACAATTGCTCCTGTATTTCTGGGGGAACATTCCCCCTCGACCTCCTTTCTGATCCTACCCCCTGCATTCACATTTATGCCATGTCTTGGTCATCTACCCAGAACAATTGTGGTTATGGTTTTATTAGTAATTCATGAAATGTACTGAAGTTCCTGATCATATCATAGAGATTTGTACATAATGCCTAACACTGTACTAAAGTAATAGTCAAAACAATGTCCACCCACTATAGTGCTAGGCTATTCATAACATATATGTTTGTTAAACACTCACATTCTCAAATGGGCAGGCACCACTTCTCATCCAGTCTCCTACTTGCACAAATCCCACGCATACGGAATACCACATCCGGCAGTCGACCCTTCTCCTACATCACTCCCAAACAGTGGAACGACCTGCTGTTACAAATATGACCCTTCTCCTCACTTCTTGAATTCTGTAAGATTACAATTATTAAACGTATTTCATTTTCCCTATACTTTACCAAATGGATATCTCCACCTCGGTGGCTAAGATCTCTGCATAGCTGTAAGATGTTACTAGTAATACCTTTACACTCATAACTTCTGGCTTAAATGTTTCCACCCCATAAATGAAGGGGTGGAAAAGTGGTGGAGACATCCAAGTCTACACATAGGTGTAAATAAAAAAAGTATAGACTTACACCTAGCTGCAGGGTTAGATTTACACATGAGTACATCTGAAGATGTTCATTTAACTTTGTGAATAGGACCTTTTACGTTTTACGCTCCACTTGCCCATCGATTCCTCAGTAATGTTAAAAACACCAAAGAGAAAGCCTTAGGGCTGCAAAGCTGAAGTCGAGGTACTTGTTGTCTGCATAAGTGTGATTGAGAAGACCAGCCTTGTAAGTGTCACCATGCAATGGGGAATGTAAATGTTGATGACTGCACAGAATAGCAGGGATCTTTGAGAGACACTGCATGTGATAGGGCTTGTATACAAAGTGGCCAGGTTGACATCCTGCAATCATTGAGACAGGAAGGGTCAGTTACATTGGATGGTCATGTCCAAAGTACCAATCACAGTGTGGTTTGTGTCTTTGATTGTGAGATGTGGAGTGGATTAAAAGGCAGTCAGGAGGTCCAGGAGGATTGATATGTTCAAAGATGTGGTTCTGGCCTTAATTACAATGTTCTCTCAGATGGAAATACAGCTAATGCAGTGTCAATGCATACTTTGCTTGGAGTAAAGTCACATTGGACAGAGTGAGGAGTGCAATGTACACCAATGAACTGCTAGAGGCAGACCACTACTCTCTTTTTAGAACTAGTGGAAGAAAGATTTGAGGCAGTAGCTATTGAGATTTATGGGATTTAGTAGTATTTGAGAGAGCAGAGGATGGCTGGATTAGGGTGTACGTAATGGTGGTGGAGATGCTGAAATTGAGATCAGTTGTCAGAAAGTTCTGGTTTCAAGTTGTTTGGAGGAAGAATGGGCAAAGCAAATAATGGGTTTTCAGGAAATTATACCTATTTTGAAAAGGCTCTTGAGGCTTGTTTAACAAGGAAGGGATTTTCGAGTCCATAAAACGTTTTATTACTAATAATGACATTGCAGCAAGTTTGACCCTGAAAAGGTTGGTGCAATTAAAGCCTTACATCTGGAGCCATTTTGGAACATTCTTCTTATAGTTTAGGCAAGTCAGAAAGAAACTGAGGGGATGTGTGTATGAGGAAGCTTTGTAACATTATTTGTCATCTAATAGCGATATCTAATTTCTCCCAGTTTATTAGGAACCTCAGATCACATAGGAGGTTGGTGACTACAGTCAGATTTTATTTACTTATTTACTAGTCTTGCGCTAAGAAAACCATGTTGTCTAAATAAATTATTCATCCAGATTATCTGGGACTAGATGCACCTATGGCTGATTAGAACAATTTGCAGAAGGTAATAGTAAATGTTATCTTTTTCTCAGAACATTCCCTCTGCTTGAGGTGGAGATGGGCATTGCGTGCATACATTGTAACTGGTGTAGCTTGATAACTCGTGCATCACAGGTTTTGATCTATAGGAAGGTTGTTGAAGTTATATGTTTAAATGCCAGCAGCATTTGATACTGTGTCACATAGCTTACTGATGAAAAAACTACACAAAAGTGAGCTCCACTCTAAAATCTTGCAATGGTTAAGTTCCTTTTGAAGAAACAGAACTCAGACAGTACAGTAGGCCCTTATAAATCTTGCCCAAAAATAGTCAAATGTGGAGTTCTACAGGGTTCATCGCTGAGCCTGACACTTTTTAATGTGCATGTTTCCCCCTGACTAGTGTTGAGAAGAAATGGGGATTTGACATCTGTTCTTAAGCGTGTGATACACAGCTGGTGATAGCTATAGAAGAAAGACATGAGGACACCAGAGACAAACTGGTCACTTGCTTAACAGAGAATGCAAACTGGCTGACCGAGCACTGCCTCAAACTGAATGCCAATAAGTCATAAATCCTACTTTTTGGGGGGAGGGAATCTGATTTGGGACTCTTCATGGTGGCCCACCCCATAAGGAATCGCATCAGAGCCGAAGAAGGTAGCGAAAAATCTAGGAGTTCTTGTAGATTATTCACCTTCCATGCAAGACCAAGTCAAGGCCACCAGTGGCAAATGTTTTGCCAATTTATAGTTGTTAGAGGGACTTTTTAAGTAGATTCCAGACAACTGGAGAACAACCATAATTCAGGTTTCTCATAACTAGTAGACAGGACTATGGGAATGCACTGTATGAAGGCATGGTAGACTATCTGTTTTCACAATTGCAGGTAACACAGAATGCAGTAGCCAGACTGGTCTGCAAAAAGCACAGATATGGCTTGGCTTCTGCTTGTCTGGAGATTTTACATTTGCTGCCAATGCGCCACAGAGCAAACACACTATATAAAAATGGTCAAATTATTTTGCAATACAGAGGAGAATTCTATTTGCCTTCACATGATCTAAGATCTCGGCATCTTGCATTAGCTAAAACGAGGTGAATAAAGAAAGTTAGAGAGGAGGCTGCTCATTTTCACATCAGGCAGCTGGACATTGGAACAAGCTACCACTATATATACGTATCAGTAAAGATCATTTGGGGTTCAGGAAGAAGCAAAAAACATGACTAGTTAAGACATAATGATGCTGGTGTCTGCACCATCGAATGCCTCAAGAAATGACAGGGAGTGATGCTAGCACCATGATATCCCACAGGGATGATTGATGCGCTTTCCAAAACTGTAAATATATGTACATCTATACTGTTTCATATTCATTCATTCATACCAAAGAGAAACCAAAGATAAATACGAATTGCTTTCAGGTAGTGCATTGTTTTTGTTTTCTATATTTTAAAGCAATACAAATGTAATATTAAAAAAGAAATCATAGCTATGAGGCACTGATTGACTAACACTTTGAACTGTGTGTGCTTTACTTTTGTAACGCAAACCCTGCACAAAGTGTTGTGGTGGTATTTACTTTCCAACGCAAATCAGAATTTAAGTTGGAAAGGTGGGTAAAGCAAAGTAGAGCTATGCGCTACTTTGCACTACTTTGTGTCAATTGGCTGCCTTCCTATGCAGCCACCCTTGGGTTTTGACTGAAATCCTTATCTACTACATGGCCCATGAAACAGTTTCAAGTTTCAAGATTATTTTCATTCAACTGCATAGGTTAGTTCATTCATTAAAACATTTAAAAGAAAAAACTTTTAAAGACAAAAAATTATTGTGCAAAATATCAATATATGTGTGGACAGGATTAATTGTGCAAAATAAAGTCAATTAAATTGCCTGGTGCGCCTGGTTTGTCCATACTAAGATAAAGCTGTATCAGCCTGAGTCGTTTCAGCTTGTGATAAAATGGCAGTGCAGTCCAGATTTTGTGCAAACTAGGTCATTATGCTCAAATGCTCCCTCGTTTTTATGTACTAACACTTGTAGACAGGGATTTGTGACAACACCTTATGCCTCCTCAAAACAGAGGCAGTGGAAGAGGAATCTTTAACTTCTCCATACTTTTCGTGTGCGCTGCATTGTACAGAACACATACAAAACGATGACTGTATTAAAGGATAGTTTTTGTACTGGAAGTGCACTTCCAGAACAAAACCTATGCTTGACAGAATGCATACCCCTGTGCATTATGGTGCGAGATTGTGTTTTTTGGATCTTGCCCGCCTACAGTGTGGCATCGCTGGGGAGAGAAAAACACAGTGCCATATCATCTTAAATATGACGATGTTTTTCATTTTTATTTTGATACAATGTAGTGAAGCAATTTTGGTGGCTGCACTGCATTGAGTCACATTTAAGTAACTTTTCCCTAAAAGTTCCAAATTCCCATTTCCTCATTTAACAATTTATATTGTACACCATAAAAACAACATTCCCTTCTCCTTCGAATGCAGTGCATGCCACCTGCAAAGATGCCTTTCATAAGTCATGTGTCGTGTCCATGCTGGATGGGGTTATCTGGGAAGGACTTGCCTGAGCAAGCGGCAGAGATTCCTCTTTGACTTAGTTTCTCTTCTCAGTCCAAGTGCTCCTGCAAAGGAGGAGAGAGGAAATGCAGGAATATGCCTGCTATGGATGGATGAATGAAAGAAGTGTCTAATGCAAGGGATTACTCCCAGAAAGGGGTCTCTGTGCTAGAATGGAAGGCATTGATTCGAGCGCTTTATCACAAATAAATAAATGACATAATGTACGTCCACCCATGCAGGCTTTGCAGAACATGGACGCTCCATGCAGATTAGCAGCGGAGGAGCAAACTGTGCTTGATGGCGTGCAGGGCCTGAAGTGTGAGTTGATATAGGTACCGGCAGGAGAGTGAAAAGCTTGGACAAAAGGCATAAAGCTTAGGAAGGGCATGGGTTCGGGAAGAGATGCAAGATCGTTTATTGAAGCCTAGCATGAGACACACAGCAACATTCTGAATATATTGAGGTCTGGCTAGAGCATAGATAGACAGGCCAACAAAAAGACATTTACAACAATCAATGCAGGTGAGGATGAGTGCCTAGCTTCTTGGAAAGTGAGAAGCCAGAAGTAGAAATATCTGTTTCATAATCTGCAGTGTGTAAAAACAGGTTGGTGTCAGTTCAAGTGATTAGTGAAGGATAGTTGAGTGCCAGAAATAATGCCATGATTACATGCTGAGGTAGCTGGAGTGGAGAGAGGGCTGGAGTTCTCTTGCCATCAACCCAGGCAGAAGCGTCATCAGTGATGAGAACCTCTGTTTTATTGGCGTGAACAACCAAGGAACTGATGATTATCCAATTAGTGACAGTGCACATTCAGTCTTTAAATTGAGTTTGAAAGTAAAGAAAGGTTACTGTCCACCGGCAGGGTGAGTTGAATACCATCTTCATATGCATAACATTGTAGATTGAAGAAACAGGTCAGGGCGGCCAGAGGGGATACAGAAATGTTGAACAGGGTTGGACTATGCATGTGTCCATGCTGGATGGAGTGATGGGTTTCCTTGCCTGGGGCAAACTGCAGATTCAATGTTGCTCCAGATTCACCTCTCAGTCTAAATTGTCCTGCAAAATAAAACAAGAGAGGAAATACAGGGTAATAGAGCCGACATCTTTGAACAACAATGCTAGTGTTTTATAGACCTCTTGTTGCTGCGACTGCCTATCAAATCTCGAACCGAAGCCGTGCTTGGTGTCTGATCTCCACTCCGCGGGTCTCCCCGTCTCCTCTACTGATCCCTCTTGCAGTACATTCTCCTAGAACCCTCTACCACTTTTACACTGCTCCATCTGTAACCATCGCAAAGGGGGGACTTGTTCGTGGCTGGAAACACTTTGTCCAAGTGTCTGATGGAGTTTCTCGCACGCCTGCCAAAGGCTTGTGATGCAGGCCACTAGGCGCCCCGCACTGGCAGGATTCCATTCTCCGTGATGTTTTTAATGCTCCACCAATCAGAAGCAGCCGCTGTGTTGCGCTCCCGAATCTTCTTCCATCAGGCTTGAGCGTGGCTCTTATGACGTTACACGAAGGAAGCGCTGGGGCTGGGCCCTCTTCCGGGTTTGGCTCATCCTGTGTCCTGGATGGCCTACGCCGGGGTAAGACTCCGCGGCTCAAAACATGCGCTCAGAACCAGCGTTCATGAGCAGGGGATTGAATCTAATGCAGGGGCCTCGAGTAGAGCTGGCCTCCCTTCTTCAGCCCCGCTCGGTGCCAAAAATCATTTTAGTTTCCTTTCTTGCCCTGTCAAACAGCCAGGGGGCGAGTGAGAAGTTTGGGCGGGAGAGATAAAGGCCGCCAGCGCGAGCCTGTCCTCCCCAGAGCACGATTCATTTTATCAAGTGTTAATAGGGAGATAAGCTTGACATTTGGTTATGATTACGCAGAAGTATGAAGATAAATCCGGTGAACTAAGAGTCCCTCAAAACTTGAGGGTAAATTATGGCAGCTCTTTATTTGTATATTTTTTTTTAGCATGAGGCGGAATAATCTCTTTCAAAGAGCTGGATCCGTGCTCCTGCCTTCTCGCGGAGGCTGCACGATGCTGGCTCAGGGACATGTCTGGCGTTCTGTTGTAAGTTGTTTTTCTCCAAACTACAGGAAGCAGTTCATAGCGGCTGGCTGCGCCTTTCATGCAGTATATTTTATGAGCGTGCAGGCGGCGGCCTTTGTTTGACAGAAGCGGTTATAAAATAGAGAAACAAGCATTGGCAAAGTCAAGTTCAGGCCCTTTCAGGGCCTCATTCTGAGGGGCCTGGCTGTAGACACGATATAAAAAACACCGCCGCTATCTCGCTAGGAGAGCAAATTTAGAGTTAGAGCGTCCTCTTAGTGGCATTACAGTGAGAATTGGTAAATTTTCACCGCTGTTTATTCCTCATTTCACTCAATGTCTCCACTAGCTTCTCACCGGTGCAAACTTCAGGTGAAAGACACCAGATCTACGAATTTACAGTTAATCTCCAATTCCCAGCCCCATCACATTTAAGAGGCTACTGGTAATTGGAGTCCTGCCTTCAAGGGTAGATGAAAATGTGCCCAGTGGTGCCTGTAAAATGGTGGCCATCCCACCTCACTACCTGGCCTAGGAGGTGATAAAATACAGAGATCACCGTGCAGCGGAGCGAAGGAGGTCTATCATGTCAGGAGCACTTGGAGCCCTACCCGGCCCAGAGGAAAGCCACCATCCTAGAGATAATCTGGTCGCCTGTGAATGGCACTTACATCCGTAGACACATATTCACAGTAAGGATGTGTGAACTTAAAATGGTGTATTTTCACAAACTGCAAGAACACTTCCAGTATTCGCTGTGCATTCTTACCTTGCTCGTGAAATCAGTGTGAAACCACCACACTGTACCAAACAGACGTAACCCAAGGATGAGGTGAAACCTGACAGCTTTACCTGCCTTGTTTTTATTTGGACTACAAGTGGATCCTTTCCAGGGCAATGTTGAAATGTCTCCCTGAAGATACTCCTTATGCACCCTCTCCCCCAGAAGCGGGAATCAGCACTGGTATGATATGACAAATTCACCTTTGCACTAATCGTGCAACATGCTTGTTGGAGGCAGGCTTCCATGGTCTGTTTGTCTGTCCTCTTGAACACGCCCTTTGGCTCTATAAAAAATACTCGTTGCTAGCCCCACCGACGCAAATCATTCATGTACTTCTCCTTGCTCTACTACAATCATTGACAGAACCTAAAGAAATGTACCACAACTTTCAACAGCAAGCAACAATGAAACGTGGGCCAGTTTTACAATGCGCTGTAAATGTATCTTTCAGCTATTGGCCGTATGCACCTCAGAGCAATGAACCGACAGAACATGGTTTTAGATTCACTGAGTTTGCGGAACTGTCGCCTTTTCTAGACAAGTCCAAACAATTTCATATTTCACTTTCTCTTTCTTGTATTCTCCTCTGCACTGAAGATCCCTTGCAGAACTGAAGAGAATACAGTGGCTGATGCAAGAGGATATCATTAATCATGTATGTGCATGCCAAACGGCAGAGCAATAAAGTAAGAGATTTCAGTACTATTACCTGTAATTCGATGCGACACACCGAGGAACGACAACACTGACGCAAAATTACAGAATCCGGAGAATGGGAGCATCCAAGGGGAGCAGCCGCTTAAGATCCTGGACACGTTCACATGCAGGTGGGACTCAAAGTCAGTATGTAGAATGTATCATGGGACTAAAAATATAAAGAAGAGAAGAAAAAAATAAGGAAGGAGATGAGACAGGGCATGAGAGAGTCAGTAAGTCATGGTTTGACTCCAGGCAGCCATCCCGAGTCGCTAAGAAAGCAGACGTTGCCAACTGTCTTAATATGCACTTAAGGGGTTGAAATGTTACAGGATGTCCACCCGGGCCAATAGTGAATTTAAAAAAACGTTGTATTCCCTTAGGGGACCCTCATGTGCCAACAATGTTCCTGGACAAACCAGCCTTGGTTCTAAGCCGATGTATCGCTGTGAACTTAAAACAGTTTAGAGTCCTTCAATTTGAGCATGATGAATCATTCATAAAATCAATGCTGTCTCCACAAGCTCCAAGTAGCATCGTCCAGCGCTAGTCAAGAAAATGCAGCTTTACAGTGACAGCTTGAAGAACCTCCTGGTATCCATATATTGTTCTATAGTGCAGGTCAATGTTCAAGTGTGTGACGGATCAAAAAGGAACCCGCCATCAGCGGGGCAGATCCTCTGTTGCAGACTCTTGCTGACATTAATGTTCTACTCATTAGCCTTCTCCAGGGCCAGGATGCATTCTCAGCTGCCCTGGGATGGATGCATAGTAGGGTGGAAAAAAATGTTAAACAACAATGACAGGTGATGGCTGGTTTAAATAGAGCAAACTATAAGTATCATTAAATCGTCCATTGGTAAGGGTGACCATGGGAGGAGCTCTCTGCTGATTCTAAAGGGTTGTCTGCTTCCATGTTATAGCTGGTTGCTTATTGAAGTCCAAGCCGGCTAGAGAAGTGCAATGTCGAGTGCGCTATACACAAGTCATGAACTCAGCTACTTTCAACAAATAATGTAACAGCACAGTCAGACTGTGTAATTGGGCTCTCATATACTGTCATAGGTTTGCGTGAAGTATTATACAAATAGTCGAACCTTCAGTTTAAGTGCATGCATATGGCATATTCACATTAAAAGGTTTGTCTCACCAAGATGAACATATTTCATATCATTTTCCCTAAGAAACGGAGTGCCAACATCTGTATGGTTGCTTATAATTCCTTTCAACCCTCAATAAACTCCTATTCTAGTGCCGCTAATTATGTCTTTCCCTTGCATTTCTGTGACAGCCACGTTGTATCAAATAATTGACAATTTCTGCCACCTTTGCAGTCAAATATGAGTGCAGATTTAGACTTTTTCTAATGCGTGACACAAGCCAGTGCGCAAACTGGGATTTGGGTAGAGATCGCAGTAAACACCACTCCCATGAACTTTCCTCGGACCGCTCTGGTCTCAACGTGCTGTGCAATGATACTGAGCCTTTGTGTGTGTGCCCAAGGTAATAGTTCAAACTAATGTTCTCAAAAATCAATACTGCAAAAGTACAAGTTCTACAACACAACGCATGTGCTCTCCATTGAGCCATCAACCTGTTAAGAAATGTTTGGAAACAGGTGCCAAAGCAGAAGCTGGCCAACATGTAGTCAAATATGTGACAAGCACTGTGTTGTTCCATCAGATATCATCTTCTCTGGCAAACCACATCACCCAAAATGTGAGTCATAAAAAACAGGAGTGAGGGTTGTCACGGCTGGGTGACCTGACATAGAGGGAGCGTTGCTAATCCCTATCCTAAAGATACTGGGCCCTATTCACACAACTAATTTAAGACAAAATCCTAAACTTACTACCATTTTGGTATTCACAGAGGTACTTACTCATTTCGGTATTCACAGAAGTTAGGAGTCCTAACTTTAGGACTCCTAAATGCCTTCTGTGAATACCGAAAGTCTTAAAGTTAGGATTTTTCTCAGTTTAGGAGTAGTAAAGTTAGGACTCCTAACTTTAGGACTCCTAAATTCCTTCTGTGAATACCGAATGTCTGAAAGTTAGGATTTTTCTCAGTTTAGGAGTAGTAAAGTTAGGACTCCTAACTTCTGTGAATACCAAAATGAGTAAGTGCCTTCTGTGAATACCAAAATGAGTAAGTGCCTTCTAAGTTTAGGATTTTGTCTTAAATTAGTTCTTTAAAATTGGGCCCAGTGTTTTCTCAAATCCCCCAAAAAGTGTTTGTCCAGCTTACGAGCCACAGGAAAAGGTGGAACTAAAACAACTAAACAAAGAGTTTCAATTTGACTGTATCACTGGACATTATTTTATGCAGCATTCAATTCCCTAGGTTTTTTAAATCATCTGTGCCATTACACAGGAGGGCCAGAGATAAGCAAACCAGTTTTGAGCCTCACAAAAGAATCAGCCCAGCTCGAGTTGCTGCCCCATTTCCCTGCTCTACAGGCAAATAATACAGGATTTCTATTGTTCTTTTTTTTGTTTTTATTTAAGGTTGAGCATCCACAGTGCCAGATAACTCTCAGGGTGACAGTGCTGCGCTATACACATGCTGATTGATTGATATATCAATATTTGCTTTCTAACATCATCTTCAGTGTCCCTTCTCATACCCCTTCCAGGAGGCGAGCTGCCCCTCCCCCCCCCTTGCTTCCAACAGCTGCGCCCTCATGCACCTCAAATCAAACCACTGACAATGCACTTTGGTGCTAGAAAAGTTTGCAGTTTATTCAACATAACATGTGTTTTCTACTTTTCTTGTGTTCCTTCCGCCATGCTACCTACGGTTTCACATTCATAGGGAGCTCACCCCTGCTCTCCCTTCCTTCCTTACCAGAAACTAGGGAAATCGTATGCTCTAACTAGTCCTCATTGTTGCATGCAGCTTTCTGCTGTTGGCGCTAGTCCACCTTTCTTACTTTGCCGTCTTGCTCTACCTGGCAGCTGCCCCCATATCTCTTGCCACCATCTAGTACCCATGTTATTTGTGTGAAACTGCTGAATACTGGGCTGCACTCTTGTGTTCGGTGACAGTTCTGGGAGGTTCCAGCGCTCGCTCCTTTATGCATCCTATTAATTACTACAACATAGTGCTTGCCGCTGCTGGGGTTCGCCCGATACCTTCCGCCATAAATTTCTGCCCCGCGCTTTCGGTTTCTAGCATGTCCTGACAGAGGAGCCTGGTCATTAAAAGTGATCCTCTTTTGATCATTTAGCCCAGTGGTTCGTTTAAACAAGTCAGTCCTTGCCAACGCTATTTGCTGCTATTCTAGCACAGCTGCTACTAACTCGCTACGTATGACCTAAACTTGCTCAAGTTTGTTCCCAGCTTCCTGTGGGGTGGCCACTACAATGTAGGTGCAGGTCCTTCAGCTGCCACAGCAGCGGTTCCCGCGTATCCCTGCACCATTTTTTAAAACCAATCACTAGCACTTGTACTAATGAAGCAAAGTCTGTTTCAACCCACTAGTACCAGTGTAACCCCCAAATACAGCAAAAAGCAAAAGCGGAGGTGACCAGTAGTCCTAGGGACTGTCCTTCCACTGCATGGACTTTTGATCCATCTGAGTTAGAAACATTACTTTTGTTACAATCTGCGTTACGCAGCCGATGATGGATTGCGTGGTAAATGTGTGGTAAATGCATCCCGTGCCCAATTATGCGGAAAAACGCAGCAGCCCCAACTTGCTGAAACACAGTGGCCCTGTTTTTTGGATCTATTTTATTATTTTTAAAACTCTCCCTCCTACTATCTTACCTCTACTTAAGTCGGGCCTTGTCACAAGTTGCAAGGTTCCATATTCAGTGAGACTAACACTCCCACATCCAAGTACTTATAGAAAGTCCTGCTTGCCCAGCCCTTTCTTGGGACCTCCCTTCTCCCCGTGGTCCCTGCTGTGTGGCATCCCAAGCACCACCTTGCTTGAGCATCTACTCAATCTACCATGAGGCTGAGTCCTTCCATTTTTGCTCCCTCGGTACCCCAGTCGTGAGGCATCCCAAGGGTCCTGTGGGAGCCTCCCATCTACTCTTTCCATGCGGTAGGCCGCCCTTAGCTCCCTCAGTGCCCCTGCCCTGAGGCAACCTAAGGACCTGTGTGAGCCTTTTCTCTATCTTTTAGTAATTCTCTCTTTTTCTACTTTTCTTGTGCTCCTTCCGCCTCACCTCTCCTCTTGCGGCAGCGACGCCCATTCCTTCTGGTGTGGGTGGGTGGAATTCCTTCTCTAATACTGCAAGGAGGCGGGTATGTGCCTTTCTGGGTCTGTTAGCCCCTTATTCATCCCCCCATTGCCTCGCCCGCTCCCCCTGGGTTGGGGGGTTTGCGCTTGCCCTGGGGCAACCAATCCTGGTCCGCCTCTTCCGAGCAGGCTATTCAAATTTGTTGGGGGAGGGGCTTCCCGTCTCCGGCCGGGCTTTCAAGTATGTCCCAAAGAACTGTGTTGCTCTAACTACAAAGGGCCAGATGTACGACCCTTTTATTTAGCGCCTCGCAATTTGCACTCATTGCGAGTCGCAGATTGCGAGGCACTATATGAAATGTACAACAGTGTTATTACACTGATTTGCGATTTCCATTGGGGTCACAAATTGTGAGGCTTATTCATATTAATGAGCCGCTCTCAATTTGAGAGCCGATTGGGAATGCCTGCCCTCCCAGGGACGGTGGACTGCTGGGCTCAGCAGACAACCATGTCTGAGACTGCTTTTTAATGAAGCAGCTTTTTTTGTGGACCCCTTCCAAATTGCGACTGCATTACCACCCTCTTGAAGACGGTAGTAATTTGCAAGTGTTTTGCTACCGCAATTGCAGTCACAAAACATTCACACATAACATTGCGGACGCAATTAGGAAGGGAACGCCCCGTCCTAATTGCGACTCGCAATTCCTAAATAGCGAGTCGCAAATAAATTGTGACTTGCTATTTAGGAATTGTACATGGCCAACAGTGATTTTGCATTAGCAAACGGGTTCGCAAACCTGTTTGCGCAAGCAAAATCACGCCATACATCTGGCCCAAAGTCTTTCAAAAGTATTCTGTAATCCCAAGTAATATTGGAACAGGAATTGATGTATATCAGTATGTGAACATCTCTTTCCTTTCACTCAAGTAACTGGCCAGAGGGTGACCTACTGGAAGGTGGACAATATGGGTCTAGTTCAACTCTACACATTCCACTGGGCCCAAAGTCAGCAAAGCGTAAATTTCCATTTCCTGGGCTAGAACCTTAGGCAACCACAAACTCATTTTGTGAAAAGGCCAGGATGCTCCAGCCCACTCCAAACTCATAATTCTGTCTTCAAAAACGGAACGTTTGTTATGTCTTTAGTGTTCGGTAAGAGAAGCAGTTCCTTCCAGATAATGTCCCATTGTCAAGCATCTTCAATCACCAAACTTGTATACATCTTTTCAGTATTTATCACCTTCAATAAATTATACACTATCCAATGCAGTTGTTTCATCTCTCTCAAAATATGAGTTGTGACCCCAGAAGCCTCAGAAGATTTCTGAAAAATTCACCAGAAGTAAATACTTGTTTTGCATTCTGCAGCATTCTTCAGATTCTGTTGACCGTAAAAATATAATTGATTTTTGCAATAAGTGATTCATCACCATCACTTAATGTCTGGATTAAAAAAAGCACTGCTTGCTTTTTGGGGGTTACCTCAGAATGCTTTCTGGGGATGTGATACATAGAAATTAGAGCAGGTGTAACGGGTAGAGTTTAAATCTGCAGTGTATGGGACGTGGTAGAGGTAGGAGGCCTTAGGAGCGGTTCACAGAGTGTCATGTGCCAACCAGCAGGTTGGCAGGTGACAAAGTTCATTGTCTGACTCCAGACCAGCATTCTAAGCTTAGTAGCGAGGTGAACTAGGCAGTGCAAAGTAAGATGGGGACTGAAAGTGTGCAGTGGCAATATAAGCCACAGGCCTTTTGAAAGTGATGGGTCACCAGGCCTCTGCAAAATGCCAACAAGCCTCTTTCTCATTACAGGTAGGACATTCTAGACTGATGATCCATAAGGGAGGTAGAATGTGTCTGATATCTTCTAAATTTTGTTGCGTGCATCACAAGTTATTTCCCAGGCTCCAACATCAGGTGTCTGGGGTTGTTATGGAACAAATACCATTGTGTAATGAGTCAGAACATGCTCAGGAGGTGTAGCAAGTATTTACACTATATTTATTGGAGCACATATATTGTGCTGTATCCTTCTCTCATTCTTAATTGCCATGTAATCCCTTAAATGCACCGTTACCTTCCACCCTAGAACATGCTCCCTCTACCATTCTGCATGACATCACAGTGTAACTACATCACATTATCACATTTCTTCCCCTCCCCCTTTTTTTAATAACATACCGAATAGAAGAAATATAGAAAAGAAAAAGAAAAGTAAGAGAAAAAAACAAAGAGAGGTAAAAAACATTAATTCAGCAATGTTCAATCAACTGTTCAGGTTTTCTTGAAATTCTTCCAGATTTTCTGAGCATCTGCTTATCTTGCTGAATATTCAATTGAATATTTTCTTTTCCACTGCTTTGTTTGTGTTTTGTGAAAAATGTCTCTTTTCTTGTTATTACTCTGCTGTCATCTTTCGCAGTTAATGCGGTTCCTTGATCCTTTGTTATTTCCTTAGATATAGGGTGAAATCTGCTTTGCGAATTCCTTATCTGTTTTTGGTGGAGAACTAATATCAAATCACCTATATGATAATCTTGGTTTCGATAATTTCTTGTCTTGATTGACCAAACATTAAGTCTGAAGGACATTTTCCAGTTGACACATGAGGAGTATTTCTGTAATCTTTCAAAACTTGACATAATGCCTGATTTATTGATATTGTGAAAGTTTTGCACTCTGCACAGCTTTTTTTAATAGTCACCATTAACCTTTCTACCATTACATTTGCTTGAGGCCACATTGGAGTTATTCTCCTATGGACAATTGTCAAATAATTCATGATTTTTTAAAATTCATTTCCACTAAATGGTGGACCATTGTCTATTTTCAGAATATTCCGTATTCCTCAAGTAGAGAATATTTCATCATGAACTGGAAGTATCACTGATGTAGATGTTGACAACACCACCTTCACAATAGGGAGCCGAGAATATTAATCTATTATTGCTAACAGATAATGTCCCAAGTCCAATGGCCCATATAAATCTGCTGCTATATTAGACAATATGGCATTTGGTAATTCAGACATATGTAGCTCTTCCATCCCTTTTACCTTCGAACGACATTGACATAAATGACAAGACTGAACCACTTTTTCTACCTGACTGTCTAATCTGGGAATCCATAATTTCTCTCTCAAGACATTTTTTGTAGCAGAAATACCTCTATGACTTTCATGTGCTAGATCAATGAAATGTTGTTGTAAACTTGCTTGCACAATTTGTTTATTACTTCTTTGAAGTATTCCAGATCAAACCACCGACAGCTCAGTGTATGTTTTTGAACGCTAATATATCATGTTTTCTTATTTTCGATTGAAATCAAGTTGCACTGTTTATTAATCTCCAATTATTTTCATGTATAATTCTCTTTACTTCCTGAATAGTGTCATCTGTTCGAATTGCTTCAACCAAACCTTTTCCTGGTACTGCACATTTGATTATGAAACATATATATTCCTCTGGATCTAACTGCTGTTTTATCGCTGTTTTAAATGGGTGTCTAGACAAATAATCCGCTGGATTATATTGCTTTCCTGGTTTATGAATGATTCTAAAATCATAATCCATTAGTCTCATTCCTCATCTTTCAACCCTTGACGGTATTTTGTTTTTAGATTTCCACAGATAGAAGTGAGAGCTTGTTAATCTATTATAATTGCAAACAGCTTTCCATATATAAAATCATGATAATGTTTAGAGACCCAGATAACCACCAAACTGGTTGAACGTATCTTTATTACACATCCGATAAACTCTTACTGACATGAGAAATCACATATCTAGGAGTTTCCCTCCCAGGTTTACGTTGTACCAAAATTGCACCTAGCCCCACAGGGCTGGCATCCACCACCAACTCTGTACACAAATCTGGGTTGTGTTTTAAATTAGCTGCAGTTGATATCTCTTGTTTTATTTCTTTAAAAGCATGCTCACATTCAGTATTCCAACAAAACCTTTGTCCTTTCTATGTTAACTCACTGAGTGGCGAGGTATATGTGCAAACTTTTACACATTTTGTGTGAAATAACTAGCCTTCCCAGAAACGATCGCAACTCAGGCGCATCTTTAGGCCTGAGTATTGCATTTAGAGCCACTACTTTGATAGGGTCTGGCCTCATTCCCTCACGAGAAAATATATGCGCAAAAAATGTCAACTCCGGCTTGTTTATTAAACTTTTTTTATATTGAGTTTCAACTGAGCTATCTGAAGTTGTTGACATACTCCATCCAATGTCTGGTCATGCTCTTCCTGTTTTTTTTGCCAAAAACGAATATATCATCACTATAGATCATTGTATTTTGTACTGGCCTTATGCTGTTTTCTATGATTTCCTGGAAAATCCCAGCCACTGAACATATTCTGAAATGTAATCTTTTATACCTAAATAGTTCTAGTTGAGTGGAGAATGTTGTGATATATCTTGACTGATTATCAATTTTTAGTTGATGATATCCTTTACATAGATCTAATTTTGAAAAGACAACAGCACCATTGAAACTACTAATCATATCATTTAAATGAGGAACTAAATATCTTTCTCATTTGCTGAATTAGGAATCCTCATATGAACACAGATCCTGTTGTCCTCAGTGTCTTTCTTTGGAACAATCAAAATGGGTGACACCCATGGTGTTAGACCTGTTACCTCTTCACTTATATCTTGTTGTAATGATTTTTATCTCTTTCTCTACCTTTTATTGCCTGCGGATTGGAACTCTTTTATGTGTTTGTGCCACTGGCTTCACTGCTTCATTTCTGTGCATGGTAATTGTTCTATCTTATAGCTTGCCTAATGCGCTCAACAACTCTGGGTACTTTTTCAGCACTGGATGATCCATCATTATATTACATGTCATTGCTAATAAACCCATAACCTGAGAAGTAACATTACTTAATAAACACAGTCCTGGAACTTCACCTTTTAAAACATGTATCTCTTCTTTACTAATAGCATCTCCATACCACAGTGTTTCTTCAAATTCCCCTAAATAAGAAACAGGATGCTTAGCTCCACATTGAAAAACACAGACATTTGATGGACTTAAAGAGGGTTCTTTCATTTTCATACATTCTGTTATGCCACATTAAGTTGCATGTCGTTCCACTTTCCAGAACAAATGGAACTTTTTGGAGACCAACCATTAAATCCACAGATATTGTTTTCTTTGTATTTTCCCTTTTTATCATATTAAGCTGTTGAACTTCACTTTCTTCCTGCATCATGTAAAGTCTTTCAGATTGCTCAGGTTCTTACTCAGAACCCTCTTCAATACCTTCCATTTGTCTTACATACTTTGTGTTTCCAGTCTTTTTCTTGGTGTTTAAAATAGTCTGCTTGTTCCAATTTTCCTTTTTGGTCCAGGTTTCTTTCTTTTCTTTCTTAAAACTGCATACACTTGCAAAATGATTCTGCCTTCCACATTCTTTACATTGCTGTCCTACCTGTGGATAGGTTCGCTGATGCGAAAAATGAAAACCACACCTGTAACATAGTATTCTTTCTGTGTTTTGTGGTCTATTCTTTCTCCACCATTACTTTTCTTGGGCATTCGCCTTACTTGTTCTATAGTTTTAATTCTTCCATGTTTGTAGAATGTTTATGAGCTTGCATTTCTGTTCTAGCCATGCGCAGATACTCTTGTAAATCATACGTTTTCTCTAGAAGCTTTTTCCTGAATTTCACTGAATTACAACCTTTTATCACTCTCAGCCTTATGGCTTCTTCATTGCCAAACCTGTTAAGCTCACTAAAAGTTACTAATTTGTTTAACCTTGTGATATATTCATCCATCGTTTCATTTTCCTTCTGGAACACCATATTGAAATTATACCTTTTGAAGTCTGAATTTCTTTGTGGATCAAATTTAACCTTTGAGCATTTGATGAGCCCTTTTTATGTATTTTGTTCTTGTTCGGGAAATGTAATTATCAAATCTTCCACATCATCTCCCACAAGATTAAGAAAAAATTCTTTTTTGCTCGTTCATCAGTGTATTTTTTACATGTTGCTTTAAAAAAATTCAAATATTTTCCTTCATTTCTCCCACCTCTGAGCAACATTTTGTTGATCTGATGTGTCAAAAGGTCTTCTAAAAATTATACTTCAAACACTTTCTGAAATATCTTCTTCATTATATATTTCTGAATTCATGTTTACTGTTACTTCACCGCTGGTATCCTCCGTTGGCATGACTTTTACTTCTTCCTGATGTATTTTTTTGTATTTGTTTATTTCATTTGTTAACCAATTTAACTTTCCTGAGTCTCTTTTCTTTTTTTTTTTTACTACTTTTCCTTTTTGCCTGAATTAAAAATGGCCTACTGTAATACTATTTTATATTTTCTAAATGTATGCTGATTTTAAAATGGCCACAGACATTTGTGTAAAATCTTACGAGTTTACAGGCTTCTCTTCTCAGATGAGTTAATCAACTCGTTTTTATGCCTAGCGTATCTTTTAACTGAACAATTACCCAGCTCCACACTTTTGCTGATATTTCTTTGATGCCTGTATTTATCTTGCTTACTTACTTTTGAGTGAATAATTACAGTTCCACATGATCAGTTGAGACTGCCTGACTGTGAAATGGCACTCAGAATATTTTGTGCATGTGCTTGGCACACAGCTGCCCTTCTCTTTGATATAGATCATGTCTGGCACTCACTGCTTGCTTTCCTTTCATCGTGCAGCCGCTGTTTAGCCCGCATTTTCCTCAACCTTTATTGCAGTCGATGTAGCCAGCCAAACAGCCTCAGGTTACTCTTTGTCACGTCGAATGAGGCGGTTTCATGGTTTCCTCTTTGTTTGCCCAGCTTACTGTAAGTCATGATTGTGAGTCTTCTCCTTTGTCGCCATTGTAACGAATCAGAACATGCTAAGCAGACGTAGTAAGTAGTTAAAATATATTTATTTGAGCTCATATATTGTGCTGTATCCTTTTCTCATTCCCTGGCTTAACTGCCCTGGAATCCCTTGAAAGTACCTTTAGCTTTCGCCCTACAACATTCTCCCGCCACCATTCTGCATGATATCACAGTATCACTCCATCCCATTATCGCAAAGACTATGACGAACATCCGTTTCTCTAGCCTTGGAGGAGCTTTTCATTCTAGCACAGTATCATCTTCAGTTGGTGGCTTGTCAGTGTAAAAATTTCAAGGATGGATTGAGGCGATTGCGGCTTTGCAAGACCATTAGTCTGGTGATGTGGTTCTGCACTTTATGGTCTGTGAAAAGTTCCTCATCCAGGAATTCTGTGAATACCATTTATAGTGGTTAAGTCTCAAGATCACCACTGTCAGAATCAAAGCGATTTGGTGATGGAGGTATATCAATGTGACAATAGCTAGTGAAATTTGCAGATAGAGGAATGTGTTCCTGATGGCTGTATTGACTTGGAGAGTAAAGGAGCGGTGGCTATGAAGGAATATCATTATTTAGCAAACTGAAGAAGTAAGCATCTTCAGAAATGAATTTGGCAAAACCAAAAACCTTTGTATGTCAGTAGGATTCCTACATTTGCCCATTCTTGTTGCACGTCTGTTGCATCGATTGATAAATCATGTTCTAAAATGTCAAGTGTGTGGCATGAAAAAAAACATTCTCTCTTTAGACAATTCAACAACTTACCAGAAAAACTCTCACCCGCCACGTTGAAGGCGAGTCCTTTGGCGCACCAAATAAATGAATGCAAACTTGGTGTGCCTAGGTTGATGGACACTGACCTTTGTACTGGAAACGGATGGCGGGGTTTACCACAGAGAAATGACATAGGTATTTACCTTGTAAGGAAATCGAACCCTGGTGGGTGGAGAGTGAAATAAATAGAGCAGTGTCTGTATTGAAGATGTTTACTGCATATTTTCGGTATAACCCGGATATAATTTGTAGCAGTAACTTTACCTAGAACCTGCCTAGTAGTTGGCACAACATTCTGTGATAGGTTGTTAGAGCTTGAATGGGATCTTGCTGCCCTGCGAGAGGGCAGAGATTGCATGGAAGGGATGGAAGATTATGTAGAACAGTATGTGCAAGAAGCAGAGGAAAGAGAAGGAAGATGAGACTTAGATCGGGGCTGCAGAGCAAGTCAGGTGTAAAATCCATCCAAAGTTTATGAAGGTGGGCTTAGAATTATGCGAGTTGCATTCATCCAGTGGCAACAATATGAACCATCTGTATTTTCGATGCATCAGTTACCTCAGGGCAGTGAGATCTTATCCAGTCTGTTTTTAAACTGCTTTGAAAAAGATCTGATACAATTACATTGAGTTGACCTTTACAGAGCTGCATATTATCTTCTCTACTCCATTGTGTCCTCAGTATAGAGTGTAGAAAGAAAGCAAACAACATCTGCATTGTACAGTATTGCTCATTTGAAGTTAAGACTGAGCCTTAAATTACATTTTAAAAAGAAATATATTCTTCAACTCCTGAAATTATATCCTGCAATACAACTATTCTGTATCTGGGGCGCTACGTGGTGCACAACCGTAATGGCCACTCGTCTGTGAGGTTCCAGTGGCTCGGCCCAGAATCCTACTTTTCTCCTTTATTAACCGGGAGGAAACTACCTACAACGTCTGCCACTTATGTGGAAAGGCGCCCTCCAGCTCCGGTGTCAGAATCTGCCTCCTCCGACGTCGGGAGCCCTACATAAAGCGGACTCTTGGCCAAGGCGGGAGACGGGCGTGAGACTGCGGGGTGCTCCCTGCGGCTGTTCTTGGCACGCAAGTCCCCGGCCTCACACGTGGCACTGGGTCACGGCCCGGGCGATCGACTAACGCCGCTGCACAGGAGCTGCTCCTCCCATGCTTATCAGCGGACCCACATCACATCGGAGTGTTCTCCACACCATTGGCTCCCTGCTACGTGGGCACCCACTCGGTGGAGAAGGCGAAGACAACCGCGTCCCGGAGCTGACCCGGGCCCCCACGGTGAGTGCGCGCAGTGGGCGAGTTTGTGTGGGGCAGCTTGGATGCAGACTTAAGCCCTCCCCTGTGTCTGCCCTTCGCCTGCCATGCCGGGAGTGCCACTCCTCATTAAACACCATAGGATGGAGCGGACAAGCTGCTAATCCGCCCCCATTTGAATTCTGTGCAGCGTTGTGGGGAGCCGTCGCCTAAGACCTGCATGTGCGGTGGGAAGATACCGTCACAAATCCTTGCCGCCTTTCCCGTCCTAATTTCGGACTCCCCGGGCAGTCTGCAGCGAGCTCTCTGCTTCTCCTACAACTGGGCACAACAATCATTATAAGAGCCCGCGCTGCTACTGGAACCTGCAACCTATCCCTGCTATAGCTCCTCTTCATTGCACCGGAGGCACTGAAGTTGTCTGACCACCAGAATCCAGAAAACCCCACTGGTGGTGGCCCATGCCTGTTGCTTACTGCTCAACCTAATGTATGGACCTTTGCTACCACTTATGCTGTGACGCTGAGCTCGCTCCAGCCCAGCATTCTCTGCTAAAAGTGTCGACATCACCACCAACTGTCTCCTACTACTTCCATCCCTTCTGCGGTTGGGGTGCAGCTTTCTCTGGCCCTGGACTTGGAACACTCTTTGTTGCTTAGTACATGACCTGTTTTAGACGGAGTGCAAGCTGCACTCCAGAATGCAAATCCCAATGGACCTCAACTAGCTAACATGTTTTCGATGCAAGGAAGATGGTTACTCGTTCATGCACAGAGAAACAGGCACTAACCATTGAGGATTCCACTCAAGCACAATCCTCTCCTTCTGGAAATGAGGTAAAAAAGTTATTGCTGGCGATGCAGCAGAGTCTCACAGCTTTGTCGGGCAAGATAGAGACGATGAACAGTCGCTTGGATTTCCTGGTGCTGAAGGTAGACAAGCATGACAAACAAACCAAGGAGGCAGCAAGAAGGATCTCCAACACGGAAGACACTATGTCCCAAATGCAGCAACAAATGACGCAAATGGACAAGCTCCTGAAAGTAATAGCCTCTAAAAACGAAGATTTGGAGGCTAGAAGTAGCAGGAAGAACATATGTGTCATAGGCATTTCTGAATCCACAAACACTGGGCGTATAGAAGACTACATTGAGCGCCTCCTACACAACACCTTCGGAGCAGGCACATTCTCCACTCGCCTGACCGTGGAGCGTGCACATCGGTCGCTTGGCCCTCGTCCTCCTCCGGGCAGCGCCCCAAGTCCTATAGTCGCACTGCTCTTTAACTACCACGACCGGGACACCGCACTACGGCTCGCACGTGAACTATTCTGTATCTGACCACTCCTCACCTCCTGCCATTTTCTGCCACCATCTGCTCTGCTCCTCAACTTGACTGATGTGAAAATGAACAACCTGTGGTGATATTTAACAACCCAGAAGTGACTACCACAGGAGACGTAAAACCTAGATATACAATGTCATAAGCCTTCATTTTTCAAAAGTTAGTTTATTTATCTATTTACTTTTTTCTAGCGGTGTGTGAAATTCATGCAATTTGCTTTTGCATAATTCTGTGAAATTTCCGTAAAATAAAACAGAAATATGTGCAATTCTGTAAAATTTAAATCTGGCATTTGGTGCTAAATATTAGCACAAAATAAATCCTCCAGTCAATTTTGGATTTGAGGACGGATTTTGCACTAACAAAATAGCTCCAAAAACACAAGTATAGCGAACAACAGGAGTTAGCCTTCTGGTGATTTGCAATGCTCCTGATCTATAATTTTGCCATAAACATAATTGCATAATATGGCATAATGGCATACTTTTTGGAATTTCCGGTAACAAGAGTTACACAAAATTGTTATATTATGCTAAGAGGATTCATACTGCACATGGTTGCAACAGCTAGGTCTTCCCAGTGTGCCTGGTGCTACTGTAACACAACATGAAGATTATCCTAACCCAAGGACAACCAAGTCTTCAACTGCTTCCTAAAACTGAAATGATTGACTAGCTTCTTTAGATGAATAGGCAGTTTATGCCGTAAGATTCGGCCATAATACGAAAGAAGCACCCACCTTTCTGGCCAGCTTAAAGCGAGGGGCCACTGCCAGGTTGAGGTCTACTGATCTAAACACCCTAGAGGACGATAGGACTGAAGCAGGGAGAAAAGGCTAGGTATACCCAGTTTATTTAGGATCCAATGGGCCATGCACAATGCTTTAAACTGGATCTACTCCTGCATGCTGAATAATCTGCAATCTATTTTTCATGTACCCAGATACAAGATCTTACAATAATCTAGGCGCTAGATGATTAAAGCCTGAACGAGCATCTTTCCCTTTGTGTGCGAACAAAGTCTACAATTTTTTAAGGCTTCTAAATATCTAAAGCAGCCAGAAGTCAGGGCTTTGAATTGTGGCTCTAAAGATAGAGTGTCATCTATGCTCACACCCAGGATTTTAACAATTGCTTTGGTCTCAGGAGACTTCTCCAACCAGTTGGGTCACCAGTAGATGCCCCATTCTTGATAAAGTTTTTATAAAAGGAGAACATCTTTTTCATTAGCATTCAACTTCAAGCAGTTTGAATCCATCCATTTTGCCACGGCCGACATAGATTTCTTAAAATTGTCCAGACCATTCTTTTACCAAGCAGACCACGATAAAATAAGCTCGGTGTCATCAGCATATGAGACCAGCGATATCCCCAAAACATTTCACAACTTTTGCTAGTCGTCTCACATAAGTGTTAAAAGAGTTGGGCTTAGGGCTGTCCAATGCAGGACCTTGAACTCCAGCATATGTTTAGTAGGAGTAAATGGTGGAGATATCACATGAAAGGAATGATCCTTTCAAAAGGAGGTGAACCAGACCAATATTATACGAATTACACTAGCATAACTGAAATCTTGCCCGGACCTACTTATTTATTTTACAATGTGCTCCACAAATGTAAACAGATAATGTGCAGTGGACTTCTGTGTAATCCCTGGCTGAACACCTCATGAAAAGTGGAGCTCAAACAGGAGGGTTTTTATGAGCCATCAGAACCTTATCATGGAGGGCAGATGTTTCATGTGATCTCTAGTGAATTCCAGATTTGAAGAGGCCCGCATATAGAACTTCTACAGCCAACTGTGCAAAGGAGTCTAGATATTGAACTCTTCCACAGCGTTTGGCTGTCTCAATTAAGTGTGCTTAAAGGAAGATACCAGAAATGTTTCTTCTCAGTGGTGTGTAGAGGCGATCTCTTGTGGGCGTTTCGAAACCATACATGGCTAGTTAACGTGATCATTTTAGAAACCAGAAGCCAAGGAAGGGAGGTCAAATGCTTCCTATTGCTATCTGATTATATTTTCAAGACCAATTTAGCTACCATGTTTAATACAAACTGAAGTATTTTATTTGGTACTGTGGGAGAAGTCCCAATATGCCACTGGTGTAGTCCAGTTTGGAATTTACCAAAGATCTGACTATGCATTTGTGCTATGTTTTATCCAGACAAGGCAAAGTTTGCTTCAGTTATCTCAAGCAGAAAAATATCAAACAAGCCACTGACTCTGTATGGGAATCAAAATATAGGTTTGAGTCCTATAAAAAATGTCTACGTTCTGTGCTGTCTTGTCCACCTTAACGGGATGATTAAAGCATTTATGTCATTTCAGAAAGTTGTGTGCAGCCCACATTTTCTAACTCAGCTGCAAGAGCAGTATTTCAGTTTTCAATTTTGCCTCCATTTGCTATCAATCCATTTTTGTTCATCTAATGTTCAGATATATTCCAGCTCTTTTCTGAAGTTGGGACATTTGGGGACGTTATTTGTGTACCTTGTGAGTAGGAATAGAACGTCAGCCTTCTTGCCCTGATGAAAGATTCAAAGAAACGACTTTTACTTCTGTCCTGCCTGACAGGAAATAACCATCTAATGGCTGTGTCTGACGTGATGACCTCTGCCCTAAGCCTGGAGCTCAAGAGGTCCACGCCCACTCTGTTGAATGCCACAGACACATCAAACAGGATCAGAAGGAAGAGATCACCATCATCTGTGGCATGTAATTCATTGTCAAGTATTGACACCAGCAGCGTTTTAGTGCCACGATAAAGTCTAAAGTTTGACTGAGGGGCCAACAATGGTTAAAACTCTGAGACTACTACCTTTCCCATTATTTCTGGAGTAAACAGTTTGTGGATCGGTAGTGCTCTAAGATAGCTTAGTCCAGGGAGGCCTTTGTCTATCTCGCCTATAGAAAGCTTTCAGTAATCTCTTGTTGGAGAATTATTGTGGACAGTATCAATAGTTAGTGGGACCTGTGCCAGTCCATTATTTACAATTGGTTAGCTCTCTTGTGACAGTTCTTGATTGCCTTTTTTCTATGGCCTTTCCTCCCCTGGACCATAGCTTCCTTGTCATGCTTTTGACGACATGACTTGCATCCTTGTATGTTCGGGGAACAACTGGTTAGGTCTAGCATTAGCCAAGACTTTTCGATTTGACTAAAATTGCATGTATATGATACTTATTAACAAAGGCTTTTAACTAGCCCTCTACATCCATTGGTCTGTTTCTGTGCCATTCACGTTTTACTTCTGCCCACTGCAGCAGACAGGATGGGGTAATGGTGCATCCTGCTTCAGCTGCTGGGTAACTTCACTGTGAGTGATGGCATTCTGTCTTTCACAAGGAGCACATCCATGTAGAAAGTAGTTCTCTTCAGTACTAGGGTCTACTATATCAAAGCGTACTTTTTGAGGCAAACAATTCTTTTTGCTTTTAGATAATGTTTATTTTTGATCATAATGAGGGTTCAGTGGCTCCTTAAAATTAGGGTTACAAAAACCATGATAGAAAACAAGCACTGATAAAGCCAAACGCTAGACACTTAACACCAGACAATTTGGTTTTGCCACTGATTGATTCTTTTGCATTTAGAACTTTGTGGGAGTGCATGGGTGTTCTTACTCTGTCATCGTGTGATGCTTTCCTCATCATATCTCCGCCCCCTGTGGTCTCAGTATTGAAGCTTGTCCTTTGCTTGTCCTTTGCTTGCCTGCTGAGCAAGTGTGTGTCTAGGGTATGTTGGTTAATTGAAATGCCAGGTCTTCAGCTTCATGCGGAATTCAAGAAGAAAGGAAAAAGCTCTGATGTGGGGTGGGGTAGTTTGTTCCGTTCTTTAAGGATAATGAACGATAAAGCCTGTGTACGAGTGGAATATGTGTGAGTAGGAGTCCTGAGGAGGGGAGGTGCCTGGGTGGTTAATGGCAGGAGATACAACTGTTCAGGTAGGTGAGGTCTAAGTTGTTTAATGTGTGTGTGAGGAGTTTGAAATGTTTGTGTACCAGGAGCTGGTGGAGTTCCCTGAGGTGTGGTGTGATGTGAATTCTGTGTGGGAGGTTGAGGATAAGTCTGGCTAAACCATCATGGTGGGCCACTGTAGTATCATGTCACATATGTGTGTTTGTGTGATGCATGTGTACGCGTCATTGTCCTTTTTTTTCCTTTTAGATGACACTGCACACCATCAGCAAAAATAATTGTCAGCCTAAAGAATCAACCAGTTGGCTTTGACAATGCTTTTCCCTAGGGGGTTAGGACTGATTCCTCACGACTACTAGAAATCTCTTCTGTTGAAAGGGAGTCATTTATCAAATGAGTAACACAAGGTGTAATAACAGAAGCCATGTTTTTGACAACCACTTCAGGAAGAGTATTGTAATCCTGCTTGTAAGCAAGTGTAAACCCTGGATTTATAACAGATGTTCATATACAAGATGAAACAGATAAGGGATCTTTGAAAAGCCAGAAGCGACCAAGAGAGCAGGGCAGGATGGAAAGCAGGGAGAGAGAAGGTTTTAATTGTTGTTGCCTCGGCTGCGTTTCCATGGAGGAACCTCAGAGATGTCGGAATATTCGCGCCCTATCAGCAGCCAGGAGTTCCAGGCGACATGTGACGGACTTGACAAGGACCACTTGAGGAGGCTTCTCGTTACAGATCCGGGCGGTGGTATGAACACAGAGCCTTATATGGAAGTCAGTTTTTACAGGAGTACGTGGACTTTGAATGGAGCCTGGAGTCGCCCTGGGCATGGCAGGGCACCCGAACGCTCCTTGCCAGGGTACAGCAGGCTGCAGAGTCCATTAAAGCCACCTTCCTTCCCTCCTCTCTCACAGATAATGAACACAGCTGCCAACAGCGAGCCTGGCTGGGATTCTATTTATAAATGGCCTGTCGTGTGATCAAAGCTGCACTTACTCAAAGGTTCATGGCTGGGTCTCTTCTGAAGACGTCGAGAGCGCTAAAGAGTGGTAAAGTAGCACCGTGACAGATTAACAGCAACAAACTCTTCTCAAGGCCACAGGCCCAGAAATAACACCTTTTACGAGCAGGTCTGAGGTCTTTAACTGGATTTGGGGCAGTGGTTTTGAACGACCTACGGCACTTTGGCCTAAGGCTCAATTTGGGCGCTGTGATGTATGCTCACTGTGGGTCTGCTGCTTTAAGTTCACTGCGGATTTGGGAGCATTGTGCTCACTTTAAGCTTTGTGGCCTTGAACTTACCGCCCTGTTTTATTGAATTCACTGCAAGCTTTGTGGTACTTACCGTCACTATCCTTCTTGGGGACTGAAATTGCTCTTGGGCGTCAAGCTCACTTGGGGCTCACTGAGACAGTGGGATCTGCGCCCTGGAACCTGTCAGTGGGCAACTTGCAGTTACTTTAATTCTGAAAGGCTGTGTCTCCGGATCAGAGGCCCTTCTGTGGTGCCTGTAGCGTTTTACACGAATTCATAGCCTGTTCTATTTCCTGGTATCGAGGGAGCTTGCAGTGGATCTGTGGTACCGAGCTCACTGTTTGCTCTGTGGTATGGAACTTGCTGTGGATCTGTGGTACCGAGCTCACTGTTAGCTCTGTGGTATAGAGCTTGCTGCGGATCTGTGGTACCGAGCCCCCTGTTAGCTCTGTGGTATGGTGCTTGCTGTGGATCTGGGGTACTGAGTTCACTGTTAGCTCTGTGGCATGGAGCTTGCTGTGGATCTGTGGTACAGAGCTCACTGTTAGCTCTGTGGTTTGGAGCTTTCGCGGATCTGTGGTACCGAGCTCACTGTTAGCTCTGTGGTATGGAGCTTGCTGCGGATCTGTTGTACCGACCTCACTGTTAGCTCTGTGGTATGGAACTTGCTGTGGATCTGTGGTACAGAGCTCACTGTTAGCTCTGTGGTTTGGAGCTTTCGTGGATCTGTGGTACCAAGCTCACTGCTATCTCTGTAGTTTGGAGTTTGCTGCGGATCTGTGGTACCGAGCCCCCTGTTAGCTCTGTGGTATGGTGCTTTCTGTAGATCTGGGGTACTGAGTTCACTGTTAGCTCTGTGGTATGGAGCTTGCTGTGGATCTGTGCTAGCGAGTCCTCTGTTAGCTCTGTGGTATGGTGCTTGCTGCGGATCGGTGGTACCGAGCTCACTGTTAGCTCTGTGGTTTGGAGCTTTCGCGGATCTGTGGTACCAAGCTCACTGCTATCTCTGTGGTTTGGAGTTTGCTGCGGATCTGTGGTACCGAGCGCACTGTTAGCTCTGTGGTATGGAGCTTGCTGCGGATCTGTGGTACTGAGCCCCCTGTTAGCTCTGTGGTATCGTGCTTGCTGTGGATCTGGGGTACTGAGTTCACTGTTAGCTATGTGGTATGGAGCTTGCTGTGGATCTGTGGTACAGAGCTCACTGTTAGCTCTGTGGTTTGGAGCTTTCGCGGATCTGTGGTACCAAGCTCACTGCTATCTCTGTGGTTTAGAGTTTGCTGCGGATCTGTGGTACCGAGCCCCCTGTTAGCTCTGTGGTATGGTGCTTGCTGTGGATCTGGGGTACTGAGTTCACTGTTAGCTCTGTGGTATGGAGCTTTCTGTGGATCTGTGCTAGCGAGCCCCCTGTTAGCTCTGTGGTATGGTGCTTGCTGCAGATCGGTGGTACCGAGCTCACTGTTAGCTCTGTGGTATGGTGCTTGCTGCGGATTGGTGGTACCGAGCTCACTGTTAGCTCTGTGGTATGGAGCTTGCTGCAGATCTGTGGTATCGAGCTCACTGTTAGCTCTGTGGTTTGGAGCTTTCGCGGATCTGTGGTACCGAGCTCACTTTTAGCTCTGTGGTATGGAGCTTGCTGCGGATCTGTTGTACCGACCTCACTGTTAGCTCTGTGGTATGGAACTTGCTGTGGATCTGGGGTACTGAGTTCACTGTTAGCTCTGTGGTATGGAGCTTTCTGTGGATCTGTGCTAGCGAGCCCCCTGTTAGCTCTGTGGTATGGTGCTTGCTGCAGATCGGTGGTACCGAGCTCACTGTTAGCTCTGTGGTATGGTGCTTGCTGCGGATTGGTGGTACCAAGCTCACTGTTAGCTCTGTGGTATGGAGCTTGCTGCAGATCTGTGGTATCGAGCTCACTGTTAGCTCTGTGGTTTGGAGCTTTTGCAGATCTGTGGTATCAAGCTCACTGCTATATCTGTGGTTTGGAGTTTGCTGCGGATCTGTGGTACCGAGCTCACTGTTAGCTCTGTGGTATGGAGCTTGCTGCGGATCTGTGGTACCAAGCCCCTGTTAGCTCTGTGGTATGGTGCTTGCTGTGGATCTGGGGTACTGAGTTCACTGTTAGCTCTGTGGTATGGAGCTTGCTGTGGATCTGTGGTACAGAGCTCACTGTTAGCTCTGTGGTTTGGAGCTTTCGTGGATCTGTGGTACCAAGCTCACTGCTATCTCTGTGGTTTGGAGTTTGCTGCGTATCTGTGGTACCGAGCCCCCTGTTAGCTCTGTGGTATGGTGCTTGCTGTGGATCTGGGGTACTGAGTTCCCTGTTAGCTCTGTGGTATGGAGCTTGCTGCGGATCTGTGGTACCGAGCGCCCTCTTAGCTCTGTGGTATAGAGCTTGCTGTGGTACCGAGCTCACTGTTAGCTCTGTGGTATGGAGCTTGCTGCGGATCTGTGGTACCAAGCCCATTGTTAGCTCTGTGGTATGGAGCTTGCTGCGGATGTGTGGTACCGAGCCCACAGTTAGCTCTGTGGAATGGTGCATGCTGCGGATCTGTGGTAGTGAGCCCCCTGTTAGCTCTGTGGTATGGTGCTTGCTGCGGATTGGTGGTACCGAGCTCACTGTTAGCTCTGTGGTATGGAGCTTGCTGCAGATCTGTGGTATTGAGCTCACTGTTAGCTCTGTGGTTTGGAGCTTTCGCGGATCTGTGGTACCAAGCTCACTGCTGTATCTGTGGTTTGGAATTTGCTGCGGATCTGTGGTACCAAGCTCACTGCTAGCTCTGTGGTATGGAGCTTGCTGCAGATCTGTGGTACCGAGCTCACTGTTAGCTCTGTGGTATAGAGCTTGCTGTCGTACCGAGCTCACTGTTAGCTCTCTGGTATAGAGCTTGCTGTGGTGCCGAGCTCACTGTTAGCTCTCTGGTATAGAGCTTGCTGTGGTACCGAGCTCAATGTTAGCTCTGTGGTATAGAGCTTTCTGTGGATCTGTGGTACTGAGCTCACTGTTAGCTCTGTGGTATAGAGCTTGCTGTGGTACCGAGCTTACGGTTAGCTCTGTGGTATAGCGCTTGCTGTGGATCTGTGGTATTGAGCTCACTGTTTGGCTCTGTAATATTAAGCTGACTATGGATTCGCTGGTATTAAAGTCACTGTATTCTCACTAGTATTCAGCTCACTGTGGTATATGTGGCATCAACTCACAGCTGACCTGATTGATACGTTGATCTCACTGTTATCTGCACAGACGCTGTGGTTGATGTGCAGAACTGAGCTCGCTACCTGCTCTGTGGTATTGTGTTCATTATGCGATCTGTGTTCTGTAGGAGTGTTCTCACTGTGAGGACAATGGTGCTGTGCTCACTATTCGTTGTGTGGTCTTGAGCTTTCTGTTGGGATGTTACAGAGAATCCCTGTCTGTCCTCCAGTATTCCACATGTTGTGACGTATGTGGTAGGCCATGGTGGGTCTGTGAGAGACATATGGTATAGCCTTGCTGCGATTTCTTTTGTATAAAACACACTAAGTGGGTCTGAAGTATTCTGGGGTTTGGACTCTGTCTTTCAGTAGTATTAAGTTCTCTATCATTCTCTGATCAGGAGTTCAGTCTTTGCTCCCTAGCTTGTTGTGGCTTTTGTGGAAATTATGCATTGTCGTCACTGTGGGCACTGTTGCAATGAGTGTGCTGTGTGGTTTGTGGTGTTAAGCACACTGCAGGCTGTGTCGAGCTGGGTTCTATGGACCTGTGGTTCTGGTCCCCCTGAGTACCCTCTGGCATTACGTTTACTGTGAGCTGTGTGGCCCTGAACTCACCGAGGGCTCCCTTCTCTGAACTCTGCTAGTTTATTGGTTTGGCCTGCAGTACCGAGCTCACTCAGGATCCTGAGGCATTAATTTCACTGTGAGCTCTGAGGCACTGATCTCACTGTGAGCTCTGAGGACTGAGGCACTGATCTCACTGTGAGCTCTGAGGACTGAGGCACTGAGCTCACTGTGAGCTCTGAGGACTGAGGCACTGAGCTCACTGTGAGCTCTGAGGACTGAGGCACTGAGCTCACTGTGAGCTCTGAGGCACTGAACTCACTGTGGGCTCTGAGGCACTGAGCTCACTGTGAGCTCTGAGGCACTGAACTCACTGTGGGCTCTGAGGCACTGAACTCACTGTGGGCTCTGAGGCACTGAGCTCACTGTGAGCTCTGAGGCACTGAGCTCACTGTGAGCTCTAAGACACTGAACTCACTGTGGGCTCTGAGGCACTGAGCTCACTGTGAGCTCTGAGGACGGAAGCACTGAGCTCACTGTGGGCTCTGTGGATTAAACTCACTGTCAGCAAATGGCTTGAACTCCTCATCAGCCTGTGGTACTGTGTGACTGAATATCTCTGGTATTAAGTTTACTGTGAGCTCTGAAGCACTGAACTCACTGCGGACTCACTGTTTGAACTCAGTGTTGTCTACGGTGTTGACCTCACTGTGGAATTCAGTTCAATGTGGCCGAGGTCTGTTGCACGCAGCTCACTGTGAATCTTCTGCCATTTAGTTAACTGCGGCTCCAAGAACTCGCTGTCAACTTATGGTTTGAACTCACTGTCGGCCTGTGGTATTGGGCTCCTGAGTAACCTCTGGGACTAAGGTCAGTGAGAGCGTTGTGGCATTCGGCTCACTGCGGGCTCCGTGGTTTAAACTCACTGTCGGCCTGCGGTATTGGGCTCCTGAGTAACCGCTGGGACTAAGGTCAGTGAGAGCGTCGTGGCATTCGGCTCACTGCGGGCTCCGTGTTTGAGCTCACTGCCAGCTAGCAGTGTATAGTCACCCACGGCCCGAGGCAGGGTGCTCGCCGCGTGCCCCCGGGGCATCAGCCCCAAGAGTGCCATCGCATGTGCGGGGTTCACATTGGGGGTCTCCGGTATTTTGCTCACTGTGAGACTGTGTTTTTATATTCGTTTTACGATATATTTCCTAAGAAGTGCAAGTTTGATCATTTCTGCCGTAAATTCATACAAAATTAGACATCGGAGCCATTCAGAAAACCAATCAAGGAGGCGGATGGGATGATTCACAGCTGCCTCACAGGTGTGATCTCTCACATTCTTTAAAATGGCCTCAGCCAATTACACCGAGATGAAAGACGAATCCTGTTAATTGTGCATTTCTGGTCCCCGAGCATTGTCCACCGAGATGCTTTCCCTTGTCTGTAGCGCTCTCTAATGTGCTTTAAACCAGGTAAATACAAGCCCCTACCTCGTGGCGCCAGAAGCAGACGTCAAACTTATTAGAAATATTTCTGTTTTTGTTATGCAGGGTGCAGTATTTTCCTGTTGCTGTTTATTATCAATGTTTTTATAACGTTTTTTTTTTTATGAAACAGAAGGAAGTAAAGGGTGCCCAAGAGCACACAGCGTGTAGTGTATGACATGGAATGACAATTGTCCATAAATCGCCCAGTCAGCCACCTCTGTGACAGGCCGTGTCTTTTCACTGTGTGCGTGTATAAAAGTGCCCGCACTGACTGCCCTCTCTGTCCTCTCACAGCCGGACGAGCTCACCAATGCCCTGGAGATCAGCAACATCGTCTTCACCAGTCTCTTCGCGCTGGAAATGCTGCTGAAGCTGCTGGTGTACGGCCCTTTCGGCTACATCAAGAACCCCTACAATATCTTTGATGGCATCATCGTGGTTATCAGGTACACCCAAGTCCCATCCCTCCATGTTATTACAGCTAAAGGCCAAACACGTGTTCCCATTATATCAGGTCTTGCATATAATCAGTTGCAGTGTCTTGCTTTGGAATATTCTGTTTGTTTCCATACTAGTTCACATGATGCAATTGTATTATTTGATCACTTATCATAAAGTTTTCTCCTTTTAGTATCTATCCTCTCTCTCGCTCTCTTTCGTTCCCTCTTTAGTCCTCTCTTTATTGCTTGCTTTCTGGCTAGCTATTGCTCTCTTGTTGTTTTATGGTTTCTCTCTCTCTCTCTCTCTGTTGCACTTCTTCTCCCATTCTGTCCCTCTCTTCTTCTCTCTGCCCCTTTCCCTCTGCCTTTCTCACTCACCTTTGCTAGATTCAAATGCTCTTAAATGTTCCTTCTTTTACCCCTTTTTTTTTAGGTCGAGCATTCAAGACCTCTTGTATATACTTTAGTATATTCTTATAGGTGTATGTACTTTGTGAGCTCTGGAGATCAGCCCTAGGACTTGTCTGCTTCCACTTAGGGACTTTTTTTCTGTTCAACTGCCTCTATTTAAATGTCTTGATAGAAAACGACCAGTAGAGGTCAGTAAGATACCAGAATTAATTTCTCCTTGTTCAAATGCCTCTATTTAACTGTCTTGATAGAAAATGACCAGTAGAGGTCAGTAAAATACCATAATTGCATTATGCAGAGGGACTTTCTATTTTTAATTTTTCTGGCAACTACCTCTATTTAACTTTCTTGATAGAAAACGACCAGCAGAGGTCAGTAAAATACCAGAATTACTGTAGCATTCTCTAGATTCCAGTCCATAGAAATTGTCTACCATGAGCACCCATAGACAATAATATTTATTTCTAATCTTGTATATTCAGTGACATGACCACCGAAGGCCCTGATTTTATATTTAAAACAGAGCTTTGGACTATAGCAATGCCTGCTGAAAGGCAATATTTCTCTCCGTATGCTCCCATGCCTGGTGTTTAACGTAGTTTGGTGCTTACTTTCCCTCCATGTTAAAGAACAGTAGATGTTTCAGCACACAGGCTAATGTGCTGCATAGCTAAATACATATAAGGTCCAAAGGCGAGACCGATTGCATTGCAAATGCTTGTTATTGTTTTATCTCCTCCCCTATCACTGCCTCTTTCTCTCCCACTTTCGGTTTCTCTTTCTCTCCATCTGTTTCTGTCTCCTTCTGAATCTCTTATGCTGTTTTTCTCTCTGATCATCTCTATCTCGCTCTCTAGACCTTGACATTTTTCTATCTCATTCTCTCTATTATTACTTGCATTGCTCTTGCAATCTTTCAATAGCTCAAACACGCTCTTTCTCTCTCGTCTGTTTACCTGGTCCATACTCTTTTGGACAGACCCTCACAATATTCCTCAGTCGGCCTAGCCATTTACCTTCACTATCTTGGTATGTTTCTCGTTTTCTCTTTTCCACTGTTTTTCAATCCCTTTCCTTCTCCTCTCTCTCTTTTTCCTCTCAGACATCTGTATTTTTGAATACCAATAGTTTTATTTTAAGTGAACTCATGAAGAGGCTGATTTAGAGTATGTCGGAGAGAGTATTCCATTGCAACAGTGACAAAGTACCCTCTGCACCAAACTGAAGCTGATTTTTACAATCAGGCGGAGCTTTAGTATGTCAGCGATGGAGACTACTCTGTATTCGTTTCTGCCATACTCCTCTGATGGCCTGACGGAGTAAGGGCCATCAGAGGTTTGGCCATTCAACTACAGACTTTAGAGTGGTGATCAAATGGCCAGTTTTTACTCTCCCTTCCTTAGTTGAAAACATGGCGGTAAGGAACAGTAAAAACTTTTAACCCTTCCCATGCTGGTGACGGAACCGTCCCGCCCCTTAGCGCTGCGGCAGAATAGCAGCCGCAGCGAAAGAGTTAAATGACCTCCACACCATGGGAGAAAACTCCGATGGTGTGGGGCTTATTCGCTTTTGTCTTTTCAAAAACAAAATCCTACTTTGGGATTTTGTTTAAAAACTTGTTAAAACGAGTATATTATTCCATCGCCCTGGTGGAGCAAATAATGTTCTCCAAAGTCTAACTCAAGTCCAAAATTCCTAAACATTATCAGAGTCACAAGTTTTTCCAGACAAAGGAGCCTAAAATGCTGGAGGGATGTGCTTAGGTTTCAAGTGGCTCTCATTTAAAAGGTTTCTGACCCTCATGATTAATTGTTTCCGAAATGCAGTGATTGAGACCTTCAAATATGAGGTGTCCTTAGGGATACAGGACTTTTTGAGGAGGTTTGCCTGAGACCCTAATGGTTAGTGGACCTGGACAGAAATCTCACACCTAAGGGGCACAGAGACCCTCATGTAAACAGAACATGCCTTACAACCCTGTCATCTGAGGGACACTGGCAATGGCATTGACAACAAAAAAACATTGACCAGATTTCCATAGCTGAGGGGCCATCAGTGAGGCCTTCACATCTGGCCAATCCTTCCCAAAGCCATGATGTCTTGGAGCACATATCAAAACCCTCACACAAGGGTCTGACATCTAAAAGAACACTGTGTAGGACCCATACATCTGAGGCCTTGAAACCTTCACAGTTTCAGGACTTTCATATCCCATAAATGGGGCTATTACAACTAAGGCATTTGGGCAGCAAGGCTCACAGCTGAGGGGCCCACTTTAAAACCTTCAGAAATGGGGGGCATTGACATGCCAGCATCACACAAGAGGCCCATGACTGAGAATCAAACCATAACAAGGCCCTTAGTAGGTAAATATACCAATATTTGGATTTTGGAGGAGTTCTGACAACTTCTGGCCCCAGTACCACTACACCTGCAGCACCATTGAAAACATTACCCTGTTGGCTGCAAGGTAACTGCACTTGTGACTGCTTGTTTAGTGGTAGAATATAGCAATATTCTGCGTTTAGTGGGGTCCCTAGAGCTTTTGGACCCAGTGCCACTGCGGCTGCTGCACCATTCAAATCAATGCCCTTTTACCTTAAAGATAACTGCAATTCCATCTATCTGTATAGTATTAAAAAAAAGCAATATTTAGTGTTTAGAGGAGTTCTGACAACTTTTGTGCCCAGTGCCACTGCACCTGCTGCACTGTTCAAATCATGACCATGAAAGATACCTGCACTTGTGGCTGCCTGTTTAGTTGTAAAAATATAGCCATAATCAGTGATTAGTGTGGTGCCTGGAGCTTTTGGTCCTGATGTCAAGGCATCTGCTGCACTATTGAAATCATGACCTGCGCGCTTGCTAGATAACTGCACTTGTGACTGCCTGTTTAGTTGTAAAGTATAGCAATATTATGTGTTTAGTGGAGTTCTGACAACTTTTCGGCCTGGTGCCACTGCACCCGTTGCACCATTCAATTAATCACCCTGTCCTTGCGAGATAACTGCACTTGTGACTGCCTTTTAAGTAGTAAAATATAGCTATTTTCGGTGTTTAGTGAGGTGCCTAGAGTCTTTGGCCCTAGTGCTAATGCACCTTTTGCACTATTTAACTCATTAAACTATTGCCTGCTAGATAACTGCACGTGTGACTGTTTGTTTAGTAGTAAATTGTAGCAATAATCTGGGTTTAGTGTGGTCCCTAGAGTTTTTGGCCCCGGTACCACTGCACATGCTGCACCATTCAAATCAAGTCCCTTTTAACTGCAAGGCAACTGCAATTGTGACTGCATCTTTACTAGACAAATATAGCAATATTATGTGTTTAGTGGAGATCTGATTCATTTTGGGTCTGGGTTTAGTAGTAAATTGTAGCAATAATCTGGGTTTACTGTGGTCCCTAGAGTTTTTGCCCCCGGTACCACTGCACCTGCTCCACCCCTCAAATCATGACCCTGTTGTCCCCAAGTTAACTGCACATGTGGCTGCCTGTTTAGTAGGAAAATATAGCATAGCTCTTGTATATTAACTTTATTTTTAAATGCAATGTTTATTATATCATTTAGAATTTGATTATAATGACCAAATAGGTTAAATTGAAAAAAATCAATCCTATAATGCTTACAAAGTGCAGAGAAAGGTACTGAGGCATGAATAGGAAATGCCACAAACGTTCTAAGGATAAAGTATCTGCTTTACACAACTAAGTAATAAAATGCAAGCATTCCACCATACTGTTAGAAGCTGTTTGCCTTTTCCGTAGGAAGAGATCTTATCTTGACAGTGAATGGGGATTTAACAGTGTGAACAGCTTTAGTAGAAGTATCATAAATGTGTGCATCCAGGAGAAATTAACACCAAAAAAGGTTCCACACAAAAGCGAATGAACACAGTAATTCAGCATGGGAACTGATAAGAGCCCCCTTTTAAAATATATTGAATACAAAAGATTTCACGCTGTGCAGACGAAACCTAAATATATATATATATATATATATATATATATATATATATATATATATATATATATATATATATATATATATATATATATATATATATGTTACGCTCGACTCTCCCAAAGTCCAAAAGAAAGATATATATATATATATCACAACAGCACATACAGTGAGAGGTGTTAGGGAACTGCTCACTGCTCAACGATCCAACATGCCAGCAACCCAGGTCTAGAAAAACACAATACACTTGAGAAGACCACACAAAAAGGTGTATTATAACTTATCCTGCTACATACCTTGGTGGATCTCAAGTGCACCGAGAGTTACTGGGGTGGTTGTATGTCAGAATATCGTGAACAGAAATATCATCTTACATAAGTATTGTGGCCTAGATTTTGTTTATAAAAACATTGACCCATTGGGTGTAGATTTACTATTAACTCCAAAGGAGCAATATTTTTGGTAATTATATATAGGACACAAATAGTATGTTAGATTGTATTCGTACCCCATATTCTAGAACCATACCATTGATCTAGAGTAAAAGATGCAATATAAAAACTTAATTTGAACTAGAAAAACTTTGTTTTCATGAATTGTAATTGGTAAGGGTGTTCCTCAAACTAAAGGACACAGATGTCCTCCCCTGTGCACCAGTGACCAAAGACCTTTTGGATTTCTGTGTTAGTATCTGTTCAGGTTTGAGGTCAAGGAGCATCACCTTAAACCTACCAAGGCTTCATGCACTGAGCATACTGATTATTATTTAACTGCTCATCAGTGTGCAGCCAGAAGCAGCGAGAACCACAGAGTTTTCGTATAGGAAATGTAGATTTCTGAAATGGAGATTCAGTTTTGGTGTGTCGCGTATACCTTTCTGGGGGTATCATCCTACATCCATTAAACTTCAACAAGCTAACCACCTACTCCTCTCCAAATCATTTGAGTCTGTTTTCCCTTGAAAAATGTATTTTCCTTTTACTGGCCATTTATAGTAGGCATGCACATGAATGTTTAATTATTATGCATTCCATTCTTTGTTATGTAAGTTGTCTTCTCTCGATAGCTGCTTTATTCGCAGTCTTTTTTATTTCTCCCCCATCTTGTTTTACTTTTCCCACCTCTACTCTGTCCTAATACTCCTTTTCACTTCCCTTATCCAGTCTTAGATTTCTTGGCCATTATCCTAATACTCTGCTGGACACATTTTAATTTCTTCTGCACTGAACCCACCTTTCTGGTCGTCTGTCTCTTATGTCTCTTTTCTCTTCAGTGTTTGGGAGATAGTGGGACAGCAGGGTGGTGGACTGTCGGTTCTGCGAACGTTCCGTCTCATGCGGGTCCTGAAGCTGGTCCGGTTCATGCCCGCGCTGCAACGCCAACTTCTTGTTCTCATGAAGACCATGGACAACGTAGCTACTTTCTGTATGCTTCTGATGCTCTTCATTTTCATTTTTAGGTACGTGTCATTTCCTTCCATTGTGATAGATATTAAAATACTACCTCAAATCAGGCAAGTGTGTCATAACTTTCTTTATTCTTGAGGGTGCAACAATTTAAACAATGTCCTATGTATTTCTTTCTGCATTTCTAGTTGATGTATCAGAGTGTTGTATGTTTGCTTGAGCCAACCATTATTGTCATTAGCGTTGTTGTAGTCTTGAGGAGGAGGACCAAAGTGTAAGTGCACAGTGTGAGCACAGGGTGCCTTGAAGTTTACTGCCTCCATTAAAGACTCTCGGCTCCAGAAGGAGCTCACGAGTAAGGTGCATCGAGTCCTGCACTATTTTCATGTTTAGATTTACCTAGCTGTGGTGCTGAAAAAGTTCTTTACTCGTGACCACTCAAAAAAACGTACTTTCTGTTGCTGGTGTGAGCCAAAAACAGTATAAAAAGCTAATACAGTTCCAAATCCAGGCACTGACCAGAATGCACCCAGCACGTGTAGCTTCAGTGGTGGAGATGTGAGACATTTCAAGATGGAACAGGTGTTTTTTGAGCATCTTCCTGAATGTGGCACCAGCTTAGGGGTGCCAAGGGGAGGACATTCCGCAGGAAGGAGATCTGAATCTTGAGGTGGGACAGTTTTGGGAGAAAGGGTTTGTAAATGGTGAGCTGTAGCCAGAGAAGAGTCAGATAATGTAAGGATTGAAACTCCCATGAACACATTTAAACACTAAGATGAGGAAATTGTCTAGTGAATGTACGGATTCCTGTGAACAAGCCTACTTGATGCCTGTGGATAATTAAAGGTTGCACAGGGTGTAGGAAGCAAAACAAACTGAAAACCTATGTGAGGGGGTGGAAAGATCAGGAGGCAGTCAGAAGAGGAGGCAGCTGCAGTCGCCATGTTTACTGAGATGTGGGCTGGGTGAAAGCTGCTGTGCAGCGGATGCCAGCAGTGTTAAGCAGACGCTAGTAGGCAGGGGCAGCAGCTGAGATGCTGAAGGTTAGAAGTGTATACGACCCCTCACGTGCAGACGGATGGAGAGAAGGTTTCTTGCATTTATAACATTTTCCAAAGCCCTTTGTCTCCACAGGAAGGACAATGACAGATAAAAGACACTATTCCTTTCATTAAAAATCGATTGTGCAGGCCTTTTCGTCTTTTTTTTAATTTAAAAAGGGGGTTTACTTCAGCTCCAAATGTACTGAATGTTTTCGTGAATGCTGGCTTTATTGTAGTATAGAATGTTTTCACCATCCATCTTCCAGGCACTCAGATGCACAGATAGATTCTGGTATGTTGATTATTTGTGTAGCTTTTTATACCACCACCAAAGTCCCCCTCAAAGAAATAAGTGGCGTCAGGATAGATGGAAGTGAGGGACTAGAATGACAGAAAAGAAATGACACTATAGATGGAGAAGGGGGAGGAGCCTTGGAGATGTGTTGCCATTCCCACAAAAGCCAGTATCTCACCCAGTAGCATGATAGTGGACTGTGAGTAGACCAAGTGGGAGTCTGTCCAGCATGTGAGGAGGGAGGGACGAATCAGATGAAGATGGTCATTTGGAAGGAGAGGGTTATAGAAAATTGGAGTTGAAAGTGATTGGTGAACGTGAGGAACCCATGCCTCACAGAGTTCGAAGGCATGATAAACCATTTAAAAGAAATCAAGCCAGGTGAGAGAGGCCCCAGTGGACCCCGTTGACAAAGTCCCAGCTAAGGATCTCATACAAGCCTCTTGCTTCCAGAAGCAAGTATGTCAGGCCACTGCTGAAGAGAGGGAGAGGGTGCTGAGAGCTGCTCATATCTCAAGGTATTCCGTCCTCAGGCAGGTCTGACAGCTCAGCACGATCGCCCACCTAACGCTGTGTGTCCAAGACTTGGCTTTTAGTCCCATCACCCAGGTTGCTGCTCTAGTGAGGGCAATCTGCTCGTGGCGAGGTGATGGAGGCTGGCAAGTACATTCCGATATAATGTTATAGCGAATGAATTAATGAATGAGATATTTTCTATAGCACACGGCTACTCGGGGGAGTGTCCCTGAACTTTTAAGCATCTAAAAGGGCTTTAAACAGAGATTTGTCTGCCCACACTCATTACTAGAGTCTAGACTGGAATGTGTTCAGTTCCTTTTTGAATTTAGCTTCCTCAGAGATAAATCCCAAGTATTCAGGCAGTTTATTCCACAGGTTTGCTGCTTTAACAGTGAAATAGGAGCCTCCCCTTCTTTGTTCCTGAAAATAGGGAACCACAATAAGACCCGCAGAACTAGAACACAAAAGCCTTCCAGAGCTGGATGCCTCAATGTGTTTATTCAGGTACATAGGTCCCCTATTGGGGAGGAATTGGTGCGCTTGGGTCAGTGTTTTATACCTTATGCATTGACAAACTGGCAGCCAATGAAGGCTTTCCCGAAACAGTGACACCGAGGTACATTTCAGAATTTTCAAGAGTAAAGGGACTGCCATATTCTGCATAAGCTGTAATCACTGGGTTAGGTATTCCGGTAGGCCAAAGTACTGGACATTGGCATAATCCAGCCTAGATCTAATCAGTGACCTGACCACAGTAACTTGGGCCTCATGGGGAAGCAATAGAAGGCACTTCTTCAACATGCGAAAAATCCAGAAACAGGATTTCACCACTTCTGACACCTGTGCCCCAGACGAGAGGTGGGCATTAAACATCACACTTTGATTTCTAGCCACCGCCAGAGTGGCGGATAGGAAACACTGGGGAACCAACCCAACCTGGAGGGAGATTCCGCCCTAACAATAAGACTTACGTCCTATCAAGTTTGCACTGCAATCTGTTGGTCTTCAGCTAGTCGAGCAGTGCCACCATTCAGCTGGCAAAAGCAACCCTCACCTCAGCAGGATCCCAATCATACGCTAGCAGGAGCTGGGTATCATCTGTGCATAAGATGATCTTGATGTTATTATAGTATTCCCTCAAATATGACAAAGGAGGCATGTAAATGTTGAAGAGAGTGGTACTATGGGAGGAGCCTTGTGACTCCCCCACTTTAACAATTTTTTTCCTGCGGCATATGGGTTCATACATACCACCTGCTCATATCCTTGAAGGAAGGAGCCCAGCAAGCTCAGTACAGGACCTGTTACTCCCAGATGCTCTAACATGTGTAGTCAGATGTTATGATCCACAATATCAAATTGTGCTGACAGGTCCAACAGTGCCAGAGCCAAATTGACGTCAGAATCCAAACTAAACTGAATGGACTCGGAGATCTCTAATAATGTGGTCTTGGTGCTGTGGCAGGCTCTGAACCCTGATTGAGAGGACGGAAGTCGGATATTCTCTGTCAGAAAGGTGGTGAGTTGCTGGTTTACCAACTCCTCCAAAAACACCTTTGAGGCTACTGGAAGCAGCGAGATTGGCCTAAAGTTTGCTAAGAATTCAAGATCGGCATCAGCCTTTTTAATAATTGGATCACATTAGCTGTTTTCTAGTCATCAGGTAGTACACCTGAGTGGAAGGAGATAGCAAATAAATCCTGATACATTGGAGCAATATTGTCAGAGATAGACTTCAAAATGTGAGGAGGTATGTGATCCATTGGGGACCCAGACCTTCAATTCACAAAGGATGGCAACAAAAAAGTTGACAATGTCAAATGAGCTATTAAACTGGCTGTGTCTCCGAGTTACAAACCTCCCAGAGCATTATTCACCCCTGACAAATTAGACCTAATTATGCAAATCTTCTCCTCAAAGAAGTCACTCAGTTGGGAGCATAGGGACTGACCAGGCTCCAGCCGGGAAGACGTACATTTTGGATTTGTGAAGTTAGCCACAATTTAAAAAATCACCTTCCCTCATTCTCAGCCTCCTTGATGCAATGCATATAAAAGGTGCTGCAAGTTATCTTGAGGTTTCTCTGATAGGATTGTGTCAGAATCCTGACACAAACACCCCCAAGCTCTTCCTATTTCTGCATGCTGCTCTTTTATAAGATAATTCCTGTGAGAACCAACATGCTGTGCTGATCTTAGTAGCCTTTATTGAGGCTGTGATGGGGGCTAAAAGGTCGGCCGCCCTCCTAAGAAACTAACTGCTCACAATATCCCCTTCTCCAGCGGAGTCAGGGATACCAGGTTTGGAATCCAGCAGTCTGCTCCTAAACTCATCCAAGGGCACCCTACTTCAACATCTGCTCTCATTCTGCAGCAGGGAAGGTTAGGGATCCTTTAAGTAATCACATCTCCATGAAAAAGGCAGAAGGAAATGATCCGACCATAGCACTGGCTGGGGGATTCCCCTTTTAGTGTTGCATTTGAAAATATGCCATCAATAGCATGGCCAGCTATATGGGAGGGCCCATAGCGGCTCCTACGTACTACGTAAAATAGGCTAAAGTTTCCATTAACCACATCTTTAAGGGCTCCTCTGCCATATCTAAATGAATATTAAAATCACCAAGCATGGTGAAATTGGCGTAGTAGACACAATTAGAGGCTGGTACTTGATATACTGTCTATCCCGTGGCGCGATAAACAAATAACCAGCCGCTGTCCGTGGAGGGAGTTCCGGTGGGGCAGGCAGGCGGGGCGGGGGAGGGGCAGGGCGGGGGGTGATAAACACCGGAATATGGATGATTGCAGGTAAGTAACCAATTAAATTAATAAAACGAATTTCGTTCCGTGCCCTGCATCGCAAAATGCGATGCAGGGCACGGAACGAAATTCGATGATTAAAGGTCTTACATTTATATCTGTCCTTTTGTAAACCATTTTGACCTCACTTCCTCTTCTTCCTACCCTGCCTAAATGAGCACACACATAAGACTCAGGGATAGCAAAGTGCAAATCAGGACAGGTGTCCTCTTCATTCACGTTTCAGTCATGAAAATCATGTCCAAAGTCTCCTTCTTTAGAAGATCATATATATCTAAAGCGTGCCTGTGCAAGGAATGAACGTCAATATGTACCGCCTAGATTTCCTTTTGACTATTTCGGGGGGCTGCACTATTAGTGACAGGGTGTTCTCGAGAAAGAGGCAATGCTTACAACTGCCCCATTAAACAGGACCAGTAGCGTCCGATAAAATAGGACTACACCCTGTCAAATACCCCCCTCTCATATCTATAAGTTCCTCTGACATGAAGGTCTGACAAGACCGACCCTCTGCATAATGGCTGGCGCTGGTCGTGGATGGGTGCCGATTAACTTACCTTTACGACCCTCAGCATCAGCAGTCACAAAATCAGTGGCAGGAACAGAAGCAGCCCATCCTTATGGACATCGATGTGGACTTCACTCACCTCGTACTTTGTCAAATTTTCCATTATACTAATAGCGAATAATATTTCATTATTCACTATTAGTTTAATAAAAAATAGAATGCAAATAGTTAAAATATGATTTTCCCTGGCAGCTGAGGTAAGTAAAAAAATGTTTTTAAATGTATGTATGCTGTGTGTGCTTGCAGATTTGAGTATGTTTATGTTAGAGAGAGTGTCTGTATGTTTGAATGTGTGTGCATTGGTAGGCAGAGTGTGTGTGTATATGTTAGTGTGTATGTGTGAATGCATGTGTACATATAAGCATATGTATGTGTGAATGAAAGTGAAGGTCAAAGGGCATGTGAAGTCACTTCTGCTACCCTTGGCATTTTGGTGAATTGACCCATGGCAGGGCTGTGACTTAAATGAAATCAAGGGGAAGTCCCGTGCCCTGCCCCAATCTGAAGACCAAGGAGCATATCGCCCAAACACGTTTCATTAACAGTTAAGGAAAGGGTTATGAGGGGAGCACGGAGCACAGAGGCAACTGAATTTGAATGAAATAGGATTCAACTATTCCAGGATCTGTCACAAGCTGCATTTAACAGACGAAGGTCCTCACAAGTAGTGATGAAAGATCTCAGGAAGAGGCAAGTCAGGAATAGACGAGTCTTCCCCTATGTGCTAGTGTTCCAAATGGAAGGTACGCTCATTTAACTCAATACCCTGAAGGATGAAAGTTTTAGAACCCTCAAAGACAGATCCACCAGGACAGCGATACAATATACAACAAACTCTTGAGACTGGCAGTAGCTGAAAGAAAATGTATGCTATCCAGAGGAGAGTACAGAAGAGAACTCCAAGTAGATATAATTCAATGGTATGATGTGGAAACACAGTACTGTGCACTGGCTGTTGCTCTTGAAGGGTATGGTCTTGATGTGACCCAGAGAACTAACTTCAGTTTAAATGGTTCAGGAAGTAGGTTTACTAGTTGAGGGGGGAGAACCCCTCCCCAAGCAGAATCCACAATCTCTGTCAGGGTGAAACACAACCAAACCCCAAATTAATCTGTGCCTAACCTCTGGTAGCTTGGCACAAAGCAGTCAGACTTAGCTTAGAAGCAATGGGTGAAATATTTGTGCAGCATTTGAAACAGGAATAAAGCGAAAACACACCATAAGAAAAATCCTACACCAATTTAGAAAACTAGAGTACAATGTAATACATTACTTGTGAACAAAACAACAAAAAGCGAATCAGCAGGATGGAAATTATGCAATTTTTAGGCGAGAAGAATGCCTTGAAGGACAAAGTGTCTATTGTGGTCATCTGGTCACGCCGTACTTGGACAAAGTCATATGGTCAGGCAGATCTCAATAGAGTAGGGGCCAATACAGGGTCAAAGTTAGTCCCACTGAACAAAGTACCTTAAATCCCACTTTGCGGAGCATTGCATGATCCTGCTATGAGGATGTGTCATACACCAGCTTTTCCGAGAAAGTGCTATGTGCTCCAGAATGCAGTCGATGAGGTTTTGGGATGCAAAGTCCTGCAGTAAGGATTTGTTAAGGATAAGTTGGGCTGCAGCAGTTCCAAGGAAGCTGCAGGACTGCAATGCAAAGTCCTGCATCGTCATCAAGGATGTTGTTGATGGAGGGATTGCAATGCAAAGTCCTGCGTCGAGTATGAGTCACGCAGCAGTGGTTTCGATGAAGCTGCAGACTGCGATGCAAGGTCCTGCATTAGGGATGTTTGGCACAGTGGCAGTTCCAATGCTGCTCCGAGGAGATGCATCACACAGTGTTGGCTTTGCTCACAGGAGCACAGCTGGGCTGGCAGAGCACCTTCAGGCCCACTTCCAAGCATCAGACACAAGGGTGGCACCACTTAGGAGTTGAACTCACTGCAGGAATAGTCCAGGTGCTGAGGTCAAGGTGGTTGGCGCTTTTTCTGTCAATGAGGTTTCTGATCTTGAGGCCAGACAACTAGCTCTCAGAGTCACTCTTGTGGTCCTGGGTCCAAGATGCAGATCTAGTCCTTCTCATTAGGGCAGCAGAGCAACACGGCAACAGAGTAGCAGTACAGAAATCCTTCTGAGTCTCCCAGAAGGTGCACTGAACTGACGAGTTGGGTCTGGGGGTCAACTAGTTATACCTGGTGCCCACTTTGAAGGAGGAGAAGGTTATGAAGGTTTCAACCCTCAGAGGTGTTTGTAATTTCCTGACTCCCTGAGCAGGCCCCAGCTTGTCTGGGGACACAGAGACTAGTGTCAAAACCCTGTATGAGTGTGCTGTGCAGAGCCTTTGTGTGGTTGGTGACAGCTTCTCCCCACATCAAGTCAGAGGCGGTCCATCCTGCCAACACTTATTCCCGCTTTGTCTCAATGTATGGGATCAAAACACAAAGACCAACTACCAGCTACATCTAGTCATATGACCAAGAATACAGGCTGCAGGCACCAAATGGTTGGGACAAGAAAATGGCACCTTTATAAAAGTGCCATTTTCAGAATTGTGACTTAAAATCGCCTTACGATTAAAGAGGGGTTTAAATTGCAATTCTTTAGACACCAAACTCAATATTTCCACTTGCTCCCAAATGAAAGTAATCCCTTATTAAATATAAGTGAACCCAATCTGACCCTATGGGAGAGGCAGGCTTTGCAGTAGAGAAAAACACATTCTAGAGTTTGTACGTCCAGGACATGTAAAAGTTAAAAGTCGAACTTTTTAAACATATTGCATTCTGCCCTATGGGCTATGTAGGGCCTACTGCAGGTTTGACTTGTATGTATTAATAGGGAAAGTTTAGCCCTGGCAAAAGGAATATTTTGCCAGGTCAAAATGGCAGTTTAAAACTGCACACACAGGCTGCAATTGCAGGCTTGAGACATGTTTAAAGGGTTACTTAAGTGGTTGGCGCAATGAGTGCTTGAGTGCTGCAGGCCTACTAGTAGCAATCCATTTACAATCCCTGGGTCCATGTAGTACCACTTTACTAGGGACATATAAGTAAATTAAATGTGCAAATTTCGTGTAAGCCAATTTCACCATGTTTTAGGGAGGGAGAACAATCACTTTAGCACTGGTTAGCAGTGGTAAAGTGCCAAGAGTCCTAAAGCCAACAAAAACGGTTTCAGAAAACAAGTGGGTGAAGGCAAAAAGTGTGTTGATGACCCTGCAGAGAGGGCCAAGTCCAGCAAGTGGGAGATATAATTTGCATTTACTACAGGGTGGGAGGGGGGGTCCCAAAGTAGGCTGGTGATTGGAGTGGATTCACCACACCAGGGGTTATCGAAACCCTGCTAATAGATTTTTTGAATTCAATATTGTTATTTTTATAAGAGTAATAGAGGGGGAGGGTGATTGGGTAAGTGAACCAATTAATATCTTACTGATGCGCTTTTCAAATCACATCACTTATGATGTTCAGAGAGGATGACATGTCATCGCTCAGGGCGACCGTCACTCTAAGTACTGATGATAACCTTAATTACTTCGTTATGGACAGGATGTGAATTCTCCGGTTTGAATTCCCCATTATAAAATCTGTCCGGCTCTCCTACAGAAATCACCTGAAGCAATCTGTCTGCAAGAATCTGAACTCCTGGCAAAGGACACTACACTAATAACTCATAGAAATTACTGAGTCCAATTTCATGTCACAGAGAGACAGAAGATGTGTGGACTGATGGCCTCAATCCAAAAGATGATATGCTTTGATTTACAATAGTTAGTTTAGGATAACAAGGAAGGCATGCATGTGGTGATCTTGGGAAAACTGAAGGGGAGATAGTCGACACATATTTTTTTGTATGTACCAAATGAGGACCAGGAAGCTCATGTACTTGCTCTGATAGACAAAATCAAGTGGAAGATACAGTGTGAAATCATTAATATCGATGGGGCGGGGGGCACCAATAGTGTTCATACGCCCTTTATGAACCATCATCCACTTAGTAGCTCCATGAGAGGAGGACTGTCATGTTCATTACTGACCACTTTCTTGGAACTAGGGGTGGTCTACTGCAGAACAAGGAATATGCTTTATTTAAAGTCAGAGCCCATGCTGGAGAATTGACAATTGATTGACGGCTTGCTAGCAGTGACAGGTAAGATTAAACTGGGCCTGATCACCCTGTCATATCACCCACTGGTGATTGAGATTTTTGAATACGGTAGAAAACAAGTGTAGCGACATCTTGGCCCTTGTCGAAGACAGGATTTATGCAACAGAACTTAGGAGCCAAATTGCACAATACAATTAATTGAATGACATTAAAAAAACATGACACATGGTATAAGATGCCGTCAAAGCTATTATTAGGAGGGTAATGCAAGGCAGCTAGGGCAGACGAGCGACTTAATTGAATGCTAATGAGTTAGTATTTGGAAAGGGACTATGTAGTGGTGGAACAACAACTTAAGGTTATGGGCTCACTAAAGATGTGGGGGAAAGTAATGACAGTGTGGGCAGAAGAGCATCAGAATAGAACTTGATTAACATAAAGTAACATTTGTATGAATGAGCAAACTACGCAGACACCTTTTTAGTTATGAGATTGCAATCTGCTAAAGGCAAAACAAGAATTCCCAATGGCAGGATCCTAAATTGTACCTTGATTAACTTCCAAAAAGTACAAAATAGCCATCTTTCTGTTTATTTGGTGAACAATATAAGAATCAGTCCCTGGATCCTTAGGACTATGACATCTTTTTTGAGGACTTCTCACTTCTGGTGCTGAACCTCCAGACCAGGGTGGATTTGAAACATGCAATAAGAGTGGAGGAAATCAAACTGGTTATTAGAAATGTGCATGTCAGTATGGCACTGGTACCTGATAGATTGACAGGCTGCTTTTACAAAACATTCTGCCCCTGAGTCAGCAAAGCTGAATAACTCTTTCCAAGAGCCAGAGACGGACACCAAGCAAATACATACGGCAAGAAGTCTAGGACAGATATGTGTCATATAGATTGATTTCTTTATTAAATGTGGATTTCAAGATATTAACAAAAAGGTCAGTAAATAGATTGGAATTCCAACTACAATACTTGATTGACTCTGACTGAGTTTCATAAAAAACAGATATTTGGCAATATTAGGTGAATTCTTCATTTGACAGAGAAATGACACAAAATAAGATCCTCATGATCATAGTAGACTTTGGTACAGAAAAGCCCTGCGATTGGCTTTCTTGGCCTTTATGAAGTAAGTTCTAAATAAAATCGTTTTTTGTTCGAAACTCCAACAATATGTACTGGCTGGCTATTGTTCCCTCACCGTCCACTGTTGGTGAATGGTGAGAGGTTCACTCCATTTCCTTCAGGACAACCTCTGGCACAAAAAATTAGACTATCCCCATGCCATTTACGGGGCGGCTGAGATTAGCAGATACACTTGTTTGCAGATGATATTCTGATGACACTCAAAGATTTGGAAAATTCTGTCTCCAGAATACTGGATATATTGGACACATTTGGTTCTATTTTGTGGTTCAAGGCTAACCTGGAAAAATCAGAGACTATGAGCATTTTTCTGCCTTTAGGGACACATGAATGGTGGAGTATTTCTTCTCCCTTTAGGCGGCGGGCAAATGAGAGAAGTAAATACATATATTAAACCAAAAATGCAGGGTCTTTATAAAGCTTAATACACAGACCGCTTTCAAACTATCAAACAGATTTCTATAAGTGGCAACCTTTGTTTATTTTGTGGCTAAGCAAAGTGGCAGCACTAAAAATGAATATACCTGGGCTAGGGAAGGGTGGATGGATGTTTCTCTTTATTTCTGCAAATGTCTATGCACAGACGTTTTAAGGCATAGGCAATGTGGGCAATTGCATAAGGCCCCCATCTTCGAAGTGGTCTCCTCGGTAGTGAACATTCTTGCTATTGGACCTAAGTGTGTTCTGACTATTTCACTATCCTAACCTCTCTCCCTGTGTCTGTCGTTCTCTGTCTCTCTCTGTTAGCTCAATGATTTGTGGTGTCCTGGGCAAGACATATTGACAGTGTTTTTGAGTGCCACTATTTTTTTAAAGTCTAATTTATAACTCAATATAGTTTGGGACCATGCAGTTTTGAATTAGTAGGAAATAGATAATAACATTTGAAATTGTTCAAGCAGGGGCCCCAACATATGTTTTGCTCAGGGGTCCTCAAGTACTTTTATTACACCTGAAGGTTCTTGAAATGTTAACAATCAATACAATGTCTTTGAAATAATTGCAAAGACCAATTTACTTTTCTAGGGTACGGAGCTTACATGTTCTTACCATGTGCTTCTATTTTTCAGCTGTCATGATTGTCAGCTTTTGAACACTTTTTAGAATTTGCTGCAACACTTAAACCCGAAGGCGTTTTTGCTAATTAGGGGTTAGTGACATTAATTTAGGAAAGGACCTTTATGACTAGATGATCGAAAAAGTTTCACATCAGGGCCTTGAGGTTCTGGCTGGTGATCAGTTTGAGCATGAAGCATCCTCACGACTGGCAGTTAGTGGTGGAACATCAACAATAATGGAACTCAGCTTATGCAGATAGACTCGTGGCTTAGCCTAAATATATTTCTATGTATATTTTTGATGTCTGAGGGTGGAGCATGGTGAAGGACTGGAAGACTCACATCCATCTCCCACATGTGGAGTCAGACAATAGTGGGTCTTGCAGGGACAATGCTGGTGTGGCGAAGCAGACAGAGCCCACGATCATGAGCCGCATACAGGGATGGGCTCCTTAATCTTCTAAGCCACTCCTGAGAATGGATCCAGCCCACAGGACAAAGGAGTTGAGACAGGCGATAGGGAGACACGAGTAACATAAGCCCCACATATATGGGTGAGTAGCATCAATGGTTTAACTGAGAAACATCATGACAATAAATGGCAAAAATTGAGAAACACCTGAGGCTTTGCATAAGCACAATTCTGTAGTAGCACCATATGCTTCATTTAGCAAAATTGCATTGAAAATCACCGACTTCAGAGATGATCATAAACACAGGCGTAGCTAATCAGTGCCTCCGACACAAATAAGTAACACTATGGGCAGAACTGAGCAGCAAACCAAACCAGAAACCATGGTTGAGCAGAAATGCCATACATCAGCAGTACTACACGCATATCTGAGCCAAGCCAAATGCACAATTAAAATGGAAACTACTACAACTAGTTATTGTCTGTTAATAGTAACTTAAAACGTGCATATGCTAGCCAGAAGGCCGCTCGGTGCGGTCCCTATCTCTCACAGATTGTATTTCTAAATAATGAGCTCGGTCTCTGCACCAAGCACCAGCTTGTGCTTGGACGTGAACCACAGGCCAGTGCAGCATTTCCCAGACTGAAAGAGCACTTGTCAGCCACTGGCCTTGCTGCATACTCTGGCGAAGGTGCTCTGGAAGCTTTACAGTCTATGCATCAGATGGGCTGGAAGGAATATTTGGATGGTATTACAGAAGTCCATGTGAGATGGACCGGGCTCCCTGACCGCTTGAGCTGACCAAGACCAGTAGGGCCAAACTGATCAATGAGGAGAGCAATGTACAATGGCGCGATCCAACCACGAGCAAATCAAAACTTAATTGTAGCTGCTCCTGGAGAGGCAGGGGACTCCAGATCTCAATTTAGATGCCCATTTAGTGGGTTTATCTGCTCACTCTAACTTCGATGTGCCCCACATCTAGGTGGAGAGGCCTGTGACTCAGGAAGCAAATCTGAAGTTAGATTTTTTTAACGTTCAGCTACCCGTAAGCCTGTTCTTATTTTAATGCACATTACGAAAGAAAATAAGCATTGATGCGATACACGGGTAATTTGAAATCATTCATTATTTACAGATTTCATCAAACAAAGATCCAAGAGACAGACAGAAGCCATGACTATGTGCATTATCACGGAACCATGCACCTGTGCCACCACAGGTTCCAAGAAAATGTCATAATAATATCAAAAGTTAAAAGCATTGTCACTTAAGTTATGGCGTTGTCAAGCATTAAGCATCAATCTCATCTCCCTAGTCTATTTAGAAATCCTAAATATGATGCACTATTGATGTGAGCGCATTAATATGCTTTGGCAGTGAAGGAGCTTGAGAAGTGGTTAATCCAAAAAACATTAACGATAGAATAAGAACATAGGAAACCGCATCTACTCTAATGTGTGCTTGAAAGGATATATTGCCTATTAACATCTATCCCACATTATCCTGTAGTCAGTTACCAAGAGTCTGCAGATTCTGGCCACTAGCGGAATTTATGGGTATTACAAGAAACATAACTGTTTAGCTTTAACGTTTCAACCCCTTCAACGCGGGGCTAATTCCCCCGCGGCGCGTGGGGGACGCACGCGGCGCCGCAGTACTCATGACAAGCCCAGCTCATCATGTTGCCCAGCAGAGCTGAGCTCGTCATGACTCCGCCCACTCCTCTGGAACGCCCAAACAGGAAGGGTATTAGCCCCCGTGGGCGTTCCGCGACAGGTATGACAAGCTCAGCTCGTCATGAGCACAGCTCCACTGTGCCTCATGTCGAGCTGAGCTCGTCATAAGCGCCGAAAGAGTTAAAGTATAAAGTTATATCATCTACCTTCATCAGCCAAAGCTAGGATGGTGCCAGGTTCTCTCAGACTAGAGGAAATGTGATTGTCAAAGGGGCCACATAGAGAGCCTCCTCTTTCTAGAAGGATCTCAGTGAGAGGGTCCTTCTGATAGACTGTCAGAATCAGAGCTTTTCAGAGATCAGAGGTCTCAGTGTCTCAGAGGTCTCAGCCAGGAAGAATCTTCTAGTTTGAGCTTCCAGTCTATGAGGATAGCAGTTTAGCATCCTCCCCATCCCCCACAGGAGCAAGCAAAGGAATACACCACAGACGGGGCTCTGGATTGTACATCTTTATTCTTCAGCATACAATCACACACTGCACTCTCATTACATCATAACCATTTAAAACCACATCTTAACACCTCCCAGCAAGCTACGGAATTCTTTGTTGAGTCCGTCCAGAACCGCAAGGGTCCTAGCGCACATAGTCTCACGACATTACAGAAGTTTCTACAGACCAGAGGGCTGTGGACAACCTCAGGGAATCTTAGGCAAGGATAGTCAGGGATTTTAAGATCCAAGGTTTGTCAGAAATCATTGCGATATGAAGGCCCCAGTGTCACTGCTAGTAGAGCAGCAGAGCTGCGTCCCGAGTAGGAGAATATCAGAATAAAAGACCCTTTGAGTAGGGGATCTTTGGGTCAGTGTCCTAGAATCTTAAAAGGTCACAGACCCTCAGACTTAATTCAGGCAGATACATTGTATCATAATCTAAACTGGCCTCATGGGTAGGAGAGTAGCTCAGCTTACTGCCAGAGAACAAGTTGCACTAAATCAGAATCTGCAAAGTATTAGAAAGTTAACTTTAGTAAATAAATGAAAAACCAACAATGTAAGTGTTTTGCTTGTGTGAATAAGTATACACAGGAAGATGAGACGTGCACCTACTAGAAGCCAGGTTTTCTATTGTTCCTTTAACATTTCAAACTTAAAATAAAACCTTTAACATACACAACATCAATGATGTTTTAGACGCACACAGAATGAGGCTCTTCACGGATATATATGCAAGGGAAGCCAAAATATGATTGCGGAATGAATGCCTGCAGGTGTTCAGTCATGCCTGACAGCAGTTACAGGTATTCCATCAAAAGAAACATAGAAGTGGAGCAAAAGCCTTCACACCTCCTTTCGCATTTCTGATAAAGTGAGTAAAAACAGAACAAGCATTTACAATGCAGTAGGTCTCCCATTGGTGAAAGCTATAGCTCTTGGTGTTGAAAATGACAATTTTTTTTACTTTAGTTTTTTTTATATGCAGTGGAGTGATGATATTTGCATATCCACATCGCCATTCATACTGGCTGGCAGCGCTGGAGAGCCAGAAAATGAGAAATAGGTTATCAGGGAGGGGAGACGAGTAATATGCTGGCTTGAAAAAAATTGTAACATCCTGTAAATTGCAAACAATCATAGGGAATGCAAGATTAAAGCATGTGAAATGTAAGCAGGAACAATATATTTACCTTTGCCCTGGTTGTGAATGAAACCAATCTGGCCACTTTACGACCACTATATCTCGCTTCATTTAGTGCTTTTTTTTTTGCATTGTTACATTTTTCTTGTGTTCATATTTGCAGCCAAAGGTTTCTGATTCATTTCACAGGGGAACAAAGATAGGAAAGTAATCTAAAGAGAGGGAAAGAGAGGGGCAGATCTGTTTGTTGAAGTAAGGGTTTTCAGCACGTGAGGAGGAGCAAAACAGATGTGAAGAAAGTGAGGGGGGAAGGGCAGCTGCAGAGCAGAGGTGTGAACACGGACTGTGGTTGAAAGAAAGATGAGAAAACGAGGGATGCCAGGATAACACGATGAAGTTCACAGCCCTCGATTTCAACACACTTATCAGATTTTAACACACAGCAGGCCACGAAGATTTTGCCTCTGCCAAAGCCTGGTAGATATTTAAAGAAGAAAGTGAATCGTAAACTCGTACAACATTCACAATGGAAATCCAGTAAATATAATATGCAGTGCCACATTATACAAAGCTGCGCTGTAAAGTATAAGTTGCCCCAAATAAGGACAGGACACAGTTATGGGAGGTTGCGCTGTTTATTCACTTAAATACGCCAGAGAGCGCCGAGCCGGTTGTTTCCCGTGCTCCGGTACTCGCGCTTCTGCCACGCGGGTTGTGCGAGCATCCTAAGATGGCCACCGGCGCACGTCGTGTCGCGACGCAACGTGCGTACGCTAGACCGCTAACACTCTATATCTCCCCTTTTTCCAAACAATGAAAACTTATGACTTACAGTCCGTCGCTCATATCAAAGTCCTGGAACCTGGTGGGTTTCACCACTGCTCTTCCCCTGCCGGTCAGTCGTACTGGGGTGGCCATGGCCTCTCTCTCGGGGGTCTCTGCGCTATCTCCCCCACTGTTCAGCGCAGCCAGGCTCTCCCTCGGTCTCCTCATGTTCATCTCCTTCTCCACTCTGGGGCTACCTCTGTTACTTTGCTCCTCGACAAATTCTTCTCCCCCCATGTCCATCTCTTCATTGAATAGTTCATTTCCTGCACTAGGCTCCTCCGTATTTTCAGATCCTCTTCCGCCTTGGCTCCACTGTAGCACTTTGTTGCATCTCGCCATGCGGTCCTGAGACCACACATTCCCATCACTCAACAGGGCCGCTCTGTCGTACACCTCCTTTACCTGCAAGGGTTTACTGTATTTGCTGTCCCCTTTTCTTTGCATCGTCGCCAACTTAACTCGCACCCATTCGCCTTCCTCTAGTCCTGTGTCTCTTACATTTCTACGATTGTCGTAATGCTTTGCATTGATGGCTTGTGCTTTCTCCAAGTTTGCCTGGACCACCGCCGGGGACCATTTGCTCAATATGGTCTTCTCCTTCTATACTCGGTTGTCCTTCGTGAAAGGGTCACGTCCTCTCAAGATTTGAAGTGGACTATATCCTGTTCCTGTGGGGGTGATCCTGTAGGCCCATATCATTTGCCATATTTCTTTCTCCCAGTCCTTGTTATTCACTATCGCTGCTTGCACCGATCCCATCACCACCCGATTAAAACGTTCTATTAACCCATTTTCTGCCGGATGATAGATCGATGTGTGCTTGGAGAGGATACCATTTCTTTCCATAAAGTTAGTCCATTTGTCAGAAGTGAACTGAGGGCCGTTGTCGCTTAAGATCGATTTAGGAATACCCTCTCTCACAAAAGTGTCATTCAAGAACTTTAAAATTGTTTCAGCGTTCATTACTTCTTCCACTTTCATTTCAGGCCACTTTGAGTATCTGTCGATGAGGACACACACATATTTTTTGTACCTTGCCCATCCAGGATCGGGCCCAAGACGTCGATGGACAGCTCCTCCCACGGGTTCTGCGGGGGGTCAAATCAATCTATCTAGTCTGCCCCCTGGCACTGTGGGCATTCTCTGACATATCGTTCCGTTCGTAGGTCCATACCTGGCCACCAATATCCTTGCTTGGTTCTCAGCTTCATCTTAACTATCCCCAAATGGCCTTCATGGAGTATCGCCAATAGTTTTGCGACTACGCCTGCAGGGGGAATGACCTTGTCTCCCCTGTACACGAACACTCCTTGGTCGTCCACCGACAATTCTTCCCGGACTTCATAGTACATCCTGAGCTTTTCACTGGTGTGTTTCTTTTCTGGCCAACCCTGTACTATGCATCTTTTTACCTCCTGCATGGTTGGGTCTTCATTGTATGCTTCGTTCCACTCCTGGTTGCTGATGACCTTCTCTTGGTCATCCGTCAGGGCCACCATCTCCTCTCCACCAGCTTGGTCCTCTTCTCCTGGTTCCATGGCCGCCAACCTACTCAGATAGTCCGCCACTCTGTTCCGACTGCCTAGAATGTATTCCACGTCGTACCTCAATTCCAGTAGCTTTAGTGTCATTTTCGAAATCCTGGGGGTGGCACTGGCATGTCCTCTGGAGGTTAGTACCTTCACCAAGGGTTTGTGATCGGTTTTCAACTGAAATCGGGTACCCCACAGGAATTGTCTAAATCTTGTCATTGCCCACACCACGGCTAGCATCTCCTTTTCAATGACGATGTGTTTTCTTTCTGTATCGCTCAATGTGCGAGAGGCGAAACTGAGTGTTTCCATCACTCCCTGTCCTCGTTCCTGCATCAACACTGCCCCTAAACCTTTATCACTGGCATCTGTTGTGAGTACCGTTCTTCTCTGGGGATCATATCCTTGTAAGGGTATGGCCCCCACCACATCCTTCTTAATGCTCTCGAATTCCCCTTGTGCTTCTTCCGTCCAGCAGAACACTGAGCTTTCTCTTGTTAGTTTCCTCATGTGGTGCGTATTTGTTGCGAAGTGTTGCACGAATTTACTGTAGTATTCCGCCATTCCTAAGAAGGACCTGACGTCTTCCTTACTGGTGGGCGGGGGTGCATCACAGATCGCCATCACATTCTCGGTCTTGGGTGTGATGCCTTGCACTCCATTTTCATGTCCCAGGTACGTTACTGATTCCATGCCCAGGCGGCATTTCTCCCATTCGGCCGTGAGGCCCTTCCCTTCTAGCACTCTCAAAACCTTGGTGAGTTTGGCATCGTGGTCTAACTTGTCTCGCCCCATCACCAGGATATCATCCTGGAAATATTGGATGCTGTCCATATTCTTGAACAACTGGTGCATCAGTTTCTGAAACACCGCTGCCACCGAGGCTAGTCCAAACGGCATGCGGCGGAACTGGTAGCACCAGAAGGGGGTTATGAATGATGTTAACCTTCTGCTCTCTGGGTGCAAAGCGATCTGATGGTATGCAGATGTTAGGTCAATGGTTGAGTACCATTTGATGCCTCTTGTTTTGGCCAACATCTCTTCGATTCTTGGCAAAGGAAACTTCTCGACCACAATGTTTTATTCAATTCATGTAGGTCTACGCAGAGCCTGACCTTTCCACTGGGTTTCATAACCACTACAAGCGGCGCCAGCCATTCAGCGCATGTAATCGGTTCGATTATCCCTTTCCTTTCTAGTTCTTGTAGCTCTACTTGCACCGCCTCTCTCACTGCTAGCGTTACGTTCCTCACCTTGTGAGATACTGGTATGGCGCCTGCCTTGAGGACAATTTTGTGCGCGAACTTTTCTAGCTTGCCCACGGTGCCTCCGAAAACCTTGGGATACTCTCTCTTCCACTTATCCAAGTCTGGCCACGCTTCCGGTTCGGTGAGTAGGATCTGCTCCTTGCCTCCCGGGTCTAGTTTGATGCCCAGGTCACCTTGATCCAGCCATCCCAGCACCAATGGTCCTTTCTCAGATATGTACAGTTTGCAGTTGGCGCTGCGCCCTCTGAATTCGAATCTTAGCGGTCTGAACCCCACCATGGGTATGCGGTCACCATTGTACGTGACCGGTCTTATGTCCAGTTTCTCCAGGTCTGGGCCCAGGTGCGGCTTAAAGGTTTAGTTCCACACTGCACGCTGGACAATGGTATAGGGTGATCCAGTATCTGCTACTATGCTTATCGGTACACCACCAATGGTCATGTCCAGTACTGGCTTGGTCGACCTTTTATTGTCCACACTCAACACTTGGTCGTAGATGCAGAGTACTGTGTCTTCGTCTCCGTGGTCATCCTCCTCTCTGTCCTCATGTCCTTGGTCAATGTACTTGACCACACTCCTGGAGGATTTTCTGCGGCACACTTTTTCATAGTGCCCTATGATTCCGCAATACAGGCATTTGGCGCAAAACGCCGGACACTTCCTGTCATGGGCTTCGTGTGCCCAACTCCCACATCTATAGCAAGATTTCTTGTTGTTCCCCGTCTGTTTTCCTGGTGGTCCCGTATTCCCTTGCCACCTGTTCGGTCCCTTCGATGTGGGCCCCTTGCTCCTGTTTTCCTTGCGGTGCTCGTCGTCGTCAATCTTGTTCACCATTGGGCTCGCCGCGGCCTCCCTTTTTGCCGCCTCCGCACACCGTCACACCAATTCCGCTCTCTTGACTATTATCATTACTTCCTGCAGTGTGGCGTCACCGCTGGCCCACAGCTTGTCCTGCATTGCGGTGCTGGTGGTGTGCATTACGATTTGATACTTTTTTTTTTTTTTTTGGGGTTCAAATCTGCTTTATTGTATGAGATAGAGTACAGTACACAGCTTGCTTCGCCCACAACCCGGAGGCCGGCAGCAGAATGGAGAGGTCTGTACACAGCCATACAGCCGGCATCCCGGGGGCCCGGCGGCAATCATACACACATGGTAATCTTGTTCGGCAGCTGATGGCGTGGGGCTAGCAAGGATGAGCAGCAATGGAACAGGGTTTTTTGCGAGAGAGGGTTCTCTCCTTTTTGTCGAAAGTCATAAACAGTAACACAAAAACACCCCAACTAGGTAACAACGAAAAGGCAATGCATGACTGTATAGCAGGATCAGTGATAGAGTTCTGGCGCGGCGACCCAGGCAAGCAGAGGTGTGTGTGAGATCTCGTGTTCAGAATGCACGATCCAATACAAGAGGAACCAACAAGGGCCGGTCGTGGAAAGGTGTAGGGAACCCTGGAGCATCATCCGCTGAAGGTGTAGGAGCGTGCAGAGAGTATAGTATAGAGCTTACACGTACAGAGAGGGAGGAGCGGTGGGCAGGCCAAGGCAGGATAGCCTATAATGTCAATGACTGCTCAGGGGTACAAGGGGGGGCCCGGGCAATGGGAATCAAGATAGCCCAGACGGGACTTCAGGCTGGGTCTAGAGCACAATTCAGGTTCTTAATTGACGTCGGGCTGACCTTCCGATCGAGCGTTGTCATCCGGGCGTGCGAGCAGATAGTGCACAAGCGGCTCCCAGATGTCACTGGGACGACACGAGGGAGGCAGCAGCATTACGATTTGATACTTGATGAATTAATCTTGGAACGTGTCGTATCTACATGTGGATGCCAACTTCCTTAACACCGCCACATATTCTTTCACCAACTCTCCTGGTTGTTGCTTCTTCTGCTGGAAGTTGTACCTGTCTATCGACACACAAACGGTTGGTTTGTAGTGTTCGTTCAATTCTTCAATTGCATGAGCATACACATCGTCATCTGCACTTCCTCGTGGTTTGGGTACCAGGTTCTTGAAAATCCTAAGCCCCTCCGGGCCTAGATTGTGTAGAAATATCCGCCTCTTCCGTTTACTGGAGAACTTCTCTTCATTTTCATCCTCCAACACTTTGATGAAGTTGTCTATGTAGTCTCTCCAATCTTCCCACCTCATGAGGGGCTCCTCTGGTTTAGGTAAGAACTGCACAGGGGCCGTCGCTGACGCTGCTTGCGCGCACATCTTTTTGCGCCTTTCTGTGGCTGGGGTGTCCCCGTGGCTACTGGGGCTACCGGGTGCACTGTTTTCCTCTTGTTCTTCTGTCTGCAGATGGGGGGTCTCTGATTCTGCCCCTTCGCTTTTCTTGGAGGTCGCCAGCACTCCTGCCCTCAGTTATGTTGTGTTGAGGGCGGTCCAGACCAGTGTGCTCCCTTCGCTCTCCTTTTGTTCCCTCACGGTGCTTAGTACGCCTACCCTCGTGTGGCTGTGGGCTCTGCCGCGCTCTCTGGTGTCCGCCTGTCTGTGCGTAGTGCTGTTTTCAGGCTAGCCTGTAGTTGTGCTGGTTCCAGGCTGATGACTTTCCCTTGTCCAGATCGTTTTTTTTTTCTTGGGGTGGGTCCTTCCTTTGTCTTCTCCTATCCCGACCTCATCGCCATTGTAAAGTATAAGTTGCCCCAAATAACGACAAGACACAGTTATGGGAGGTCACGCTGTTTATTCACTTAAATACGCCAGAGAGCGCCGAGCCGTTGTTTCCCGTGCTCCGGTACTCGCGCTTCTGCCACGCGGGTTGCGCGCGCATCCTACGATGGCCACCGCCGCACGTCGCGACGCGACCCAACGCAACGTGCGTACGCTAGACCGGTAACACTTTTAATCACAGTTTTAACACAGTTTTAATCGTAAACACAAACAAGCATGCCTTTGATCACATTCATTACTGTATGTACTGCAAGGCACAGGCAGTCACAGAGTTATTAAAGTCAACACAACAAGGATGTCCGATAGCAAGGTCTGAGGAAAGGTGTTCAAATTAGTGGATGTGGAGACAAACCGGGAATGATGCGTGTTATCACCTATTTAAAGGGCGCTCACCTGTGGAAGGCACCTTGAGAATGGTGTAATCACCATGAGTGCTGTGGGTTTTGCATATCAAAGTGTGCAAGATATCTATCTAAGTCTTCAGTTACCAAAGCAACAAAAAATGTTTTAGGAGCTGCTGATGCGATATGATTTAGTTTAAATTATTTTAACAGTAGCAATGAAAACATCTCAAGGGAAAAGGATTTTCATATTCACCACTTTTCCGTCAGGGTGGTTGTACTTTCAACTCCCTTTTGGTTAACAAAAGCAGTGTATTACCGCCTAATGTAGATCGCGGTAACAATCACATGCATGGTAGCGTTTCATGGTGGCCACATTTACTATGCTTTCGCCACAAGGAGTTACTCGCAACTCCCTTTTGGTCATTGGTTTCAGGCAGAATATTGCCAACAAACTGATGTACAGTGAAACAGTACAAATAACCTACTCGTTGCAGGATCACCATTCTTTCTTATATGTGTTGTTAGCTGGCAAGCAGCGTGGTGCAGCCAAAAGCAGATTCAAGGATTCGCACCAGGGCAGACAGACACAATTTTTAAGCCCTCTGGGATTGGCAACACCTGTGGTTGTGTTGTTGGTGGCCCAAAGTAAAGTAAGATGGTGGCATCTTAAAATGCATAGCCCCCATCACTCGCACATGTAGCTTGGACACAAACTACTCATTATATGTTAGCCACTAATTAAGTTTAAACAATAAGTGCATACTTATTAACAAACCATACATAGCGTATGTTAATAAATTGACACGACCGGATCATTATCCATCTGCCGCCGTCTTTGATGCTCGACCTAAAAAATCAATAACAAAAAAATAGCTGTCCTAACGAGTGGTGGCCATTTAAACAAGAAAGTGCGACCACCATTAATTAAGACGGTAAAACATTAATTAAGGTGGAAAATAAAAGAGAAACCTGAGGTAGGAGAAAAAAAAATGTTCAACTACTTTAAGGGGAACGTACATTAAAGCGTATGGCAAAACAAACAGAAAAGCACGGCCACCATTAATTAAGACAGTAAAACATTAATTAAGATAGTAAATGAAAGCGAAACCCGAGTTGTCCTCACCCTGAGCCCGACACTCACGAGACCGGTACAACAGAGGGGATAGACAAATAATGCTTTGTGACGGTGCATTCTAACAACACTGACATCAGCTTGAAGAGGTAGCAGAAAGAACAAGCATTTACAATGCAATGGCTTCGCCTTTGGAAAAGTTAGAGCTATTGGCATTGTAAATGACAATATTTGTATTTATGTGTTGGTTTTGAAAACAGATAAATAAATGGCATTGTCATTTACATTGCCATTAGCTTAATCTCTCGCAAATGTGAGACCTATTGTACCCAACGGAGGAGCTCAGCAGACAGCAATTACTACCACACACACACACCCAGAGCCACACAACCAGAGCCAGCCACACCCAGAGCCAGCCAAACACACACACACCCAGAGCCACACACACACACCCAGAGCCACACACACCCACCCGAGCCACACACACCCACCCAGAGCCACACACACCCACCCAGAGCCACACACACCCACCCAGAGCCACATACACCCACCCAGAGCCACACACACACACCCAGAGCCACACACACACACACCCAGAGCAACACACACACTCAGGAGAGCAAGCACAGCGAGGGGGCAGGAGAGCAAGCACAGCGAGGGGGCAGGAGAGCAAGCACAGCCAGGGGGCAGGGAAGCAAGCACAGCCAGGGGGCAGGGAAGCAAGCACAGCCAGGGGGCAGGGAAGCAAGCACAGCCAGGGGGCAGGGAAGCAAGCACAGCCAGGGGGCAGGGAAGCAAGCACAGCCAGGGGGCAGGAAAGCAAGCACAGCCATGTTTCCAGTGCTTGGCTATTCTGAACAAACCATTGGTATCCGGCCTACCACTCAAACGAAAACAACTCCCAGAACACCTTAAATAGCTAAATGAAACCTGAGAAGTAGAAACATTATGTCCTGACTACACGAGAGAGGCTGCAATTGTAACTGCGAGGGACAAATACCACTGAACTGGGAAGAAGACGGCGTACAACTACAGTGGACGAATACCAACCTCGTACACTACTGCATACCACTGTGCTTTGGATCCAGGAACACCACAGGCCCAGGTTTGGACGCTACTTCAGAAATGCCACAGCACAGAAAGAACAACATTGCCTAATGTACTTGTGTAATGTAGTTGGTGCTCATGTCAGATGATACACCACCATCTCTTGAAACTGCAGTACCTTAGTCTGCAGTCTCCCAAATGCCAGGTTTGGGCTCAGTGTGAATTGCATGTGTATTTTACACCTATGCATCGCCACACATTTCCAGTGTTTTCTAATTACTCGGCAGCTGTATCGTTTTAGTTCGAATCTTTGTGCAAAGGAACATAGAAGTCAGGAGCTGTTTTGGTTGTTTAGTTAAAATTAACAAAACGATCTATAAACGGTGAACGGTATAGTGGGAAGGATGAAAGCCTAAAACATAGTCACACAGTGACGCAATAACTCTTTGTTAATTCATAGACATTTCTGACCTATGTCTGCATAAATTATCCATGATGTAGATAAAAGTGCGTGGAATTTGCGGGCATAACCGGCCTGCAATTTTACTCCGGGAAAAACGTTGGTGTATAACTCATTGCACTGACAACAACTGCGTGTGGTAGTCTGCAGTTTTAGGCGGCGCCTTATTTATCTCTGCAAAGCAAGTCACATCATGGGATACTAGGACGTTCTTTTAAAGGCATGTGGTGGCAGCTACATCACAAGGGTACTTAATGTAAAAGCCCCATAAGGACGTGACAAACGAGACATGCATGCTCGCCTAAATGGGCGGACAGAAACCAGATATGCACCTGCAAGAATTTCATATTCAGCACGCCCCAAAAAGTAGGCTGTCAGAAAGGATCTACTTTTATTCAAAGAGTGATTAGCATGCATCTTACTTTGCTAAATACAAGCACAATATTCTTATGTCAAGAGAGCAGTTGCAGCCATAACCTGGTCTGTGTGCCACCGACAGGCACAGGCCACTCTGGCACGACTGGTGCCACGACAGATGGCTCATGCACACACTGTTATTGGCACCGTGCCCGGCTCAACTTTAAGGGGTGGCCGGGGGCTTTAATACAGGGGTCCAGGGTCACTGGGGCTTTGTGGCACTATGTGCACCCTAGGCCAGTAATATCAAATTCCTAGGACACCTTCTAAACACATACTGGTGCCCCCCAGACTAACAACGCTGGTACCCCCGACAACCCCCCCCCCCTTCATTTACTCACTGAACACCTTGCCACCCTGCCTTACCCACATGCCTCGCACAAAATGGGACTCACATGTGTAACTACTTGCCACTCAGGACGGAGCCCCTCCAAGGCCCACCACCTCTTACCCTCCCCCCCTCAAGCAGCACATGGTACAACCCGGGGCTGGTCACTTACCATCGCGCGGAACGGCGACCCATGGCGGCTGCTGAGGGGTCTGGGCGATGCACACATGAAGCAGGGTAAGAAACCCCGACGAGGCCGGGCCTGCTCAGCTCAGCCACCGCCATTTCACTCACCTCGCCGAGCGGAAAGAGAGAGGTCCCGCGCAGGCGCACTGCATACAAGTCTGGGCCTGTCCCACTGGCATTCACTTCCGGCGTGGCGGACATGTTTGAAACATTGCAGTTAGAAACAAGTGAAGAGACATGGGCGTGAATCAAACGGCCATCTTTCCACGGGCAACTTCTCCTATAATCAATGTAAAGCGTGACTCTGCAACTTAAAAACAGACTGCGGTAGTCTTTTACACCAGACACAGGAGCGGCGTCCATGTTGGAACAGGAACCTTCCGTTTAAAGCAGGTCTGCCTGCAAACACTTTCCATGGACTATTACGTCTTTAACATTTACCATGTAAGGACGTGGCTGTCTCACTTAGAAAGACGGTCGGGAGTCACGAGGGGGGTTGCGGGGGGGGGGGGCGAACAGAGACACGGACAGCGGGAGGGGGGGACGGACAGCGGGATACAACCATGCGGGACCAGGACGATCGAACCAATGATGAAAAACAGCCATGAAAGAAAAAAAAAAAAAGTACACGCCCACAGTGGACACGTCTTCATGACGTTGCGGAGAGGGAAAGAATCGGCGGAAGGCACACCAATCGCCTTGGGAAATGACGGACAGTTCTCTCTTCCAATGGCTAGCCTCCATTTATGGAGCTAGCCAATGGAAGAGAGAGGCGGAACGAAGGCCACACTGTTCTAACATTAGATTTCGCCTGCGCCGAAAAGCTGCGCAGTGCGCAGCTTTCGACGAGGCGAAACCTAATAAACAGCAATGCAGCATAACAAAAAGAGTTCCCCAAACAACAAATGAACACTGAAGGGGGAAGGAAACTGTACTTTACCGGTGCTCCTTAGCCCTCAAAGGAATTGATGTACCGGCTATTGCAACCACTTAGGATGCGCCAAAGAAGAGCCTCCTGAGTATCAAACAATCGTAAGCAGCAGGCGGGGAAAATGCTGAAATATCAATTACAGCAGGTCTTGCAGACAGGGCATGCTCTGTAGCTATGCCTAAATAAGTGATGGTTAGAATGTTTTCATTATTTTTAGCCTCTGGAAATTCCACTAAGCTGCATTCCAGTCCATTATTTCTTTACTCACTGCACAACTACAGAGACATGGACCAACCAAATACAAATCAGTCTTGGTCTCACACGAAAAGGGACAGTCCAGCCCCAACTGCTAGTCCACGTCCACTTAGCAAGTGTACACAAGTAGCCCTTGATAGGTTTCAGCCTTGTTGGGCCTCGTGAGTGGGATGCAGCTTGAGTCCTGTGGCACAAAAAGCACAGCAGCCAAGTCTGGGCATGCCCATCGCAACGACTCACTGCGCATTCCATCCATCTTGTTTGTTTATTATTCTGAAGAAGTGTCAAGAGCAACAATGAGAAGAGACCAGCAGTGCCCCGCAGACAGGTCTGGACTAGCCATTAGGCAGCCTGGCATTTTCCTGGCAGGCTGGAGGCTAGGGGGCTGCTTTCAGACCAGGATGGGCTGCCATGATGGAAGCATGCCACCATGGACCCATTCAATCACAGCCAGCCTGCAGGGTAACTGTGTTTGAACAGTTTTGCCAGGGTTTACATCCCAGTCCTGTCCCCAGAGGACCTTTGAAAATGAAGAAACAGCTCCGCAACGAGATATCGGGGTCCATGCCGCACACTTTCACAGCAAACCTAGAGGTAGAGCACTAATGTCAGCACAGTACGAAAAACATGTTCTCAGTTCGTCATTCACACCCCTAGCTTCCCCCTATGTTCCACTTTCGAATGCCTGTCAATCCATTTTACCTATTTTATTTGGTGACGTATTTACACGTAACTCTCACCTCTTAAACTCTTTTCCAAATGTAAATTCACAGAAGATTTTTTGGGTGGGATTCTGCTGATGAATTTTACTGAGCTGTGATATGGGATATGGAGGGTAGGGGTAGAGGGTAAGGGTACAGAATTGCGAACACCGAGCCAGCCAGTAGGAATAACGTGCTCTCAAAAAAACGCACTTTAAACGCTAAACTGTGTGTCATACCTTTTTAATTGTTTGTGTGAAAGGAACTGAGGATGCGAGTGGAATAATTTTTGCTTGCTTATCTCTCTTCATTGGATTCTGTGTTACTAGTTTAGAGACACTCGCTAGAAGAGAATAGAATTAGGTTGTCGGGCAATTGCAATTGTCAGTTGTCACACTAGTTTTTGACAGAGTTTGCCCTCTGAGCATGCCTGAAGACTAGCTGCAATAAAGCTGGCTCCACTGCGCATCCACACAGCAGGTGCACGTAGCGGGTATACTGGCAACGCCCCAAAGGCAAGCCCATCTCCACCTGCCCGCAACTGGACAGGAGCAGGGTCAGCCATTATGCTGGGGTTTTCTTTATGCAACATGCAGGAAAACGTGCTGGGTGTAAAAAGAGGACCTTGGCTCTAGATGAATTGACTCTGGCAACTATCAGATGCAACAGAATCAGTCAGTTTTGGAAAACGGGTAAAGCAAAGTCCACATAGCTAGTCCGCTCTAGCTATGTGGTATGTAGTATTAAGTATAACGTACTAGTACTAGGAAAGCATTGTAGTATTGTACAGTAGTGTAGTATTTTCCAACTTAAATTTCCTTATTTATCTATGAACTCACTCGTCATAGATGCCATAGGATAAATCAGGGTTACTCTATAGCCAGTTCTGGTAGGTCGGATCCATGCCAGATTTTTAAGATAACTACATTTGTCTAAACATTGATCTGCTAAAAATCTGGCATTGGTTCGGCCCTCCCGGACAGACTTTGGAGAACCCTGACATAGATGATCTCTTACCCTCAGAAAACTGGATATTAGAGAGCTCGTCATCTGATCCGTTCAATGTGACCCCTGTGGCTTATAGCGCCCTCCTCCAAAAACTGTACACCATATAAAATTGTAGGAGGGGTGAAGGCCATTTTTTAAAATTATTTCATGGTTTCTCAACATCACTATATGATATAAATAACTTTGACAAGCTGTTGTTCTGTTTAGGTCGCAAAGACTTTCACTTGTTGATTTAAATGACGTATTGCTCCCTCTGTGGCGTAAGCAATTTTGTCTACGAGTATTGCGCATTAATTAGTACCTCCCAAATACTCCCTTCTATTGGTGGTGTGTCATTTTAACTTTTGGGTAAACAATCCAGAAGAGAACTCTAAAGCAGGTAATAATATGGAATTACTTATCTCAATGAGCTTGACCCAACACGTCAAGTGTCCTACACATGGGAAAAGCCACACCGTAGACCACTTCTGATAATAAACAACCTTAAAACTATTTCTTTCACGTAATCAGACCGTTTTAAACCCCCGGAAGGCGTGGAGGCTCTTGTGAGCACATTTCATGAATAGCTGCTATCAGCTCTTGGTAAGCTTCTCCACACAGTAGCTCCATTGCAGACCGCACCAAATGTGCACAATGGTTCAAAGCAGAAACTAAGCTTCGACGTTCAGAACAGCTATGGAGACTAACCAATAATAATGCGGCAACAAATAATTATATAACAAGAATGGAAAATGACAGATATTTTTTCAAACCAAACTGAAGCATGCCTCAAAAAAATCGCTCGTTATGGAACAATTCAGAAAATTGTCTCTGAAACACTGCCCAAACTCTCCCACCTACGGAGTCCTCACATAATTGTTGTGATCAATTGAATCACTTTTTTGGGATAACATTAAAGCGTTGAGGGTAAAGAGAGAGCAAGGGGGCTGCTCTCCGAGTGACAAACAAATGACCTCTGATGGCGCCTCCCTCTCCTCTTTTAGCAGGTTTTCTGTTGACAACAAACCGGGTGAACCCAGAGCAACGAAATTAGGGCTCACCACTTGATTCACAACCTGTTTCTGTCAACAAAAAATGTAGCCATGTCATTAGCCCTGATCTCCAACACCTTCCTGTCAAAGAAAGATGGAAAACATCTGCAGTGTTGCAAAAGGATCGTACCACTTGCTATAAAGATTCTGGAAGGACATGTAGTGGAACAATTTTGCAACTACCTGAAAACTAACAGTTTACTTGCCGACTCACGAGCGGCTGTGTGCCCGATTCACGGTACTGTTCGTATTGTTACACATTCTAGATCACTTGAGAAGCAAGTAAGACTCTAGACAATCGAATGCTTGATTTTGTTGGATCTATCCGCTGCCTTTGTCAAGGTCGCCTATGCTATTCTTGCAGATCGTGCTGGGGCACTAGGCATCACCAAACTGTGGGGAAGCGTCTCAAATCCTTTCTCGCTGGGCAGCACAGTCCGGACAGCTCTGAAAAAGTAGCAGGAGGCCCTGCAGCAGCGGAGTCAATGGACTCTTTGAAATGTTAAGGAGTGGTCTGGCATCCCTGGAAGTGATGCATGAAGCTGGGCAATTTCACCTCCAAGAAGACTCTGGTCATGTTTGGGATCTCCTAGGGATCATCCCTTTCCCCCCTCACTTGTTTAATATTTACGTTGTGCTTCTAGCAAAAGATTTAAGGGAGTGTGGAGTGAAGGCTTACATACTTGCTGATGATACCCAGCCTTTACTGCATCTTGACAACAATCTTGCCCTTTACACTAAATTTGAACAAACAATGTGCTTCATATGGGAGTAACAGTAAATGGTCTTAGCGATTAGATTGACTTCTGGTCAATCTAATCGCTAAGACCATTTACTGTTACTCCCATATAAAATATATACATATATATACATATTAAATGCTCACCTCTCAGTGGTGGGATCCTCATGTTTATGTAAAATAAAACTAAAATGGTGAGAATTTATTGATAAAACAGTAAGTCCAGAAAAAATAGGAAAGACTGTCATGGTCCAGGTATGGACACGCTCTCCACGAGACAGGTAGATCCAAGTTGTAGACTTTATATTAGGCCAGGATAAAAAATGCAGCTGAAAATAAACTAAAGTATTAAATACAGGGGTGTGGAAAGAGTACTAAAACTAAATATGGGGGAAGGTAAGCTGTTTAGGGAGAAGGGAAGTTTCATCTTATACAATATACTAATTTGGAGTTTAGCGTCTTATTAGCACGCCACCCTGAACTTTCCCAGGTGGGCTGCAGGCTAGAGGGCTGCCTTATGAGCTCGATGAGCTGCTGTCACCCAACCATGTACACCCTATTTTAGTGGAGGCCTCCTGCAGTGTGGGGCTGGTTTTAATATTTTTGCCTGGGGTGAATTTAGTTTCCAGTCCTGACCCGTCAGCACGAATGACAAAAGGCAGATGATGTTTCATTGCCTCGACAATAAAGCAAACTTTTGCCATCTTAAAAGAGTGTCAATGTGGCCTTAGCCCTTGGTTCAATGGACAGGTCAGAGACACCGACTTTGCAGTGTATTGAGTTGTTTTACACTGACTTTTTCTTGCACTGTGCAATGAAAATATTCCACCTTTGCGTTCTGGATCTATGAATTGACGGTTACTGCTTATGCAGATGATATTGTTATTTTCATACGGGACCCAGCTGCTTCTTTAGAATCAATTGCTTATGAAGCAGAAACATTTGGTTCCCTCTCTGGATATAAATTAAATCCTAGCAAGACACAAGTGCTTTTAGATTTCACACCAGTTAGGCCTATTTTGGGGGTATGTCCCAAAGCTACTTATTTAGGAATTCGGATATCATCTCAGATTAAACGCATACCTAGCTTGAATTATGATATGTTGCTCCAAAAATGTATTACAAAATTAAGAAACTGGCATCAATTACCCATTAGTATAATAGGTAGATGCAATATCATAAAGATGATGATACTTCCAAAATGTATATACTTATTTCGCTCAATTCCCCTAAGAATTACTAATTGTTTTTTTTTAAAACTGGAAGGCGCTATAATCAGCTTCGTATGGGCATATAAAAGAGCTTGTTGGGCAATTAAACTTATTAAACTTCCGTATCATCAAGGGGGCCTTTAAACTATACTACTGGGCTTCTATTATGACCCATTTGCATAGTCTTCTTTTAAATGAGAGCCAAGACTTTAGTCACCAGTTTCTCTTAAGTCATGATAGCCGCATGTTTCTTTATCGGACTAATGACCCGAACTACTACAAGAGAGTCAGTTTTAAGACTCTTAGGGAACTAGTCAATATCTGGCGGGAAATTATTGTTAGGTATTCCCTCCCAATACATCGTGACAGACTCCCCGTTTGGGACAACCCATCATTACAGGATATTTTCCACGATAGTATCTCAAGGAGTTGGGCTAAACTTGGGATTGATAGACTAGGACACCTCTATGACTGCAATGGCTTTCAAACATTTCAAAGCTTACAAAGTGTGTTTGTAATCCCACAGCAATATTATTATAAATATCTACCACTCAGAGACTTCTTCTTGAGAACACAGGGGGTAAAATCTGTAGCGACATATGGCATACTGACATGCTTACAGGAGATACCTCAGAAAAACGCAATCCGCATAGCATACCAACATCTCTGTCAGGATAGAGGTGATCCATGTCTTTAGTTGGCTTCAAAAGGGAGCAGTGTGCTGGAGGCATTTGTTACACCTACATTGGTAAATAATACATTTACAACTTTAAAAGAGGCTGTTTGTTCAACAAACTTAAAGCTATAGCAATCCTGGACGATATGCATGTTATATTATACCCCAGAACAAATTGCTGGCAGGGGGAACGACGAGGATGATATCTACGTGATAAGGTGAATTGTACAAAATGCAGACTATATGCTGCAAATATCGTGCATATGTTTGCCACATGTCCATCATTATTGACATTCTGGCAGGGAATCAGGCACACTTACAAAGATTGCCTTGGTCTCGACCTTGTTTTTGCCACATAGGAGATTATGCTTGGATATAAGGCAGATCCCGGCCACGCACAGCGAGCTCTGATGGCTATTATTTTAGCTACTGCAAGATTAGCTATTTCGAGGGCTTGGGTCTCTCGAAGACCTAATAGCGTCGCAGAATGGTGGGCTATTGTTGTTGAGATTTTCTACAGAGAAAAGGCTTTGGCTAAAACTAGAGGCAAACGCTCATAGTTGAAATTTAACACTGTTTGGCACAGAATGGCAAAAGATTGATACAATACAATGTGATATTCCATAAGCCTATATCCTTTATTCCCCCTTTTTTTATATCCCGTAGTTACTATTTCTGATGTATGTATATCATTTTTATACTTACGATATGAATTCTTACATATGTACTGGAACTGTCATACTGTGATTTACTTATGAATTATGTTTGTCTCCTTTGCTTAAATTAAAAAAATTAAGAAAAAAAAGTATTGTCAGAAGACCAGTGCTGCAAAGATCTTTAGAAACATGTCCTCCAAGTCTAAAAGAGGGCTGAAAATAAACTAGAGTATTAAATACAGAGGTGTGGTAAGAGTACTAGAACTAAATATGGGGGGAGGTAAGCTGTTTAGGGAGAAGGGAAGGTTCATCTTATACAATTTACTCATTGGATGTTTAGGGTCTTATTAGCATGCCACCCTGACCTTTCCCAGGTGGGCTGCAGGCTAGAGGGCTGCCTTATGAGCTCAATGAGTTGCCGTCACCCAACCATGTAAACCCTATTTTAGTGGAGGCCTCCTGCAGAGTGGGACTGGTTTTAATATTTTTGCCTGGGGGGAATTTAGTTTCCAGTCCTGACCTGTTAGCATGAATGACGAAAGACAGATGATGTTTCATTAGCTCGACAACAAAGCAACCTTTTGCCATCTTGGAAGTGTGTCAATATGGCCTTAGCCCTTGGTTCAATGGGCAGGTCAGAGACACTGACTTTGCAGTGTATTGATTTGTTGTTCTGCCTTGCCTCTTTCTGGCACTGTGCAATGCGGCCTCAGATTAGTGATTGTTTGCTTGTAACCGTTTTGATGGATCACCATAACCACAGGCTTCCCGGAAACCACAAGTCCAAACAGCAGCAATCATCTTCAAACCTGACACATTTTCGAGCAACATGGAATGTCTGGTAGACCGAAGACAAACCTAAAGCAATGTTAAACTTAGTAAAGAAAGCAGAACACAGGGATGGTGTGAGACAGAAATGAAGCAATGAAATTGGCTTCTTGGACTCAGCTGTCATCACTGCTGTCAAGGTTGCTTCAAACTTATTTGTTGCTCAGAACCGCTGGGAGCGAGTTAGCACCAGCACCATGGGCATCGTGTAACATCAATCAATCAATCAATCAGTGACACTTATAAAGCGCGCTACATACCCGTAGGGTCTCAAGGCGCTGGGGGGGGGGGGGAGCCGCTACTGCTCGAACAGCCAGGTCTTCAGCTTCTTCCTGAAGGACAGGTGGTCTTGGGTCAGGCGCAGGTCGGGAGGGAGGGAGTTCCAGGTCTTGGCGGCCAGGTAGGAGAAGGACCTTCCTCCTGTAGTCGCTCTTCGGATGCGGGGGACAGCGGCGAGGGCGTGGTTGGCTGATCGGAGGTGGCGTTTGGGAGCGTAGAAGTTGACTCGGCTGTTGAGGTAGCTCGGGCCTTGGTCGTGTAGGGCTTTGTGTGCGTGGGTGAGGAGGCGGAAGGTGATTCTTTTGTTGACGGGGAGCCAGTGAAGGTCTCTCAGATGTCCGGAGATGTGGCTGGTTCGTGGGATGTCGAGGATGAGTCTGGCTGAGGCGTTCTGGATCCGCTGGAGTCTCTTCTGGAGCTTGGCGGTGGTACCGGCGTAGAGGGCGTTGCCGTAGTCCAGTCGGCTGGTGACGAGGGCCTGGGTGACGGTCTTCCTGGTCTCGGTGGGGATCCACCAGAAGATCTTCCGTAGCATGCGTAGGATGTTGAAGCATGCCGAGGAGACGTTGTTGACCTGCCTGGTCATGGAGAGGGAGGAGTCCAGGATGAAGCCCAGGTTGCGTGCAGGGTCTGTCGGTTTGGGTGCGGTGCCCAGGGCGGGAGGCCACCAGGAGTCGTCCCAGGCGGAGGGAGAGGAGCCCAGGATGAGGACCTCCGTCTTGTCCGAGTTCAGTTTCAGGCGGCTGGTCGTCATCCACTCGGCTACCTCTTTCATCCCTTCGTGCAGGTTGGCTCTGGCGGCGGCGGGGTCGTTGGTCAGGGAGAGGATCAGCTGGGTGTCGTCGGCGTAGGAGATTATGCTGAGGTTGTGTTTGCGTACGATGGCCGCGAGGGGGCTCATGTAGACGTTGAAGAGGGTGGGGCTCAGAGATGATCCTTGGGGGACGCCGCAGATGACTTCGGTGGCCTCTGACTTGTACGGTGGTAGGCGGACTCTCTGTGTTCTTCCGTCGAGGAAGGAGATGATCCATTCCAGCGCCTTGTCCTGGATTCCGACGTTGCTGAGGCGCCGTACTAGGGTGCGGTGGCAGACCGTGTCGAATGCCGCGGAGAGGTCTAGGAGGATGAGGGCCGCTGTTTCTCCGTTGTCCATCAGGGCTCGGATGTCATCGGTGGCGGCGATGAGGGCGGTCTCGGTGCTGTGGTTGGCTCGGAAGCCGAACTGTGAGGGGTCGAGGGATCCGTTCGTCTCTTTGCAGTTACACTCGAGCATTGAGTTCTTATGTGTCATTGGCTTGGACAACTGGGTCAGCCAATCAAGAAACAGCCACCAATTCTAGTTACACAGAAATGAAGGAGCGCATAGGCACTTTCTTGAAATCCCTAGTAGCTTTAGTATACTCTTAGGAAGGGAACCTCTCAGAAAGAAAGACTTATTTGTCTCTAAAAACATTTTTGTTCAAAGTATTTTATTGAGTGTATAGACATGTATCAATATGACGTGTGATACAAGTATAAGGTTTGCTGTAATGCAAGCTTTACAAGGGGCCAGGACGCCCCTTTGCTGGGGCAGCTGCGCGCGTAATAAATCCGGATAACATAACATAACATAACAGATGTAACCCACCCATTCCACATAAACGTTTCAAAGAATGCTTCTCACATACATTAAAGTATATAGGGAAAAAGGACTTAAAAGTAGGGGCCATCATAATACGAAAACATAGGTGGGAGTAGCTAAAACAAGGGTTATGCACAATGAAGGGTTCCCACATTGAAGGATGTTCATTATTGAGTACAAGACACACCTAAAGTATTGTGTACAACAGAAAAACACTCGTAGGAAGGAATTATAAACCTTTAAGAGGAAGAGGGGAGTGTATGTGGGGGGGGGGGGGGGGGGTATTGAAGATCAAGTGACTAGGTTTGGATAGACCCTAGGTCAGTAGTGTGTGAAAGTTATCCAACTTGAATGTTCTCCTCAATGAAGCTATCTAGAGAGCGCCAAACAGCGCTGGATTGTGAATGGGGATGCAGAGAATGCGCCCCTTTGAGGTATGAGACCCTTCATTGTTCAAAATATTCTCTAAAAACATTTTAAAAGGTTTAAAGATTACAGTAAAGAGTGATTCATGTAACCTTTTCAGATATATGGCTGACTTTTTATAAGCAAGGTTCCATTAAAGTACCTGCTTTGGCAAAGCCAACGGGTATTGTGTTTAGGAATCAAAGAGTAGATTGCTGCCATGTTGATTCTAAATGTAACCAGGCATCTTGGAACAGTAAAACAATGACACACTTCCGTAAAGTACTGTTCCAAGGTTACAGCCACATTTAATCATCAATCTGGCGGCCATCTTGAAACAGTCAAACAATTATTATTCACTAGGTAAAATAGCTTGCTGCCAAGTACATTGCCTACGAAATGAGCGGCCTGGCAGCACTGGTTGCAGAGCTTTTGAGTACGCTAAAAAATATACAAGCAGCTTTGCAGCAGAGGCAGGAGAGGTGCTAGGCTCTTTGACAAGTAAAGAAGTGGCCTGGCAGCCCTCAATGTGATGTATGAAGCCGGTAAGGCCCAAAAGAGATTAATTGATCCTGGGGCTGATGTTGATGCAGATGTGTTTGGCTAAATGCGATCACATGCATGGTCTGACACTTTACAGATTGACTGGCAGTCTAGAGAGCAGATGAATGGCAGTGACAATAGCGCCAATGGCTGATGGGGGCTGACCATGCCCTGTTCTATGTATGCAGTGGCTGAGCTAGCACGTCAGTGACTCTCCAGGTGACCAAATTCTGAAGGAGGCAGACACAAAGGTACTCTATGCGTATGTATACATTATTACTTTTTGTATTGTTTTTGTGAAAATAGGAGGCTTTGGAAACAGCTATAGCTATATGTAGGTCAGATTTAAAAATACGGTCTGATATTCTTTTGCCGCATTCAGTTGCTAAAGCTCCACAAACTTTTACTCTCTGATACAAATTATCCTACAAGCCTTGTGAGTTTCTTCACAAATAGTGTCAGGAAAAGGTTAAATGCTCTACTTTTAAAGCTCTTCTGATTCTTTTGTCCTCTCTCTCTTGTCCACTTTTTCTCTCTTATCCTATAGAGTTCTATTACCATCTTTTGCTTTCTTTGTACCCGCGTGAGTGTCTTCCCCCTCTCTCTCCGTCTTTTTTGTTCTCTCTCTATCTCTACCTTTCACTTTCTCTCTTGTGTTTCTTTCTGTTCCTCTGACTTTTTTCCACTTTGTCTTTCTGTCACTTTCTTGCACAGTCTTTGTCTTACTCACTATCTCTAAATGCCATTCTTTCTCGGTTTCTCTTTTTTCTCGCTGACACTCTCTCTCTCCTTCTCTGTCCCCATTCCTTTTTAGGTTTTGCCTGGCGTCCGCTGCGCAGCAGCGTTCGCGCAGGCGAAATCTTTTGAGAAGCAGTATTTGGCTTTGTCCCGCCTCTCTCTTCCATTGGCTAGCTCCATAAATCTAGGCTAGCCATTGGAAGAGAGATATGTCCGTCATTGTACGAGGCGATTCGTGGGCTTTCTGTACATTTTTTCCCTCTCCGCCCCTTTTAAAACGTCATGCGGCAGTGGGCGGATGTTTTTTTTTTTTTGTCTCGGCCTGTTTGTTTCATTTCCAACGTGTGCTTTGCAGGGGTGGGCTGCGCGATTTCACTTTCCTTGAGTTGCTAGCAGGTAAGCGGCATATTTTGCTACTTTTTTTTAATCCCGTTCCTGCCCACCCTCCCGCTGTCTGTGAGCACGTTCCCGCCCCCCTCCTGCTGTCCATGTGCCCGTCCCCCCCTCCCGCTGTCCGTGTGCCCGTTAACCCGCCCCCCCTCCCGCTGTCCGTGTGCCCGTCCCCCTCCCGCTGTCCGTGTGCCCGTGCATCTTGTTTTGTACTCTGGTCCGTTTCCCAAGACGGGCGACTCCACGGCAGATAACGCTCATGACTTGGAGGTTTAGTCAGCATCAATAAACATTTACCGGGTGATTACCTAATCATCTCCAGTGTGAATGGGGGTGGTTGGGGGAGCAGCTCCGATGCTTGGCAAAGACGGTTGGGAGCCAGTAGAGAATTCCAATCATGACGCAAACATTTTAAGACTCCGACATCCACATCTGTTGCATACTGTAGCAGTGTGTGTGCACAGACAGTTCAGCAACACTAATGCCTATGTCCAGCAAGAAAGAGGCTATGGCGTAACCTCCAGAGCTGCTGATTTTAGAAATGGGGAACAGGGTTCAAGTCTCAACGTAGGCAAACCTGTGACTTAAAAATGCCTGTGTGCACTGGGAAAGCTGCCCGCACACCCCATGCCTGCTGTCTGCTATCTAGGCAGCCGCAACTGTGTCAAAAAATGTGTTTACTAAATTTAGTGCGGCCATATTGAATCTGTGTTCATGGCACAGGACAAATTCAGTGAATATAAGAGCATGCAGAACAAATGATAAATGAATCAAACAATAAGTGGACATGTAACGGGGCAGTTGCCACAAAGTGAAAAATACACTCGTTGGCGGGACAAAAAGCAAAGTTTTACCAATAAAAAGATAGGAATTCAGAAAGGCACACAAAGGGACAAAGTTGTGTGCGTGGTCTAAACATCCAGAGTAGATACAGCATGACTCGAAGAGCAGCTCATGCACACTGATAGATTCGACCTAAAAAGGATTGTGACTACTTGATCATGAACTCGTCAAAGAGGTGTTGGTGAACATTTAAATTCATAATCGACTTGAGATGCTTCCCTTAATAAGAATTCTAATCTAAGGCTTTGTTATAAACACTTTATGCTGTTTGCTTTTATGGACTTGAACAAAGGCAAGAAAAGTATCTTCTGAATGACCTCCACATCCTTGGATTACGAGTTGAGAGAGTTTGTTGTGCGCCAACTACAATTGTTAGGTTTCTAAAGGAAGCCTCAGTGAAATCCCAGAGAGGTTGAGCATGGTGGTGATATTCCAGCGGTTTCCAAAAACAGTTCTATGCAGCAGTGACATCCTAGCGAAAGACAGTCGATTTTTCATAAGTGGCACAGGAAACCGAGTCTTGCACAGCTTCCTCTCGTCACTTCTGGGATGCTTGGGCAGTTGAGGAAACCCCAGCAATGAATGATAAATGCACAAGCTCCTATATTCCTGTGCTACTGCTGCTTGTGTAAGTGAAAGAAAGAGCCGCTGGTTCACTGACCCCTGCAGTGCTCGGCCCTAGTCTTGAGGAGCAAGAGAGCCCAGTGCTGAAATCCTTTGAAGCTGAGCCTCCCTGGCTCATACTCATCCCCTCTTATAGACAGTTGCTCAGCAGAAGTCCAGTGAAGTGGAGTGGCTACTGTGCTCCTCTGTCTAATTTTTACTAGGTGTGTATGAAATTTGCATAATAATTGTTTGAAATTACTGCAGAATTAAGCAAAATACAAATCCTTTATTTCACACTATATTTTAGAGCGAAATGCATTCTCGAGTCAATTTTTGGTGTGGGGATGCAATAAATAAAAGCACTCTAAGCAACAGCTACTCCTATTCTGTTACTGTGCATTCGCAGTAAATTTGTACAGTGGAATGTGCCACTTGCAGTAAATTCTTACCACGAATGGCGCATAATTATGTAAAGAGGCTGGGGGTGAGTTGTGGGGTCACATTCCATCATCCAAATTATTAACAACTGAGAATAAATTCCTGAGACAGATTGTTGCTCTTCCACAGAGTACCCCATTACTCCCGCTCAGACTGGACTTGGATATTCAACCAATAACGGAGGAGCTGGGCCTAAAGCCCTTGACATTCTGGCGGCGTCTATGGAGTAGCCCAGACCTTTCAAACTACAGAGCTGAGTTGCAGGAATTTTTAGAGCTACCCAATGCCAAAAGAATTCCATGGCTGATTTACATCAAGGGAACGCTGGAGGCAATTGGACTCTCTGAACTATGGCTGGACCCACTAAACATCTGCCCAAAGACCCCAAAAAAGGTACTGGCGAGAGCTTATTACGATCACATGCTCCTCAGAGCCATAGACGGTACCCGGGACGGGTCACTGTCCAACAAGTTCATACAAACAAAAGACTCCTATCAACTCGAAAGTGTCCTAGATGCCACCACTCTACAATTAACTAGGAAATTATTTCTCCAATGGAGATATGGAACTCTTCCCCTAGCATCATTTACAGCATCCTGGTCTTCTCGCTCCTCTTTAGAAACTTGCCCGGCATGTGCACATCCAAAGGAGAATGACGTTCATGTTGTCTTCTTTTGCAGGGGCTATGAGAGGAGCAGGAAATACTGGCTAGTCCCTTTGCTTAGGAATCTGGGATTTAGAACTTTTCTACCCGCTTACAGAGTCTTAAAGACAGATTTATCCCCTACCGTAGTTTTTGCTCTATCTAAATTTTTAACCTCTATGTGGTATGCTCGAAGTCGTTGTCTAAAAACGATTTCGTAAAAAATTTGAAGACTCGAGACAGTTTTAAATTTGTGGTATATTTTACTTCTAGCTCTTATTATGATCACTAATGTTGTTTAATATGTTTTTTAAATTTTGTATAGAATGTAATGTATATCTTTTATGATCTTGTGATCGAAATAAAGATAATTCAAGTTCAAGTAAAGAGGCTTAACTGCATGATTTTAGGAATTTTTACTAAGCAGCATAACCCAAAACTCCCAAAAATCTGCAAATTACACCAGAGTTTTTAAAATATTGCCCATGCCTGCCTGTTACCCAAGAGCAGGAATGAGTTGGGGTGACCAATGCAGTTTTTCAATCCTACTGAGCTTGCGCAATCAGAAAGCTCACTCTACTCACTTTGACAAAAGCATGGGAATTAGCAAAGGCTTTATTTTTTTATAAATCATTTAAGGTACCCAATTAGGAGTTGGTAGTAGTACCGCACAAGATCTTACTATCCACTTCTGGAGCTGGGAAGATGGCCTACTAAGTTACTCGCTTAGTAGTGATGTATGTGAGGGCTGCACAGACAAGTGTTCGAATCCCGATGGGACCAAACTATCCTTTCATTCTTCTGAAGTCCATGTGCTAATAGAGATACTTATTACCCACAACCCTGCAAATGGTCAAATCCTTAGTACTAAGTAGAATATACAAACATTTGGTGGGGAGAAAAATAGGTGATAATGGTGGCAGGTAACATTTTCTCCATACTTTTTGACTATCAATTCTCATGGAACCTGTTAGGTGGTGTTACTATGGCTAAGTTTTCTCCCTATGTGAAGATTTTTGATTCAGGTTGACAAACAAAATCTGTTCAAAACCCCCAATTAATCATGTTTTTAGTTTTTGTATTGAGCACTTTTATGATTCATTGAATCGTAATAAAGTTGATATTGAATTGACAAAATGGTCAAATCCATAGCATTAAGTAGAATATGCAAACATTTGGTGGGGAGAATAACTGTTAATGGTGGCAGGCCAAATGTTTTATTCTTTCTATAGGTGAGGGCGGATGGCAGCTCATTCGCAGGTTTTCTTTCTGTAGTGGTGCAGAGTAATATGAGGAAGACGGGAAAGGGTGAAAGGCAAAATACATTATTGTTTCTTAGCGTTGGACAGAGCAACAAGCGAGGTGGATTAGGGTTTCGAGACAGCCAGGGGTTTTTATTCCAGTTAACTGGGGAAGGAGCTAAAAGCAGAGTTGGGAACGGTGACAAGACAACAGTCTATGTGCATTTTATTGGCGTAAGTAGTCATGGGGTGGAGGGGGAAGTAGGCAGAAGATGCCAGACTTATTCGATATGGCCCCCATCTTCCTTTATTTCTCACACTATGGGGACATTCCAGAGAGAGGAAAGAGTTCTAGGGGTGCACACAAGATGACATTGTGACTAGGATAGTAATCTCGACATCTTGGTGTTTTCCATCTTGGATTTCAGAGTGTGGCGGAAATAAAGTAACCCGTAACTCATTGTGTCTGCAGATTGAAAACCTAGGTAAATGATCCTTATTCGGCTGGTTTGTCAACTATTTATGTAAGCCTTTCTTGAATCAATAGTGATGCCATATCACTTTGATTAGTAAAATACTAATGCTGGAGATAATAAATCACTTACTTACATCAATTGTTATTTCCAAAGGGGATCTGGTTCTCTCGATCCACAGTGCCTCCATGTACCTGTGACAATATTTCCATCTGCACTTCCATGCACATAGTAGTTTTATGTCCCAAATTCTCTGTCCATCGGCATTAATATTTAAGCCCTATATTATCTGCATTTGGTTTTAACCAGATTAAACCTGTCTATCTACTCCTACAGGTTTTGGCTACACCCAAACTGTGTTTTTTAGTTTCACACTTTTGGTCTGAGGTTTAAGCATTATTTGCTAGATATTTATTTGTCTGTGTTAGGAATGCTCTGTTAAAATGTTTTCCTTCCTTTATATATTTTTTATGCTTCTGCTTTTTAGGTTTCGCCTGACGTAGCACTGCGCAGCAGTGTTCGCGCAGGCGAAATCTTTTGAGAATCAGTATGGGGCTTTGTCCCGCCTCTCTGTTCCATTGGCTAGCTCCATGAATGGAGGCTAGCCATTGGAACAGAGATGTGTCAGTCATTGCCCCAGCAGATTCATGGGCGTTCCTGCGATTTTTACTCATCCCGCCCCTTTGCGAACATCATTGCGGCGGTGGGCGGTGTTTTTTTTTTTTTTAATGTTTGTTTTGGTCATTTCTCCGAAGATGGCAGCCCGGCAGTAGCTTACTTGAGAAGCTCTGCAGTGCTGTCTTGAACCAGCGTGTGCCAGTTCCCGCCCCCCCTCCCGCTGTCTGTGTGCCCGTTCCCGCCCCCCTCCCGCTATTCGTGTGCCCGTTCCCGCCACCCTCCCGCTGTTCGTGTGCCCGTTCCCACCCCCCCTCCCGCTGTTCGTGTGCCCATTCCCACCCCCCCTCCTGCTGTTCGTGTGCCCAATCCCGCCCCCCCACCCTGCTGTCCGTGTGCCCGTTCCCGCCCCCCCCTCCCGCTATCATGGCACCTTGGCTTGTTTTTGTGTGTGTTAGAATCTTCAGATTATGCTGCAGATGATGGAGTATGTGGCAAATCCGTATCCATATTCCTGCGGAAAATGCTGTGGTCGCAGAATCGAGCTGGCTCTATCGAAGTTCTTTCTAGTAACATGGAATCTGCCCTGACCGTCTATCGCTTCACTTTACACTTTGTGATCCTCGTGGTTTGCAGTCCGACTTGTCTAAACTGTCCCGGAAGTTGGTTTAGTCTTCCTCTGTCTCCCTCCCTACCAGGATTAGTGCCTGTCACACCCTGCCCGTCACGCACCCCCGCCTAGTTCAGCATGCTGCGGACACCCTTCCACCCCTCCGTAGGGTCGCGCTCTCCCGCTCCTGAGGGGAGTCTGGTGTTGTGTTCGTGCACAGGGTGGAGTCACGTGTCTTTGGCCCACTCCCAGCCTCTCCCGAGGAACGGAGCACGCAGCTCTCTAATAAGAGCTGCTGGGAGTCTTCGGTAGCAAACACTACAGCTGGGCATTCCCACAGATGGGGGAAACGTCCAGGAACGTAACGTCTATTATTTATTAAACTAAAAAGCCTCCATCTAAAGTAGTATTTTTTTAAAGTCACGTTATTAGCATTTGGAGAATACACTGTCAATGTGTGGCACCGCAGCACTTCCGGAGTACGGATTCTATACATACGGATTTGTTATTTTTTTATCTGCATATTGTGTGTGGCCAGTGTAGATTGGTTTGTTCATGGTTTTGTTTAATCTTGGTCTGTATTAGTGACAAATATAAAGTTTCCGACCTGGATGTAAACATACTATATTTGAATGCTTGTGACAAAATGGCTTTGCCGTTTATTTGGTGGGGGTGACATGGCTGCCTTCAGCACTATGGACAGGTGCAGCACCGAGACTGGGACTGCACAGCGCTTGGTGCACACGCACATTCAAGGCCACTTCCAATAGGTGGGCACCTGTGTACTTGTCGCTCTGCTTACTACCCCTGACAAGGTGTGATTGGGTGGATGGAGTCAGTGGATGAATGGAGTTGAGTGGTGGCTAGGTGGATGGACTTAGTGGGTGGATGAAGTGTGTGTGTGTGTGTGTGTGTGTCTGTAGCTGTGTGTGTGTCTGTGTATGTGGCTCTGTGTATGTGTGTGTGGCTCTGTGTGTGTGTGGCTCTGTGTGTGGCTCTGTAGGTGTGTATGTGTGTGGGACTCTGTGTGGGTCTGTGTGTGGCATTTGCGAGATATTAAGCTATTGGCATTGTAAATGACAGTAGTTAAACAAGAAATAGGTTCTGTTGGGTAAGACAGATTATTTGAACTATGCTCCTAGATGCAAATGAAAACAAATCGGCTCTCTGATACAGGGAATAGTGTTTAGTGAGAAATCAATGCTCAAAACACAGAACAACAAAGTCATAAGGTCAAAGTATTGTATTATACATATTAATACATGGTTGCTTCTATACAAATCCGAATTACTTCATTTGTGGATTGATTATGAGTACATAACAAGACCGTCATATAAATTTGTGACTTTTTGTGAGGAAGTGCTCAGTGAACGTGATGATATATACAGTGTGGGGAAATGAATCTATACAGGTGTATATATAAGTACAGTTCAAGTTTGGTCAGAAGATGGTTTGATCTCAACCAAGGATTCCTATAATTTCTGTGAGAATCCTGGTGATTCTGAACCTATGGATTCGTCGACGTTTCGACCCTAGTGTGCCCCTGTAGGTGGTCATGGCGGGTCTTTCTCAAGACAGGAGGGGAAGGGCAGTTTCAAGATCAAAGCAGGGGTTCCTCAGGTTGATCTTGTATGGCTCAATGGCCTGTCGCATCTATCGTGTTGAACCAGCGGTTGGAGGCTCTCGAGAGCCAAACTTGAACTGAAATTGTATATACACCTGTATAGATTCATTTCCCCACACTGTATATATCATCACGTTCACTGAGCACTTCCTCACAAAAAGTCACAAATTTATATGACGGTCTTGTTAGGTACTCATAATCAATCCGCGAATGAAGTAATTCGGATTTGTATAGAAGCAACCATGTATTAATATGTATAATACAATACTTTGACCTTATGACTTTGTTGTTCTGTGTTTTGAGCATTGATTTCTCACTTAACACTAGTCCCTGTATCAGAGAGCTGATTTGTTTTCATTTGCATCTAGGAGCATAGTTAAAATAATCTGTCTTACCCAACAGAACCAATTTCTTGTTTAACTATTAAATACCCAGGTTCTGAGGGACACCGGGTGACCCCTTTTTGTAAATCATTGTAAATGACAGTGCCATTTATTTATCTGTTTTCAAAGCCAACACATAAATAAAAATGTTGTCATTTACAATGCCAATAGCTCTAACCTTTTCAAAGGCGAGACCGTTGCATTGTAAATGCTTGTTCTACAATGACACATCGAAGAGGTAGACTCAAGTTTACTTCCTAGGAAGAGGGGCCCCTGCAGTTTGCTGAGTCTGGCTGCTGACGGATGCGCTCTGTGGCTGGCCTTCTGGAGAGACATGAACATAAAAGAGGGTCTAGCAGTCTGACAGTGAGCAGGCAGGGATAGCATGAGATACAGAGCCTGACGGGGAGGCAGCCGAGCGGAGTGAGCAGAGCTCCTTGCCTGCCCTGTGAAAGACAAGCTGTAGACTGCAGTCTTGAGAAGAGAGATTAAAAAGGATGCATGTAGGAACACAAGAACTCAAGGCATGTCAAACTCCTACTGCCCGCCATGCACGAGACAAGACAATGCAGCTCCCACGCATTGTTCTCCAACCAACAGCAACGCCTGCCTAACCAACAACAAAGCCTGTCTATGAATATGCAACGGCCTAAGTTTCCTGGAGTGAATGTTGTGGTTTTCTTAGGATGATATTGCATCCTCATATGTACTGTTCAGTTTATGTATGAAATATTAATATTTATTAATGATATTAGTTTAACCTTCATGTTCTCTATGAATCATTTAATTGATGTCAAAGGTTAATAAAAAGTGGACTCCACACTAGATGTTGTCTATTATGAGCCCATTGTTTAGCCAGGAATCTACTTAATGAAATATTGAGACACCAGGGAGTTTTTATACACGAGCTCCAGTTTTTAACAGTTTCAAAACGAGGATGACTTCAGTTACATTAGGAGAAGAAGCCTTAAAATTCAGGGACTTATGTACGAGTCCCTTGTAACATTTTGTGAGACTCCAGCAGCGCAAATTACAGATTATTATCTATGAGTTCAGGTAGAGCACATCACTGGGGTGTCTTACTCTGCCCTCTGGAGGCGTTCCATGGGCATTGCAGTGTATTTTCCCATGCAACACCCATGGATTTTGATGCTTGGAAAGCGCCAAATCCATACGCCTCCCTAGGTGAGGTGTAACTAAAAGACATATCTTTATTTCTCCTCATTTTACCTCTTTCTATGTGTGCTGCACTTTGCAGCATACATGGAAAGAGGGAACGCCTCTTAGGATTGTTTTTGTGTAGGAAAGTGCCCCTGCCTGCACAACAACACTCCTGCCGACAACACATGCACCCTTCCACTATTGCGCAAGGGTGCCTGCTTTGGCACTAGGCTGCTGAAACGGCACCATCGCAGGGGTAAAGGACAGGAATGCACTGTATTCCATAAATACAGTCCATTTCTACCCTTTTCACTTTGGCTTGGGGCAGCACATCAAGGTGACTTTGTCCTCTGCCATACAACACATACCTGTAAATGAGGGCCTCAGTGCCTAAAAATTTAGAATTTGTTCCATTTTTTGTGAACGGCTAAACGAGTCCTTCTTAAAGTTAAAGGAGTAAATGAGTTGTTTGACAATGAAAACAGGAATTTAACGCCACATAAAGCGCCAACGGACTTCTTATGCCTTCCAGTTTTCAACTCTCTGAACGAAACTGGGTAAAACAATCGATCTGATAATTCAAAGTACAAATCTAGGCACAATAAGAATATACAAGGAAACAACTGTAGTAAATATGGTCAGCAGCCAGTGGAAGAACTGCAAGTGCTTAGTTAACAGTCTGCAATCTCTGGCCTAATTCCTTATATGTTTAGTCATTTAATTAGCGTTTTCTGGATATACAACATCTTATAAGTGCTTAATTGGAATTTTAGCCAAGAGCAAAGGCACACAGCGACAAAGACTCGCAAGCACATTGAAGTGGGTGCCGCTGGTTGAAGGCCATGCAAATATTAGAATTACAAGAGCCACATTTTGTAAATTATCACCCATATTCTCAAAAAAGTAAAAATGTGCCCCTTGTATGAGTGCTGACGATCCTGTATGGGACTGCATCATCGTCATCTCGCCCACAGCTCTAGGACATCTAACATTGGTTCGCGAAGTCTGCATTTCAGGGGGTTGCTGCGAAGACCCTCAGGGTCTGCCCATAGTGTTGGGGAGTGAGCCACACGCACCGGTATCCTTCTGCATCAAATTTGTGGACCCTGAGTTTCTCAGGGCTGGTCTCGGGGCAGATCATAGATTTATGGTTTTAAGACTACCCCTTGGGTGGCTAACCCCTGTTGTTTTCTATATTTATTGTGCTAGTCTAATTTCTTTACAGAAAGGTGTGTATTGTGCCAGGTGTCAGCGTTCCACTGGCCCCAGCTGCTCATTCTCACCAGTATCTGCTACCTCTCAGCAGGCTTCCATTTGTTTCCTATAGTGAGACATATATCACACCCCAGGGAGAACCCGCCATGAAAATGATGCTTTTCCACAAAATGTTCCTCATTGCCTTTATTTGCCTTGTACTGTGTTGTACTGTAGATTGTCTTCACTGTCTTACATTCATATGCAGACCCATATGCCTAGTGGGGATGCCCCCAGAATGTTGTTTGCCTGCACCCCTCATCATGGCTTGAAAGGCAGATAGAGGGTGCATTTGTGGGAGCATTCCTAGGGTGCAATGGGCTGCACATTCCTCCTAGGTACACTCTAGCTAGCTGCACTAGTGTAATCTGGCTCAGCCGGCCCTCCCGGTTTGCAATGTTATGTTGTACGAAGTGGCAAAAAGAAACATGTGCAGCTGCGCAAGTCAGCCGCTGTGCACCTTTTCATGTCAGCATGGAAAATAATGATCACAGCTCCTACTGCTGTTAACCTTCTTTGTGCTCCAGTGCCCAGTAAATGAGCAGAACAGGCCCTCTGGGCCACGGGTATATTGACAAACTGATAGAGTCATCTCAGAATGTGTGCTGGTCTCCTTTGGGATGTCAGCTCCGCTTAAATCTGCTCACAGGCTCCAGAGATGGCTGTATAAACCCCAATTGTGGTTTCTTTTTTAGAATACAAGATTAGGAAGGTTACTTTTCATATCATTAAGTTGGACAGGAGAGTGGCAGGGAAACCTAGGACCACATGTATGAACACATTTTCCCATAGACACAGAATGGGTAAAACCCTTTGATAATCTGGCACCAAGTTTAACGGATGTTCCGGGGAGCCTTCATGCCAGGGTGCTTTAGCATGATGAAATGAAAAATACATTTATAAAAGTGCACCAGGGCTCGAGTCGGGGTACCACGCAGGTGGACGGCATCCCCCCACTTATTTTACCGGGTGGACGCTGTCCCCCCTGCCAAACAGCTGGACTTCACTCTTTGGCCTCTGTGGGACGAGATCGGAGCTCACAGCACGCTGCTCACGCGCTAGCTTCTCCGATGCAATCGCATCTAAGGGGTGAGCGAGGGGAGGCAATGGGCCCGATGGTGCAAACCACATTTCGTGACGTCACTGCCGGCTGTGACGTCACTTCCGGTGACGGCGTCCCCCCACTTCTTTTTTTAGGACTTGTGCCCTGAAGTGCACTACTACACTAAGGTGTCTAGGTGCTGCTGCTTAGCAAGGAGAAGAAAAGAAAACATAAGTAGAACAAAGTAGATCCCCCAAAAGTGAATCATAGTTTGAAAAGCCAGATTTTGCAGAAGGAAAGTAAATCCCAAGTTAGCTCTCCTGACCTTCGAAATGACAAGATTGAATGCTGTGGAAGAACGCAGAGATCTGCTCGGGACATAATGTTGAAAACGCTGTTTGTAGTCGGGTGCCGAGTCATGCAGGGCTATAAGAGCAATACAGAGGGCTCTGAATTCAATCCTTCTCTTAACGGGTACCAATGTAGGAGGGGAGGGGCATAGGATACAGAATGGTATTTGAGAATAAGCAAAAGCAGCCGGGAAGCTGCATTTTGTAAGATCTGCAGTTTGTTTTAAAATCTTTTCCGAATATTGGTAAAGAGTGCACTGCAGTAATCAACTTTCGACATCTCCGAATTAATTAGTTGAGATGGAAGCGGTCATTGTCCACTATGAGTTCAGCTACTGGCCAGTGGGATCAGCACTGTGGGTGCTTCGGGCACCTTCATTGCACTCACAAGTAAGCAAGCCCTTTGCTTTCTCTTATGAGATGTGTGCACTCATCCAGCCTAAGTAATCAAATGAAGAAACCAAGAGCACAGCCCATTGCCTGGCACCACACACTGAGCACCCTGGTTAGGTCGCACGTGCACTATCAGTCAGTTGTCGCCTGTCACCCTTTAAGGAGCCAAGACTGAAGGCTTCCCCAGCTTTAAATGGGGACACCCAGTGCCAGTGCAATCCCAGCAGTTGCCTTGGCTGCATGTGTAGCAGCCATTTCAGAGTATTTTTGAGACTCGGCTCCAACAACGTTTGTGGAGGCCCTACTTGGTTTCTGAACACTAGGGAAAGAGAAAACAGAGGGCCATATTATCAAGCAAGGGCGATACATTATCGCCGCTTTTATCGGCAGGAAACTGCCGATGTGAATTCCCATAGAAGCCCAGGTTCTGGTGTTAACCTGGGCTTCTATGGGAATTCACAAGGGCATATTATCAAGCCCATTATCGCCGATTTAGCAGCAGTTTCCTGCCGATTAAAAGCGGCGATAATGTATCGCCCTTGCTTGATAATATGGCCCACAGTTCTTACCACCACCCATTGGTGTTGCCACTTGCACAAAGGATCAGGTCAGGCCTACTGTTTACTTATTTTGATACATGTTGATAGAGGATCATGTGTCGAAAGAACCATGGGGCCTAGAAAAAGAACCAATGCTACCTTCTCCCGTGTGGTTGCCTGACTTGATAGTCTTGGACTGGTGATTTTCCATCTGTCTTTAAGGGATGAAGGGGCATATTAGCAACGGACGGCGATAAATAACACAAAGCGCCATTAGCGCTTTTGAATTTATAGCCCTGTCGCTGGAATTTATCGCCCTGTTAGCGCGTTATTAACAACGCGTTTCTCCAGGGCGATGTAAATTCCAGCAATAGTGGGGAAATCGCCATTTTGCAGGGAACATTGCTGTTTTTCCAGGGTTGTTCCCTGCAAAAGGCGATATGCTTGATGATACGACCCTGTGGTCGTAACACAAGAATCCACCCCCCTATGTTTTTTATGTTTGAAAGCTTTATTAATTCCATGGCTGCTAGAGCAATTCCCGCTGGGTGCTGAAATATTCAGAAACCCATGCTCCATGACGAGCTCAGCTCGTCATGAGTGTATGAGAGGTGTACATCATGACGAGCTGAGCTCGTCATGAGCGTCGAAGGTGTTAATATACTTAAATAAACAAGGACAAAAGGAACTGTATGCAGAATATACAAAAGCAAGAAGATTATAACATTCCTAATGTCAAGAATCAATACATAAGCATTTTATAAGTTTTAAAGAGAGGGGAGGGAGAGGAAAGAAGAAAGAAAAAGAAAGAAGGAATAAGACAGAGAAAAGAAGAACAGAAAAGAAAAAAGAAAAAGAGCAGAAGAAAAACTCAGGAAAGGAGAATATGAGAAGGAAATATGACATAGCTGTATGCTATAAATATGCAACAAATTGATGAAGTATAATATACAGGAAAATAACCTGATAGAAATATATCAATATATACCAAATAAATGTGTAGATTGTTAATGGAATTAAATAGAGAATAAACATAACAATAAATCTGATTCATACACATGAAGAGAAAATAGTAGCGGGGAAAAAAAAATTCAGGGTGGTTTAAAATTCTCAGATGTGGTGGAAGAGGGACGATTCTTGACAGCAGATTGATCCAAGTAAATAGTTAACGGGAGCCAATAAAGTTCCACATTACGAGGGGGCTTGGAGGAGAAAGCAAAGGAAACATCTAATCTGTGAAAATGGCAAAGGGAGTTCCACCAATGTTGCAAAGAGACCTTTGTGAGAACTTTCCAGCTAGAGGAGATATGTTGAAAGCAAAGAGCAAGCATAAGATCAAAAAGATCAGCAGAATGAGGGGGTAAGGTGAGGCACCCCCCTATGTTAAACATACATGAGTCAGGATTTTAGCAGACGTTAGTTTTTGGCAAAAACAGCGGTTTTCGCCCCAAAACTAACGTCTGCTAAAATGCGTGGGCTGCCTTGTAAATATTGCGATGTGCACATCAGCAATATTTTACAGGTTGTACTTCCCAGTGACGCCCACTTTGCATCTCATTAGAGATTCAAAGTGAGGCGTCAGGAAAAAGGGGGCTAACATGCGCTACTGCATGTTAGCATCCCCTTGTAGATAGGGCGCTAATATTATCTCCACTTTTTTGGCTTTTAAAGCCAAAAAAGAGGAGATAAGGCACTTGTAAGTATGCCCCGAAGTTTGTAATTAAGTCTACCTGTGGTAAATGGCCCAAAGGTTCAGTGCAAACTGCCTTGCCTCACCATAAAGGCCTCTCTGTCATATAAACCATTAGTAGCCAGCATACTCTACATCTCTCAGGAGTTTTTGTATACAGTGCATGTTCCATAGTCAAAAATATGTATTCCATAAATATATATTCCATGATGTGCATGGAGGATGTTCCCCGTGCAAACTTGGGAATCCTCATCATTTCCACTTGCTTTTTATACAGAAAGGATAAAAAAGCCAGTTCTGTAAAGAAAAAATGTGTGGCAGGCACAAAATATGTTAGATTTAATCTCCACTGGTGTTGTACTTTACGTAATACCTCCCGTGAGCGACTAACTTGTTTGCAGTGCCCTAAGTTCCTGTCTCTACAGAGAGCATTGCAGCAGACAAGGATCAGTTCCAGAAGTAAATAAGCATTGGCAATGCCAATCGGTCTTGCTTAGCTTCACATAAAAGTGACTCCAATTGTCATTGCTTGTGCTTGTACACAGTAGTCAGTGAAAATAGTTGTATTATTGTCATCATTTCTGATGCAGTTTTCCCATTGACCACTAGGTGTTATTTAAAACGGAGCTCTGTTTGCAATGGTAGGTAAAAAAAAAACACCAAATTCAGCATGCCATGCACCCGCAATTCTCGCTGATTCCCAAAACCTGGATATTTTACAATTGTTTTTGTTATATGAATCTACAGTTTGAATACTAGCAAGTGGGTCCTCCTCCGGTGGGTGGCCTTGTTAATTTACCCATGAATTATCATAAGGGGTTGTATATTGTGCTACAGGGCATTCAGTGACCAATGTGTTCTCTTGTAAACCTGTCTTCTCTTGTCTTGCTGCAGCATTTTAGGCATGCATCTCTTCGGTTGTAAGTTTGCGTCGGAGAAAGACGGGGACACCTTGCCAGACAGAAAGAACTTCGACTCGCTACTCTGGGCCACGGTCACGGTCTTTCAGGTACATACCTCACCTTCATGTGCTAAACGATACTGCTTTAGTTCCTTAATATGACACATGATTGAAATGCAAGCCTGAGGCAAATTACCTTGCTTTTAATCATTTTTGAAATTGTAAAATATGTGTCAAAAATGAGCTTTGTACCAAACTTACACTATGAAGTGCAGTGTGTAATATGCAAGAGAGAGCATTACAGAAACCTGCGATATAAGGGATTCATATTTGTTATTCATTTATTTATTGAGGAGTTTTTTGTGTTGGATACTTCAGCGCAGAGTACAGCTCGAAATAAAGACAGTGGAAGCGTTGAAGTCCAATCATCTTTAGGTGATGCGCTCTGTCAGATGATGCTCATGTGCTACCATCAATCCTCTGGTCTAGTCAGCTCCGCCCTAGGAGTTTCCTGAACTTGGACATGATGGACGGAGAGCTGAAACTTTCCAGACACTCACCCCCAGTCACAGATCTGGAATGAATTTATCATCGTTCTTTAGCTCACATTGCTACCCCAGTTCAGACCCAGCTATATGCAAATCAGACTTGGACCTGTGCCTCATGGAAACAGTCCAGCCTGAGCTGCCAAGGTCTTCCCTGGACCAGAAACAAGCATCCTGGCTTCAGCATTGTGGAGACAAAACCCCTTGTCTGTAAGTCTACACTTTCTCCATCTCTGTCAATGCCAAAAGATGCGCATCTGCCTTTAGATGCCCACCAGACAATGAAAAGTTGACAATGAAATGCTATTTTAAAGGCTCTTGTTGGCTCTTGATGGTCTAAAACTACAGCTGATATTGCAGCTTAGCTTGCAGCCGGCTGCAGGTGTCAAATATATGCCTTTTATATGCACTAAAATGGATAAATGAGAGATGAAACATCTAAGTCTAATAACTTTCAATGTTGTTGATTATGAAAGATTAAACAATGTATTCCACTTGTAGACTTACAGTAACTGGTTTATTGTTGATTTTACAATTGATACATGGGAAGCTCCTCCATGGCACCTCCTAAAACCATCTGCTATGCTACACCTCAGTTACGAAAGTCAAATAATATTATTTCAACATTTGGGATGGGCTTCCACCTTGGTAAATACGAAGGCTCTAAGGAAATAGAAGATATTGTATACCCCAAAGGCTATAAATCTATCCATATGTCCACAATCCTAAATTGAGAAACCCTCAAGAGGCTCCAAGCACAAGGACAACAAAGTAAAGTTGAAGAGATGAAGAGGAAACACTGCCTTGAAGCCCAGGTTCCATTAAGGAGAAGGTTTTCACGCAGGCCACTTTTTCCATAGTTAGGTTAGGTTCCACTTGGAGATTGGATTCAGGTAAGTTGTTTCTACACAGAGTCTTTGCCTGCTCTGAATGCATTGCTAGAAGCTAAACTATTGGCTAGCTGCCCTATCTGAACATTTCAAGGTTTTGTTATCTGAAGTTCCTTATAACTTATATTTTTGGCTATATTTGAGGCTTTCTTAATCCAAGGAACCAAAACAACGGCATCTCCAGTGTTCTCTTGCAATACGGTTGGTGGCCCTTGGGACAGGAGAAATGCTAACAAGTTAACGAGTTTTCCTCCCGTATTTTCCCATAGTCTCCTCTTTGTCCTCATTACCTATGTCCTGGTTGGTGGCAGCCTTTTTATTGTTTTGGAATGCAGTGGCTACTCCCAGGGGAGCATCTTTTCTTGACATTCGGACAATGTGCTCAGTTCTTTCTATGGTAATGATTGCAATACTCATTCCAAAAATTAGTAAGAGTGCCAGTACAGAAGTGATTGTCAATCAATCAATTAATCAGAGTACTTGTAAAGCACGCTACTTACCCGTGAGGGTCTCAAGACGCTGAGGGGGGGTGGTGCAGCTACTGCTCGAAGAGCCAGGTCTTGAGGAGTCTTCTGAAGGCGAGTAGGTCTTGGGTCTGCCGTAGGTGGGTAGGGAGGGTGTTCCAGGTCTTGGCAGCGAGGTAGGAGAAGGATCTGTTGCCGGAGGTTGTTCGTTGGATGCGGGAGACAGCGGCGAGGGTGAGGCTGGTGGAGCGGAGCTGGCGGGTGGGGGTGTAGAAGCTGAGTCTGCTGTTCAGGTAGGCAGGTCTGGCGTTATGGAGTGCTTTGTGTGCGTGGGTGAGGAGCTTGAAGGTGATCCTCTTGTCGACGGGGAGCCAGTGTAGGTCTCTAAGGTGGGGGGTGATGTGGCTGCGGCGGGGACGTTGACAATCAGTCGGGCTGAGGTGTTTTGGATGTGTTGTAGTCATCGTAGGTGTTTGGCTGGGATTCCTGCGTAGAGTGCGTTACCATAGTCCAGTCTGCTGCTGACGAGGGCCTGTGTCACCGTTCTTCTTGTTTAGGACGGGATCCACTTGTAGATCCTGTGGAGCATGCGGAGGGTGTTGTAGCAGGAGGAGGAGACGGCGTTGACCTGTTTAGACATGGAGAGGGAGGAGTCGAGGATGAATCCTAGGTTGCGTGCATGGTCGTGGGTGTCGGTGCTGTTCCCAGTGTGGTCGGCCACCAGGAGTCGTCCCAGACTGAGAGGGTGGGTCTGAGGATAAGTACCTCCGTCTTGTCCGAGTTCACCTTCAGACGGCTGTTCCTCATCCAGTCGGCGACAGACTTCATTCCCTCGTGGAGGTTGGTTTTGGCGGTGTGCGGGTCCTTGGAAAGGGAGAGGATGAGCTGGGTGTCGTCGGCGTAGGAGATGATGTTGAGGTCATGTTGGCGGGCCACTTGTGCGAGGGGGGCCATGTAGATGTTGAACAGCGTCGGGCTGAGGGATGAGCCCTGGGGGATGCTGCAGGTGATGTCGGTGGACTCAGATCGGAAGGGCGGGAGGTGGACGCTCTGGGTTCTGCCGGAGAGGAAGAACGTGGTCCAGTCAAGGGCCTTCTCTTGGATTCCGGCTTCTAGGAGGCGTGTCTTTAGAGTGCGATGGCAGACCGTGTCAAAGGTGGCTGACAGGTTCAGGAGGATGAAAAATTGCCGTAAAAAAATATTATTCCTTTTTTGTTGCTCCTGGTTCATTTCTTGGTTTAGTGCTGTCACTGATTCACCTGGCATGCTTCCGTCTGAAACATCACTTTCACTGATATCATTGATCACCGCTGGTATCACTGTTTTCCCAATTGCTCCCCTCTCTTTGTTTTCAAATAAGTGATCATACTTTCTGTGAAATGTCAGAGTGCGACTTGCCTGGTAATCTTTGAAATCTCTGTGGAACTTCCGTTGTTTTTTTGCTGTTATTTCCTCCCCTAATTTTCCCATACGTATCATAAAATTTTTAATAAATTCTTCCACCACTTTTTTTTATACCAATTTACCAAATTCAATGAGTACTCCTTCAATCTCAGCAAGGAGTTTACTTCTGTCTTTCAGAGCGTATTTGACAATAATACGCATCATTGTAAGTTAAAACGCAGCAGAGTTATTGGACCACTCCTCAAACATGTCTGGATTCGGATCTTCATATGTTGGAATACTGAATATTCGTAACACTCGGTGCACACACCCCACATCAATATATCTCTGAAGTGATTCCGCTTCCCACCATTTAGATAACTCTTTCTTATGTAATTTTTCTAACTGATGGTTTAGAGATTGCACTTTGATTTCTTCTATTATATTTTGCATTGAGGTCGGTGTACTACCACTGGCCCCCATCTGAGTAAAAAATATTTTATTGGCAGTCTCTTTCCTTTTGGCTTCAAGACCCGCAACCATTATTTCTTAATTATAGTTCTTTTCTTCTATCTGCCTGCAAGCTCTGACTCCAAGACTCCTCAGTCTCGCGGCGTTTCTGTCAGCTCCCAGCCCTTCTGACCCATAGGATGCATATCCCAAGTTCGGAAAACCAGGACAAGAGTTACTTACACTCACCGTTGCCTCCAAGACTGTCTCCCACGTCCTCCGACGCCGTACGACATCCAGGTGCACAGGCAAGGGCTCCGCCCGCTATAGTCTGAACATTCAGGGCGCTTCACTGTGTGGCAATCACTGCCTCTTAACGTCGGGTTCAAGCTCAGCGCTTCCCGTCTTCATGCGCAGTTAGAAATTCTTTTACGGGAAGTTTCGTCTCAACGCGCTCTCGATTCCTCGACGTCTCGGTCAAATTCAGATAGAAGTTTTGTAAGAAAGCTTAATGTGAATTCACGCAATCTAATTTTTACTGAACATGTCAGTAAAACATCTATTGACTTCTTAGATGTACAAGTATCTATAAAGGGTGATAAATTAGAGACAAAACTGTCTTGGAAAAAAACGGCAGGGAACAGTATATTAAGCGCTAACGGTGCACATCCTCCGAACCTCATTTACAGTATCCCTTAAGGGGAGTTGCTGCATGCAAAATGCAATTGTAGCACAGAAATGACATTTAATCTTGAAAAAAAGATCGCGTGCAAGAGTGGAAGAGGTCAGTAGAAATGAGCTGTTACACCCAGCGAGACGGGAGCAAGACTCTTTATTTATAATTTATAACTACTTTCTCTTGTCAGGTAAAAGAAGTGCGTAAAATATTAAACAAACACTGGCATGTTTTACGGATAGATGACAGACTCAAGAAGAGTTTAAATAGCAATCCTCAGATCACCTTTAAAACAAGTGGATCACTACGTGATGAACTGAGTCAGAAGTTAATAACCAGAGGTGATATGATGAGAAACACTGGCCGCCCAGGTTCTCGATGCTGTAAAAATTGGAAAGCTTGTAGTAACAGTGTCAATTGTACCAAGTTCCTTTTTTTTTTTATTTTTTTTTTTATTTTATTGTTTTATTGCAAGGAAATACAGCAAAGCATATTAATAAACACAAAAAGAGAACAGAATGTCTTAAAAAAAAAGAACAAATTATATAATAAATTGTTAACAGAGTACAAAATGGAAGAACAAATAGAGAATACATAAAAATTAAATCCACTCGGCAATTGGTGCCCAAATTTTTTCTCCCGTGATACTTTTTTTTACCCCCTTGAGCTTATAGATAGCAGATTCCATATTAAACATAAATAGTAATTTTTCCCTCCACATAAAGAACGTGGGGGGATCCTGACTAATCCATTCTTTGGTAATACAGGATCTAATTGCGGCCATGCATAGAAAAAGAAAATATGAAGTTGGTCTAGGCCGAGTAGTAGTGTGATCTATACCAAGCAATACTAATTCATTAGTTAACTTTATATTGCATTTCAAAATAATAGACAACATTTTTTCAATTTGTTGAAACAGTAATGATAATTTAGGACAAAAAAAGAACATATGCAATTCATCGGCTGCAAACAATCCACATCGACTACAATTTGTGCCTACCGACGAGCTCCATTTAACTACTCTTCCAGGAGTATAATAAAGGTTATGGATACACATAAAGTGTTGGGATTTCATCATCCCAGTTATGAGACATTCTGCAGCCATTCTAATTGACAATACAATATCGACATCTACTATACCTAGACTGTTAGCCCATTTAATCTGACATTGGCTTAAATCATCCCCGTATTCCTGCATTAGGGTTGAATATATAGCACCTATCCGAGGTTTTCTTTGTAAAAGCTCTAGTAAAGGATTTTTAATCGGTGGAATTGCGGGATGGCCCTGTAGGAAGCTACGAAGTTGTAGGTATTTAAAAAAATCATTTCTTCCCACAGAAAAATTGGTCATTAAATCCTGAAACGAAATCATTTGCCCATTACAAAATAAATCACCCAGGTGCTTAATTCCTTTCTGCTGCCACCTATACATAATTAAATCATGAAAAACTTCTGGGAATAGCTCCATTGATAGAAGAGGAGTGTACAAATTTAATTTTGCTAGTTTAATATGTTTTCGAATTTTCTGCCAGACTCCAAAAGCTGATTTCAGCGTCTTATATTTAGTTTTTATGTGATAGCTGGGTTCTACTATTCTCAAAAAGCTACCCTTAACTTTCTCGCCCAACATCATTTGATAGATTGTAGGAGTCTGACATTCTGCAAATTCAGTTCTTTCACCCAAAATTAAGGGGCCAATATATTGTAAGACAGCACAAAAGTAATAAAAAAGAAAATACGGTACATCCCATCCGCCACATTCCTTACTAAGGATCATTTTTTTAGCAGCTTTTCTGTGGCGTTTATAGCCCCAAAGAAAACGAAATGTGGTTCTTTCTAAGTTTTTGAAGGAATGTATTTGGAAATCCAGAGGTATTGTGCGGAATAGGTATAAGACCTTCGGTAAAACCAGCATTTTTAAAATGTTGGTTCGGCCAAAGAGGGACAACCGTAAATGATCAAGACGCTGTAATGAAGTGTTAATTTGGGTGATAATAGGGTTTAAGTTGCGCTCTGGTATTTTTTCTATAGGTAGCGACATTTTAATTCCTAAATATGTGACTTCTGAAGTGGTAGGGATATTTGCTGGTGGGTTTTCTCCTGAACACAAAACTTGAGTCTTTTCCAAATTAAGTTTATAACCTGAGAAGAACCCGAACTGTTTAGCAATCTGATCAATAATAGTTAAGGCTGTTTGGACATCTACAGTGGTTATCACGATATCATCGGCATAGGCAAGGACTCGGTAATCGATATTAGCTACATGTGTGGGTTTAATATTGGCTTCCGAAAAAAAACGGTTAATTAAGGGATCAATATAAAAAGCAAAAAGTAAGGGAGAACAGGGACATCCCTGACGGGTACCCCTAGAGATTAATAAAGGTGAAGATAATTGTCCGTTGATTCGAATATATGCTTTGGGGGTAATATACAAAGTTTTCAAAGCTTTAATGATCCCCTGACCTAATCCCTTCCTAAGCAGAATTTCCCAAAGATAATCCCAAGCAACCCGGTCAAAAGCTTTTTCAGCGTCTAAAAATACAAGTCCAATATTGGACCGAGTTGCTTGGGACCAATCCAGAAAGGAGATCACACGTCGGATGTGGTCAGCGGTGTCTCTAGCTGGGATAAACCCATGTTGATATTTAGAGACTAAGGGGGAAATAATATTAGAAAGTCTAACCGCTAAGATTTTAGAAAAAATTTTGCTATCAGAATTTATAAGTGAGATAGGACGAAAAGATGAGGGTAATAACGGAGGTTTACCTTTTTTAAGAAATACCGTAATAATAGAATCATGCCATGATTGAGGGGAGTTACCTTGCTGTGCGTTTAGACATAAATCCAATAATTCTGCTTGTAATACATTCCTAAATAGTTTATAAAATTCCAAAGGAATGGCATCAGGTCCTGCAGCTTTGCCTGAGGCTAGGGACATTAGGGAAAGTTCGATCTCCTCCCAGGTGAATGGTAAATCTAGTTTCTCCTTCTCATCAGTAGATAGAATAGTATTCAATACTGGATCAACAAACTGATTAATCTGATCTAAACAATCAGAACGATCATCATCTGTGTACAGTTTGGAATAAAAATCACTAAAGACTCTCAAAATATCTTCCATTTTACTAACTGTAACCCCTAAATGGTTATCTATTTTACTAATACTAGCAAAAGCCGCTTTCTGTCTTGCCCTCTTTGCCAATATTTTGCCCGAGTTTTCTCCAACTTCATATAGCTCTGTCTTGAATGCAGAGACTTGTTGTGCAAATTTCGTAGCAAAACGTTGGTAAATCGTATTTTTTAGGGCTGCTAGTTTCTTTATAATGGTTTCCGTAGGTAATCCTCGCTTATATGACTGCATAAGTTGAACTTCTAGAGATCTAAGATTTTTAAGTTCAGAAGTTACCTGGGCTCGGGTTACTTTTTGTTTGTTTAATGAATAACTCAGTGTTTCACCCCGAACCCCACATTTGAAAGCATCCCAGACTATTTCTGGTGATGCAGTGCCTTTATTATTAAGAAAGAATTCCGGAATCCAAACATTCATGCGATCAACATAGGCTGGGTCATACAGTAATTTACGGTCAAAAGACCATGAGCGGGTAGTATTAACGATATTCAGTGCAAGCTTGAGTATTAAAGGATTATGGTCTGAGATAACTTTTGGAAGGACCTCATATTCTACTTGAGCTAAGTCATTATATAATCCCTTATATACAAAAAAATAATCTAATCTAAAAAATCTTTGGTGCGGTGCAGAAAAAAAAGTGTGCCCAAACATACCTCCTCTTTTCTCATATCCTACATCAGTTAGTCTGTACTCTTCGATGATCCCTTTAAGTGCTATAAATACCTTCTTCTTCCTACCCTTGTATGGAATCCTGCTATGGATATCAAATGTTTCTTCTAAATGTAGATTAAAATCTCCACAGAAAATAATATTGGGTGGCCATTGTGCCAGCTCTACATTTAGAAAATCAAGTGCACCAGAGTCGTCCAATATAGAACCATACAAGGAATATATAGTAACTACCAATCCTCCAACTTTAAGTTCAGCAATCACCCACCGTCCAGATAAATCCTCTTTAACTCTTTTAACTTCCCCCATTCCACGCCTCTTGAGTATTGCGACCCCTCGTGTTGTGGAACCCTGACGAGAGCACCCTACCACTTCCAACCCAAGATCTTTTAGGGTCCCTCTGTTAGACCAGGCAATATGGGTCTCTTGAATGCAAACTACATCCACCCGCATAGTTAATAACATCTGGGCCATTATACCTCTTTTTCTTTTATCATTCAAACCACATACATTGATAGAATATATCGATAAATTAGCCATTATAAAGCATTTTTAAATGAGCTTGGCTGAACACAAACATATGAGCAACAACTGTCGAACTTCGATATCTACCAAAAATAGATCTTAAACAAAAAACAAATACATCTTCCAGCTGTATGACCTTGCACCCCAAAAGAAAAGCCTCTTCCCACCCACCCACTCCTTTGTCCCCCCCACCCCTCCCTTCCCCCACCACCCCCCTACAAGAAGCGTAAGGGCTATTGCCCTCATTGATGGAATGTGAGTATCAGCTGTGAGTTCCATCCGGGTCTGACCCTCCTGACAAAATACCAAAAGAAAATAGGGTGTATCTGGGACCAGAAAAAACAGCAAGAAAAAAAGAGAGCAGTTACGTATCAAAGCATATTACTGCTAAGGGGGTCAGCCTATTCAAATTAACTGCAATGTTGAACATAATCTTGTTCCTATAACACTTATTACATAGTCTCTAAGTATTGTTGCGCTTTTATCTCCGATACAAAAAAAAAGGTTCTTCCTTTATGCACAACTTTGAGTTTAGCAGGGTTAAGTAAGAAGGTTTGACCCCCCTTAGCTTGCATTGGTGCCATAAGCTGTTTTAATCTCCAACGTTGTTGAACAGTTGCAGCACAAAAATCCGGTCTAACAAAGAATTCGTGCCCCAACCCTTTTCTAGGTTTAGAAGGTCTTGCCAAATCATAAAGAATCTCACGGAGAAGATAGTTCTGCACACAGATGAGAATAGCCCTTGGATGTTTGTTCCTCCCTTCCTGGTCTGTCTTTTGATTAAATGGGAACCGATGGGCTCTTATAATTTCCTTATCCCATTCCCATCCAGTGAGATCTTGAAAAGCATCCGAAAACAAGTCTATTACAAAACGTCGAATGTCTTTCCCTTCTGATTTTTCCCCAACTCCCAAGATGCGCAGATTGTTGCGTCGAGCACGATTCTCTAAATCCGTTAACTTCCAGTCCACGTCTTGCCTAGTACTGTCCAAGTCTTTGATTGAGTTCTTTTGTAGCGTTAACTCATCCTCTACTGCTGAAATACGCGTTTCAGTCTCTTGCACTCTCAAGTTAGTATCCGTACTAGACTTGGCCAAACGTCGAACAACATTTTGAAGTTTACGTACTGCTCCCTGAGTCCGAAGACCCTCCGCCTTGGTTTCTTCTCTGTGAGTTAGAATCATACGATACATTGAGGCCTGTAACTTATATATGGACTTTAAGGTGATCTCCTCAGTTTCCTCTAATAACTCAGGAGTTTCAGAATTTTCATGATCGAATTCATTAATATTAGCACCGGCCCCATCCCATTGAGGTTGATTCATTGCTGTTATATTCTCCTTGGATTTTTCCTCTATGACCTTGCGGACCGTATTTGAAACTCCTTCATTAGTTAGAAAGTCAGGGCCAAGCATGTCTTCCTCTGTAATTTGATTACACTCCTCCGCCCAATCTTTTACCTGAGAGTGTTCCTCATTTAGGAGCTCCTCCTCCAGATCACCTTCTGAAGCAACAGATAAATCAGACATTGAAAAAAATTGGCCCCCAGACTCTACAGATTCTGCATCATGGTGTTGTTGTAGGTCATTTGGTCTAGGTGAAACTCTAACTCCCTCTACAGCAAGGCAAAGCTCAGATACTGCATCGTCATCGTTAGCTTCCCCCCTTACACCAACATCTTCATTAGCTGCAGCTAAAGCAGCATCAGTTTTAGCTGATTGGTTCGAATTGGTTTTATCGGGATTAGAGCGTTCTGTAGCCTTTGAAGGAGTCAATTCAATCGTAGAGCTTTTATTAGAGATAGTTGTAGGCTTTTTCTTGAATAGCTCAGGTATTGTGGGCTCTTTAGAAACTCCGTTTGTTTGTGAATTATGGTGTTCTGGGTCTGCTGTTGTGGTAGTGTTTGCAGCATTTGCAGAATTCACAGCATTTGTGGAGTTGGCTAGAGTAGAGGCATTTTTTTTTGTTACTCTGCCTTTGGGAGCCATGTTAAGTATTTAACAATATATCCCGTACAATATATAAAAAAAAAATTAAGAATAGAAATATAGGAGGAGTCTTTTCCAGTCACTTAAATCATCTCTGAGAGATCGATACTTTCTGGGTTTGCTGGCTGCTAAGAAAAAGTTTTTCAAGCACCGCAAGTTCCACAATGTAACAAATTAAAAAAAAATGTGTTCTCCACTCACCAAAAGTGTCTTAATTTGAACGTGCAGCAGGAGGAAGAAAGCTGCTACAATTTCTAGCTGCTACAGTTGCTAGCTGGAAAAGCGGTTTGTGCGAGTACTGCTGATAAACGCTTTCAATCGCGTCCTTGAACTACACAACGACCGAAAGCACCGGCCGTATCCTTCGAAATAATATTTGCAACAATGTAGCCCACAATGTAACAATGTAGCACTCCGCCCGTTCAGACGCCCAAGCTGCGTCCTCCACACGCTTCGCTGCAGCTCATCTCGCCTGGTCTCGCAGCCGACTCCAATTTGCAAGCGCCGCGGTTGAAAACGCCGCGGACGCTCGGAAGCACCTGGGTCCCCCGCCAACCAACGGGGAAAAAGTCAGCACAGTCCTGCAACTCGGACCAACGGCTCCGATATCGCGTGTAGAACAACGGAGAGCAATCGATCTTCTCTCCTTGGCGCCTCGGAAAAGACTCCGGCACTCAGCTCAGCTCCGCTCACAGATGATCAGCAGCAGCAAACACCTCTCTCATGCCAGGCTGGGACAGATCCCCGGAGAGAACTCGAGCAGCTCCTCACACGGCTGCAGTAGCGGCCGCCATCTTGCTTCGTGCCTATCTGATACCAAGTTCCTAATGTCGAATTTTAACAGAGAGTTTGTGATTAAGAAACCCCTAACTTGCAACACTACTCATTGTGTATATTCTCTAATCTGTCCCTGTAATAAGCTATATATAGGGAGCACGATACATTGTGTGAAAAAAAGAGTCTTGAAGCATGTTCGATGCCATTAGGCATAATAACAGGCAATACCCGGTGGCACGTCACTTTTTTGACTGCCATTTTCAGGATGAAAAGCTATTGAGAATGGTGGTGATTGATGCAGTATTAAATGGAAGGGGTGGTAATCGTGAATTACAACTACGTGAGCTGGAATCGAGATACATTATTGATTTCGAAACTCTGTTACCTAAAAGTTTAAATTCCAGTGAGGAACCTGCTATCCATCTGTATGGTTGAAAATGTAAATTTAAAGTGCAGAATGTATCCTGGAGGTCTCTTTTTTAATTGTGTTTTCAAATGTAATATTTTCTATTTTTCATACAGGTGCAGGCACTTTTCCCTTCTTTTTTGGCAGTGATGCATGTGGAATCTTTTGTCTTCCATAATTTGTCTATATGAAATGGCCATATTCATTTTGACGATGTATTTGATTTTGTGAATTATATTAATTTTTCAAGCCCACTTGGGCTAAAGAGTAAATTGAAATGACAAGGTAAAAGTAGATCAGTATGTGCATAGTCCATAAATACAGGACTGTAGTGGTGGTTTTGTTGCACTGAACATGCACTGACATTGATGTATTGTAATATTATGATCGTATTTTCCCACTGGGGCAGGATTGGTGATGTATGGATAACTTAATGCATACATGTCTTGTGCATATACACATCGGACAAGATTTACCAGTGTGGCAAAACGTCCGCCATAGATTTTAGTTGCAGGAATAATGAATTTAAATACAATAAAGTGATTTGGGAATGGTTTCTACTATGTCCCTATGTGGTTTCCAGGCAAAAACAATGGTCATATGAGCTGTATAATATTTATAATACAAAGTTTATTACGTAAACCAGTAAAGAATAATCGTGTTAAAAAAGCCGCCACAGTGTAAACTGCTGTAATCACTTTGTATGGGTGAAGTCCTTCTTTTAGTTTTTGTAGAAGCATTTAAAATGGCAAATGAAAGTTTGTTTAGTTATGACCATGAGCAAGGCGTAAAGCGGAAACGCATTGTTTGGTGTCATTAAAACTTAATCAAAGCCTACCGGACTGGGCGAGCACTTTCTGCTGTTAGTGGAGAAGAAGCTGTGTGCGTGTGTATATATATATATATGGCGCTCTATCCACTGGTGCCATGACTCCTAAACAGAGCCCCGCTTTTGGAATATTTTGTACAAATCCCTTTCCTCAAGGGAATGAGTCAGCACTCACGGACCAGTATTTCCCAAGTTCTTTATTTTCTTTTCTGTTAATTCTCCAACATAGGCACAAACCAACGCATTTCGCAACAACAGTTGCTTGTTCACGGTCCGTGAGTGCTGACTCATTCCCTTGAGGAAAGGGATTTGTACAATATATATATATATATTTATATATATATATATATATATATATATATACATACATATATATATATATATATATATATATATATATATATATATATATATATATATATATATATATATATATATATATGCACACATATCATGGTTTTCCGTCAGTCATAATCATTCCTTGGCAGGTTCAAAAGTTAGTCTCATTTTGCTTCCATCAGCATAGGTCATTGAATCAGCCCACTTCAGACACTGGCTATTTACATTGTGACAGCTTTGTCTGCAAATCTGCCTAGCCTAGAAAGTAGTCCTCTTCAGAATCAGAGCTGGTGAGCCGACCTGTGGTTTCATTTCAGCTTTCCTTGTTTCCATGTTTTTCTTGTAATTTGCATACAATGCAAGTACTCTTTGGAAAGTAGCTTTTAATTCTTGTAACTGCTGTTGCATATGCTTGAAAATAATTTGGAGGCTTTCCAATGCCAGACCCATTGGCTTTGACAGTGCTTGCTTCCATTATTAGGGGGTGTGCTTCCTCACATCGCCTTATGTGTGCATGACATTGAAAGTTCTACAGTAACTGACACATATCCTTAATCAATATTTCTTGTGTTGTTGCATAACAAGTGTGAATGAACTACTAATGAAATATTAGTGCCTGGCTTTTAAATCCACAAATGTACTTCTCTTCAGATTCTGACCCAGGAGGATTGGAACAAAGTTCTTTACAATGGCATGGCCTCCACGTCTTCTTGGGCTGCTCTCTATTTCATCGCACTGATGACGTTTGGGAACTACGTTCTGTTTAACCTGCTAGTGGCCATCCTCGTGGAGGGATTTCAGACTGAGGTAATGTGTTCCACTGATGTATGTGTCAATGTCTGAGAACTGTTGGGGCAAGACATAGACATAGAAAGAGGAGAGCTCAAAGACAAAATGTATCAAAGAAATGGTGATGAAACGGAGTGAATTGAAAAATGGCAAGGAAAGAATTTGAGATACTCATTGACAATTACAAAGGACCAAACTAGATCAGTTGAGGTTTAAGAAAGAACTGAGATTGTATGTGTGGTGCTAAGTAAAGGATGCACGTCAGCTGCACAAGCCCACAATATTTTGAATCTATCCAATGCTCTAAGGATTGATTTATGAATGTAACACGATTCCTTTCAATTTCCCCACATTTGAAATTATAGTTGTATTATGTTTAAACACTGCATTTCCCAGCATCAACATATTAAACTGATTTGCAAGCTGAGAGGATGGCTCGAGTATGTATATGGTAACGTGCAGGTAAGTGAGCCCCATAGCTAATTATTTATATTAACTGATATCAAAGGCGCTTAATGTCCATTTTTGAGCTTATTACAGTAAGCAAAAAATTACAACCTGAAGCCAAATCTGTTACATTTACCATACAGACTAAAGTGTCATCTACACATCCATGATAGTGGGTCATTCTGTTTGATCTTGACTTCTTTTGTCCCTTTCAGGACAACATCATACCCAACTGTGGCTATCCTCTGCTATTTGAACGAAGTTCCTGAGCTAATCCATCTCATTCACCCCATAACTAAGGCCCAGATTACGAGTCTGGCGGTTGAAGGACCACCAGACTGCGTGGGTGCGGCAGTGGCAACCCAGCCACCACCTTACCCGAGGTCTTACCGCCCTATTAGGACTTTAGTGGTCAGACTGCCATTGCACCACCACAACCGCCAGGAAATTGCGTTCCCTGGTGGTTCTGCAACGGTCTGAGGGCTGCAATATGCTTGGTGGTGCCCTGAGGCACCGCCAAGCATATTACAACTTTCCTCACCGCCAGCGGTGTCATGGAGGTTCTTCCTCTACGTAACGGCTGGTGGTGAGCAAAGAAAGGGGGGCCTACCTCTTGCTCCTGTGCACAGGGGGGCTGGCAGAGGGGTACATCTTGTGCCCCCCTGTAGATTTGCAACCCCAGTTCCTGCAAGGGAAGAAATGCACAATATGGTCCATTCCTCCCCATGCAAGAACATGCACTGGCGGTTCCGCGACTGTGTTTTTCAAGGCTCATAATGAGCCTTTAAACAGCACCTCCATAGGATTGCCACGTCGCCCGCCCACTTGCCCACAAGATTACTTGTAATCTGGCGGGTGGTTGGTGGTGAGTTTCGGCTGTCCTGGAGCGGAGCGATGGCATGCCACCCGCTCAGGGACCGCCGAAACTCGTAATCAGTGTGTATTAAACATTATTATTCCTTTGATTTCCTTTGAACCTTATTACCACATTTAGCAATTCCCTTTGTGTCCTTTCTCAGATCAAAACTCTTACTTAACACTTTTCTTTCACTGAGTTGCCACGTTAATGCCCCCTCTGCTCTTCACTCGGCAGAAATACTCATCAAAACCTCGCTTGCCTTGACTCCAAAGCCTGTTTCTCACTGGTCACATTGCCTTTAACCTTTGTCCCTCTCCAAATGATCCCACTCTTGACAGCTTTTACGCATGTAGTCACTGCCCACTGGCTACCCATCGTTAATACATAAATCACAACCCTTTCCTTGACATCCTCTCATTCATCATCCTTACATAATTTAACACACGAGTCCCCACAACACATGCCGGACCAGATGGCCAAAGAAGTCCTGATCCTGTGCTACACTTTGTACATAGCCCTGGTTCTAGAATTGGACAAGGGAAGCTTTCAGAGCAGAGTAGCGGCAAATAATGATGTTTGATGATAAATGCACCAAGTGCTATCTAAGGACATACTTCACATAAATAATTTTGGCTAATCAACATGAACTAAATATGTATGTTTTAATTTGATTTTAAAACAAGTATAGATAGATGGCACAAGCAAATGGCCACTGAAAACCTGCAGGTTACGCTACATAGTAGTAGATTAGAGGAACTGGAAAGTATGGAACACCAAAATGGCAGAACTCCACAGCCGAGTAAGGATGTAAAAGAGAAAACTAAAAATTATGAGGTCAAGCACAATGGTTGAGGAGGAGATATGGCATACTGGAGGTTTGTGGCCTTCCCTCACACCCGGTGGCAAATCCTGTAGTTAGAAACATTGTTTCCTACATTCTCTCTGGAACCACTGCACGTTTAAAAGGTTATATATTTCCAAAATAGTGTAATGATCAAGAGAAAACATTTCTTAAAAGAAGGAAGCAATGCCTTTTTTCCTTAAAAAAATGGGAAAGAACTTCAGAAACTGGTAAAACTCCCAATCCCATTGCATGTGTCAAGCTATAATTGACAAGAGAGCCTAAATATGGTTATTTACTGTCAATAAATGCTTAAAAGAAAATGGAACAACAAACATCATAATGATTGGTAAAATCAGTGGCAACATTGCAGTGCCATGACATTATAGATCTGGAAGACGAAAGTAGAGTTTGCATTGCAGGAGAAATAATTGAATAGATAAATGCAGCTGCTATAAATAAAACGGAAATAGACTCAATGTCCTATATGACTTGATCATTACAAATGAGGATGGTAAAAAGTAAGAAAAGAAACAGTTGGTGGAAGTGCACACTGCTTTATAAACATTTGAAAGTTTAATGGATATCTCCATGGATCTGAAGACATGAAGCCGCAAATGGAGTGGAATTCAAATGGCAATTAGTGCTGAAGGGAAATTATAGAATTGGTGGTCAAATATGTGAAAAGGCTGATTGATAAATGTAAGGATAAGATTAGCAAATAGGGACTAGATATTAAAAGAAATATTACACAGAAGAAAAAGAGATGTCTTTTGAAGCATATGCAGCACTCGCCCTTTAAGATGTTGAAAGCTAAATCACCAGTACTGCGATTTGAACAAAAGTAAACAAATCGCTTTTTTTCTATGTATTTACTTTTGTTACAATGGCTGCACCTGGGCTTTAGCTTTGAACATCTTCAGTTAAAGCGCGGGTGCCGCAATTGCTTAAAAAATAAACAAGTAGCAAAAAAATGTGCACTTTCTTTTTCTATTTGTTTACTTTTAAAGCAATCGTGGCAACCGTACTTTAGCTTAAGATGTTTAAAACTAAAGCACGAGTGCCACCATTGAAAAAAAAACCAAAAAATAAACTGAAAAAGAATGGCATGCATCCACGTTCGGCAAGCAAATAACAAAAGACAAGCACCGCCCACATAATTGTTTCTGAGGCATGCCACACTGGATAAATGATTTTAAAAAAAGATGTTGAGTGAGAGTGTGTTCTGCCTGTGTTGCAGGCAGGACAAACCTATTTAAGAAAATAGTGCTCGAGGATGTCATTAAAGCCTACAGAGTAACAACACATGTAACAGGGGGTGTCCTTATGGGAGGTTACAAGAAGAGAAAAGGCGGTACTAAGGAGGGACTACTAAGCCTATTGACTAATGAAAAGTCACCATTTACAAAGAGTTTAGACCCAGCCATATACAAATCAGTCTGACCCCGTGCCTCATGGGAACAGTTCAGCCCGAACTGCCAAGCAAGATCCTCCTTAGACCGGAAACAAGCATCCTGGTGCAAGTTTCGGGGCATCACCCCTCATCAGCCAAGCTAGCTTGAATCCAGTGGCACAGTGAGCCCGGGACCAACGTCTGGGCATACAAGGCACACTTAGGGCGAGAAAGTAAAAGACACACAGATGAAGTGAGGTAAAATCAAAATATGAAAAATTACAGGTAAATATCAAAAGTAATAGAGATAGCTAAAAAAAGGGAACATTATGAACGAAATAAGCACATCTGAGCGAGAACTGAAATATATCCTCCAAAGACTATGGCCATCGCAATACAGCAAATTACGGAATCAGGCTGTGTGAGAGTACTAGAGCATTATTTTGGCACTATGATGCATCACTTTGCAAAAAAAGGATTTCACTTGTTTTTTTTTACAAAGTATCACTTTATACCAAACATCCTAAGATGAAAGAAAATTTAAAAATCTGTCACTTTAAACAAACAGAATATATACATTTCAATTAATTATGTTAGATTCATGACGTTACTTACGTAAAGATCTTAATTACTTTAAATAGATGGCACAGAAGGAGAAATCATCTTTTTTATCATTTATGTCTCTATGATTGTTACATAACCCTGAAGAACGACCGTGCAGACATTTGCAAAGGCCCGCAGCACAGCCAGCGAATATGTTGTGTATTGGTGTAGACGGCATGCTGGTGAAAGCATACATGCTTTGTCTCTGTCAGACATGAAATAACATTTTTCTCATCATGGCTTTTAATCAAGCAATGAAACATACCCTTTTGTTTGTAACAGGGAGTGCCATGTGTCATTTTTCAGCTCTTGTCAGACATTATGAGAAATGTACCTCTGCAGTGAGGGACGTAGCTATTAATAGTGCAACTGGTGCAGCGGCACCGGGGCCCTAGGTTATTAGGAGCCCTCTGCACCCTAATTACTGGTTGTTATGTTTTTTTTAACCACCAAAATAGGGCAAGAAGGCCTAATTGTGTGCCTGTATCAGGGTACACAGCGCCATTGCTGTGTCCTTGCGTGTACCTTATTACACACAGGGGCCTCCGCGGGAAAGCAGCTTCCGTGCCTGCGTCCACACTAAGCCGCTGTTTGACCACTGTTGCTTAAAAGAACACGGGGCCCAATGCTACGAATATCGACACCTTGGGAAAGGGGGTTGGAGGGGGCATGCAGAGTGCTACAGGCCACATCTCAGTCACCTGCCACCAGATCACGATGCACTCTTGTCCCCAGCATTCCCTACTCGGCTGCAATCATGGTTGCACAATGCATCTCAGCGCCTATCATTTGCATTCTTTGCATCGCCACCCTAACACCCAATCTAGCTTATGTTCGTCTGAATTGCTTCTAATACGATGCTAACCCCGCCCCGCCATTCCTAGCACTAGAGGCGTATTTCGGTGCTTTGACCCAACAGCTCGTTATCAAATTGCAATAGCAATTAACGCTACAGAAAGCAAAATAAGTATTACCTCATGTATAGAAACATGACAGATTTGATTACACACATGAAGAAATGCACCAAAGAGCGTGCCTTGCCTAACTGGTGCATCCTGGGCACAGGGCAAAGAGCCCCATTCTTTCACACAGCTCACGGGAACAAGCATTGGAGGGATCCGACTAGGGCAGTCTCCAGTACCAAATCTAGAATTCATAAATGCATAATGCAAGTATTGACCATCCTTCTATTCCAACCTTTTGACTAGTAAATGAGGCATAACACATAGAATAAGAATTTAACAGACAAATTCCACTGTATTGCCTCTTTGCAGGCCTTTTCCCTTGATACAATTTGTCAGGATGGACCTGCTGGAATTTATTAGGTGAAAAATGCCAGGGTGTGCTAATTATCACACAACTCATAATTCCATCTCTGTCAATATGTATTTGCACAGGGATAAGACTTTAGCCCTGAACTTTGTAAGAAATACCTGAGTCTAGACTCGTTTGAAATGAAATGATTCATGTAAAAATGTAAGGTATGCAGGCGAGATCCCATTCTAATGATGGAAACCATTGTCCAATATTGCCATCTATTGTCCATGAGTGGTATAGCAACAGATTCTAGACATGGTACTTTGCAAAGGAAAACAGATCAATGGGACAGATCATGTATGTACAACCGGTCCCAAAATACTGGTCTTAATTTGCGACAAGAATTTATGAGCCCATTCTGGTAATTTGTGAAGAAACCTATGTCCTAAATAGGTCATTTTGCAAATTACTAACTCATTGAGGGTTGTAATTTGGCCTACCTCATGAATACTAAGGGTCGCAAATTGTGGCCTACTAAGAATCACATCCTGAGGTCAGCATACCACCATGCCTGTGATTGCTTTTATTCACAAAGGACAAGGGGTCCCTTGGGGAGCCTTTCCCATTTAGGAACAGATTACCACCTCCTTTGAGGTGTTAGTAAAATGTTTACATTTTGCAACCGCATTTCAGTCGCAGAACTTTAATACATATCACTACGATTCGGAATTAGGAAGTGATAGCCCAAACACGCCCCTTCCAAATTTTGAATCGGTATTTGGTCGCTAACCAAGACTGCGATTCGATAAAAAGTGACAGAATCGCAATTTACTGGTTGTAAATTTTAAAAAGCATTTTTGGTGTTACAACCTTAAAAATGTTTTATACATCTGACCCAGGTACTCTATCGATTTAAGCATCTAGCAGCCAATCCCAAATGAGATGTATGTAAACTAACACAAAGTTGACAAAAGAACTAGAAAGGATGTAGCAAAAGTTATCTTGGTATTCGCCCCGAAGAAGGTTCAGCTCAGTGACACCAGTCCCATTAACCTTGGAGCACATCATTGGCCTTTGGTGCACCAGAGTTACCAGGTGGTTTCTTCATGAGATCTTAATGAGAAACATTTGCTAAATGGGTTTTTGGAAGCATGCCCATCACAGGAGTGATCGTACATTACATCAGTGCCCATGCTTGTCAATCATTGGTCTCTCCCATCAACCCAAAGCTATTTGTCGGAGCCATGTGCTTGTATGTACTCTTATAAAGGGCCCTCGAGTGAAGGTGAATGGCAGAGGCGGAGGGAGAGAGTGGATGACTAGGTGTGCCTCCTAATGTCTTTCTTTATAAGAGGATTTGCGTTCTACAAAATGGCAAAAAACCTTCAGCTAAATGCAGTGTAGGTAAATTCGTCTCATGCATAATGACTGTGAATGTTCTGAAAAATCAGGCTGGTTTTTATAATTTGATGGGGCAACACACCAACCCCTGATTTCCTTTGAGGGTGCTCTGGGTTTGGCTCACTGGTCCATCTGACATCCAAACAGAATCATCCTCGGTAAGGATGGAGAGACACGTCTACTTATTGGCACTAATGACAACATGAAATGAAGATGAATCCAAGTAGATTATGATAGATGCTTTAATCAATCGAAGAGCATAGTAGAAGTAATCCAGCAAGTTCAGTATCAAAGAATAACTGACTCTTACAAAGCAAGTACATGAACATGACATGTGTAACATTCCACATTCAGTAATGACATAACTAGAATATGTAGGATTAAAGGAACAGTAACCATAAGTAAGCAACACAACACATCCCCCTATCTAATAATAAAAAAAATAAAAAAGAAAAAGGAAAACATAAAATGATTAGAAGGAACTACTACTAATAGTTTGCGAAATAGTTTGCGAACCCTTAACTATTGTTAACTATTGTTAGTGATATAATCTTTAAGCCACAAAGGAACCACCCTCTTCCTTGAGGAATGGCGGAGGGAAGAATCCTCACCAGTAGCTGGAACCTTATCTACGGGAGTGATAACAGAATCTTCAGTGATGTTATTAGAAGACCCTAGATCACTATTTTCAGAAACAATTACACTGGAATCAGGAATACTACTCGTACTAGGATTCACACCAGAATTGTCAAACAAATTATCGTTGCCACTAGAATCATCAACATCCAAATCTTCAGGTTTCCAAGAAGTGTTAGGACTAGAAGAACAACTCGGATTACATCTGGCAACTCTACCTAAATTCCAAACTTTTCCATTGCTAAGTTTAACAGAATTCTTTAAAATTTCCATTACTTGGAAAGGTTCAGAAAAGGTAGATTCACCTTTCTGTACCTTATAGGGTTTTTTTATTCTAACCCAATCACCAACATTTATCTTAACTTCTTTAGATCCATGCTTCCAATCATGATATTTTTTACTTTTGTCGTGGACCTGTACCAACCGTGCCTTTACAAGATCCTTAGAGTAAGGCTCAATTTCACCTGAGAATAACCAAGTAGGAATGCTTTTAGAACGTGGGTTCCTACCTTTCATTAGGACAAATGGGGAAACACCAGTAGAATCGTTTACAGAAATACGATAATTCCAAACAACTTTCCCAACCTGAGTTGGCCAATCCAAATTATTACTAAAAGAAAGTTGAATAGTATTTTTCAATACCCTGTTAAAACGTTCTACTACTCCATTGCCACCAGGATTATAAAGAGAAGTAGTTCTATGTCTAATACCAAGTTTACTGAAATATCTTTTCGCTTTAACAGATAAGAACTGAACACCATTATCGGTGAGAATGCAAGAAGGAATACCCTCAGTAACAAAAGTTTCATCCAAGAAACTTAAAACAGAATCAGTATCTGCTCTCTCTACCACCTTAACAACCGGCCATTTAGAAAACAAATCAATGATGACTATTAAATACCGATGAGAACCATCTTGATCTTGAATGGGACCCATAATATCCACAGCAACAGATTCCCAAGTTGATTCAGGAGGAGAGCACTCCAACATAGGAGGACGCAGGGTACGTAAGGTTTTGTCTGCAGAGGCACAAATGACACAATCTCTAACAATCTTTTCTATCTGAGAATCACAACCAGGCCACCAGAATAAATTTTTTACCAAAGATTTGGATCTCACAATCCCAGGATGACCTTCATGGCAAAGTTCAATGATTCCCTCACGCAAACCACCAGGAGGAACGATTCTTTCACCCCTTAATAAAGTCTCGTGGGAAACAGAGAGTTCAGACCTGACTTCCCAAAAGGGTCTAAAAATATCATCCAAGACATCTTTTTTATCTGGCCAACCCTCAACTGTGTAGGAAATTACCTTTTGTAAACATTCATCAGACAAATACTCATTATTCCACTCTTCTTTGCTGAATGCTGAAAGGCCTTCATCATGAACATATGCTATCTGTAATTCATTCCAATCATTATTATCAACTTCCTCTAACATTACGGGCATCCTTGACAGAAAATCAGCAAGGACGTTGCTTTTCCCAGGAACATAAACTATCTTGTAAATGAAGTTCTGTAATCTCATAGAAATCCTAGCCAAACGAGCAGAAGCATTGATAACTCCTTCAGTAGTCAAAATCTTTACCAATGGCTTATGGTCGCTGCGTAACAAACACATTTTACCCCACACGAAAGATTTAAAATGATCAAGTGCCCAAGCACAGGCCAAGGCCTCCCTTTCTATAATAGGGTACTTTTCTTCACAAGGAGAAAGAGATCTTGAGGCATAGGCTATTACATTTTCCTTCCCCTTCTCATCTATCTGCACCAAAACAGCTCCCAAACCCTTGTTACTTGCATCAGTAGTAATAACATTCTCTAAAGATGGATCAAAACTGTGTAGAGCAGTGGTCTGGGCAATAGCGTTCTTAATATTCATGAAATCTTCATCACAAGACTTCGACCATTCAAACTTCACACCCTTTTTTAAAAGTTGCCGAATATTGTATGAGACACTCGCAAAATTAGGAACATACTTAGAGCAAAACTCAGCCATTCCTAAGAATGACTTGATGTCATCTTTACTTGTAGGAACAGGAGCCTCGGAGATAGCTGAAACCAAAGAGGGTTTGGGTTTAACCCCCTCTGCGTCAATGATATGGCCTAGATAAGTTACACTTTTCTGAGCAAATTTACATTTAGAATGTTCAACAGTAAGACCTTTGCTCTCAAGAATATTCAAAACTTTATGTAGTCTTGATAAATGCTCATTTTCATCGTCTCCGAAAACAAGAATGTCGTCCTGAAAAAATCTGACACCTTTTTCTCCCTTGAATAATTGGTACATAAGCCGTTGAAAAACAGCAGCCGCTGAGGCTAAGCCAAACGGCATGCGTTTATAACGGAAGCAACCAAAAGGTGTCACAAAGGACGTGAACTTCATTGAATCAGGGCATAGAGAAATCTGGTGGTATGCAGACGACAAGTCTATAGTAGAAAACCATTGGGCGTTACCAATACTAGAGACCATCTCATTGATTTTAGGAAGTGGGAACTTGTCAACCACAATGTTGTTGTTTAAATATCTTAGGTCTACACACAATCTGATTTTACCATTCTTACGTCTCGCGACGACAATTGGCGAAACCCATTCACTCGCCTCAATTGGTTCTATGATGTCAGTAGACACAAGTTTATCCAGCTCTTTACTGACTTCATCTCTCACTAAGATAGGCACATTCCTACACTTGTGTACCTTAGGACAAGCATCATCCTTTAATATGATTTTATGTTCAAAACCAATTAAATTCCCCAAAGTTTTACTAAAAACCTTTGGAAATTTCTTTAAAATATTATCAGTAACAATTGAACAATCATCAACAACTAGGACATGTTCTTTACTATTTGGATCTAAGATAATGTGGAGTTGTTTTTGGTCGAACCACCCTAAAACAGGTGGTCCTTTCTTTGAAATATAAAGTTTCCCTCTACACTCTCTATCCTTGAACCTGAAAACAAACCAACGAAAACCCAGGATGGAAATAGGGTCTCCCAAATAACCTTCAGGGTGGATATCTGATGGTAATAATTTCTCCCCAACATGTTGGATAAAAGAAGATTTCCACATTTCTTCATTAACAATGGTATAAGGTGAGCCCGAATCAGCATAAATTTTGACAACTACTCCACCAATACTCATTGTACAAATAGGTTTGTTAACCATGTCTTCGTCTCTTATTCTTAAAACTAGCTTATCATGAACATTCATCACTAGATTATCCTCAACGTCGTTTTCAAAGTTCTCTTCCTCATCAATATCATTCACAAAATTTACTTTACTTTTCTTTTTACTATTGCATGCTTTCGTTAAATGACCTTTCAAACCACAACTAGAACATTTGGCTTTCAAACCAGGACATCCTTTGAAATCAGCCAAATGGTCTAAACTGTTGCATCTGTAACATTTAAGTTTAAAATTTGAGAAAGATTGAGGATGTTTAGTTGAAGAAGATTTGTTGTTAGAACCAAAAGATTGCCTAGAACTATAGTTAAACCTTTTTTTATCAGTAGCATTAACTTTGCAAACTACTTCATTAGTCATTGCACTATTATCATTCTTTATCACATTAGCGCATCTGCCAGACATTTCTGCTTTGCGTGCAATGGCAAGAATATCATCAAGAGGAGAGTCTCCATTTATCCATAACCTATCCTGTATGGAAGCATTGTAAGAATGCATAACAATTTGGTCTCTAATTAACTCTTCTTGTAGAACACCAAATTTGCAATCCAATGACAATTTTTTAAGATCAGCTAAAAAATGGTCAATGTTTTCATCTTTAGTCTGTTTCCTAGAGAAAAATGTATACCTCGTTACGCCAATACACACTTTAGGAGCAAAGTAAGTGTCTAAATGTAAAAGCGCTAACATATAAACATTTAAATCACCAGGAAAGGAGGGTTTAGTCATAGTTTCATAAACCTTTAGTCCAACAGGACCTAAGGAATGAAGAAGAAGTCTCTTTTTCTGAGCATGAGACATTTTACCATCCTCATCTAATGCATCTATGTAATTACAAAAATAAGGTTTCCATTCCAACCACTTAAGTGGTGGTTCATTACCAGAAACCCAAAATGCTTGAGGAGGGCTAATATTGTAGTTAGGTTGAGTCATTCTAAAATAAATCCTAATGCTACAATAATCTAAAATTAAAAATGAGAAAATGCTGGACTAATACTTCAATTAATATCACAAATTGTGCTAGTACACAATTGCTAAACTTGTTAAATAATATCACTAAGAATTAATAATCATTATACAGAAATACCGTAATGTAAATAATAATATCGAGAATAAACAAAGGTGTGCGAGTCACCGTTGATAGTAACACGCTGATAAGGTTTTGAGAAGGTGTGCGAATCACCGTCAATGGTAACTCGCCGTTGAAATCTTCTTTACGATACTTCAAAGAAGGTGTGCGAATCACCGTTAATGGTAACTCGCCGTTGAAATCTTCTCTCTGTTATGTGAATAGTTAATTGTTCCCTTCGAGAGAAAACGGAGAAGTCCGAAACCTCAACTTCAAGTTTTACCAAAATGGCCGCTGCAACGTGTGACGTCACACGTAATTACCCAGAATTCAAAGCGGAACGTCGGCGTCCTCACAGCGTCAAGTTGATCGTCACTGAAGTAGATCGTCACTGAAGAGTTGTGAATGGAACGGAAAGAAAATGTTTTCTTTTGGGAATGGTGCAAGCCTTTGAGCGAGCTGTGGTGCGAGTTGCAATACGCAATGACAGTAACGGTAAAACGCTTCTTTGAAACAAAACGCTTCTTGGAAACAACGCTTCTTGGCAAAAAAAGGTAAAGCGCTTCCTCCTTCGATTTCCAATCACACAATCATGTTGTCATTCTTGTTAGGAGTTTAATTTAAATCCAAACGAAGAAGTTAATGCCAATCTTGTTGTTTATAAACTCCAACAGCTTGTCATTTCAAAATTGTATGAAATAAATTATGCTCAAGCACGCAAAGATTAATCCAAAAGTGATAATAAATATCTTGAATAATTACCAAGGTAGATAGGAGTCCAAAGAGTTCTTTAACGTCCTCCCCAGTAAAATGAGGTAAACCAAAAAAAAAATGATATAAATCAGGTATTCCACGTAGGTTCTGCTCTTCGAATCCCGTCGCCAGTGAAATGAAGATGAATCCAAGTAGATTATGATAGATGCTTTAATCAATCGAAGAGCATAGTAGAAGTAATCCAGCAAGTTCAGTATCAAAGAATAACTGACTCTTACAAAGCAAGTACATGAACATGACATGTGTAACATTCCACATTCAGTAATGACATAACTAGAATGTGTAGGATTAAAGGAACAGTAACCATAAGTAAGCAACACAACAGGCAACACACCAACCCCTGATTTCCTTTGAGGGTGCTCTGGGTTTGGCTCACTGGTCCATCTGACATCCAAACAGAATCATCCTCGGTAAGGATGGAGAGACACGTCTACTTATTGGCACTAATGACAACATTCATAGAAAACTGGGCGGTGTTTAGTAGAAATATGAGATTTAATGCCTTGTCATTTCACCTCCGAAACGCCTGCAGTGCACACTGCTCTTACCTGCGCATGTTTACTGTCAAACTCTCGCTTATTACTTTCAGTGAGCAAAAACTACTCAAGGCAGCGTTTAATATACTGTTTTCTGTTAAGCGTGCTTCCTTTCCACTATGATTCACTCTTTCTTTCCACAATGATTCACGCAAGAAAAGCCACACGGTTTATTCTTTTTACCCATTTCTGTAAAGCTGTTGTTCAGCGCTATAACTGCGAACTTTGGGGCATGTTAACAAGGACCAGTGTTAAAATTATCGCCGTTTTATCGGCAGGAAACTGCTGATAAAACGGTGATAATGGGCTTGATAATACCCTCTTGTTAATTCCCATAGAAGCCCATGTTCTGATGGTTGGTTGAAGGCTTTTATTCGATATGCAAGATATCTTGAAAGCATACATACATATGAAGCCACATTACAAAACAATAAGTAGAATGTCAACATTGGGGTAATAAGACAATAAAATAGGATATGACCCTAAATAAATTAGCTAAAAGATGAATTAAATTGAAATTGACAGTCTCTTGCAACGTATCAACCATGAGCATTTTAAAAATTTGGAAACACCACAAACAATTGAAGGGGAGGTATCAGTCAATAAAATACGTAATACAACCAAATGCCTGCGTGTTCCCAAGCGTCTAAAAAGAGGTTTAAGCCAGTATCTCCTAGGATTAGTGTAGTCCGGGCACTCGAAAAAAATGTGAGCTACCGTTTCTGGCCTAGATGGACAGAAGGCACAGAAGGGCGATCTGATGTTAACATGGGCTTCTATGGGAATTAACAAGGGCGTGTTATCAAGCCCATTATTGCTGTTTTATCGGCAGTTTCCTGCCGATAAAAACGGAGATCATTTTAACACCGGTCCTTGATAATATGCCCCACAATCTGCTGTAGTTAGGTGTATTATTTTCACCTTAACACTGAAAATGGCGTTTGGCGGGGGGATACTTTTGCTGACTGCGCTGCTTGTAGTCTCGACACTGGAACTAAAAATTGCAACACCTAATGTGCCCTTTCTCCTCCAGGAAGTCACGAAGCGAGAAGATCACGTTAGCGGGCAGTTCAGCTGTATTCAGCTGCCCGCTGACTCACCGGGGGTACGTACTGCGCCGCCCCGCGTGGGCCTGCCTGGCTGTCTGTGTCTGCTCACTCATGCTCTGCCGCTCATCTTTCACTTTAAGTTTGCTTCATTCCTGTGTTATCTGTGCAAGACAAGCTTTGCTTTTGCTTAACCTCATAGCAAGTCCATTTTATTGCTATATTGGGGCGGGCCCTGGTGGTTTAAAGTGTTTAATCTCAGCGCGATCTCACAATCCAGACCAGGTTACGAGTTTGGTAACGAATGACAGAATTTGTTGACCAATGGAAAAAGAATAATTGATGGACAAAATGCTGCACAATATCAAACATTCACCCCAGTACAAAGATCTGGGCCGAAATCCACCGTTTTTTTACCACCATTTTCTGTATGATCCTTTGTATTTAGTAATACTGTTTGAGCACTTAATTTAAAGGGAAACCTTTTGTGTAGTTAAAAATTGTTCTGAAATTGGGTGAAGTGCAAGCACAGAACCTTTAATTCATATGCAACATTAAAATCAAATCTACTTTCAATATAAATTATGGGCAGGACCTGCTTTAGCTCTGGTGGCACCCAGTGTGACTACGTTTGTTGCCGCTTAAAAAGACCTCTTTCTCCATGAATTCCCTCACTACCACCCTTTAACAGGGACCCTCAAGTCTCCATAACCACTCACTCTCTCACATGCTTTTGTTTTATTTTATAGTTCTACTCACACCAGTATAGGATGTCAAAGTACTTTACATCACACACAAGTTACACAGAGACACTGAATCATACATGTGTAAATCAGTGTATAAGAAATGTTACATCAGAAAGAGGAATAGAAGGTATATGAGTAACATGTCATCTATACTGGTAGACGGTATACTTTAAGAGTGCTTGGTCTGGTGAAGCAAAAATCTCAGAATTTAAAACATAGAACCATGGTTGTGGGTTGTCTTTACTAATAAGAATTGATTTTTACCCAAAGTAACTTTTTTTGCAACATAAGGATAAAGAATGACTGGGGAAAAAATCATAACACTCTAATCTATACCTTGCAGTTTCCATGCAGCTCTTTGATGATAATTAATAGCTCACTGCTCTATATTAGGATTGAATTTATACATTTCAAGTAACAAAAGGATCTCGCCAATAAAAGCACTGAACTATTTACACTATGTGCACTTCTGTGTTCGGCTTAAAGTAGGCAGAGAGCATATTAGCCCTCTGCCTACTTTATGATGAGTCAAATCTTCCACTAGACAAAACTCGATCTCTCTCCAGCAGGTCCATTAATCACCTTTGTTATCTTGACATTTTTATTGTTGTCTGAAAACTGCATGAGTCAAGGTACCCTGTAGAAGGTGCTTTAAAATCCACAATATATTTGACCACACAGCACCCCCTGAAGTCATCACCCGGTGCGGTGGCACTGATCGGACTGCCCTAAAGCCGGCCTTGATTATGTGAACCATTTATCTCATAAAGTTCAAGTGTCCTTAGGTCAGTCTGTTTCTGCCCAGAAGTTGCTGGAAATATACAGTGAGCCATCGTGTCTGAAGTGTGAGGGCAGTGCCATGCATCTCCTGCGGGTCAAGGCGATCAGGGAAACCAAAACTGCTTATATTATTAATAGAATTTCCTGGTTCCGGTGCTTATTTGTTAGGGAGTAGATTCTGGGGATTGTTTGTCAGTGATTCCTTAACTTTGAAAAATCCGTTTTTTTTGTGTTTATACAGACCTCCTTTGTCTGACAAAAGAAACACTGTCCTTCTGTGTGTACGCTCTGAGCTGTACTTTATGGGGTTGTATGTCGTAATATCAGGAGAAAACATGTCAAAAATCAACTACAAAACTATTGTAAAGTGGAGTATATATAAATTAGCATAGATGTTACTATTCATATCTCTAAATATATATCCCTTGAAAAAATAAATGGATGGATGGATAGTAAACCTATACTTGGTTTATCTATACTTATGTTCATACTATGTTTGTAGTTGATATTTAGACCACAATAATTTAGTAGAACACTGTTATATTCATGATGTTCTGGTAGAAAAGGTCTTATTGAGCCACTAACCTTTCAGGTTACACCACATTAATTGTACTGCTTTCCTAAATACCTGGGGCTTTATTATGCATTGTGTCCCAGGGGAACTATGGGCATGTGTGGCTGCTTTGTGCACTCTAGGGTGCAATGGTATATGCAGAAAGGGCCTCGGATGCTTGTGCGGCCCCTTCTGCAATACTGATAGCGCTGGCACACATGTAGCACAAGTGCTATTGTGTGAGGGGTTTCCCTCATTTGCATGAGGACTGGCCCCATGCAAATGAGGGAATCTCTTTTCCTCTGTGGCCCTACCATATTATAGATGTGGGCGCAATGCAAACAAGCCTTAGGAGGTGCACTCACCTGCCGCTTAAAAAAGGTGGTGCTCTGTCAGTACAGTTTTTGAAGGCAGTCCTCGCAAGGGATCCCTAAACATACATCTGCATGCGGGTGTAGTGACTTACTGCACCTGCCTACAGCAGTCCCTCTTCCCCTTCTTTAAAGTGCAGTCAGCATGCCGCCTGCACTGTGAAACACGGAACGGCTTTGAAGCAGACACTGTATTTCACTGAATGCGATGCTTAAGTTTGTGGTTGCTTTTGGGGTAGCCCATAATTTGTCATAGGGCATACAGTCCCTGTTAACACCAGCGCACCTTTTTTAAAGATGTGTTGTGGCACAAAGAGGGGCAGTGCACCCTTTCCTTAATAAGGCCCCTGATGCCCATGTCTTTCAGCATGGTCCTCAAAGCTTTTCTGCACTCTGCAAACCTACACTCCTGAATGCTGCTATTGTGGGATTCATCCGAACAGCCAAGTGTCTCTTTGTCAAGTGTTAAACCTTTAGCCAATGCTGACTTTTAACTAACATCCTGTTACTTTCTTGCACTAGAAATTAGACTTTTTATAAGTATGGTTTTAAAAAATAATCCAGGCAGAGTTCTTTTGACAATGTGTCTACTGATCTCTCCAAATACACATTGGACAGGCATCTGTCATTCAACCACGCAATTAATTACTAAAGTAGTGGATATCTGGAATATGTCCTATGGATACTGATTTGTTGGCATGGAATTTTGACTACTAGCCATTTTGATAGTAAGTGTCAGAATAAAAATACTACATAAAGACTACATACGTTTGCATACCTCGCAAATTTACCCTGTGCAAACTAAATAATTATGTCAAATAGGATAATCCCCCAATCACGCAACCTGGGCTTCATCCTGGACTCCTCACTCACGATGAACAAGCAAGTCAACGCTGTCTCGTCATCCTGTTTCAACACTCTGCGCATGCTCCGAAAGATCTTCCGGTGGATCCCAGTAGAAACCAGGAAGACGGTCACCCAGGCCCTCGTCACCAGCCGACTGGACTACGGCAACTCCCTCTACGCTGGAACCACAGCCAAACTCCAGAAAAGACTCCAGCGCATACAGAACGCCTCTTCATGACTCATCCTGGACATCCCCCGCCACATCTCAGCCCATCTGAAAGACCTGCACTGGCTCCCTGTCAGCAAGAGGATCATGTTCAGCCTCCTCACCCATGCTCACAAAGCTCTCCACAACATGGGCCCCAAATACCTCAACAGCTGCCTCACATTCTACACACCCACTCGCCAACTCCGCTCTGCCAGCCTCGCCCTCACCACCGTCCCACGCATCCGCAAAGCCACCGCCAGAGGAAGATCCTTCTCCTAACTGGCGGCCAAGACATGGAACTCCCTCCCCACCCACCTGCGGCTGACCCAGGACCACCTCTCCTTCAGGAAACCGCTCAAGACCTGGCTGTTCGAGCAGTAGCTGCTCCCTCCTCCTCCCAGCGCCTTGAGACCCTTGCGGGTGAGTAGAGGGCTTTACAAATTTGCTGATTGATTGATAATATGCTTGTAAAGTCTGTGCACAAAGCAAACAAGTTTGTGAGAAATGAAAGGGAAAATAAATGAAACATCAAATTGCAAGCAGCCTAATTAGTGACAATTCTTGATTGTTGCTGCCTTCTAAAGACAGCCACATTGCAGGGACTCCTTCAAGATTAATTAAAAAATGTCCCATTCTTTCACTGACTTAGAGCCCGATTTGAATCTTGCAGTAGAGGTACTCTATCGCCACTGTGACCGCGTACCTATAATAATACTGGATTTTGTAGAGCGCGAACAGCTACCTCGCTAGTAGGTGTCCCGGCGCTAGTAGAACACAGATGACCTGGGGCTAGAAGGATAGGAAAGCTAGCGGGGTAGGGAAAAAAGCCAGGTTTTCAACAGTCTCTTGAAGCAGGGTTCAGAGGGAGCCTGTTGAATTTCCTGTGGCAGGGTGTTCCACAGAGCGGAAACGTTTGCCGAGAAAGTCCGACCGCCTAGTCGAGCCTTTTTCGTGCGTGGGACTGCCAATTGAACACGGCAATTGGACCGCAGTGCGCGGGTTTGGGAGTATCTTGGGAGGCGGTTTTTCAGGTATTCTGGGCAGGAGCCATGCAGAGATCTAAACGCCAGCGTCAGGGCTTTAAATTTTATTCTGCTGGCAACTGGCAGCCAGTGCAGGGATCGAAGATGCGGAGAGACTGACTGCTTGAGTGGAATTCGCAGTAACAGTCTCGCAGCCGCATTTTGAACTACCTGAAGCTTTTGTGTCAGGTATTTTGGTAAGCCCAGGTAGAGTCCGTTGGCATAATCCAGCCGTGAGGTAACAGTAGCATGGATGACCGTTTTTCGGCAGCTCTCCGGGAGGAGTCTCAGGATTTTTCGGAGATTTCTCAACTTGCTCAGGCAGCAGCCGGCAACTTCTTGGATATGGGAGGTAAAGGACATGCTATCATCCATCTCACTCCAAGATTTTTTGCTGTGTGACTGGGTGAGGGGGCAGGGCCCTTCTCCGTCGGCCACCAAAGTTCTGTGGTGGGGGTAGGACCCTTGCAAAAAAAGATAACTTCGGTCTTATTGGCATTTAGCTTTATCTTATTTGCGTTCATCCAATGTGCTATGTCTTGGAGACAGCCTTTGAAATTTGAAAAGGACTCTTGCATCATCTCAGAGTACGGGAATTCCAACTGGGTGTCGTCAGCATACGAGATTGCCTTGACACCCCAGTTGGCAATAAGCGTAAAGAGAGGAGCAAGGTAGATGTTGAACAAAAGGGGGCTGAGGGCTGACCCTTGCGGAACTCCACAGCTAAGAGTCTTGGGTGCCGAAGAAATCGTCCCAAGTGCCACCTTCTGAGTTCTCTGGGATAGATAAGAGTGTATCCAGCCCAGCGCCCTATCCTGAATGCCTATCTCTGCCAGCCGGCTAAGTAGTCTGGCGTGGTCCACCGTATCGAAGGCGGCCGATAGATCCAGGAGTACCAGCATTGCTGAGTTACCTGCATCCATCGACCACCTTACTGACTCGGCTACCTCAATAAGCGCTGTTTCCGTGCTAAAGCCGGGTCGGAAGCCAGACTGTGTTTCATGTAGGATTTTGTTAACTTCTACAAATTTACTCAGTTGGCGCTGTATGACTTTCTCCAACATTTTTCCCGGGGCAGCTAATAGAGATATTGGGCGGAGATTAGTGAGGTCTTCTGGATCCCCATTAGGTTTTTTCTTTAGGGGTAAAAGAGTAGCATGTTTCCAGACATCCGGAAATGTGCCCGAAGCAATGGAAGAGTTCCAGATATGTTGAAGTATGGGGGCTACAAAGTCAGCTATAGAGCTCCATAATTTTGCTGGGCAAGGGTCGTCAGGGGAGCCAGATTTACATCGGATGAGTTCTTGCCTTACTTCACTCAGGGGAATGTTCATGAACTGGGTGAAGGTCTCACCTGGCTCGCCAATACTCGCAAGGGCCTGTTTAACTGTTTTTATTACTGGTCCAAAAGAGTCGTACACCTTTTTTTTTTTATATACCACCAAGTTAATGTTCTGTCTGCCAGATTTTGATGTGGGCAGACCATGGGTTTGTCTAGGGGGATGACTATTCCGTCACGGCTACTGCCACACCTCTCCGACGGCCCGACGGAGTAAGGGCAATTGGAGAAAGGGCAATATGCTGCCCACCCAATTAAGATGGGTGGACATGAAACTATGCTTTTTACTGTGCGTCACCGCCAGGCAAACCGTGGTGGTGAGGGACAGTAAAAGAGAAATAATGCCCCTCTTGACATGGGAGATGACTCCCATGGCAAGAGGGATATTTCTTTTATATTCTCGAAAAGAAAATCCTGTTTCGGGGTTTTCTTTAAAAAAAAAAAAACTATTTGGTGCAGGGCTCTGTCCTGCTGACGAAGCCCTGCACCAAACAGCGAAACGCATTGGTAGGAATCGCCGTGACGGCGGCTCCTGTCAATGCATCAAAAATGACCGACCTCTTGGCCGTCATTTATAAATATGGCGGACAGCCCCTCCGCCAGGGAGTGGAGTAATTTACTGCACCCCCCTGGCGAAACAACAGGCCATCCACCCATTTATAAACGGGCCCTTAATTTTCTTTGGAAGGCATGGTATGTCATCTCAGTTTCATATGTAATTATATGAAAGTGAAGTGATATATGTGTGTATGAGCGATCACAGATTATGTCAACTCTTGGACAAAGCAGCAGAGAACCGTTTAAAGGTGTGTGCCTTCTGTTGGGCCCTGTAGTATTCTGGGAGATGTGTCTGTTGCATTTCCATTTGTTTTGTCATTCTTCATTTAGCAGTACAATCCAATCAAATTTCTGTGAGGCAATCTTCTTTTATTGAAACAGTTAATACGGTTCAACTTTCACTGAGGTAATCTCATGACATCACAGCGTTCCATTCCCATTAAAGGTCACCAGGGAACACAGGCTTGCTAGCTGGAGCTTTGAAAGACATAAAGCAGAATGTGATAGCACTCAGGCAAATCCGCACAGAAGGTTTTACTACTGAAGACGTGTGTCATGTTGTAACCCTGAGGAGATGCAGTTTAATGTCCGCTTGAGCACACATACGGTGATGATAGTGCAGACATGTGTCATGTTGTACACCCCGAGGAGATGCATTCTATCATCAGCTTATGGTGCATGTTCCCTGCCTGGCATCAGCAGGCAGCGTACATACAGTGATGACAGTGCAGACACGTGTCGTGTTGTACACCCCGAGGAGGTGCATTTTATTGTCCGTTATGGTGCCTGTTACCTGCCTGGCATCAGCAGGCAGCGTACACACAGTGATGACAACTGTGACAAGCAATACAATTTGAAATACCAAGATTGTGATGTTTCAATGTGCCTGGAACTGAAAGTGAGTGTACATTTTATAGATATTGGAAAACAGAGGATGCACATCAACCCACAGGCATGGATGTCTGCACAAGTAAATGCAGGCGGCAGCACAGACACACAGCACTAACAATGCGGCTGAAAAGCCCTTTACTGTGAAACTGTGAGAGCATTGTTCATGACTTTGGCAAGGTTTAGCTTGTCATCTGTTGATGTTACTCCTGTGTCTGTGATTTCTCTAGCAGACCTCGCTGTGCTCTTTAGTGCGGCTTGCTTGCCCTGTGCAGCTCCATAATCATTCAGAGTGGACACGGACGAGTCACCTGTGAGGGTGAGGCAGTCTGTAGGCCTGCTCACAGCTCTGCAGTTGTGCCTCATGTTTGGTACCCAGTGGCATCCTCAGAGCACAGCACATGGACAGAGACCGCCAGGTTCACTACAGCAGAGGTGTTGATGGCCCGCTTTACAATTAGCAGATGGTGGCCTTGAGCCTTTAGCCCAAGATCACCTTTGGCTTATGTTCGTCCCACTCCTGGCTACAAGGCTTCAGATATTATTAATGGTCCTCATCCTATACAATGAGATGGAGCTGTATTGTTGGACAATGTTAGTGGCCCTGAGCATGTAGCCTTTAGCTCCTCAACCCAGACCCGTAACCACACTCAGCCCCGGCCCATACAAGTAAGAGCGGTGGGTGGTGGAGCTGGGTGGGGGAGATTTCGAGATATGAAGATGAGGGAAAATTAAATAAAGAATTTATATTTCCCCGTAGTGATCTGTCGCAAAACCCCCCACCACTCGTCACCCGTCCCCACCGCTCTTACCTGCCCGGGCCGCGGCTGATCAACTCCTCAGACCTCAGCATCAAACCCAGGAAAGTGCCTTCCAGATAGAACCTTTGTCAGCATACTGTCTTGCATACATGTACCAGTGTCCCTAAAATGTTGGCTAGTCCTTCATCATTTATGAATTATTAATAAACTAAAACCGACATTTCCACAGAGAGTCAGATAGCACAATACGTGTCACACTTCTCTCGATTCACACCACTTTGATGCATTACAAAGTGCAGCCCAGCATCTTTCAGCAAACGAGCAGAGCCCATGACACATACTGGTCTGATGATAAGACGGGGAATAGGAGTCAGACTAGGACAAGCAATCACAAGATGAGGCACAGTTTGTACACACAAGAGAACAAGGACTGAGTGAGCCAGGGAGACTCCCAAATATAACGTTCAGACAAAAATGGCGAACACTGGCTTCTAGGCGCACACTCATATACAACTGGAAGCATCCAAACAAAGCTGACGAAATCAGTGGGTACAAATGCACTACTTTTACAGTGGCGTGCAAGAGTCAACTCATAGCTGTTCGCCCTCTCCATATGTTGCAAGTCAGCTTTCTATCTGCTCCAGGAAGGAGAAGACCAAACTTCCCCCACTGATCACTTGAGCAATTCTAATGCAACATCTAAAAGAACATTACATCGGAGAAGGAAGATGGCGGTCTTTGAAGTTTTAACATGACTGGGGTGTCTGACACAAATTTTTTAAAAAAATGTTACATTCACGAATCTCTTAATAATGATCTCCAGCGCATTGTGCCCCAGTCAAGCAGCCTCTATTGACAGCCCTTGTTTCATAGCTTGAAACGATTTTCAAATCTTTCCCTGCACAGCGCTAATACAATGTTGAAAATGCAAGACCCATTCTGAACCAGAGAGGATGATGAGGGAAAGTGTCTCATACATTAGTTTCACCAGGGATCCTTCTGCCTTGCTCTGAGGAGTCCGCTTTCAGAGTGAGACAACTGGTGAGCTTCTGATGCAAAGCGCCTAGCATTCGTGCAGGAGCTACTTCTGTTGCTGGCAGATCTGCATTGGCTGTGTGTGCAGTGAAGAGTTATTTGACCTCATTAACAAAGCCATACTTAAAAGGCATTGGCATAGTGTAACCATACACGAAATGCCATGGGTCTGTATGGATCACGTGATGCTTCGTAACAGGTAGCTGAAGCTGCCTGTAGCCTGGTGCTACAAAAGGCCGCAAGCCTGAGAAATAGCAGCTATCATCTGTCTCAAATTATGAAACAAGCAAGCCATATTGACACTGATATTAAAGTATAAATACTTACAAGAGAAAACTATCTCTATTGTTTAAGCTCAGATCTTCCAAGTAAACTTGGGCGAGCAAGCCCCTGTCGAAAAAACTGTGCTGTAGCTTTTATTAATATTAATCTGCAATGTATTCCTTTCCACGTACTACAGAAGTGAATTTAGTTCCAGATGTAGCACAATATGGGTGAAATCCAATAGAATCAGGTCATCTGCATACACCAGCATCAGAATATCTACCTTATGCAGTATTGGAAAATAAAAAGTTACACATGTTGTGGCTTTCTTGACATGAGCAATATAGAATGAAAACAAAAAAGGAGCCTTGGTGACCACTATTTAAGCTTCTTTGCAACAGTGATCTGATCAATAAAACTATTGTAACGCTCACTCTGGCACTCACATAAAGCATATGTTGTTGTGGCTTGAGCCTCCTTCAACCTTCTCAACCCTTAGGAGAAGGGATATTTGCCATATGTAGTTGTCTTAGCTGGGGTCCCTCCCCTTGGGCAGGGAAAGAGTGAGAATCACAGTGATCTTAAAAATAAATGTATACAATGGCTTAACACCTTCAGGCGGTATACAACCTTTACAACGAAACTTTTACAACGACCTACCATTACAACGCAACTTTTACCACGCAAACTATTACAACGCATTGCTCTGGGGGGCGCTCTAGGATAGGGAATAGGTTAATTTACTATCCAATAACCTTCCCTGCTATCCACGGGGACTGGAGTTGGAATAGTAAATTAAACTATTCACTATCCAGCGCCTAAAAGCATTATGCGTTGTAATGGTATGCGTGGTAAAAACCGCGTTGTAAAGGTAGGCGTTGTAAAAGTATGCGTTGTAACGTCATACATCCCCTTCAGGCCCTCTCCCCCTAATGCCTCAGGTGAAATATTATCCATAAGAAGAGTAGAATGGATTGGGTCTGGAGCTAAAACTATAGCAGGCAAATGTGTGATAATAAACTTTAGGCACACATGCGCTGTTGAACATATTTGCAGTGGGTTGTCGATCTGGACAAATACACAAATTCTTCCACTCCATCTGTCATACTGTTACCCTACTCCCCAGATGAGAATCACCCAGAGTAGAAACTTTAAGCATCAAGGGGCCCACAATTACTACTCATATAGAAACCAACAGGGGTGTGCAACTTGGGAGGGCTCTCATTCCCATACCCCTTTACTTTCACTATTTCCCCAAAGAAATAGATTCAGTTGCCTGGAGCAGGTGAACTGACTTACAGTGGGGCAAAATCTTAATCTATCAACAGATTATAGAGGAGGTATCCAACCCGCTACAATGGAGGGAAATGATGCTATTACCAACCCTGAAAATCAATTAGTAGATCAACAATTGATCACTGAGGGTTGGCTAGCTTTGGGGGAATACACGCAACAGATCCTCACGAGACGCTGTTTAGTGGTGAGGCAAGTGAAAGGTTATCTGAGACTAGAACTTTAATTTCTGGTTCTGGGTCCGATGCAGACAGGGCCAAACCATCGCCTAGTCCTTTGCTAGCTGATGGAAGCATAAAAATCCTGTCCTGGAATGTAGCTGGCTTAAAAAATAAATTGCCCTTGCCTGAGTGGGGTTCCTTTATGGCGATGCATGACATCTGCCTGATGCAGGAAACATGGGCATTGAAGGAGAGTGTATGGCCTGGTTTTGCCACCTTCGACATCTTGGCAACAACTGGGGGTAGGGGGAGACCGTCAGGATGGCTCGCAATATGGGTGGGCACGCACCTGGGTGCTCAGGCTGCTGTTATACCAACTAACTCCCCTGACGTTCAGTGTGTACTCCTATCCCCCCAAAATATGCCACAGGTGGCCATATTAAATATCTACTCTAGGCCAGTCAAGAGCGGGCGGGAATCCGAAACGATTGATGTACTAAAAAGTTTCATTCAGAAATGGACCCCTCAATTGTTCTAGTGCTTGGCGGAGACTTTAATTGCCAATTTGAGCCACTTCTGAGCTAAGAACTGGGTGACCAGGAAGATGAAGATTAGTTCTGGCATGTGCCTGACCCACAGATCCCTCCTGTCAGGGCATGGACTCCTTTGGTCCTTCAAATAAAATCACTCTCCCTTTCAACATCTTTGCGGGCCTGTAATGGGAGGTTGGCTCCTGACAGACCGGGGTCAGTCACATTTAATAGAATAGATAAAACTTCCATCATTGATTATATAATGATGGGAGCAAGGTACTGGGACAGGCTGTTGGAATTTAGAGTTCACCCAAGACAAGATAGTGACCACAATGCCCTCGTTTTAACACTGAAACCTGGGAGTTTTGGGTTGACAAACCGGGCACCTGAATCTATCTGCAAACCGCTTCTTCTTATGATATCTAATAACAGGTGACGGGTAAAATGGCCACACCTTCAGGATTCCCCCACCAAACTTGCCGAAATATATCAGATAGCTATACCGCTAATTTCTGATATGAGCGATGCTGGCTCCCTGGGCAGAGCTGTGGCAACTCATAACCAATTGGCTGCCGAACTAGTGGATGTGTTCTGCTCGGTAGGTAGGAATAAACCCTTACGGGCAAGGACTCATCCCTGGTATGATGTACACTGCAGTAAGGCAAAAAAAGACTGCTTTTAGTAGTTTTGAGAAGTGGTAAGTGTGATCTCCACATAGAATTACATCGCACGAGGATTCAACCCGAGAACCAACATGTCGGAAGGACTCTAGGATCAGGGGCATTAGCCTAACAAAAAATGTTTTACCTTTGAAGAATTATATTTCCGTATTTGGGACACTGTAAATATTTGAAAACGACAACTGTCTACGTGATTTAACCTACTTAGCCTTGAGAAAGCCCCGGCGCCAATCGCCAAGAGGGGGCAAAACACGTGTCGGCTGTCCTTGTTCTATGAATAAAAATAAAGCAACTTCACTGCAAACAAAAACGTCTCTGTCCTCCATATCACGATCTGGAAAGAATGGATATTAATCTTGGAAAACTGATGTAATTCTATGTGGAGATCACACTTACCACTTCTCAAAACTGTCTCCTTATTTTGAAGCCTAAGAGGTCCAGAGCTTCGAGTGTGTCTCCACCCACTTATCAATACTACTTAATCAAGTGTTGTTCAAAGCCTTAAAATCCCTGGACCTTTGCTACCCCATCCTCTGCTTTTAGTAGTCAAAGCTAAAGATAGAGCAGCCATTAAGAAATCCCGACTGCTTTATAAAAAGGCAATAGCACGGGGAAAGAGGGACTGGGAGGAGAACTTGTGGGCGGAGCTTAGATCCACACTCAGTCGCAAGGATTCTAAGTCATTCTGGGCCATTGTTAGCTCGGTGTGAGTGGTGGTGGTCCAGCTCTTGCCCCGAACATAGCTCCCTCCGTGTGGGAGGCACATTTTGGATCACTATATGCAAATGTTGAGCTAGAGATTAGTTCCCTTTCATGTGGTGAATTCCCTAAGGAGGATGGATTGGTGGGGTTGACGGACGTGACTCAGGGGAAAAACATGGCTCGCCCTATGTTGGTTCCCCCGGGCTCCCACCATGAGCATCGATTGGTGGGGACCCTGGGCGACCAGCGGTGGCAGGAGCCATTGGGTAGCGGGGACTTACCCACCAGGTACTTGGCTTGGGGCTGAGATCATCCCGATCTTTAAGAAAGGATGCCCATTAACACCTTCAAACTATAGGCCCATTAGTCTTATAGATACAACACAAAAACTAATGGGCAGGATCATCTTGGACAGTATCCAGTGGTGGATGGAGAAAAATGAAATACTGACCACACTCTAGGCTGGAATTAGGGCGGGTACCTCTACACTGGATCAAATATTTCGGTTGCAGGTTTTATTTTGGAAAACGGCTAGTGTAGAGGGTGGCAGCCTCTACCTTGTCTTTATTGACCTGCGAGCCGCTTCCGACCTTGTTCCCAGGGCAAAGCTGCGGAGGGTCCTGGCAGACCTGGGCCTCCCGCCCTACTTATTGTCTATTCTGATCAGACTACACACTGGCAATTATGCCCAAGTAAGGTGCGGGAGGCACGGAGACCTGTCAGGACATTTCCCGGTTTCAAATGGAGTTTGCCAGGGGTGCGTATTGGCACCAACATTATTTTATTTGTACATCAATGGTCTTCTTGATCACTTAACTGGTGTAATAGACAATGACGCCCCTTGGTTGGCCACTGGGAGAGTGCCTGCTCTGATGTTTGCGGATGACACTTTGTTGTTATCCAAAACATCATCGGGCATTCAGCGAATTCTGGACGGTTTTGCATCGTTCTGTGTTTTTCGTGGATTGGAGATAAACTTGGATAAGACCAAGTTCATGATTTTTAATCCACCGAAACAGACCCGCCCAAACCCCAAGCTTAATGGTATCCCCCTTGAGAGGGTCATGACCTTTGTCTACCTGGGCATTACCCTGAGAGCAAATTGTGATTGGGGCTTCCAAATTTCTAAATCAGCTCTCAAATTATCCCAAGTAACTGGGGGTATAAGTAAACTCCACAGGGCATCTGATTTTAAGCCGGCAACTCCGGTCCTTGAAATATATCGACTCCAAGCCAGAATGGCCACAACCTATGGTGCTGAATTATGGGGTCATAAAAATGTATCCAGTCTTTTGGGGGTGAAGCATAATTTTATGAGGAACTTGGTGGGATTACCACAAAGTACGCCTTTCATTTCTCTACGACTGGATTTGGGGCTGGAGTCAATTGAAGAACTGGTAGCTGCGCGGCAATTCTTAGCATGAAAGGGGTGGAGAGTGGGTGTTGTGGTGGGCGTTTCCCCTGCAACACTCATTGATTTTGACGCTGCCCCCTATTTACAAGAGCAGCGTAAATGGGAAGCAGCACCAAAATTAAGACCAGGGAAAACCTGGTCTTAACTTGGCGAAACAAGGAGATATGCTTCTTTCTCCTCGTTTTTGCAAAACGCCTTGTATTGTTTAGGTTCAGGAAGGCGACCCTTTCTGCACATCAACAATCTTTTAAAAAAAATACATTTTGTAACTTACATGTGTGCTGCATTAAGCAGCACACATAGAAGTGACAAAATGACATTTCAATATTGTTTATTTGCAGGAAGGGGGCCCTTCCTGTACATAAACAATCTTCCCCTGTTAAATGTAGCGCCAATGCAGGCGAAACGCAGGGCTGCACCATATTCTTGTAAATATGGTGCAGCCCTGCGTTTCTGAAGTAGTGGAGTGTGTTGTTAAGCCAAGGAGACTGGTCCGGAGAAGCACAAACTCAAGGAGTGCTGGTCTGGAGCAGCACAAACTCAGGATTCAGAACATAACAAAGTGGTTAGCATTGACTTTAACAACACAAATGTATTTCCACCCAAATAAACCTTTTTAGAAGCATCAGGATACTGAAAGACTGAAAAAAAAAGATAAGTCACTAACTTGTGCCTTGCAGTTTGCAAACAGCTGTTTGACAGTTTTTTGTCACTGTGCTTTATTATGATTGTCACTTATGAACTGCACTGTAATGAAAGAATCTCTCTGACAAAAGCAGTAACCCCCTGACCTATGCATACCAAGTACTGTTTTTTAAAATGCATGGTACATGTTCTTTGCAGTAGGCATATTAACCCTCTGTGCTTCATTGGTTTAGTCACAGCTGCCACTGGACAAAACTCTCATGTCTCTCCAGCAGGGAAATTAATCACTGTCGTTATCTTGACACTTTTATTGTTCTTTGAAAACAGCTAATTAAACAAGATACTTTTCAGTGCTTTTAAAACTGCAGCCTGCGGACCCCCTGGGAATGTGTCATGGACCCCTGGAGGTCCGCGGACCACAGTTTGGGAAACACTTGCTTAGGGCATTTGCTTGTAAATGGGCAAACCCGGATAAGGAGGTCTGTCCGGCATGTAACTATAAACGTGAAGACGTCCCTCATGTATTATTCTTTTGCCCTGTGTATGCAATGACAAGGAAGTGTTGGCTAACCCCGTTATGTAGGAAACCTTGGATTTCGAAATTTTACACAGGCGTGTCGTGTTTTAATTTATGATACTCACCCCCGATAGTTTTCGCCGTATCCCGCTTCTTGTTTGGTATGTGGCGTAGAAGGATAGCCTTTGTATGATGTACTTGATTAACTATTAATTTTATACCCTTTGGTCTTTGATAACTGCTGAGTTGAATCTTCTTTTATATTCACAATTGATCTGCTCACTATTTATTGTCTTAATGATTTGTGCTCTGTATGTATTTTACCTGCACTTTTGTGGTCTTTGACCGAAATAAAGTTATCAAATGAAATTATTTACAATCCAAGACAAAAGGACTAGTGTTCAAAGTGGGCTGCGAAGACTGTATAGTGTGGAGGATGGAAACAAAACGCGAATGACAGTCAAACAGATCAATGGATGAAGAGGGCTAACCTTAAATGTATATATCCATGCATTTCTTTATTTAGGATTCCATTTTTTATTACATTTGTCAATTAAGACAAATAAAATTGTGTCAAAGCCAGTCCTAAATATGAGAACAAAGGCAGAGGCAATGCAAGATACTAACAGGTTTGCATAACCGTGGGCTGAAGCAGTTTTTCAACCTTTCCAGGTAATTAAGATGAGTATTACTTAACTGGGCGCCCGTATCGTTCGCCATTTGCAGTATAACAGAGCTGTATACCTGCAAAAGCAACCACGACATTACAATATGATGTAGTTTACTGTCTGCCATGATTTTGTCCTTTTCTTTCATTGCATTTCTCTCGTTGTGGTTTCTTGTCGAGATCTACGATCGATGGTGCATGTTTACCCTCCTGAGAGCCGAACGGTAGGGTTTAATAAAGCAGAAATCTCCTTTCTTTTTCTGACACATGTCACAGGCCCTCAGCGACTTCCCCACAATTCAGGGACTCGGCCAGCATCCACGCCAGCGTACGTCCATTTTGCCCTTGAATTGACATAGGATTGGCAGCTTTCAATAAGCATTTATATTCCATCACGGCCCACGGACTGTGGAAGTGAGTTTTCTGCTTTGCTGCGCTCCTTAAATGGGGGTAGTTTTGCTAATCACTCGCAGGCAACGAAGGCGGGAAGGCTGCAAATCGCCCCCCACCCATGAGGCAGCTGAGAATTCTGTTTCGCCATGTCCCGCAGGAGCTGCAGTTATAGTGGCGATTTTCTGTCACAACTATTTTTCAGTAGCCAGCCGTAACACAGGCGTGAGGGGAAAATAGCTACTATTGTTTAAATGCAGTATTAATCTTGTAAACGGAACACTCAAGTAGGCTTTTGATGTTTTCCTCAAACTTTTGTTCTGGCCCTATTGAAAACAAGTGCACTTTACTTAATAATACTGAGATGAACAGGATGTGTGGTAAAGCGAGGTGGTTAAATAATGCTATAACCTTACAGCTGATTGTAGGGTTCCCTTTCGAAGCTCTATTAAACAAGCATGTGCGCCTCAAGCGGCAGCAGGGGGAGGGGAGAGAGGAGGGGTCCTGCGCCGGATTCCCTTGCGGGAGAGAGCAGCAAGGCACAATAATTGCTAACATATGGCACTGCTGCTTGCTCCCGCAAGGGAATCGCCAAACGTGCACGCGATGCCATTGAAAGCAATGCAACTCGTGCACGTTTTTGGCCTCAAAACCGACTCGATTGCTAAAGGTCTTTTTCCTTCTCAGCGAATGCGCGCTGTGTAGCCGAGACCTAAAAAGGAGCCTAGGTTGCGATCCAAACATAAGAACATAGTGTAGGATATATTTTTCTGTAAATAGCACACTGTTAAAGGTAACATTCCCAAGGTACTATAAATGTTGCAAATTATTCAAAGTGGCCTGGGATGTAAGGAAATGATTAGATTCTTCAAATGTTTTATACAGTGGTGGCAAATCAAACAATCTAGCTGTGCCATAAACGAGTGCAGCAGTAACAAAGGTTAGAAAACATAAAAATAATAAAAACATAATTATATCGCGGATTTACAGTTGCATAGAAATATATTTATCCCTTGCAATTGAAAATAAATCTGGCCCAATACAACTTGTTATTTGGAACAAGGGTACTAATAAACAATGGTTTACACATGTATTACTTACAGTGCTCTTACTTTTTATCATCCTAGAGCATAAATGACTTGAGAAAACACTAAACAATGTACCACAGATTCCATGCAGAAGAAACCACTAAGGCCATGCTCACAAGACCTGGTTTTAGCTCATGGCATAGATTTGACTCCTTGGTTTCTGGCTTTGTTTATAACAGTTTCACATGGGGAAAAAGCGCATGGCATAAACCATGCATGAATATCCGTTGAGTGCAATGTGCTATTTATTACCACTGTAGAGGGGGGGGGCATCATGACCCCTCCCTCGAGGCTTCCCCTTTCAGAAATATTGCCCCCCACACTCAACAATGGTAACAAAAAGCATATTACACTCTGCACACCTGTATATATAATTAATATTCACAAAAGATTCTAGATATCTCTAACTAAGGGCCTGATTAGGATACTTTGTCACAACAGAAACAGAGTACTCTCTCTGCCAAAGTGAAGCTCCACCTTCCTCGTTTAGAGTTGGCTTAACTTGAGTATGTGGACTGTGGAAACTACTCTGTCTCCACTGCCCATATACACCTCTGGCAGCTCGACAGAATAAGGACCGTCAGAGGTTTTGCCGTGTATTTGCCGTGAGCGAACACGTGGCCAGCTTTCACTGTCCATCACTGTCAGTAAAACCTATAAAATGACCCCCACAGTATGGGAGAAATATTCCATGGCGACCAGGTCATTGTTTTTTTAATTTTCAATTAGAAAATTCAGATTTTGGATTTTTTCTTTTAGATGAGAAATAGTTAAACTTTGGCGTACCGCTCCTTCATGTCGATGGAGCTGTCCATCAAACTTTCAAAGCATTTACAGGAGCCGTCGTTATGGTAGTTCCTAAATGCACGAGACGTCCGCTGGGCTGGTGGACATCTCAACATTTGGCTGGTGGATACTCCCGCAGGGAAATGGAGTACTTTTCTCCATCACCCTGACAGAGTAGATTCCCATCCTTCAAACTCTGAATCAGGCCCTAAATTGTCAACTTTGTGTCCCCAAATCAGAATAGGCCGGGTCTTGTTCAGGACAGAAAGTATAGCCAACAGCGAACCACTTTTTCTAAAATCCAGAAGATAAGTTGCAATAATGAAAATATCAAGAGAACCCACCTGCTGACACTCCAATCTGTAAACTTAGATACATAAAGGTGCATATGCTAAAATCCGAGAAAAAATAACAATACATTGCAAAACCCTGCACAGCTGCAAGGGCTGATCTGATGCAGAAACAGTGGCTAATAGGAAATTGTTGCTAAAAATATTTATGAATAATAAAAACAGGTTGAATGGGACATCATTAATAAATGACAGTGTGATCAGTGATGTTGTCAAATAATCATTGCTTTTGATTTCCCGTGGCCCAGAGAAAAGGCCTTAGGTCCCTTTAATCTATACTTTGATGTCTCCAGGAAAAGGGACAATGAAAACAAAATCCATTCAAAACAGTTCTGATGGTAGACACATCCCTTTATATATGTGGACTTTGGAAAATAAATTAACTGATGGATGTAAAACCATTCAATTCCTTCCGGCATGTTGTACCTACTAGCCGCCATTATCACCTCTATGTGTTCTGCATGCGGCATCCCATTGGTGGGTGAATAGTGCGTCCATGTTTGCGTGACCTGTATTTCCCATGTTTCACTTGTCTCTGTTATCTTGCAGGGGAATGTGTCTAAATCAGATTCCGAAGCGGATTTCTTCTCGCAGAGTCTGGAGGAAGATATCGGACTCAAGAAGTCTCCTTCTAACCTAGCCTGTGAGTAACGCAAAGAACTTCCACTTGAACCCATTCGTTTGCTGACTGAAGGATTTGATAAGAGGGTATTTTATTCAGTAAATTACCATCTCTCATTAATAAGTTAGCACGACCTAAATAGTATAAGTTTTGTAAAGAGCAGATTATATAAAAACGTTTCTGCACATCCATTGCGTCATTAAACTTTGTAAAATGTATTCTAGCAAATAATGTGTGTAATGTTCCTAGCATTAACAATTGTGATGTATATGCTTCATGCGGTAGAACATGTGTCGCTTTGGAGAAGAGACTGGTGCTGTGCACCAACCAGGGCGCACGGGTCCCACATGCACGAGCTCTCCTTGGACCTAGCTTACTGCAGGCATCCAGGCAGTGCTGCAGCTACGGGTGTCTTTGCTTGGACTATCAGTCAAGGCACATGCTTGAGTGGGTAGAATGAGGTCCATATTACATATAGGGAGTCCTGCCTGGGTCTGCTTCAAAGCAGACCTCTAACTGGGTGCACCAGCCCCAGACTGGGCAGTGTGCCTTACTGCAGTACAGGAAATGCTGAAACCAGTGTGGCTGTGACCCCAGGCCTGCACTGGTGGTGGTGTACCAATGAAAGGTGGACCAGTGGGTTGAAGTCCCCGGTCCTCCTTTCACTGTGCAGTGACAACCCAGCATGCATGTGAAAGGGGTGCAAGGTCCCTCTGCAGGGAGCTGAAGTAAGTAACTGCACCTAACAGCAAAGGCATCTACAGGAAAATAACAATGGGCTGGTATTCGGCACCGAGTAATTACTAGTGACTGAAGTTAATTCAAGCATTCCATTCATTGCTTTTTTAATACTTGTGTGTGACACCCCAAATGGGACTGGTGTGCCCAGGTGTGGGTCAGTGCACATCGTTTCACTGGAGCCAAGCTATACCTGGCTGATGAATCCTAACTAGAGTGAAACCTCTCCTGGGTTGCTTATGAGCTGGTTCAGGGAGCACCTGGCCGTGAAGTTCGGGCTGGACTGTTCTACTGGAGCTGCATCGAGACTGATTTGTATATGGTTGGGTCCAAAGTGAAATTTTGTGGTTTGAAAAACAATTCAAGCATTTCATCCATAATGGTTTCCATACTTCAGTGGTACTTATAGGAGAATATCTGGCAGCTAAGACTATTTTGAAGTGACCCATGTCTCACTTCAAATCAAAGCTCATTGAGAATTTGATTCGATTTTCATTCTTTATGTTATTGAATTTTTAATCTCCTTCATATGTGTATAATAAGACTTAATATTACGTCACACGCATTCACACGTTACAGGGGCACTGGTGTGGAATAATGCACGGCCACCACAAACAGATGTGTGTGTGTGTGTGTGTACACACACACGCTCCCATTATCCCTCAGCCAAATGTATTTCTAATATTCATGCTCAGCTCAAACCCACTTATTATGTCCCAGATATCAGCGAGGCTGTTCCCTGGGCACACCACGTCTCTCGCCTGAGCACAAACCTCAATATCCATATGTGCACAAAAGCCTGTGTGTCAGCAGCCCGGTAACTCATTCATCTCCTCTCTGAATATCCTTTCTATTCAAGAACAATCACAAAGAAGCCCAGCGAGGGCCTTTTTCAGTGGGTAAAGATGGCGTCCCGTTGCTAATGTAAGCGAAAGCAGAACCTATAAAATATATCATTTCAAGTGATTATTACTCTCCATCATTTATTGCCCACACACACAAGCTGGGCTTGGCACAACAATATACAAAGTTTTGAGAAACAAATAATTACTGCTATTGACATGGAAACAGAGAGTGTACTGTAGCTTTATGTACAGAAACGTTATCCCCAAAATAATAGACATGTTGATTTCCCACCGGGAAGGGTTTGTCCCCCCAGACATATGCACAAAAGATTTTAAGAACATGCATAGAAAAGATTTTGTGAATAGAAATACAAAAGTGTTTGTTGTGGTTAGGAAGCAAAGGTAATGTGGACCAGACCACTACCTACCTGCACGTCTTGTCAGTGCGTACTCAATCTTTATAATGTAAACTTTATAAAAGCAGGAGTAATTCAGCTAAGAATAGCTGGTTTACAGTTTACATATCCACATTTTCTCCGAACCATCCGAGCTAGTGTTAACAATATTGGGGTGAATTTATTTTTGATTCACAACAATAACCTTAATTTAAGAGATTAGTGGGGGGGGGGTTACAATTTTAAAGTGTAAAAGTGGTCATTTAACATGCAAATATGTTTATTATGTCTTGTGTATGGGGATGATCACTAAGTGGACTGGTGTTATGATCCTAGTTTAAGATGTGCTCATCTGCTGTGCTCATATTTACAGCTTGTAACGATGATATTGACACATTTAATAGAAAACAACTTAGAAAAAAAAACTCCTGCTAAGAGGTGCACATACACTTGCACTTTCTTCAAACATTCACAACAGGTCCTCCATTTATGCTGCTTGTTCTTCCTCTCTCTGTCCTTAGAAGGAAACTAACCAATGGCATAGATAGACCTTTGGCTGCCCGTGGCGGTCCCTGTGTTTGCTGCCCCGCAAAGGCCGCATGTAAAAACTGGGGGGAGGGAGGCCGCCACACCCAAAACTCATGCCGGCTGGGACAGACCCCCTCCCACCCGTACTATGACACTGACACTAACTGCTATTAAAGTGTCTATTAGCTATAGCTCTTGCTCGCCTTATACAATTCTAAGCCTAATTGATTCTTTTCTTAAGCTGTAGTGTTGGACCTGGTCCTTTTTTCAGGGTTACCTCCAGATGTTTTGCAGTCTGTTACTGAACCATTTTTTGGTGGCATTAGTACTCTATGCACTTTTCTCCTGCTTACCATTGATAAAATGCTTGTGCTCCTGCCCTAAAAAATTGTACAATTGGCATACATACACCTGATTGGTCCATTTCATTTACATATATTTCCCTAATAAATATAATACAGGTACTCAAAATCAAATCAAAGGCTGCTAGTGGGCAGCATCACTTATTGTCCCTCTCACTAATGTAGTCTTTTTAAAACACGTCTCAGCCCTGCCACTGCAGCCTGTAGTGCAGTGTTTAAACTGCCATTTCAACCTGGCAACATAAACCTTATGCCAGGCCTAAACCTCCCTTTTTAATACTTATAAGTTTTCGAGAGAGTGGTCCTTAAAGGCTCATAGTGCCGGGTGCATTGTATTTAAAAGGTAGGACATGTATGTTTAAGGTTTTCATGTCCTTGCTGTGAAAAACTGCCAAAGTCGTTTTTCCCTGTTGTAAGGCCTATCTCTCCTATTGACTAACACTGGGTTACCCATTACACTTATCAATTTCTAATTTAGGATTGAAAGCAAGTGATAATATGCTCAAATCAACTCTAATTTTATATCCCTCCTTAATTGTGAAGTGAGATTTTAAGTTACAGTTCTGAAAATGCCACTTTTAGAAAGTTGGAATTTTCTTGTCCCAACCATTCTTGTCATTTGATAATGCGATGTGTCACATGACTGTGAATTTGTCTGATGCTGGGGTTTGTGTATTTCTTGCAGACAGTAATACCAGGGGGGCTTAGGTGTGGACATGATCCATCCAGGCAAGATGACTGGGGAGGATCTCTACCTAGCCTCACTTACACTTCGAAGGGATGTGTCTACCTACACTCAAAGGAACCTGACACCAGGCCTATCCTGCCTTTTGCTCTTCCTAGACAGTTTGGAGGCTTGAGCAGGGAAAGGGGAAGAACTTTCAATAACTAGTAGTGGAAGTAGGGCAGGGGGTCCCCCAACACTAAAGCTGGCACCGGGTCTAAATATTGGGCCTCCAGAGTTACTCATCAGAACCTGTAGACGTTACAGAAAAAGGACTGCACTGCTGCCTGAAGGATACTCTGCTGCTTGAAAGACTGCTTTGCTTCCTGAAAAGGAAGATTGGACCTGCTTGACTTCATCCCAGAGCGACTCCAAGGATCAGTTGACTGACCTCTTGTGTGAGCTACAGGGATACAAGAAGCTTCAGTGGCCTTCCTCTAACTGCCACGCTGACCTGCTGAAACTGGACCTCTGCTGGAAAGAGTCATTGATCCCCAAGAGGTGCACCCCAGGTCCTGGACCCTTGGCCGGCAGCAGTGAGAGCTTCACCTAAGAGAAAAGGTGAAAACTCTGACATTTGGGCTCCTCGCAACGCAGACAGGCCCGTTTGCACCAAGACTCTGCCTCCCACAACGACTGTCAATTTGAAGCTCTGGTGAAACCTGCTTTTCGCACCACGAACGTCCGCGGCGACCGCCAAAGCAAACCTACAGCAGCAACCATTCCTGACGCCGGACCGGCTCGTTACTCTACAGTGATGACTGTCCACGATGCTCAGCCTCCTCCTCACGGCCTCCTACATCTTGATTGGTACTCTTCGTGTGAACTTAGACGATAGCTTTTCAGTTGGACTAACCTGGTCACTCTATTTGATCCTCACTCCATTGCAGCCAGCTGAACTTGTGACTTTCCTCCAGTATAACACGGCCAGTTAATCGCAAGTGGCCTATTGTGATTTTAGGTGCTCTTTTCACTAAAATAATTTACATTGAAATTTGTCCAGATAAACTGATTGGATATTTTACTTTGTTATCTTTTTATTTTTTAAAGTTGCCTCAATTTTTCTAAACTAGTTTGAGACTTTTCTTGTGCTGTGTTTTTACTTTATTAATGTTTGTATGTGTTGCATAAATATTTTACATATTGTCTCTAAGTTGAACCTGACTGCTTTGTGCGAAGCTACTAGAGAGTTAAGCACAGGTTAATTTAGTGACTTTTTGTGGTTCATTCTGAGAAGATTTGTGGTTGTTGCCTAGTGGGGCTTCCACCTCCCTCAACCAATAACCCAATTTGGTACAGGCAGACTGGTGAAGTGATTCAATTATCTTAACATTTCCATGCAGCCTACTACTTTCACAAGAATGTTTTCAACACTCTAAATTCCTCCCTCAATGTAAATAGTTTTTAGTTTTTTCATTTCAGGCACTTGAAAAAGGTCAGTCTCCTTTCTGTATATATCTTGTTATTTACCTGAGACTCGCTATTGCTGCTCGACAAATGCATATTGTGTCACTTTCAATTAAGATCTCTTTGTGCTTCTTCTGTATGTACCACTCAACAGTTAGTAGACGTTCTCCCGTGTCTACATTTCATTTGTCACTAGTCACTGACGACCTCTCTACAAGCCAAAAGGTATCCATTTTCTGAATTTGAATAGCTATTTGCTTCCATCTGATATCATTCCAACACAGCTCAGAATGGGGTCGTTCTGTGGATATTTGTGGAATCCTACTCTCTTCCTACAAGTACATTAGTCTAGCGTGCTTCAAGAAGCGAGGAGCTAGCCCCCACACGTCAAACATGATCATTAATGTATGAAACTCCACTCTGCATGCTCTACTTCAAAATATATCTTCATTCTCATTCTTCAAGCTGATCCTGTGTAAAAAAGATCCATCTTACATATGTGAAAATTTAAGCAATTCAGCTTAAACTTCCTGCCCATCCCTCTCCCACGTTCCACATAATCACAATGGATTCAAGCTTATTTGCAACTGCAACATGATATATTAACATCTCTAAATGGTCATAGTTCACAACTTTTTAGATGATTACCAACATAACAAGTGTGTGTGTGGTTTACATTTGAGGCTTACTGACTTACTGTAGTGTTGAGCTCACCCTAAGAGTGCATTTTGTACCTAAAGTGTTCAGTATGCCTTTGTATAGTTAGGAAAAAGGTGGTATTTAGTATGATCCTTTACTTCCATAAGTATATTTCCAAATGCATATATACTGTATCTGTGGCTGTCTAACTTCCTGTGCCACTTAGACCATACATGACCAAGTTGAATGTGGAAGTAAATGGGCAGAAGACTTTGTGGCTCCTAAGATAGGCGTCATTTGCATTCCATTTCACTAACCACTTCTGTGATACTGCCCCATGAATACAATGACGTACTGTCACACTGAAGTTCCAAATGTTCTGTACGTTTTGATTATTTGCGATAATGAGATGGGCTTTAAGACGTGTATGCCAAATAATTTTCTGAGACGTTGGGCAACATACCCAAGCTATAAACCAACTCCATCTCTTCTACAGTGACCTCGCGGAACAGCCAGCCAGAAGTAAAGAACAGCCTGACGCCACCTCTCATCGTTCACACTGCTGCAACCCCCATGCCGATGCCAAAGAGCACCCTGTTTGGAGATGCCGGCCAGGACTGTGAGTCGCGGAGAGGCAGTAGTGTGTCCACGGATCCACATGCCTACGAACTGAAGTCACCAGTACGTTTTTTTTACAAGTCCTCCAAGTAGATATGCTTATTTTATGAATATTATTATGTTAAAAAAATTCAAACAAAACAAAGTACATGACCGGGAAGAAGTGGCTGCGGCACAAGCCTCATTACATGATTCCACTGAGCACATGTATACTATGGTCTTTCCTCTCTAGGTGGGGAGCACTCTCACTTGTCCTTGTATTTAAGCAATGTTCAGCCTATGTAATCTTTCTAATACTCTAACCACAACTTGTTATAAAATTCACATTGTTTGTTCCATATTTTCTCAAATTTTCTTGGCGATCCTGTGTTCTTATAAGCCATCTTTTCCACAAGCATACATCAGTTCACATTTTTCTGCCATCTTACAATTTCAGTACCACTGTTCTGCCCCGACAGTCTAACCATATTTCTTCTCTCTACTATCAGTCCTGTTACACAAAACAGTCTTTCACACTAGGGAGGTGGAGAAGATTCAATCCAAAGACCCAAATAAGCAATCCAAGTAAAGCACTCCAATGAGCCACCTCCTAAATTTGCCAAGTATTCCATGAGCCCTTCCCTGAACCGTTCTGAAGGGGTGCTTTGAAAAAATATATAGAAAATGGATCCCTCCCTTCAGTGCTTAATTTGTGAAATAATAAGGGCCAGGGCCCTCACCAGGAGGCCACTTCAGCTTGCACCACCCAATTGCCTTTCATCACTGCCAAAGTCAGTACCAAAACAACTACTAACCATCTCTCTCACCTAAAAGTGCGACAGTGCAGATTATTGCAGGTCTCCAAAGCTAAAGGAATGGCTGGTGAGGCAGATATTAGTACTTTGATAAGTATATTGTATTAATAAATAACCGTTGTTCTGCTCATTTCTAAATCAAATGAGCAGTGCCACCATGTGGCAGCCTGTCATAAATGCGGTGTTGACAATTAAGTGCTGGTACTGAGCAACGGAAACCAATTAAGTGATGGTGCTGAGCACCGGAAACCACAGTCTCAAAGTAAGCACTGCCTCCATTCCTCATGGTCTTAGGCACACTAAATGTGTAGCTCTACTGAATGTCTGTATCTATGTTCTAGGGCAATATAGGCTATGAAACAATTTCAGTTGGATGAACCTCAACCTGTAGGGATCCAGTAGCAAATCTTGAATTTCACAGGTATAAAGATTTGTTGCCCTGATAGAGATGTGATCTGTTTGGAGGACTCTTATTGTTGAAATTTCTAACAGAAATAATACAAAACCCAGTAAGGATTTGTCCATAGTTTGTTAGAAGGAATTTCTAACAATTGTATTAATTGGGGTTTCTTACTTGATGGTAGGCATTGCACAGTATTCTTTAGACTTTAGATAAAATATATTTTGGCACTGAAACACAGCCATAAAACATATTACAAAGATAAAATACATTGTTTAAAATACACATCTCATGATCACCTTGCACAGTAAATTCAGAGGTTTAGCCAGCAAGAGTTTATTGGCTACCAATAGTTGGGCGAGCTTGATCACACACTGCATTTCCCCCCCTGTATTTATGGGTTACTGCGTATGTAACTGATAGAGATCATGGTTATGGCATAGGTTTGGGTAACAGAAAAGGAGCGCGCCTAGGGCAAGTTCTAGTTCAAGGGTCCAATTCAATTCAATTACATGAAATCCTGAAACAGAAAGAGTTGGACAAAGTATTTTCACAGGTAAAATTTTGAGTCACAATAAAGCTGGAAAAGCAAGGATAAGGGAGCCAGAACAAGCCTGCGTATAGGTTCTCACCGTTATGTAAAGTGTGGAAGAAGAGTATCAACCAATCTTATTATAAGCACCAAAAAACGAATTTCAGGCAAGCAATCACTGGTGCTGGTGCTAATTAATAAAGCTAGTTAAAATCAGTGTTGCAGACATTTCGCAATGAATAAAGTATGTTACCCAGTGGAGGTCCCCACTGGGTGATTATAGTTGGGACTAGGTTTCCATTGAAAATGTATTTTTTGTTTGTTAATAACTTTGGCGCCGTTTGATGAATCTTCATAAAAGTTTCCAAAACAAAAGTATCATCCACCTCAGCTCCTTCCTGGAACTTTTTGCGGTGATTTGTCAAGTGAGAAGGGGCAAGAAAAAGGGGTGGTCCCAAAATGCATTTTTCTGTTGGAAAATTTCTCTAGCCCTGATGAAGTAATTGCGATATTTCCAAGTGATGAAATACACGTTGACTGGCTAGCACATGCTCTGCGGGAAAGGCTTGTAAATAAAATAAGAATTGGCTTGACAGACTGTGATGACACTTTAGCAATATGTTGGGCAGTGCTCGCAACTGCAGTTGAAGCTTTGGGGGGTTCCTTTTTTCCCTATTTAGGGAGTATTTGAGTCGCTGCCCCTCCCCTTTGCTGAACACCCATTTGAGGACTCACAAGACTTGTTGGACACTTTGTTGTAAATGGGATTGGAGTGTATTGCCATTACTCTGACCACCACATTGTATACTTCATAGTGAAATGACCTGTTCAGTGCATCACATAATAACAAGGAAGATCTTCCTAGAGCACTTCGGGATTGCAATTCATGAGAGCAATATGATTGTGTTCAGCTAGACTGGGCCCTGCACTAAAACCATCAGGAGTGCCCAACCCACCATGGACGCCAACCCCTCACTGAGCACAGCCTTCAGCAATGTGAACCGGTGGATTGGCCCTGCACTCAACCTACTGCAGGCAACTAACCCCTATTGTGCACGGTTTATGGCCTGCACAATTGCTGATAGGTACAAGGTCTAGTCTCTGACCACACCTTGTAATTTTTTATATATTTTTTTGGTACCGCTGTACCACATTAGGTGCAGCTTTAAGTTCCACAGTACAAGGTCCTAGTACCGCGTTTCTCGTGACCCAAAATAATATATTGTTTTTTAAACATTGGCAGGAGGTAGAGTCTCTTTGAGGCAGCCCTATCCACATGTTTCTAAGGTGCTTCCACCCTACACTCTGACGTGTCTTTTCTTTTTTTTTCAGGACTCTGGTACAGAGTCCACAAGTCCTGTAATGGTGGCCGCAACATTTTCTTCAGAGGTATGACCAGACAATCAGATGATTTTGTACAGTGGTACCTGCACCGGTACCGTAGTACCAAAATGACCGGTGGGAAAATAAGGTTCCTTAGCCATATAGAATGCCTATTTTTTTACTTTTTTGGTACCATGTGAGTCTCATGGGATCGAAGGTCCAGATATACTTAACTTTTTCTGAACTTTAACCCCTACACATCAATCCCAAACTCCTCTTTATGCACTCATTTCTCTAAAACAGCTGAACAGCTGTACGCCAAATTTAAAAAAAGCACACTTTTAAAGTTCAGCTGTTTTTTCTGTATCAGACAGCAAAGTTCAATACAGGAATTAACTTAGAAAATCACACTTTTGGGACCCCCTTTTTTCTTGGTCCGCACTTGACAAATCAATGTAAAACATTCTGAAACTCACATTAAAAATCTCTTACTAACTCATAAAGCTACCCTTTCATGAACGGGACAAGGCCCCAAATAAAAACCTTTACACCCCGTAACATTACATTTTCCCTGAAACCTAAAAACCCTTTACTACCCCTAAAACCACCCATCCCTGAGCCCTAAAAACTCTTACCCCTGTAACCTGAAAAGTCCTTACTATGCTTAATCGCCACCCATGGCTGAACCCTAAAACCCTACCTACTCCTGCTACCTTTACAAATGTAATGCGTTTTATCTTACCTCTTTTCACATTTCCTCGTTGTTGAGGTAAATGCATTATAAAAATCCCATTGTAGCTGTCATGCATGGTGTTATTACTCAGCAACCCGTTACTCTTGGGCACATTTTACACTCCATGTTCCCTTAACCATAGAGGTTGACTTAATATAAAAACACACTTGGCATGTGCACTCCAGATCCTAAGGGATACCATGACTAAGTGACAACCTCTCATGCCCATTGATAGACTTGTGCATTTTGTGAATTATGTACCGTGCCTCATCACAACACTGTTATGTATGTCCACGAAGTTGCTTCCAGTAAACTGACTTGAAAAGACCAAAAGCCCTTCTGACACTGGTAGTTCCTGAGTTTTGAATGGTGGATTTGAAAGTCTACATTGCATCAGAGATCCTAGAAATATCTACTTGTTTCTAGGGTTCTTGATAAATGCCTCCGACTTCTGAACTAAACGAATTTACTCAAATGATCGCAAAAATACCTGCTGCCTTAATTATTTTGTGTCCTCGTCTTAGGTCAGTGCTCGAAGCTCCCCTCATAATCCATGGACATCTGCGAGCAGCTGGAATAGTCGAAGGTCCAGCTGGAACAGCATGGGAAGGGCGCCCAGTCTAAAGCGACGCAGCCAAAGCAGTGAGCACAAGTCTCTACTCTCTGCTGAGGGGAAGGAGAGCTCAGATGAAGGAGACACTTCAGATGAGGACCAGCTGAGTCGAGCTGGAAGCGCTAAAGGTTCTACCCGTTATCAGATGGGATCGCTAGAAGCCAAGGCTTCCTTTGACTTACAAGGTACTCTCCAGGTGCCTTACCGGTACCGATCTCCCAGCATGCAGAGCAGCCTAACCGGCCAGACCTCACCATCCGATTGTAATGGCAAAGTTGCATCTGCACTCATGTTTCAGCAGCTCCACCTAGAAGATCCCAGGAATGAGTTTGAGAATTTAGATGATGAAGCTAACATGGTAAGTACTTGTAAAGGGCAAGCAGAAGTATCATTTTAAAGACATCAAAAAGGAAACTGTGATACTCAAGACCATCAGAAATACGTATTTTTCCCTTCCTGATTCTTTCATCACTGTCAACTTTGGCAAGACTCCTTCCTTCTTACAAAATCCAATTTCTGTTTTCAATTGTGTGTATTTTTAGGCAAAAAGTAACTGTACTTTTTCTTCAGTGCAGCACTCACATCTGTCCATAAGCATGCTAGCTCCCTATTGGGCCATGCAGTAGAGAGCTTGTGATGCCTTCCATTGTAAATCAGTTATCCTGGTGTGAGCACAGTGTATGCCCGAGTCCAGGCCACGTTCCTGAAGATTAGAGCAATGCTTGTTTTACCGCTCATAACTCCTCTAGAATGTCATGTTACTATGCATGCTATTACATCGCGTTCTATCATAACGCAGTTGTTACAATGTTAGAACACGATACATTTAGATCGCAAGTCATTAGATCGACTTGCTGTAGGGGGCACGCTGGAATTAGGAATAGTATAATTTACCATTCCAACTCCAGCGTGTGCAACAGTAGGGACGGTGTTGGAATAGTAAATGATAGTTTTCCTTAGTTTAGAGCGCCCCCTACAGCAAGTCGATCTAATGACTTGCGATGTAAAGGTTTCACGTACTAACAACACAGTCGTTGTAACGATCGCATCGTAAAAGCACTGCAATGTAATGGCAGCGTTGTAAACGCAGTTTCCTGGAATGTCTTAATCATTCTTTTATTGCTATAAAATATATTCTGTTAGCACTGTGTCTTTTGCAAATACAGTAGATGGACTTCATCAAAGTAAATCCCTCTGCCTTCACTAAGTATGTTCGCCCCAATACTGTACATGTTATCTTCTTTACAGTTGTTAACTTGCACATATTACAAACATTAGAACATGACTCTAACCTAATTGTAGCCTGTCGCTGGGGTAGAAAAGGCGTGATTAACACTGGTCTATAATGAAGCAAATTCAGATAGCAGCAGAGCGAGAACAAAGCATTTACATTCACAATAACATTAGAATTTAGACAGGCAACAGAAAAACCCCAGCTGACAAGCAAAATACTGCAGCTCACTGCCTAAAACCTATCCGAAAAAATAACCCAGTTCCTAAACTCAATTCAAAATGTTTGGAGTTTGTTATTAGAAGCTTCAAGCTTGTCATATGATATATGATATGGTTGAGGCTTCTTATAACAAACTCCAAACATTATGAATTTGAATTTGTAGGAGGGCTTTTGCCCTGTCTGTTCCTCATACAACACCATTTACTGACAATTTTCTAAGATCCAGCGTTTAAAAGAAAGTTAAAATGCTCAGCTTTGTTAGTACAAAAAAAAAGCTTATGGCGTGTATCATCCAAATGTCATTGTTAAAAGCAATGCTCGAAAATTACCCAAACAGTCATATTTATCCATCTTTCGGAGATCATTACTCCATTCATGTCTTGGGATGGCTGTATGACTAAATATCAACCACGAAAATATTGTAATTTTATTTGTATTTATGTAGCATTTACTACCCTTGACAAGGCATTCAAGATGTAGTAAAAAAAAGCACTGTCAAAGTACCAACTAGCAAATTTGCTGTAAAATATTAACATTGTACTGGTAGTTTTGTATTTAATTTTCATTAATATTATTGCGACAAAATAATGAATTAATGCATACGTATCATAAAAATAACTTATACAAATTCTCAAGCATATATAATTTGATCAATTAATATTAAAAAAAAACTAAAATATTATTACATTTGTCAGCCACCAGCCTACCACTATCCTCCAATCCTCCATATGTACAGCCACCTTGTCCAATGCATGGAAACACCCGTCCTCAAGAAGGGGACACAGGTTAGAATAGGAAGCGCGAGGGGATCCACAGGGTGACTCTGGGTCCATGTGATTGAGACTCACACCTACTGCTTGCACATTGCCTAATCCATGCACATGACGGGTCCCCTCACCATTCTGTAACTACACGCAGTTACAGAAAGTGCTGTTCTGTGCCGCCTTTTATTGTGGATACTCAGGTATAGGCGCACCATAATGCAATTTAAAACAAAAATCCCTGCACTGGGGCAGGCTCAAAGTTTAGCACAATTTTATTATTGTTCCATTTGTTCGAACTTCTCCTTCCTGCCTTGCCTGTTGTGCCAGTGGGTCTTCGTGACCCCTGATACCGGTAGGCGAGGAAAACAATGCACTGTATACTGTCAGTCAGGTGATACTAACCGTGCAATGTTGTGCCTATTGCGTATGACACAGTATTGAAAACAATACAGATTGTTTTTCTAAAAAATGTCCATGGTACTCGATAGGCATTGCCTCACACCACTGACCTACAAGTAAAATAAATACAGTTATTGATTTGCAGCCGTTTGCAGTCCTGTAGGGTGTTTTGTTCCATTTCTCTCTAAAGAGATAATTCATGTCTCTCTTCAAGGGACAGCAGGTTCATTGAAAGCGGAGATGCGTGCTCTAGGCGGCTGTCCTTTACTTTACTGTCCATTGTATGCTGTTCAAAAAGACACCAACATTACAATTAATCAAATGGTTTCATGCAAACAACTCTGAAAGCATGACGAGCCCGCCCTTTTTTGCATTAGTGGTGCTGAGCCGCCTTCCTCTTTGAATGCATGGACAGCACAGTTGAGAGACACTAATAACTACTTATTGCTAAGCAGGTTCCAATCTGCATAAAATGAATACACTCATAAAGGGCGGTGTCAAAGGGCAGCTTCCATTTTCTGTTTGAAATCATTCAAAAGATTGTATTTTCAGATGGGTAAAGAAGCAAAATGCCTGCAAAAGGTAAACTCTGAGCAAGAATGTTTTGTGGGGTGACTGCCACACAGATGGGGTCCTGGAAGTCACGCAGTCAAGGGGAGTCTGGTACATTTAGAGGATACCTCCATGTTAACGGCCTATGTTCCAATAAAGCAGCAACCACCTGCATGGCAGAACTTAGGTGCTGATTAGTATGTCGGTATCGGAGGGGGAACCTCCTGACAGGATGTCGGCAGTCCCGCCAATGAAATTACAATGCAACCGCCTCCAAGGCAGTCGCAATGTCTATATTTTATATCGCGGAGGGTGCTGTGTGCTGCAGCACACGCCGGAGTGCAAAAAATAGACATAAAACATATCCATGCACTATGTGGCAGACACCATGAGGTGCCTGCCACATGGTGCAGAGATATGTAGGGGGGCACCATAGTTGCCATCCAATAGCCAAAATCAAAGGCCAGGGCAGAAAGGGGGCACGCTACGGGCCCCCAATGTCCCATTCTGTGAGCCTTTTCATGGAGGGTGAACCACCAGGAGACGGCTGGCGGATGCGACATCATAATCTCTACGGCTGTGCCTGGCAGGTACCGCCACCATTGTAGGGATTATGGCAGCCTCCAACGCACCCATGGGCTCAAGGAGCCTATCCGATGCTTGGAGGTCGGTCTTTCTGACAACCAACACACCGGCGGGCATTGTAATACGGCGGGCTGGAAACTTGACTATGATAGCGCTGAGACAGCCACCTAAGGGCTGTCGGTGGAAGTCTCAAAAAACTGTAGGCAGGCCATCTCACACCACGACAGCATTGGGTCTTTGGAAAAAAACAAAGCTAATGGCCCTCATGGTTCTGGAGCTGTCTTCATGATGAACCTGATGGTCTCAGTCAGGAGAAGTACTTGTGGTCATAGCTATTTAGGGCTGTCCCACGGACACAATTCTCGCCGGGTTTGGGTTTTCTGAGAAGGGTTTTCCAACAGCAGACGTGCAACCATCCCTCATAAGGCATAACAAGTCACCTTGCTGCTCTACACATGCATGCGTGCCAGGGAACGGGCAGGACAGCTCTGTATTTAAGTCAATACAACGCATTCCTCCCTTTTCCCCTGTGATGGTCCCTTTTGGCAGCCTTGCAACATTACAGGCACCCTTGCACCATGGTACAAGGGTGCCTCAGTTGAATGCAGGTTTGTATTTGTGCAGGAAGGAGCACCTTTCTGCACAAAAACAATCCTGAGAGGCCTATTTTTCTTTCTATCTGGGCTGCAGGAGGTCGCACCATATTGAAAAGAATGTGGTGCAGCCCTGCATTTCCCTCTGCGATGGCGCTAAGTTTAGGAACTTAGCGCCACTGCATGCAGGGGAAGATTGTTTATGTGTAGGAAGATGTCCCTTCCTGCACATAAACAATTCTAGAAATGCCATCCTGTCACATTTTATGCGTGCTGCTTAATGCAGCACACATGAAAGTGACAAAATTGTAAGTTTGTTTATGTGCAGGAAGGGATACCTTCCTACATATAAATAAACAATGGCATGTTGCTTTTTCGAAGTGTGCTGCACAAGGCAGCACACATGGAAAAAGTGAAAACGAGGAGAAATATTGCATTTCTCCTCGTTTCGCCATCTTAAGACTAGTTTTTTCCTGGTCTTAATTTTGGTGCTGCCTCCTATGTATGCCACCCTTGTACTTAGGGGGGCACCGTCAAAATGAATGTTCCACCGCAACACCCACTGCCCACCCCTTTCACACAAAACATAGCTGAAAGGAGGCCTTATTTACAAGGCAGCGTTAAGCCACGTTAAGTGGCTTAACGCTGACTTGTACATAAGGGGCAGCCCCTATCGCCACCACAGTGTCAATATAGGTGATGTTATGGTGGTGATAGGGGCTTGCCCCAGTGTTCTGTGTAAAAGGGGCACATATTTGCAAGGACAGGAAAAGCCATATAAAGTGGCTTTGCATGGCCTTGTAAATATGTTGCAGCCCATTGCGCCACCGGAGCGTCAAAACAGAGACGATCCGGCGGCACAAATTGCTGCTAGGGCCTCGTAAATGAGGCTCTAAGTTTGCAGAATCAGCCCCTTAAAAATCTTTCTGAATTGAATATTGGTAAAAATGACTACTTATTTTGATTTTTAAAAGCACATTTCCATGAAACCAAGAACCAACCTGAAACCTCAGCAGCTGATCAGGCTGCAAATTGCAGCCTAAGGAAGCCTATTAATGAGGCAGGAGCTTCCTCTCCAGCAGTGCCTGGCCTCTTGCATCATTTGATCCAGATATTCACCGTCTTCGAGTGTGTATCGGGCACGTGCAGGCTGGAGCCGCTTGTTAACCCTTGCCTCAATGTGCACCACGTCATGGCTCGACCCAGTGGAGCTGCAGCTGCTCGAACTTCTGCCCTCCATGCACCTCAGTGCCTTTGAGGTGGCGCTTCAATCATTCTGCTGAAGTAATTCAATTAAGCGTTCGTTTGACCACTGAGGTCAGCACATAACATCTCGGCATTAAAGAACCACGTTTACTGGCTTACATGTATCTCAGTCTGTCTGCACATGTGGTTGAGCGATACTCGACCAGCCAGAGCAATTTTGAAAATATCATTTTCTTAAAATCAGAAGGGAACCCCCCATTCACCATAACCCAATATTGAGGCTGAATTCAGACTGAATCCAGGGTCTCGCTTGTCAGTTCTACTCGGGTTCCTACTTCCCTGAGACTTCTCCATGCAGCCATACTGTTTCATATCTTGATATTTGTTTCTACTATCACAACCTTGTAACATCCTGGGCAAGATTTAAGATGTTGGTATCGCCCTTTCACTGAATAGTATATGTTTTGAGTGTACATTATGCATTATTCAGAGGGTGGTGAGGTGCATTCTGCCAGTAGGAGTTCCCAACTCGAAATTACAAGGCTTACTGGCACACTGCTGGGTGTGATGGGACATATTCTCACCACCGGTGCTGTAACGCTTCTTGGCATTACTATACCTGTTGGGAGAGGGCACTCTCTTGCCCAAAATTAGACCAGCATTTAGCTGGCCTAAATTGAGGGGCTATGAGAGGTCAGTGGTGACTTCTTCTGGGCCTCTCCAGTGCAGAAGAGGGATCACAGGGTCTGCCTACCTCCTCCGTTTGGCAGGAGTCAATTGGAGGCGCGCCACATGGGGAGGATCAATGCCACACACCCACCTACACCAAGGAGGCACATCTCCAGGCGGTGCTGCAATGGACCATTGGGCAGCATTGCCTCCATTGTGGAGACAAACTCCTTTCTGTAATGCTGCTCTTGTCTGGAATATCCACAACACACCCGACTTCAATTAGCAATGTTCATTCCATGCCCGGATGTTTGCTAGCAAAGATGGGTGCTAGGAGATATAAGTGCACATTGGACTCGACCGGATTCTACAGCGATCAAGCACTGCCATGGATCAAAGATGCAGACGTACTTGTATGTATTATAGACTAGTGACCATTTTGTTGATTGGATATTCTTTAAATGCCCGGAGTGTCCTTAATGTGCTGTGTGAATGGGAGAGAGCTGAAGAGCGCCACATCTACTAAGATATGGCTCTCTTCAGCTCTCTCCCTGCACTTGCACACTTGAGGCTGCCTAGTGCCAATGTAGGCACCTTTACATTATGATGCAAGGGTGGCTGCGTTCAATAGATGATTGCTTTTGTGCAGGGCAGGAAGGGATGCCGTCCTGCACAAAAGCAATCCTTAGAGCCATATTCCTCTCCGCATGTGTGCTGCATAATGCAGCGCGCATAGAGAGAGCAAGTACCGAGGAGAAAAGAAGATATTTCTCTTCGTTACACCTCACCTGGGAAAGCACAGCATTCTGACGAATTCCTAGGTTTACTAGCTTTAGTAGATCTGGGAATGCCCTAAAATACATGGGAACACCCACACACCGCCCATGGACCGCCTCCCCAACGCCCGGTGACACAAGGCAGCCATACTTTAAATGGGAACACCCACACACCGCCAATGGACCGCCTCCCCAACGCCCGGTGACACAAGGCAGCCATACTTTAAATGGGAACACCCACACACCGCCCATGGACCGCCTCCCCAACGCCCGGTGACACAAGGCAGCCATACTTTAAATGGGAACACCCACACACCGCCCATGGACCGCCTCCCCAACGCCCGGTGACACAAGGCAGCCATACTTTAAATGGGAACACCCACACACCGCCCATGGACCGCCTCCCCAACGCCCGGTGACACAAGGCAGCCATACTTTAAATGGGAACACCCACACACCACCCATGGACCGCCTCCCCAACGCCCGGTGACACAAGGCAGCCATACTTTATAATTCATAAACCCCGTAGGCCACGCAAAGTGGCTTTGCATTGCTTAGTAAATACCAAAGATGTTTTTTCATTGGGGCAGCCCCACAAAAGCTACGCATCCTGGCACAAAGTCGAAGTAAATCTGCCCCTACACTGTCTGCTTGTCAAGGTGTAGCGAGTGTGGACGATGGAGGATTGAATGATGATGGTACCTGAAGGTCTCTTGGGACAAATAGTACTTTCTGAAGGAACACTTTCCATCCTGGCCTCTTTGTAATGGGATTCTAGCCGCGTTCTATGGGGAAAAGTGTTTCCTTCTTATGTGATACTGGATTTGAAACACACCTGCATAGTATTACTTCAATCCATGTTCTAACTAAAAACCAAAATCTATAGCTGTGTTCGGCATTGCTTTCTTTTACCAGTTTCATATTTGTGGGTGTATATATATCCTGATATCATATTTGATGGCACTGTGCTGAAATAATCCCTTCCTTTTATCCTCTACCTACATAACTGTGCTAAAATGCAGTGAATTGTACTACCACTCTGATTGTGTTATACCCTGTACTTCTTGCTTCTTGTGAGCATTATCCAATATACCTCACCCCAGGTTTTTTGTCTTTCAGAGTAAAAGTGCTCGTCTGAAGGCCTGGCTCATGGCACGCCTGCCTGAGTGTTGCAAGGAAAGAGACTCGTGGTCCTTGTACACCTTCCCTCCCCATTCTAAGTAGGAGTCTTTTCAAGATTGAAAACATCATCATTGTGGGCAACATATATTGTAATCGTATACTACAGAGAAATGTTTAGTAGTTGGAAATATGAATACTGTTAATGAATAACTTAGTGATGTGTCAAACATGAATTCTCATTGGTGAATAGAAACCCTAACGGAATGGATACACAGCCTCTTGATTGTAATGGGCTGTCTGTTAAATACTACACCTATGTTTTATATGCAAATAGTGAGTATAGGACTCGGGCCATATTCAACAAGGAGTCACTAACATGCTCCAATCGTGGTAGGGTATGCATCTTGCGCTAATCCACTGTGTCCAGGGAGACTACCTCAGTATGAAATCTCAGGTTAAAATTTCACTCAGTCCTTTGCCTTACCCTACAGGGAAATCAAATCTAAAATGTTTCCATTACCTGCCCATTCAAACCTTGGTCTTGTACTGTAGGCAGCTACAGAGTAGTCTTTGCCCATTCAAGCATTTGTAATGGTCCTCTCTGGAAGATAAAAGAACCTCGTCCTGCCCAATGCCCCTTTGAATGCTCTCTATACATGAATCACATTTAGTGAAGTCTAAATTCCCCTTCTCTCACTGACCACTATCTTTAGGTGAATTGACACTTCCGATATCCGGTCTCTATTAGAGGCCTGTATTCCTGCCTACTCAATCGTTGCTCTCTATAGATATGAATTGAATACGCTTTAGGAGGTGAGTTTCTCTACCAGACCACTGCTTGGCATCTTGATAAGTAAATGAAACACTCATAAAACGGAAGCAACCTTCCACATTCAGTCTTTATCCCCCCAGTCAACTACCACCTTTAATAGGTGAGTATCTCTCCCAGTTCAGTCATTCGCGTTACAATGTTTGAATTGCCTTCAGAGGTCAATGTGCCTCTATTTCCAATCCTTGACGTCACTGTAGTTGTCCAAAAAAATCCATCAGTGGCCTTACATTCACACTTTCTGTCCACACTTTGCACCACTATCACCTTGTTTACTCTTTCCATCAACGACTTTTATAAATATTTCCATTTTGGAAATTCATGCACCTGGACAACACTTACCACTCTGTGCGCAGGACCCGGACTGCCTTCTTCTATCCTTCGAACTCAGACAGCAATAGCTGGATTCTTCTCATCCCTCTCCACAACTTCAAACAACTGAGCTCCTTCTCGTTCTGAAATATGCTAATCCCACCTAGGCTAACCAGTTCTGCCCCAAACTATTCAACCCATGGATTTCTCATCTAGCTCCCTCAATTCTCTTTACAGTTATTCAGCCTCTCACTTCCCATGTGGATGTTCCCTCATAGCTTCAATTCCACCTTGGTGCCACTTTGTCTGAAAAACATAGTGGTAAGCACCCTCCATCCAGGTATCACCCATCTCCTCAAAGCCTTTCATCTCCTAACTATTGGAATGACTTGGTGTCAACATGATCACCCGATACCTATGCTCCAAGAACCTGCTTGCTTCCCTAAATTGAGCGTCCGCACTTTTCAGGTCACAGTGACACCTCTCAATGGCTCGCATCTCTAACTCGTCACCTCTGTTTGCTACAACCAAATAACATTACATTTTCTTTCATCTGTTGGCTGCATTTGATGCTATTGACCACTCAATCCCAATCTAGATACTTGTCTCAAGTAGTACTGCTAAGACTGCTCATGAGTGTTTCCCCGCCTACTTTTCCAGCCATTCTTTATCAGTCTCTTGGTGCTATGATCAATCCACCCCCCACCCTTACTCTGCATGCAGCCTTCAAGTCACTGCCATTGATCCCCTATCATTCATACTCAATGTCCCTTCTTCGGCAGTGATTACCTCTCCTTTGGCTTCTCCTACTGTGTTTATGCTGTTGACACCCAAATCATCTATTCCTTTTCTTTTTCACCCTTCATCTACAAACCCAATATATTAAAAGTTTCAAAGTCACCCATCAAGGGATCTCCCTGCACTCCATCATGCTCAATTTTACCAACTTTCTACTGGAACATCCACACTCCCTCCTCCACAGCCAGAAACCTAGGAGTGCTTTACGATTCCTGGCTGAAGCCGGGCTCTTTCATGACTTCCACATTGCAGCTATATGATATGAGCTCCTCAACAGAGGAAACATCGGTCCCCATCTGCCATTCTACAACAAACATCTAAAATGCACTAGTCCTCAACAAGCTGGATTACTGCAACAGTTTACTCATGGGACTCCCCAAATATGTTTTTCCTCCGTTCACCAACGTTATCAACTTCACAAGCTGTGTACTGCTCACCGTGCCACAGTATCAACCCAGCTTTCTTTGTTGTCAAAAGGTTGTGGGGATATCTATCAGCGTAGAGCCAAGATTAAGCGGTTTATTCCAGTCTTAAAAGCAATTAATTGCCTCTCCCCTTACCTTGATGCAACCTTGCCCGGCATATGCCAATTTGATTCCCACAATCTGCACAACTTCACCTGCTTACTGTACCCAATCCAAGTGAAGCCTATCCTGCCTTTGTTCATTTCATCTACTGCACCTATACACTGAAATGCTCTCTCGACGAAGCTATTGACAACCTCCTTCCTGCCAAGGATGAGGTAAAGTCAAAACAAACTTACAAATCAGTAATACCCAAGAATGGACTTAATGTCACATCTCAATGAGATTCCCCCCACCCAGCACACTGTCGGCCCATTTTAATGAGTGTCAATACGTAGTTATGCATAATGCTTGCCTTTCCTCGCTGGTCACTTCCCCAAACAATTGTGTCCAGGGTCCATATTCCTCAATGTCATGCCTTTTGGTCTATGGGAACCACCACAACAGATTAAATTCATATGTACCAATATTGCGTTTTGTAGAGCATTTCTGTGGCTGTCAAATACTTAGGAGGTGAGTAAAAAAGTTCATCTATTCCCCAGCCTTTCAATAGCTGACCCAGGTTTAGCAGGCATGTCTCTGTGTCCATCATATGACTAGTTTCTCTATGGTAAGATAACCTGTTAGGGTGAGTACCAATGCTCCTTAAATCCTTGCTACTCTTTCTGTTGGAACTCCCAGTAGCAGCTGATAAAAAGGTTCTATACAGTTGTTAGTCTTTGTATGCAGCATAAAGTCTTTGTCTCTCTCTATCCCTCTCTAGTACTCTCTCGCTTCCTCTTTCTCTCTATCTAAAATTTGAATCATATCTAGGGGATGAATAACTATACTCATCCAAACATGGACCTCTTTTTCTGTTAATCAGATACCTCTATAAGGTGTGTATCTAGCGGCCATCAAACTATTGACTTCTCTATGGTTAAATCACTTTTAAGAAGTGAATTTACAGTTCCATCCAAGCCTTGGGGGGTCACACTATTGTTGACTCACGTGTAGCAAGTGAGTATTCTTTTCCATACAATTCACGTCCCGTTTCTGGTTGAATAATCCCTCGGCAATTGAATGTCCTTACTGGCTATAATAGCTAGCTTCTATGTGTAGCTGAATCACCTAAAGGAGGGGATATCTATGACCATTCTTTTACTGGACCAAGTACCTATAGGAGGTAAGTCTTCCAAGCTTCCAAGTCCTCAGCCGGATCACATCTAGGATGTGAAAGTGGCTCCACGCGCCATGTTCATTTAATTATTGGTTCAATGCTAGGGGCCTATTTCAAGTTTACTGCCAAAGTTCAGTCTTAATTACTGTTCATTCCTCGGAGGGCCTGTTAAGACTGTGAGAATAAAGTTATTAGATGTCAAGATGGAACCAACCTTGATCTGAAGCATTGGAATAACATTGAAATATTAATTATTATAGAGACATTTAAAAATTGTTAATCAATCATGATAGATGAATGTGAAGTGTACCTGCATTTAAAGTATTGATAATGAAAGCCTTAAGTACGTAGTAGTGACGTAGCACGTTAGTCTCTTCACAAACATGTTTTCGGAGGCACTGATTCTTGGGGCATTTTGTCATTAGCATGATACTTCTTTTTCACTCCAGCCTCATGTTCATGTTTATTTTTTCATTGTGCAGATTCCGTATGATGTGCAATAAAATCATCGCCCATAAGATGTTTGATCATATCGTCTTGGTTATCATTTTTCTCAACTGTATCACCATTGCAATGGAACGACCCAAAATCGAGCCACACAGTGCTGTGAGTATCTGGCCTGCACTGTGCAGTCAGCCTTTGTCTCAAACGTGCTGCAGAAATGTTTGCCCCCTTCAGCCAACCTCCTGCTGCAGAGTGAAGGAGCTGTGTTAGTTTGGTACAAAGTAGTTTACTTTTCTGAAGGTAAAGCTTGTGTGTGCGTGTGCCTCTGTTAGGGCCTCATGGGATTTGTTCAAGGGAGAGATTTTGCAATATTCACAATCACAAATTTATCTTACCTCTATCTCTGAAGAAAGAGTGTGTGTGCGCGCGCGCATGCCTGACTGATTGGTGCGTCTGTTCTTAGAAAATTGCCTGGAATGTGGCGCTCTACTCGGCCAATCAGAAGGCTTAAAACAAATCTTTTAACTACTCCTGCTTCGATGCATTTAGCTTAGCTAGTAAAAGAGCTAAAACAGGCATGGAGCAGATGGGGACAGCGGGTGTATTTATCTACCTGTGTTTGGTGCAATTGGATAACAGGTGCGGTAAACTTTATTGCCCATTGGCTGTCTTTTGTTAACAGGTGTTAATTGCCTTTTCACATCATAAGGTATATTTGATTCCGACTTCAGCTGAAAATTGCAGCATAAGCAGTTAATAATTGTTAACACTCGCAGGAAAGGGTAAGACCACATAAGTGATTGTTTAGGTCCACTAAGAGATTTCACACTTCCACTGAATCTATTGTATCCCAGACTTACATAGCGTCATGACATTTTGCTACATTCAGAGACAATGTCATCCGTGGTTTCAGGCAATGAAAAAATGTCCTTTTTATGAAATATATTAAATGTTTTCATATAACATGCTTGTATAAAGGACTTCATACCGCCATGCAGAAGTTTCTAAGCACTATAAATAACGGTGTTACTACTACTAAATTTATCTTTGACATTTTCCTTAGAATAAATGCATATTTGGGTAATTTCATATGTACTCATTATTGCCTTTTTATTCAGTGATTTTTCATTTGTTTCAGTACAGTTGTGCTGTAACAGATGACCAACCACCGATAAAAACCAACCAACAGTGAAACTCAAATGTACTTGCAATTACTCTAGAACTTCTAAGGGCTCAATTACGATGTCGATTGGAAAGCATTCTGACCGAATCAGTTTCGGAATGGTTTCCGACCGAATCGGATCCGGTAAGTCTGACTGAGCGAATACGATGCTTCCGGATACGATTTGGTCGACTCCCGTTGACTTCAATGGGAGCCTGTCTTCCGACCGAATACACAGGCTCCCATTGAAGAAAGGGGTGGTTGGGGAAAATCGTGCACCCTGTAGCGGGCACCCATTGGTGCCTGTCACAATATGCATGAACTGAAAGGGGGGTCCCTTGGGAATCCCCACAGGACCGATTCGGAAGGCCCCTGGTGAAGGGGGGCCTGCTATGGGCCCCCAAACTCAGATTCCAACTGCCGATCCAAGTCAGAACAACCGATTCGGAATCAGAATCACGCAGTCAGAAACACAGTCCATAGACCTGTATGAGTCTGCTCCGAATGACTTGGACTTTCCGAATGCCGTCCAGTTCGGACTCAGGACCGACTCAGAAGGTCCGAACGTTTTATGAACATTCTAATCGGTTGTTCGGACACCTTTCCAAATCAGTCGGAAAGACAGGTTCCGAATCGGGTTTCGGAAGACCCGAATCCGATTCTCAACCTTTCCGAACAGCATCATAATCGACCCCTAAATTATTTAACTGGTGTTTAGTCGCATCAAGGGCAACAGTTGTTACAGATGCTCAGAAGAGACGCATAAATACACAGTTCTAAATTGTCTGTATAAAAGTTCATCAAGTCCTGAAGGAGGTGTCTAATATTTAGAACATTTTCTATTTTCATGTGGGTTATTGGGCCAGTCCTGAATCTAACACACACGTATATATATTCAATGAAAACCTACATTTGTGTTAAGTTATAGTTTATCCTTCTCATAAGACATTAAATATGCTAAAAATAACTGTTTGGAACTTGAGCTAACAGCATGCCAAGAATTTGCCTCGGTTATGTATAAATATCACCTTTGCAGACTGACGTATTTTACAAATCATGTTTTCAATGTTATCATATTTTGATCTCTGAGAAATATTCCGCATTATTTAACGAGATTTTGAAAAATATAATGCTCCCTCTCCTTGCTCACAATTTTCCTTGAAAGATATTAGTGTTCATCTGTGGTAAGATTAAGACATCCAAAAATGTGAAACGCAAAAATAACAAACACAACTGTCCCACTTCCATCCAGTGGTGGAGCAATGGCGGAGGAGTCTCACCCCACTATTTTTAAGGAGTGCCAAGAAGAAACATAAAATGATAATAACTTAGAGTTATTATCATTGTATGCTTCATGTCCTGCTGCTTTGCGGGTGGTCAGTGGGCAGGGCTGCTCTGCTCTCAGAGAAGGGGAGGAGTGGTTTTGCCCACTTCTAAGTGTGCAATGACTGTTTGGCCGGCACTCTCGGGGCGCTCAAACCAGTCATGCGTACTTTCCCCGTGCTTCATGCAGGCTGCATTACAGCCTGCATGGAGAACATGCCCACCCCTCCAGCCCTTGGCTGAGTGCCGTGTTGCTGCGCTTAGACCAATCACAATTCTGCATTACAGCGTTGTGATTGGCTTAGGGGAGGGAGCCTAGCTACCTGCTTCCTGTTCCTGGAGTCAAAAGCAGGAGAGTAGGAGCAGAGACGCAGGGCCCTGCAGCAAGGTAAGCATCTTTTTTTTAATTCCTCCCCACACAATTCCCCCCCCTCTAAACTCCTGCAACACACCTCCCAACAACCCACCACCCCCATCCCACTACTCGCGACATTTCCCAAGACAGGCTGCTTATTACAGTTATTACTGAGATATTTGGTAAAAGGTTAGGGATCAATTCATCTGACTTAAGAGATGCTAGCAAGTGCCCAGTCGTGCCCCACCTCGTGTTTGGTTCAGCAGTGTGACCTTATTAGAATCTGATTCAGTACATCTGCCATCACGTGAATTTGTCAATGTTAGCAGGCACACGTGCCGTTTGAAAAGAGTATGTAATTGAAGCAGCTTTATTAAAGCATTGTTACCCTTAATTGAGGGGACAGTAGCTTAGGCCCTCATTTATAGGAATTTGACATAGGGCAGTGCAGCAAGGCACCTTTCTGTGCTGCCCTAGGCCAAAGTGAAGGTGCAGGTATGCTCCGTATTTATCCAATATGTTACATTCCTGTCCTTTCCCTGTGCGCTGGTACCGCTTTGGCAGCCTAGTGCCAATGCAGGCACCAGTGACTGTGTTGTTGGCAGGATTGTTTTTGTATAGGACGGTACAACCTTCCTGCAGAAAAACAATCCTCAGATCCTCTGAGGTGTTTTCCTAACAAGAAGAAATAGACATATTTCTCCTCATTACACCGTCCCATAGCTGGCATGAGATTTTGATGCATTTTCCCAAAACCGTGGGTGCACCCACCGCAACACCCATGGACTGCCTCCCTTGCACAGAGTAAGGTGATGCAGCAAGTTGTGTTGCCTTCCTAACTCAAGATTTATGAGGCCACTCAAAGCCACTCAAGGTGACTTTGCGTGGCTTCAAAAATCTGACTCAGAGCCTTGCCTGGTGCAAACGTGACACAAGGCTCTCATAAATGTACCCCTTAGTGTTCCTCCTCCACTGCAGAGCGAACCACGTCGCTCCTCTAGTGCCAGGTAGGGGCACCTGGCAGATGCTGTCACCTCCCTAATAAAGATATTATGACGGGGGTAGTAAAAAAGGCCTCAACCTGTTTAAGGGGGCACCATGAGGGTCCTGGCCTCTATACCCTATATGGCTGCTGTATAAATGTTTGTATTTAACTTTATTCTTCATTAGAGATTTATTTATGATTCAGAGCCTCATTGAAAGTCCGACAGGTGGCTACTGAACGTGTCACACTAGCAAAGGAACACCTGCCAGATTTAAAGATTACAGTCTACCCGATAGAAATCACTATACCTTAAGTGAAGCCACTGTTGCGGTAATCCTTTGAAGACACTGATCTTTTGCCAAGCGGATGCCATGCTTGAGGCAATCCTTCAGAGGTTTTATGTGACCTCATAAGCACAGATAGCTGCAATGGAATACTCCATCTGTCCTACCTTCCCTTTCCATGAGAGACTGGTTTTCAAATCTCATTAGAGTGATGGACTTCATTAGTCCGTTACCAGACAAGCAGTCCAACAGGAGTACTGTTTACTGGTCAGATTACCAGCCTATTTACAAGGTTATCTCCATTTTGCCCTTGTGTGACCAGTTTGGCACCACATTGGATCAGGGGTGAAAATTAAGCCATTGCAGCTCCTGTGGTCGCGGTGGCCGCCCTCAGCCCTTGGTGACTCTCTCCATTTGGTCCAAGTGTGTTGTGAGTAACATTTAAGAGCTCATCATTTTCTGTGTGGGGAAACAATATTAATATCAGTGGATTGAGTATTTGGCTTTACATGTTTTTCCTTTACGAGGGCTAGCTGTGCACACAGGTATATAACTGTATCAGAACTCTAGCATTGTACTCCAAAATATTTCCTAAAGCAGTTTCCCATTCAAGACCACGGGTTATTTCCTGTTTTTAAATTCCTCTCTGGATTTCCTTATTACCTCTTTGCAATTTCAGCCTCAGATATCTGTGTAATCTAATGTTATATTGAGAAGAAACATCCAATTAGGTGATTTCAAGAAACTGGATTTTTTGGGTATGAAGGAACAAAGTTTGAATGTGTACTTTTGATGGAGTGCTGTCCACCAACTGTCAACCGGTGCTCATTCGAACGTCCGCCACCAGATGAACTACCACAGGGATTACAGAGCTCGAGATAATTCTCACACTTATGCCATACTTAGTAAGAGCAGACTAAATACAACACCACCCTTTCCCATCAAATACTAAAACCACAATTATGAATTGAAAGAAATCATCAGTAAAACAATTCGCATAGTAAAATGCAATCATGAAAGGACAAGATATGTCGGGAGCAAAGGGGTTGCTGCGAGAGCTCGGTGGGATAGCGGGGCTCAATGTAAATAGGGCAAAGTCCTGTCTTTTCCCTACAAAAGGGAATAGAGTGGGTCCGCAAAAGACAGACGGAGTGAGATGGGAAGATTGTTGCTTAACATACCTTAGCCTCAAATTTATCACGCCCCGGGAAGACTTATTTGAGGGTAACATCGGGAGAGCCATAAGAGGGGCAAAAAGCAGCTCTGACTTTTGCGGAACGCTCCCACTATTGGTGATTGGTCCGGTAGCTCTTCTTTAAAAGATTATGTTACAGAGACTATTGTATTATTTTGGGGTGTTGCTAGTCTGGGTCTCGGCGAAATTTTTCGCCCAGCTCAGATCTCTGGTCTCGGGCTTTCTATGGGGGACTGGACGGTGCAAAGTAGCTTATGAGGCCAAGGTCGCAGGGGGGACTGGCGGTCCCTGATTTTGAGACCTATTACCTGGTGGCATAGTTGCAATTGTTCACCAGATGGATAGTGGGCAGGCTCAGATGGGTAGAAGAGCTGAGCACGGATTTTCCACCACTGAGACTGCTGTCCCTTAAGCTCCACATGCGACTAAACACTCTGCCCATGGAAGTAAGAACGGTGCGTCTGTGCTGCAATAGGAGTTCGAAGCTGGCGCTGATAAAGTGTCCATACGCCCCAGAAATCCCGCTGCTGCTCTGCGAGGCATTACCTCATGGGGTAACTTGGCGGGTGCTGAAAACCTGGGGAGACATAGGGCTTCAGACACTAGGGGATTTATATGAGGAAGGTGCCATGAATCCATTCGAGGACCTTCAGGAGAGATATGACTTACCTGGGGTGACTTCCCACTACACTCAGCGCTCACTGTGGCCATACAGAAGCTCTGGGGAGGGGGTTGTCCGAACCTCAGTTGTCAGTGGAATTCCAGTATGTGGTGATGGAGGCTGGAACATTTAAGACGGTCACATGTTTATACAGGCGTATGACCCAAGAAGCCATGCTCCCGCTGATGGCATTAAGACAAAAATGGGAGGCAGACTTCGGAGAGGGCGTCCCAGAAAAGGCTTGGGGGAAGCTAGTGGAAAGGGCATGGAAAAGCACCAGGAATGCCAGATACCAGCTAGTAAACTTCTAAGTCCTACAAAGAGCGTATCTTATCCCAGCAAAGATTAACAAATACTTTGAGACTCAATCGGCGGCTTGTCCGCGATGTAATAGGGAAGGTGCAGACTTTTGCCATATGTTCTGGAGCTGCCCACAGATGGGGGATTTCTGGGAGGAAATCACTAAGGTACTGACTGATGTGACTGGTAGGGAAATTGAGGTAACCCCGAAAGCCTGCTCGCTGCACTGTGACTGGTAGGGAAATTGAGGTAACCCCGAAAGCCTGCCCACTGCACTGGTTACCCCATACAGCAAAGAACAAAGTAACAAGCACGTTTTTAGACCTGGCATTCTCACTAGCTCAGAGAGACATTGCTATGCATTGGAAGGCAAAAAAGGGCATAACTAGATGGCAGGTGGAGCTAGTTAAATGGGCATATTGCTAGGGGAAAGCCAGAATGCAGGCAGCGAAAAGAGCTAGGAGTGAAAGAGCGGAGGAGACAGCGAGAGCATAGGAGGCATTGGTGGTATCACTAAGGAACCTAGAGGACATGGGAGCTGATGACCTAGGGGAGGAGGTCCCTGAGGCTTCAGAATAAAGCGTGAATTTTACAAGCTTAAAACTGGGCTGTCCTCTAAGCTACTTAATGTAAGGCATGGGTAAACCGTATGTGGAGATATGCTAGATGTACTGGTCCTTAGTCCTATAAAAGGCAAGGGGGGCATACCGGACAGCACCGAGCAGTCGCACATTGAGAAGTGGCACACCTGGGGGGAGGGGTGGGAGGGGGTAAGCAGAGTAGGCTAACATGGAGTTTTACGTTTACGAAATAAGTAGTTCAAGTACGGAGGTTTAGTCCAGTATGCCACGGGATAATTGTAAGACCTGGAGTGAGTTCTGCCCTCGTTAGCGGGGCACCTTTCAGTCAAATGAGGAATGCAGGCCATAGCAGGCTGTATCTCCTGTGTTAACGTCTCTGATATTGCATTGTGATAAATTAATTTGTTTGTAAAATCCAATAAAGTCTGTTTAAAAAAAAAATGAAAGGACAATATTAGTAGCACATAAAACCACGAGGATTTCTTGACACCCCATTTTGTCTTGCAGAAAGTGTTCTGATTAGGGCTTCATTGTCACCACTTCTGTTCAAGACAACCTCAATGCTATCAACCCCTCAAACATCATCCAAACTGCTGCAATTCACCAACAGAGAACTCACCACAACACTGACAGATAAACAACATTCCATCAATTGATCGTGCCACATCTAACTCATATCATCATTGCATTTTGTTTTGACATATCACCCTGGGCTTCACCAACATGCATACCACCACATCTCATGCAAACAAATCTCCAACAACGTCACCTTCCCTGCCATCTGAAGCAACTTCAACTACCCTGCAATCACACACTCCCCCTTTCCAATCTAAAACCACGTTCATTTGCTCCACCACCAACTAACCTCAATCCGCAGCAAGCCTCTAGACACCCAAATCACTTTTGTAGCCAAATGAAATCTAGAATTACATTTCCTCACCTTGCCAGGGCATTGAATTGTATAACACGGATCAATGTATATTTGAGGCACATCTTAGAATCATGACATACCATACTCCTTTATTTTCTTGATGTCCCCCTCTATCTGAATTAGAATTATTTTTAAGCACAACTTTATTGTTGAAACCATACAGACATTCAGGTTTCTCCTGAAATACCTCTGTATATATTGCAAAAAGACGTGCCTCATCAACAACCATTACTTCAGACACTCTGATAGGAGGCGTATCACCATATCCTGGTCATGCCATCCTAAAAGGCTGTAGCCTTGCTTCACAACATAAATGCTCACATACCCTTGTTTATTTTGCAATTTAATGGTAGGTTGAAAATGGCTAATCATATTAATCCTCTTACAAGCATAGACAAAGGCCAAAATGTTTGAGGTAAATATTTCACATTGCGCAAAATCAGATTCATGCAAAACATTTACAACTAATATAACGGGCAAACGAGAACCACTTGTTGACCATCCTCCCATTTCCCTATACTGACCATACAAGTTGGATCTTTTGTTCCTCAACAGAAATCTGTTTTCACTGAAAAACAAGGGTCCACCTCTCAACAAATCTGACAGGTGACTTTCACTCACTGCCCTGACATGCACTTAGGCTCTTTTGTAAACCCTTCAAAGTGGTCAGATTTATGACACTTTAAACATATTTTAGCCACTGTTGGTTACGATTTAGCAATGAATTGCCAAATTCTACTTAGCACCACTGCATCTAACATCATTTGTCCCATTTATAGTGTGCTACCGCCCCCACACGCTCAGTCTCATTGCTGCAGTTCAATTCCTTGAATTCTAGGATTCATCTTTCGATCCCTTTTCCAAGGTCAATGCCTCCTCAGGTGCAGTATTTTTGCTACATAGTAGGCTTTCCTGTATCGTCTTGTTGTAGCAAAAACGCATGGCTTGGTCGCACATATAACTATGTGCTAATGCATCAATGTCACATGCAAACATGCTTGAAGCTGCCGATACTGACCCAATGAGCACTTCCTTAACTGCCTCCCAGCGCCACACTAGGTTCGTTTGAGAATTGTTTTCTACATATTTGTTCCACCTCCCAAAGCCACATGCCTCTGGTATGATCTCATCCAGGTGATCGACATTGCTTTGCCCCTCTTTGCCGAAACAGTTGTTTACCAATGCAAATGTTCTTCTCAATCACCTCCCCGGAATAAGTAGAAAGTCACCAGGTCAATTTGCAATTTGATTAATAAATGCCTTCCTTAACCAACATTGCAGTATTTTAAAATTATGAATCAGAAATTGCTCCCTGGAAAACTCCTAGTTTTGCAATTAACATTGCCAACATTTCCTTGATGATGTATCATAAATTTGGTTGCGGAAACCACCAAGAAAAAAAATAATTGCCTTTTACTGACTCACAAGAAAGAAGCTTCATTGTAAGGGCCTCCACATGCTGACCCTGACTGAAATACACCTCTTTGTAAAGTACAGCGTAAATCGGTGCACACACCCCACCACATGAGCACCATCAAAATGCTGTATTCTGCTCGGGTGACTGTTAATAAAGATGACAATCCTCCGTGGCTCTCAGCAGATGCTGTTCCTTGTCACATGAGTGTTGAGTTCACCAACCCCCGTGCCATGTGACCACACTACAAATGTTAACACCTGTGGCGTAATGCAAAAGATTGGGCCCCCTTGCAGAATGTGAGGAGGGGTACCTGAGTCTCCCATATCTCACAGATATTCATTAAACTTGGATTGGTTGTGCCCCCTTGGAGTTGTGCCCCCCTCTCACACCACCAGGGGTGCTGCAGGGGCCTACGTTCTGCCCTAGCTGGACCCTCTCAGTATGTACTGAGAACACTTTCCAGTATCGTGTCACACGATCTTTGATGACGCTGACTCTCCATACTCCTTGCTTCATGGCCTGAGACGAGGCTGACTCATCCTTAGTTGCATGTCTCCTCAGGGACAAACCTTCAGTGAAGACTCACACCTTATCTGTGCTGTAGCAACTGATGGAGGAAAGGCCGGACAACTCTCCGGCTTCAACCCTCACCGCAACCCATGAGTATTAGTGGTCAACAGTATTATATTGAGAAGAAACATCCAAAAAGGTGGTGGTTTCAGGAAACTGGATTTATTAGCTATAAGGAAAGAACGCTTGAGCATGGGCCCTCGAGGGAGCGCTGCCCAGCAGGGTCGGACTAAGACAAAAATTGGCCCGGGCTTCAAAATAAAAGTGCCCCCATTAGCGAAGCATATAGCTAAAAAAGTGGTAATATCAGGGAAATCAACATTAAAAACTGCCCCACATGACCATAAAACCAGAACGCATCTGCTTGAAAACTTGCCCACACACTGATCTGTCAGACCACTCCCTCGGGCACTGCCTGATTGCCCTATAGGCCAGTCCTGTCCTGTCCTGCTGCCCAGTAACTTTTATCTGGTGCTCATTCAAACATCCACCCCTGATGAACCAACACAGTAAACACAGTGCTTGAGACAATTCTCGCCCGTGTGCCATACTTAGTTAGGGCATATGCATAACAGTAGCTTTACAAAACATCTAAGCAGCTGTTGATTCTGGACACATCAGCTTCTAAGTGTATAAACCCTATATGATTTTTGAAAACAATTCAAGAAATGAATGATAAACTTGCTGATTGGTCTCTCTTTATGAAGGACCAAGTAAACACCACCTACCGTTTATGCTTCGCCTCTATGAAACTTCTAATAAAGGCTCTTCCTTGGCTCCCTGACAGTGCCAGGAAAACTCTGGTCCAGGCTTTTATAATCAGTCGCCTGGACTGAGGGAATGCTCTGCTAACATCAGTAAATGACTATTTGTTGACGAAGTTGTTGGTGGTACACAACACCGCAGGTAGACTAATTTGTAATCTTCCCTCTCGCTCACCCTCCTCTCCTATTCTTCGGGATCTCCATTGGTTGCCTGTCAGAAAACAGGTCATTTCTAAACTCTACTCTATGACACATAAGGCACTTCACAAATCACGCCCGTCTTTTAGTCTATGTGTTTAAATCCTTATCAACCCGCAAGATGCCTTAGATCTTCGAATAAGGCTCTTTTGACTATCCCCCGCATTCAGACCTCATATCAGGGGGTTAGATCTCTTTCCTACAATGCCTCCTATCATTGGAATAAAATCCCCATTAATCTTTGCTGATGGTCAGACACTATCGCTTGTAAGAAGCAGGGCCGGACTGGGAACAGAAACCGGCCCTGGCACACTGCTCAGTCAGCCCCCCCTGGGGTGAGGGGGAGAGCAGCAAAGCAGTGTGCGAAGGCCGGTTTCGGCCGATTTTGTTACTGGGGGCCGATATTGCCGACCCCCGGTAACAAAAAAACGCCCCCCCAGGGGTCCAAAATCGGCCCCCACCCTAGCGGCCCACCGGGGAAACGCCCGGTGCCCGCTATGGCCAGTCCGGCCATGGTAAGAAGGCTTTGAAGACCTGGCTGTTTTAGGAAGTTCTTCCTGCTCAGTAGTGCAGCACCAAGATACTCCTTCGGGAGTGATTTGTGACCTCTAATGAATGTTTATATTATTATTATTATTATTATTATTATTCCAGTTTATTTTGCGGATAACATTAATAGGCTACTCATCTGTGAGTTAAAGCCAAATTAAGTAACTGTCAAGTGCAGATGACTATATCTTCGGATAGAGGTAGCTCAAGTTAAGTGTGCTCAATATTACACCCCTGCCTCTGGATAGTCAATTTACAGAATGTATTCTTAATTCCATAAGTGTTCAGTCTTGTAAACAGCGCTGGTCCGTTTGACCCCCATGGCGGTTGAAGGGGCATCCAATGTACAGAAAAAATACAGTTCTCTTTATCCAGTCCTGCATCTCTAAAAGTCACTAATAATAATCATACAAGAAAGATGGGTTTTTTTATTACGTCATACAGGGCCAATTTTCGGGCGGTGTGAACGGGTGCTTACCTGGGGGCCTAAGGGGGGGCACCAACTGTGTTTAGCAATAACTTATGATTTAAAAGCACCTGCTGCAGAGTTCCTTGTACTTCCAGTTTTCAGGCATCAATAAAAATGTCAAGATGACTCTTGTGATTAATGTCACTGCTAGAGATCAGAGTTTTGTCTAGCAGCAGTTTTGACTAGCCATAAAGTATGCAGAGGGTAAATATGCCTGCTGTAAAGAACAAATCTGCATTTTATATGGATAGCTGAGTGGATTCGTAAAGCCAGCCTTTACCAGCTCTTTAATATAAATGAAATGTATGTGAAAGAGGGGCTATGGAGAGATGAGGGGCACTTTTGGCAGCTGGTAGTGAGGGGAATCCGAGGAGGAGGTTGTGGCAGGAGGCGTAAAAATAGATTTTTGCACTGGTAGCCACCAGCGCTAAAGTCAGGCCTGATGTCATCTTGGGTTATGAGATGCATTTTGGCATTATACACTGGACGCTTTTATAGAAGCGCAAGCTCTCCCTCTGCAAGCCAGAAATGGTTACACAAACACCCTCAAAAAGAGGCAGAACGTGTCAACTTCCCTTAAAATATGGGAGCAGACTCCAGCAGCCCTTACTCCTGTGTATTAACTGGTGCAGATATTTGGGGTACAGCAGCATCAGATTGGGAAGGCGGGCAGTCAGCATTGGCCGATGGGTCAGTGCCTAAAGGTCACCAGTTGACTGGTTTCAGCAAACCGGCCCACAGAGCCCTATTATCCCCACCAGGCCACTGTAAGTGTAACATCATAAGAAAGGAGGCTCTGAGGGGGTTGCTTTTAGCAGCGTCACTAGGCCAATATTGTTCTGTCCACTCCAAACTTTATCTTGGCCTCCAGACGCCCAGAAGTAATGTCACACTCTCCTGCTTTGGGCCATTATCACCTTGGCTCCCCTGGAGCAGCTCCAGTTCTGTGCTGGTTCTGGGCAAATGACTCAATTGCGCGAGTCCTAAAAGGATCTTCTGTAATGTAATTGGTGCTCATATAATTGCGAAGGCTGGAATAAGAGAGGATTCTTTATTCAATAATAAATAAATCTCTGTTCCTTCTTAACATAGCTTTTCTTCCTTTGTTTAGTTTTAACTATCAGTCACCGATCATTAAAAAAGCTTTAGACCACATTTTAAACTGCTTTCACCTTACATTTACTGTTCAACTTTAAAGTACATATCAATCAGGGGAGATAATACCAGCTTTTGGTGTTTTTCTCCATTTTCGTACTGGCAAGGGCATTACAATACTGGTAATGCTGGTTTAAAAAAACAGCCAGGTGGCAAACATAGCCATATCAGAGAGTTGTGGCCTTTGGGACACTTTTTTCACTTTGCCAGCCCCCCCAAAATGCAGTGCTTCTAGTTTTCACCAATGTTTCTGCCTCTATGAGCTTTCAAATACATAATTTATCAAACATTTCTTTAATAATGAGCCAGATGAGACTACCCAAATGTTGTTTTGTGGACGTGCGTGATCCAGGAATGTGAGCCACTTTTTTGGAGAGTGCCCAGGCCGAAGTGTGGGGCATATTATCAAGCCTGGGATATAAAATTATCACTGCTTTATCGGCAGGAAACTGCCGCTAAAGTGGCGATAATGAGCTAGATAATAGGCTCTATGGAATTCCAATCGAAGCTCATGTTAGATGTCCTTCACGTCTAACATAGGCTTCGATTGGAATTCCATAGAGCCTATTATCAAGCCCATTATCGCCACAGCAGTTTCCTTCCGATAAAGCGGCGATAATTTTATCGCCCAGGCTTGATAATATGGCCCTGTGATCCCAATCCGACCATGGGGTACAGGCAGCAGAATCAATGTTTCTGTTGATCGATAACACAATACTCCGTGAGCACTGAAAGCCTTCTTACCTAACATTAATTAGAATTGTATTATTATGCGTGAAAATAGGGGCATATTTATGATAACTGGCGCATCCCCAGGGATGCAGCAGTTATTTTGCGCCGCTGCTCCGCCACCCATGGTGCGCCGCATTTACAATGCGGCGCACCATGGGGCAAAAACGGCACAGATGCGTTACGCATCTGTGCCGTAAAGGTGGCGCATTGCTGGAGTTGCGTCGCAAGCTCGACGCAGCTCCAGCAAGGCTCGGGGGTGCCCCATCTTTACAATGCTGCGTCAAGACCTACGCCTGCTTCAAGCAGGCGCAGGGTTTTGACACAGCATTGGCCTGAAAGTGACTGAGTGCAATTTTATAGATTTCACTTAGCCACTTTTGCAAGGCGCACCTGCCCCGGAACGCCCACCCTGCGCCGGAACGCCCACAAGTGGCGCAGGGCTTTACAACGTGACGCATCTGCCTAGATGCGTCACGTTGTAAATGGGTCGTAGGGATGCGCCACGTTTACGCCGCAGTTGCGTGTCGCAAACGTGGCGCATTCCCAACATAAATCTGCCCCATAGTGTTTCTTGACGAAAGAGTGTTCATGTTCACATTATGCCATTTCTGTAGCTACACGTGTGGATAGCAGTTGACGCGCAAACCCACATAACGTGTTAGCAAAGCCACAAACTATCGGCGCAAGCGTGAGAAAACGAATCTTCAAATTATAATCCCCAAGAATTTCTTGCTAAAGTAAAATTCATCGTTGTCGGGAATTCCACTAGGGGGCGCAAAAGGATAGCATACCAGAAAATATGCTATTTTGTTTCCCTTCCTTTCAGATAGCATTCATATTTATTGTGCAGCCTTAAAAATCGACTGTATTATAATGAAATAATATTCGTCGAGCACGTTCTTACCACTTGCGTACTAGAACGAAAACTGCAATAATACATAATAAGAAAAAAGGGAAATGTTCACGGTTTTATTCGAGTGTTAGCACCAGAAGTTATTCATTCTTTGAAAGTCTACTGTCGACCAAAGAATACATCTGCGGCTACTTTCCTTCCTAGTGGTTCTTAACCTGTGGTCCATGGACCCCTAGGTTCTGCGATGATTGCTCCGGGGGTCCGCGACTCCTTAGATAATTAAATATCATCAACAAATTATTATGGTGAATATAAATTAAATCAAATTGAAGATTTTAAAATGTTCTATACAAGTGAAAGAATTTTAATTGGAGGCTAAAAATTAAGTTGGTATCCTCATTTTGATTCTTGGTAGTAATTCCAGAGTATCAAACAGGATATAGTATGGCAGATAAGGGGGCGGGGGCTCTATTGAATTTAGAGGGGCGACGGTAGATTATTAACCACACTGGAAGATTTTGACGAAAGCACATTCTGGGACAGGTTTTCTCAATATCTCACAAGATGCATAAAAACATTCCCAGTCTTCCAGGTCGCCTGAATATTGAAGACATAAGCTGTGAAAAACCTAAAGAGAAAGCCATGGGTGGAAACCTTTAATTTAATCTCAGCCACTGGTAATTACTGGTGTTCCAATCTAAAGTGGGCCTTGACTGGTAGGTCAGGCTCAACTATTGTTATTGGAACTGAGCAAAGTCTGGCTTGCATACCTCAGATCTGGTATGGGGATGTGGGCAAGAAAACAAGCACTGGTGAAGCCAGTAGGTCACGCCCATGAGAGCTATTGGCTTTGGCAAGGATTGGTAGCCATGCTGTATCAATTACATTTTATTTGCAAAAGAATCTAGTTACTTGAACCAGGTTTGGCAATTTTCTTCCAAAATGCACCTCTTAAAAGTGTGCCGCACTGAAGCAAATATCAGCAGTTAGCATCTTATATATAAATCATCATACAGGCATCTTTGTCTGAGTTCCGAAGTTCATGTCAGCACATATGCCAGCAATCTTAAGTGAGGGGCTTTGATCTTTTCAGCCATACGATCGACGTGGAGTCTTACACATTTTGATATCACTCCACGTCATCTCGCTGATACTTACACCTTTTACTATTATGAAATTGACGATGGGTTTAAAATATTCCTTTTTAGGCGTTTGGTTTATCTCGATATCTGCCAGTCAATGTCATGCTGCAGCGGCCTTCACCCATAACGTCACAGACTCCCAAGCAGGGGCGGCCTTAGGCATGTGCAAGCTGTGCACCTGCACAGGGCCGCCAAACCCCACGGGCCGCCACGCCAATATATATCCTTAATACAATAATCCTCTGAGGATGGATACATATTTACGTGGCGGCCACTCGCAGGGATTTGGCGGCCTCCGGCTCTGTTCCACTTCCAAACACCCTGTCCGCCCCCTCTTCACTGGCCTCCGCGCCTGCGTTCCTCCAGGGGCCCCTACCTACGCTCCCTATCCAGGGCCACCATGAGCCTAGAGCCGCCCCTGTCCCAAGTGACCTCAGGTGGCACCAATGAAGGGAGGGTGGCCGCAGTTGGTGCTGCCCAGGAACGTGTTGCTGCTGCTCTCCTCCGCCCACGAGCGTGAACCCCAGTTAGAGGTAAGGGCAGCCTCGACAACATGGGTCTCTTTCCAACTCGAGCACAGATAGTCAAGCGTTTATTTGCAGAACAGGCCCGGAAAACCCGGTAGCATTGTCCGTCCTCTGTGTTATCGCGACACCCCCTCATTTTAAGCTTGCACACAGCCACTACAGCATAGAAAGCAGCGGGTGGCAGAGCAGCCACAACCACGGAGCTGCCAACGAGCAGATAGCACTTCACGATGGAAAGTTCCAGAGTATCTGTTGCAGGGAAGGATGAAGCTTCCAAGTGCGTGCCACGCAGAGCTCGTTGGAGGGAGAGGCTGGAGTTGTTTGTAACAGACTCAACGGCTCCAACCGCCGGTGCAAGAATGAACAATGTGTCTGCTTCTGTACAGCGGCCGTGCGATAAGGGGCCTCGGCAAACACCCTAAGTTTATCTCCTTTTAAAACGGACAATGAACTGTGTTTACTGTTTTCGAGGCTAGAAGGCCGTCGTCAGCGAGACTCCCCTCACTAGTGGAGTACGAGAAAACCTTTCTGTGCTCCCTCCAGTGCCTTGAGTGGACCTGAACCTTTTGAACCGCAGTAGCTAATACCTCAGGTCCAGGCACAAAGAGGCTGGTGTGTGTTTACATCTGTGACCAATGGTGCTTTGGAACTTGCAACTGTTGTACAACATTGTGAAAAGAATCCGCACCAGGCAGAATCCATTATATAAAAAACACAACATGCATATGTGTGCACTTGCACGTGCGTGTGTTTGCACGCACTAGCACATTAAAGCGGGCCCTGTTAGCTTAGCTTGTTATTAGGGGTGGAAACGTCAGGATGAGGCCTATGTGAAACGCGTCCTCGTTCAATGGGAATCGTTTTTTTAAGAGACTGGAATATGCTCACAGTAAAGAACAAACATGAACGGTGGTGGGAGTGTGTTGATCATGCAGAACGTGTAAACAACACTCTGAAACTGCACAGGCAAGTGCAGGCTGTCGGCTCTCACTCGACGGAAATGGGAAACCCCCAGAAGTCCATGTAGGAGGGCCTTCTTCAGCTCTGCATTATTCACAATTCTTCTGTAAACCCTGCAGGGGTCCAACTAGCTGAACATGCTTTGCCCTTCAGGGCTACTCAAATGCATGTCATGTCTTCATGAAGCATCGGTCTTTGTTCATGTGGCATGGCCGGTGCTCACCACACCTCGTAAAGTGTCCGCGCAGGGGCTCAAACAAGTCAATGTCAAGTCAACACCCTGAATCAAAGCTTCCCACAATGGAAGCTAACCAGGCGGGATTCTTTCCAATAGTGAGTGCACCTTCCCCACCCCCAAAAGATTGCAATGTCTAACTACTCTCTGCATGACCATCCGTATAGGTCAGAAATATGTACGGGAGCCTCTGCTTAGCAGGAGGGAACAGCTCAGTGTGCAAGTTCCTGACATCAAGTAAACCCAGGAGACTGACAGCTGCCAGCCATACAGTAGCTCTCTTGTAGTGGGGATGAGGTCACTATTTGAGAGATTGTCCAACCTCATACCTTTATATCCCGCTATGTTTCCCATATTTTCTCCTCTGTTTTGGCAGCCCTCTTCATATACTATACATACTTTTAACCAGAATACGCCAATCCACATCCCTTTTCAATGTATCGATGTCTGGGGTGGGGGTGGGGGCGGTGGAGGCAACCACACCCAAGAGGCTCAGCACATCTCTGCTAACCACCATTAACCCAAGAGCACACCGTCTTTTAGGATGTTTAGTGGGGGTTCCGGGCCCCAAACCCCCCAAATGCACAATTTCACTGTTTTATCTATCGTAACCCCTAGGTTATGCCTCAAGGATTTACTCACTACTGACAAAAAATTGTTGCGATGTGGGCATGACCGCAGACTATGAACGTATGTGCCCCAGCCATGACAGCCCCTAAGGCACCTGTCATATCAGTCACTGTCTATCTTTGTCAGCCATGTCATAGTAAAATATGCCCTTTGTATAATTTTTTATTGCACCAGGCGAAGCTCTAGACATTCTCTAATTAATACAAATAGCACCTGAGGATGAACGCTCATCTTGAAAAGTCTGCAACGGTGAAAAGTTCAGCAGGCATTTCAGAACCCTAGTCTGAACAGTAACGCAGGAAAAATAAACTGTGTGTCATTTTTCACAGCACAGACTCAGAAGAACAGGTCATGGCCGACACTAATGAAGCACTCGTAGAGTTTAGGGCCTGACCCCCTCATATGGCCTTCACCTCTCAATACCAGTATTATGCTCAGAAAAAAAGCACACTGCACTGAAGGTGGGCTCTGGTAGATATAAATAGGCCTTGCTGCAGGTCTCCATGAAATTAGGGATTATATCTCATTACCTGCTGTTCTAAAGTATGACCAATAAGAGAACATACATACACCCGGAACCACTGGTGTCCACCGACCTAGAAGAATTCCCTCGCTGGCAGCCACTGCCATGACATGGGTTTACACTGTTTCTTGCAAATAAAGTGCCTGTGTCAATGATCAACAATCAAAGTCCAACTAAATCTGTATGTCAAAACATAAAGTGCTGTGTATTCATGTTAGAAATCAAAGGGCACAGCAAAGGGATGTCCTTGGGATTTGGGTAGGAACACAACAAAATAGAACAGTAAACAAGGGGAATCCATGTTGTAAGCAACACATTTAGGGAAGTCTCTTTATCTTTGGAGTAAGCAAGCCAGAAACAAATCACCAAAAATGTGTCAAGGCAAGCTTCCTATTGGTATGCTCTAATTTTGACATCTATGTTATAAGGCTTGCAATCTGCTCTCAACTTAAATATGCGACTCTTGGCTACAGTGCTACTATTGCCAGCACACTGAAAGCATGCAGTGCTACTATTGCCAGCACACTGAATGCATGCAGTGCTACTATTGTCAGCACACTGAATGCATCTGCAGCTTCCCTTCCACTACACAAAGTGACCATAATTGCTGCATAAACATAAGCAAGAATACATATAAGTACTGTCTTTCGTTATGTCTTGTTGAAGTGCACTAAGATTACTCCCTGCTTCACTCATCTAGGACCCCTAGAGTGCTTGTAGTAAAGATCACAGAAGTGTGACACAGGTCTGGGTGGACATGTGGCCTGGGTGAGCCGAGTACATACTCTAAGCAATGTTGCAGGAGGCCAAAGGAACTCCTGGATCTGGAAGGGTGGGAAGATTCTTTCTGAAAGGATGAGGGATGCTTTCTCTCTGCTATAAATAAAATAACCTCTACGGGAGCCCCCTTCTAGAAGAGGCAACTCTGATGAAGAGGGAAAAAATGAGCCACGTCTTGATGCCACTTCACTCAGAGGTGAGAACAAGGTTTTTTTTATATGACCCTCACCCACTCTAGTTGTGGCATGCTTCATCATCGGGTTCACCCTGACTCCTAAAGGTCAGGGTGAGCTCGACCTTGTTTCTGGGAGCTCTTTGAATGTCTCTAATTAGGGGGGTTTTAATAGTTTGATAAAATTCCTCATTCAACCCCAAGGTATCCTTTTATTAGCGGGAAGGATGGAAGAGATTACAAACTATATAAGGGACACTCAGGATATTGCGGTTCTATGACCCTATAAAAAACACCAACAGGTTTCTGCCATACACTAGTGGCCTCAAAAGGTCCTGGGCATTCGTCAGGGCAGAATTGTATTATTGCTTCCCCAATGATGCACTGTTGTGTCTTATGCATCATGTTTTTGTGCATGCAATTACTGTGGTGTACTTATCTTTTTGGAAGTATCTGAAAAACAAACAATGTACGGCATGGAGAGTTAGTGCCAAAAGTGTGTGTTTATAAAAGACGCACTATTAACCCTCTGATGAAAGGTGCCTTGCATAATGCCAGTGGTGGCAGATGCCCTCCTCATTTTTTGGTGTTGCACCAATTTGCAGCATAGCATCTCACATTGCACCTGCTATGGATATCAGTCTCTGTGTCTAAATTCAGACCAATCAGTTGAAATACCATACAAGATATTCAACATACAACTGGTTTCAACAACCATTTGTTACTTAAAAACACAATGAGGTGACGTTTGGCCAAATGGCAGAGAGATGCATAAATGATCTTAACCTTATAGGTGACATGCTGTGCTTCCTATGTACTTACCCCAGAGGTGGGTAAAATGTGCTCTTCAGGGGGCGTGGAGGTAGGACCTCTACTCACACCGTGTGGTTCGCATAATGAGAAAAGAGAAACAAACACCAAGGTGTCAGCGTTCAAAATTGGAAATTTAATTAAAGAAATGCTGATTGTTACAAGCTTTGAGATCAGGAAGCCCCAAAGAGCAAAAAAGTAACATGAAACATAATGTCAGGATAACAGATTACTCCCTTCCTTAAGGGTCCCTACCCTCTGGAAACCTACTCTCCATACTGCTCTCCCCGGCTGTTGACCATAGAATGCTGGGGAGGCAGACTTTATCCCCCAGGGCCGCAGTTGGATGTTTTTAATTGTAAAGTGATTAGCCAATGAGGACTAAAGGCAGTGCGTCCTGCTCGAGGCCGCCGGTGCAGCTCGTTACTGCTGATTTCCATTGCAAGGTTTGACAATGGGGTCAATGAGAATTAAGGGCAGCGTGACCTGCTCAGAGCCACATATGCAGCTCAGTACATTGCACAGGCACTCTTAGGAGGTGTGTGGGCTTTCGTTGGGAGGATCCAAACATGTGCGATATGCGCGTTGGGTGCATCTTGCATGCTCTCTCATGGCCCTGTTACTGAAGTCGAAGACATGTCTCCTGGAGTTGTGGCGTGGGCATCTAGAGCGTCATGGGAAATGTAGGGGCATATTATCAAGAAACGGCGTTAAAATGATCACTGCTTTAGCGGCAGGAAACTGCTGCTAAAGCGGAGATAATGGGCTTGATAATATGTCTTTGTGAATTCCCATATAAGCCCATGTTCTGGTGTGAACATGGGCTTCTATTGGAATTCTCAAAGGCATATTATCAAGCCCATTATCGCCGCTTTAGCTGCAGTTTCCTGCCGCTAAAGCGGCGATAATTTTAATACCGCTCTTGATAATATGCCCTGTGGTCCTCTAACAGTATTGGAGGACGGACGAGATGGATTAATCCACTACCAGAGTGGGTGAGGTTTATTTAAAAAAAATTTTTTTTCCATTTTTCCAACTTCTAAGTGAGATGGCATCTAGACATAGCTCATTTTTTCCCTCCTCGTGAGAGTTGCCTTTTCTTGGAGAGGGCTAAAGTAGAGGTTATTGAGCCCCTTTCATAACCACACATGCACAAGAACATCATTCTAAAAGAGTTTGCTAACCTTGATGTGTGATATATTGCCTTAAATGTCCCTGTGGCTTGTATTATGTAGGGTGCACAATCCAGTATCATCTGAATATACATTTTTACCTGATTGAAAGATATTTCTTAGGGTTTAGAGACACTGGGCAAGATGTACGAACCTTTCATTTAGCGCCTCGCAATTTGCGACTCATTGCAAGACGCTAAAAGAAATGTACAACAGTGTTATTACACTGTTTTTCGATTCCTAATGGGCAGGGCCGTTTCTACCATTAGGCAAGACTAGGCGGCTGCCTAGGGCGGCAAAAGAGGGAGGGCGGCAAAAACCATGCATTTGGAAATCCCCTTGATTGAACGACCGCCAAGTCTTGCCTAATGATAGAAACGGCCCTGCCCTTTCTAATATTCAACTTGACGTGAGGTGGTGTGACGTCACGTTCGGCGCTACAGGCGGGGGCCGTGCGTGCCCGCTCTCGTAGTACCTCTGTGCTCGCCTCGTCGTGGTCGCCTGCACCGCTCATCCCCAAGGCAACGAGGCACAGGACGCCCAGACTACAGGTGAGGAGATCCCCTAAGGCGCGAACAGGTCTGTTCGAATTGGCTGGTGCGAGCCTACATCACTGGGGTCCTGTGCCAGCCCACAGCGGCGAGCTCACGCTGGGAGCAGCTCAGCGCGAGTCACCATCAGCGCAGCTTTATCTCCCCTCAGCATGGGGCTGCAGAGGCCTGCTCCGGTGGGAGAGGAGGGGGGTCGGTTCAGACACAGAGCCACTCATGCCCCCTGCCATGCCCAGGTCTGTGGAGACCAAAGGAGGCCAGCCTTGCCCTGGGGGACGCCACCACAGCGGCTAATCACTTTAGTAACTCCTTTACTTTTAGACTGCTTCTCTTCCTTCAATGCGGTCACCCCCTGTAATATAAGGTAAATTCACATTTTTGATGCGTATATATTTATTTAATTGAATTCTTGGGTTCTAAATGCGGCCACTTCTTTCAGAACGTAGACCCTTAACAAGATTTCCGTCCAACTTGGCAGCCTAAGGGTGTAATTTTTCCACACAGACAACTCTTCCGCGATCCCATTTACATTGAATTCAAGGTAGATTGAAAGATTTCTGACTTAAATATAGAATGTATAAACGTAGAGTTAAAAATAATTCAGCCAGTTTTCTGACGTCTTTTTTTCAGTTCCTATTGCTGCACTTGTCAATCAAAGACTTTTAAATCAAAGACTTCCATATCAGCCCCTTATTTTAATCGAATTTGGCTGATCAAAAAGGTATGTCAATTGGTCTTCAGATTGTGCACGTTATATACAGGATTAGATGACATTGAGTCACTCGAGCCAAGTTACTGAAACATATGAACAGAAGCTAATGCAGTTCTTTACCAGTAGTGAAATTCGTAAATAGTCTACATTGGAGTATACTTCTTTATTTCTTTATTGCCTCTTGGCTAAAATGAAGCTAATTCATGTACGCTATGACATTTTAAGGAATATGTTCTCCTTTGGTTTAAAAATTATGTTTAAAAATTATGTTTATTCATTTCATGAGACTTAGACATGTGAAGCCCAGTCAATCTCTTTAGGAGGACTAAAAATGTCCGAATATCTATCACTATGATCCTGGTATAAGTTGATTGCCTAATGAAATATCAACATGGGTAAATCATTAATGTGTGATACAAGTTATTATCAAAACTAAACTGTGAAATAATTTATGAACGTATATGTTTTGATGTGTTGCTTTTTCGGTGTCTTTGTTTGTATTTTTGTATAAACACAGGTGTAATGATTAGAAATGTGTCCAAATTAAGGATCAGAATGTAATTGTAAATATTTTTGTTTCATTTTACATTAGGGCATTACAATTATCAATTAACCAGTCCTGAAAATGGTCTCACAGATACACACATAGGAGACCGAAACGTCAACCTACGCTCTTTTCCTACTCAATCGACAAACTTATAATTAGGAAAGGCGCCATCAGGACCTAGAGAGTTTAACATTCATGTTTTATTGATTTCCCTGTAGGCCTGATTCTGATTGCCTCTTAACTGATTGATACATTCAATATTTTCATATACACCTGGTTTCTGTTTTATGTTCTGTGTTTATGTTTTGTGTTGAACATTAATGTGTATTATTCAGTAAAACACACTAATATTGAGTTATTCCATTATAGGACCATTGATTTGTCCTTCTAAGTTTTCTTTAATTAATTCATAAAAATTCACTTTCTAAATAATTCCCTTGGAGGCACCTCCTACCTTTTCATATATTTGTACCCAAGCCCTCAAGGGTATATCAGGTTGCTCACTGTTATATACTCTGTTTGACTACTTGGCACGTTTTGCAGTCCCCCGAGGTTCAATGCATTGCACTTCAGCCAGGATCTTCATTAACCCTCTCGCCAGGTCCCGTTATTCTTGAAAGATTGTTTTTTTATAATCAAATCTTCTGAATTTTCGACCGATTTACATTTCAGTGGTGAGGAGAACTGGCACCTCACTTGTGTTCTCTATAATTCTCGGTGACAGGGATTCTAAGATACTGCAAGTTTGTGCACAATTGCTGGGGTCGGTAAGTGGCCGTGGGCAAGGGGGAAGGGTAGGTAGCAAGTGAGCTCTAGGAGAGTAGGGGAAGTGTCATGCTTTATTTCCCCCTTGCCTCCACCTGCATTAATCAGATTGGCAAACACAGCCTAGCCAATAGCAAAAGACATTTCTATAAATAGTTTCATTCATTTTCATAATAAAGCTACTGCGTTCAGTTTTAAAATGCCCACAATTTCCCTGCCTCCACACGCGTGGCACCTATAAATGTAGCTGGGAGAGAGTCTGTGTAGACCGCCTCCGCCAACTAGCTGTCGGTGACCATTTGTAATGACAAATGGGAATGGCTGTAAAGCGCTCTGAAAGAGAGCCTTAAAGCAGGGATGTCCAGCATGGCCGCCATAAAAGTCGTAGCACTCCTACAGGCCGGGGGCGTTAGGCTACTGGTAACCTCGTAAAAAGCAATCCTTCTTCGGGACTGCCACAACTTTCTAGTACAGCTGTTTTCTCCTAATTGGACACTTTTATTTCTATTTTATTTTTGGGGTGTGCTTTAAGTTCGTCCTTTAGTCTTCACCAGTCAGTTTTGCGAGGGTATTTGGCGATGAATTATTATTGAATCACGTCCAAGTGTTAGATTTTTTGCAGACTAGGCTGCTGGTTAGAAAATGTTAACTCGTTGCTTTCACTCCCTAGTACTTGGTGACCAAGAGAGGTGGGCTGAAGAATAAATTAACTTAAATGAAATTAACTAGCCAGGATGACAGGGGGAGAGAGTGATGGTAGTTAAAGGGAGGGGGCGGCATTTTTCAATTCTCGCCTAGGGTGGCAAAACACCTAGAAACGGCCCTGCTAATGGGGCGCAAATTCCGAGGCTCATTAATATTAATGAGCCTCTCACAATTTGCGAGCCCATTGGGAATGCCAGCCCTCCCAGGGATGGTGACCTGCTGGGTTCAGCAGGTCACCATGTCTTAGACTGCTTTTTAATAAAGCAGCCTGTTTTTTTTTAAAATGCAGCCCGTTTTCTAAAAGGGAAACGGGATGCATTTAAAATAAAAAAATGAAAATTCAGTTTCATTTTTTTAAGGGCATGCAGTGGTGTCTGGGACCACTGCCTGCTCTTAAAAAAAAATTTCCAACACACTCACCAAGGGGAAGGGGTCCTCTGAGGACCCCTTTCCCTTTGTGAGTAGTTTACCACCTACTTCAAGCAGGTGGTAAACTGCGAGTGTTTTGCGGCCGCAAATGCGTCGCAAAACGCTATTAGGAAGGGACGCCCCTTCCTAATAGCGAGAGTCGCAAATGCTATTTTACGAGTCAGTGACTCGCAAAATATAATTTGTACATGCTATTACCCTTTTTTGAAGCCGCAAACGGGAGAACCTTCTGTTTACAGCTGCAAAAAAGAGTCGTACATCTGGCCCACTGTGTCAAGTCTTCTTTCAGACTTGTAAAGTTGTGAAACAGTATCGTCATGGAGGAGAACAGGATCTCAATGCAGCGTCTGAAATGTTGAGTTGACACCTTTGATATCTTTCCCCAGATTATTCATACTTGATTGTGAACTTATCCTTAAAAACTTTTTCTTGTTTATTAATATTTTTATTTATGCGTTTTACTTTGTTTAACCTCGCTACTTGTCTTTAACCCTAATGAGGACTTTGGTAATGCCCCTACTCTTGAATAGGCCTGATTGGAATAATTCAATTAAGTGATTTATCATTGTAAATCGCACAGAAATCCCAAGTCATTGGATTGTCCTTCCAAAAAATATCATCTTCTATTGCTACCCATAGGAATATTTTGGAATTGATCTCAAGGCAGATATATCTGGGCATAGCATTCTTCCTCAAGGCAACTCCAAGCACGACAGGATTAACATTATGCATGAAATCTTAATCTTTCCTTTTTCATCATTTATGTATTACAGTTTGTGTCTAGTTTATTACTTGTTATAGCTAAGCTTTAAGTTTGAACATAAAGCATTAAAACATTATCCCAAAAGTAAGGAATCGAAGTAATTTCGGTTTCTGCATTGCATACACCTTTGAATTTCACTTTGGGAGACTGCCCTTGGATTTTACATAGTAATTTTCTCGGCCAAATGGTAGTAAATACATATATATTTTTTCATATGTCTGAATTTTGTGAAATGAGGTCAGAATTATTTTTCAATGAGCCAGTGGCGTAACGAAACTTGAGGGGGCCCCCCTGTAGGATACGTGGAAGGGGACCCTTCGGTGGACCTCTTCATGTAAGGCTTCCACAGGGTACATGTCTTCGGGGGTGGGGGAGGTAGGCAAAAGGTCTGCCTACTCCACTGTCCGCAGATCTGCTTCCGAGGCTGTCGGTGCTTCTTCTCGGGTTGTGGTTTGTGGGTTTAGGTGACAGATTATGCCCTTCGAGTCTCTCTACATCACTTCCTCTATCACTTACTCTCTTCTGTTTGTGTCTCCATCACACAATATCCCGTCTCTCTCCATCACTCATTCTCTATCACTCACTCTACTCCCTGTGGGTCTCAATCACACATTAACTTGCCTCTCTCCCTCCTTCACTCTGTTGCTCTATCACTCACTCTCCTCCCTGCGTGTCTCCTTTAGACAATCTCCATCACTTCGCCCCATCACTCACTCGCTTCTGTTTGTGTCTCCATCACACAATATCCTGTCTCTCTCCATCACTCATTCGCTATCACTCACTCTACTCCCTGTGGGTCTCAATCACACAATAACCTGCCTCTCTCCCTTCTTCATTCTGTTGCTCTATCACTCACTCTCCTCCCTTTGTGTCTCCATCAGACAATCTCATCTGTGTATATCCCCAACTCTTCCTCTCTATCACTCACTTTTTTCACTCACCTCCCTGTGACTTCATCATATAATATCCACTTTGTATCTCTCATCACTCATTCTCTATCACTCACTCTCCTCTGTGTGTGTCTCCATCATACAATACCCTTGTGGTCTCTCTCTCCCATTATTCTCTATCACTCACTCTCCTCCCTGTGTATCTCCATCAGATTATCTTTAAGTCTCTCTCCATATCTTCCTCTCTATCACTCACTCTCTGTGTGTCTCCATCACACAATATTGTCGTTTTCTCTCTATTCATCACTCCCTCTCGTTACTCAGTCTCCTCCCTGCGTGTCTCCAGACATTCTCCTCTGTGTCTGTCTCCATAACTACCTCTGTATCACTCACTCTCCTCCCTGTGTCTCCATCATATATCTTCTTTGTCTAGCTCATCACTCATTCTCTATCACTCACCCTCATCCCTGTGTCTCCATCATATATCATCTTTGACTAGCTCATCACTCATTCTCTATCACTCACTCTCCTCCCTGTGTCTCTATCATATATCTTCTTTGTCTAGCTCATCAATCATTCTCTATCACTCACTCTCCTCTGTGTGTGTGTCTCCATCACACAATATCCTCACAGTCTCCATCACTCATTCTTTATCACTCACTCTCCTTTGTGTGTGTGTCTCAATCATATAATATTGCCCATATCTCTATTCACCACTCCCTCTCTTCACCCAGTCTCCACCCTGTGTCTCCATCATATAATATCCTATTTGTCTCCCTCATCACTCATTCTCTATCACTCACTCTCCTTCCTGTATGTCTCCATCATACAAGATCCACATTGTCTCTCTCCCTCCAGCACTCTGTTGTTCTATACTCTGTGTGACACCATCAGACAATCTCCTCTGTGTCTGTCTCCATCACTTCCTCTCTATCACTCGCTCTCTTCACTCACTCTCCTCCCTGTATCTCCATCATATAATATCCTCTTTGTCTCTCTCATCACTCATTCTCTATCACTCACTCTACTCTCTATGAGACTCCATTAGATGATGCCCTTCGAGTCTCTCCATCACTTCCACTCAATCACTCACTCTTCTGTGTGTCTCCATCACAAAATATCCTTGCTGTCTCTCTCCACCAATCATTATCTATCACTCACTCTCCTCTGTGCGTGTCTCCATCAGACAATATTGTCGTTTTCTCTATCACTCTCCTCCCTGTGTCTCCATCATATATTATCCTCTTTGTCTCTCTCATCGCTCACTCTTTATCACTCACTCTCCTCACTGTATCTCCATCATATATTATCCTCTTTGTCTCTCTCATCGCTCACTCTTTATCACTCAATGTCTTCCCTGTGTGTCTCCATCAGATCATCTCCTTCGAGTCTCTCCATCACTTCCTTTTTATCACGCACTCACTCTCTTCCCTGTTTCTTGCTTTGTCATTTCCTTCCATCTTTATCTCTCGCACTCTTTTCTTTCCGTTCTTGACCACACAAAGGTCTCCTCTCCATCACTTATGTCTACTCCTGTCCCCATCAGGGCCGGACTGGGAACCAAAACCAGCCCTGGCAAAGTGCTCGGCCGGCCCCCACCCTTGCAGCGCACCGGGGAATTGCCCGGTGCCCGCAACGGGCAGTCCGGGCCTGGTCCCCATCATTCTCTTTCTCTGTTGCTGCCTCTCTCTGTTCATCACTCCCTCTAGTCTGTCTCCTCCACCCACCCTGCACTCACTCGTCTTTTTCTCAATCACTTCCTCTCACACTCCCTGTTTGTCTCCATCCATCCCTCTCCGTCTCTCTTTCTGAGTCCCTCACTTCTCCTTGTTCTCTCCCAGTCCCAATTCTTCCGTGCCCTCGCCCCTGCAGTCTTTTATGTCATTCCCTCTATCTGTAGTCTTATTCCCTCATCTCTTTATTCGTCCTGTACACTTTCTCATCAGTGCCATCTCTTCTATCTGTTTCTCCTTTATCCGCTCTTGGGTGTCGACCTTTATTTCTCTCTCTGTCCTTTCTACAACACTCTCTTCACTTTCTCGACACATCTTTCCTAAGTATCTATTTTTATTCACTCTCCCTCGATCTTCTTCGGCGCCTTGTCAGGGGTAGTAAGCGCTATATAAATACAATTACAGTGACTTCTGTAATGGGCAGCCGCTCCCTCTCTCTCTGCGTTGCTGTCTCCTCTCCATCCACCTCTCTCTCCTCGCCTTTCTTTCCCTTCGCGTTCTACGTCAATCAACTTCTTCATGCTCTTCGTGACCTCTGTGACCTGCCTTCTGTTCACTGATCACCCTTCCCAGTCTGTCTCTTTCACCAACAGCTCCTCTCCCCTCTCAGACTTTCCTATCCTTTTCTACCCCTCCAAGGCTTCACCCCCCCCCATCTGTCTCTGCCCCTCATCCTCCCCACCTGGCTCATTTCAGGACGTGTCCACCTGCTCTACCCTCATCGCAGCCCCCAGCTCGAGCTCTCGGAGAGTACTGTGCTGAGGGGCCCCCTTCAGCTCGAGGCCACCCGCACCGCGGGGGCCTGTGTTAAGCCCCGCCTGGAACAAAACCATCAGAAGTCGGGAAAAATACAGGCCTCGTAAAGGGCTAATGGTTTTTTCAACCTAATGCAGCAACCACCTGCAAAATAACCCGACCGATGCCGCCCCAAAATGACATACATGATTACTGGACGATTTCCTGCTTATATAGCTTTTATCTTAAGTGCTGCCCATTGTACATTATTCATACGTGCCACCCGACCCGATTCTGCCGGGAGACTTCCGATTTTTGAAGCGGTCTCCCTCCTTAAATTGCTTCTGCTTCCATACAAGTCAATGGTGAAAATACTTCCCACACATTTTTTCAAATTCTCCTACTTTTCAGTTTTGAAATATCGTTATGAATGCATTATATGATTATAACAGATTGAAATGTGCAAACATTTTACGAACATCGGATTCAAACCTGCAAAATACATGCGTGCGGATGTGATACATGGGCAGGCTGGACCGTCAGACTCGGAGTCAGACTCGGAAGCACACTCACCTCACGCAGACTCACCTGACACCTAACCTGAGGTCTGGGGCCTGGGCCTGGGCGGGCCTGGCTTGCAGCTCAGAGTTCTGTTAGGCGCAAGGCCGCAAGTGGGACAGGCAGAGGCTGCGGCCAGCGCAAGGCTAGCCAGGTAGGGGTCCGGGTGCAAATAATTTAAATTATGGTGGATAAAGGCCCGGCCGGTGACGCAGTGGACTTCGGACAGTCCTTACCTGAGTAGGAGCGTTGCTGCTGGGTCTTCTCTTGGATGCCACACCTTACTCATCTCTAACGCGCATTTTTAATTGCATGTAGGCTGAGCTCATTGCGCATGTCATGACAAATATAATCAGGGGCCAAGCATTGGTCACCAGCCCTGCCCCCGCCACCCACCCTGTACAACGCGCATACGCGTCCCGGGGCCGTAAGGCGGAAAGTTAAACCAGTGCGTGCCGCGTGCACCCACCCCGTCATTTATTTAATATAAAGAGAGCCTCGAGCACCATTTCTTAAGAGCCTCACGGGGCCCGGCCGGGGGCCCGCGCATCATTGTAACTAGTCTCAGGGGCCCTGGCCGGGGCCCCCGCACCATTAGCAGGAGCCTCAGGGACCACGGTCAGGGCCCGCGCACCATTGTAACTAGTCTCAGGGGCCTGGCCGGAGCCCCCGCACCATTTGCAGGAGCCTCAGGGGCCCCGGCCGGGGCCCCGGCCGGGGCCCCGCACCATTTGCAAGAGACGCAGGGACCCGGCCGGGGCCCGCGCACCATTTATAAGTGCCACCGGGGCCTTGACCAGGGCCGTGCAACAATCAGTTAAGAGCCTCAGTGGGGGCCCAGGCATGCATGCCTTGCGCACCACCACCATTTAATTTATTGAAGAAGCCGCGGGGCGTGCCCTGCGCAGTCGCACAGCGTACCATTAAAATAAATCCATGACGTATTGTGAGGGGGGCGGGGCCCCTGGAGTGCGGTGGGCCCTCCCGCAACGCGGGGGCTGCGGGGGCCTGTGTTACGCCCCTGCAAGTTCTAATATATGAACTTGTATTTGTATGACGCACATAAGGAAACAGGCTTTTAGTTGTTACATTTGTGCTCTGTGAGGTTTAGTTGCAGATTTCTTATAGTCCACTTGAAAGCTCTTCAGTATTTCTTCATCCCACTTACCTAATACATCATCCAGGCACAAAATCATTGGTGATTCCAAGATTTTATATATCATTGACCTTTCGTTATATGTTCACACTTGTAACAATTGCAATATGTACCAAGATGATAATACAATTTAGGTTAATAGACACAATCAAGATTTTTTTGCTACTTTAACATTTTTTAATTCTAAAATATTCCAAACAATTAGATGACTTTCAAAGGGACGGTAGTCCAAATCAACATTGTTGCATATATTAGAGAAATAGAGAGCCAGTTTTGTAGAATTTAGCAACTGAGTGGGCAAATTATTGAAAAGGAGAACATTTCTTTTTTATGACTTGTTATCTTTCAAAACTGATTCACATGTCGTACGCCCCCTTAAGGTAGGATTCATGAAAAATACACATTTAAATACAACATTTACGTTTTTGCTGTCCTGTAGCACCCACTCCCTTGAAAAGACTATCACCAGGTTTGCAACGTTTTCTTGCTAATTGATAGCTCCACAGATGGCATAGATCCATGAAAGGAGGTTAGAGATACAACTCTAAAATGGGCATATACGGCTTGCCACAACCTGGACCCTAGCTATCGCTATACCATTGAAGTCTGCAAAATTGTCGCCTAATAGTGTTGAGACGTGGCAGGTGTACGGTGATCCACAGTTCAATAGACAAATAAAGGACCCCAGTCGGACCAGCGGAGGGAAATCACTGAGGTACGCGAGGAGAAGCATCTTTACCTTGGAGGAAGTTTGGCAGTAGGGAGATGCCCCCTCGGGTTCTCGAGAATGAGAAACATTTCCTCAACACCTAGAGCAATGGTCTCTGGCAGACATAATTGTAAGATACAATTAGACACCCTTTATAGATAGTTTCTCATAGAGTCTAGGTGGTGGGGGTCTTTTATTTGTCTATTGAAGTGTCGGTGACCCGATACCTAACACATCATAACACTATAATGTGGCAATTTTGCAGACTTCAAAGGTATAGCAATAGTTAGGAACCAGAGACTTTGGTGCGCTGCCCCTTTGAGCACATGAGACATCGCCGAAACATGTTGACAAGAATAAAGGATAAAAGTGGTTAATCACTGTTTGATCTCATCTGTTTATTGATTTTAACCCTATTAAGACATCTGCTAATAAAATTGTTTTCGGATAGCCCTAGATAGTTTTAACAATTCTTTCAATTTGGCTGTTTCATTACAGAATAGATTTTTACATTAGTGGGGAGGCCTAATGATGAAGCATGCCTCATGTTGATGTGGGTGAGGGACTTCCATTTCACAGAGGATACTCTGTCTGAATGAATTGGTCTGAGTTACCAAAAACTCTAGCCTTCCTGGTGTGCGTGTGGTTGAAGTTGGGAGGGCAAATATCTAGATGTATTTCCTCTCTCCCCTAAATTCTGAAGGAGATGTGATATTCATATCTCCATATTCCAGAACTAAGACTAATGGTCTTATTTCTATATCTCTACATTTCCACTTTAAGTTAAATTGCTGTCCTAATGAAATTGCTGATCCTACCTAGCCCTACTTTTTAATAAGAAGGATTGATTCAGTTTGTGTGTTCTTAAATAGGTTTGTAATTTAGAAAATATGTTAGAACTATTACTTGTAAAGTAAGTTCTCATATTACAGTAAACTTATCTGCTAGTACCAGTGGTTATTTTAATACACATCTATGCCCTTTCCATGCCTAATAATAGGCAAATATATTTAAAAATGCTCACTTGTAATTTAATTCAGTACTCTGTGGTTTCATGCATGTACTGACAAGAAGTAGTGTGGCACCAGACCAAAACGTATGACCTGTCCTCAACCCACTGAGTTTTGGGTGCAGAGAGGGTGTGGATGAGATGTAGAACTGGCACCCCTTCAACCCATCAAGACAGGGGCTCTTGGGGGTTGCAATGACTGTGTGCTACATCATTGTGCTGCACAGTCAGTGCACCTCCTGAGAGCCTATTTTCCTCTGTACGTGTACCCATGATATGATGCAGTGCATAGGCAAATGTTTCCCTCATTTATGGCCACACCCTCATGCAAATGAGGGTATGCCACTTTAAAATAGCACTGACACTATATAAACACCGGCGCTAGCTGTTATACAGAAGGGACATGCAAGTTTCTGTAGCCCCCATCTTTAATACCAAAGTGCCTTGGGAAAGCAGAAAGCAGGCATGCACAACCATTGCTTTCCTTGGGCACCTTACATAATACGGTCCCTGGAGTACTAAATGCATACTACAACATGCTTTTAAGAATAGACTCCTTTATTTACATCATCCTATAATTGATTGTACTTCATTCTTAAACAAATTCAGTGAAATCGATATAACTGCTTCAAAGTTCATACATAGCTGAAGCAGCAAAATAATTTCAAAGATCAAATGGCATGGTTATAATAACTCTCATCTTATTTACTTTACAGGAAAGAATTTTCCTCACACTTTCCAACTATGTTTTTACCGTGATCTTTTTGGCGGAGATGACTGTGAAGGTAATATCTTACGCTTATACAATCCATGCACTACTAATTTACGTTTAGTGCTCATTGTTTTTATGCATCGGTTTATTTTGGTACATTGATGGTGCTAACCCAAACTTGAAATTATCTCAGGGTGCTCTCATTTCACTAGACTGTATTTATCTGCTGTGTGCTCTCCCAAACACTACAAGCGTCATCTCTCTCATAACTACGGCCACCATTGTGATGCTCTCCACTTATTTTATACTCAGAGTGCACTCTTTTTATTGACTGCATTGCCAGGTTACCCTCCTACTATTACGTAGATCCATAGGTTGCTCTCCTCCTACTCTGCACACCTACAGATATATCTCCTGCTACTGTCAACATCCAGAGCGCACTGAGATTCCCGTATGCATCAACAGAGTCCCAATATTCCTAGAGAGATCAACAAAGTGCCCCAATATTACTCTAGAGGTCCACAGAGTGCTTTCCAACTACTGTTTATATTCACAGCCTGTTCCACTATTGCCAAAAGCATCCACAAGGTGCTTCCCTATTAGAGCAAACATCCACAGGTTGTTCTGTTACTAACTTCCCCTACAAGATGCCCCACTGTTCTTGTGTACAGCCACAGGTTGTTCTTTTACTGTCTTCTCCAACAAGATCCTGCACTGGTCTGGTGTACAGCCACAGGTTGTTCTTTTACTGTCTTCTCCAACAAGATCCTGAACTGGTCTTGTGGACAGCCACAGGTTGTTCTTTTACTGTCTTCTCCAACAAGATCCTGCACTGGTCTTGTGGACAGCCACAGGTTGTTCTTTTACTGTCTTCCCCTACAAGATGCCCCACTGGTCTTGTGTACAGTCACAAGTTGCTCTGTTACTGTATTCTCCTACAAGATCTTACACTGGTCTTGTCTACAGCTACTGGTTGCTCTGTTACTGTCTTCTCCTACAAGATGTGCTGCTCTGTTACTGTCTTCTTCTACAAGATGCTCCACTGGTCTTGTGTACAGCCACAGGTTGCTCTGTTACTGTCTTCTCTTACAAGATGTGCTGCTGGTCTTGTGTACAGCCCAGGTTGCTCTGTTACTGTCTTCCTCTACAAGATGCCCCCCTGGTCTTGGATACAGCCACAGGTTGCTCTGTTACTGTCGTCTCCTACAAGGCGCTCCACTGGTCTTGTGTACAGCCACAGGTTGCTCTGTTACTGTCGTCTCCTACAAGGCGCTCCACTGGTCTTGTGTACATCCACTGGTAGCTCTGTTACTGTCTTCTCCTACAAGTTCCTGCACTGGTCTTGTGTACAGCCACAGGTTGCCTTGTTACTGTCTTCCCTTACAAGATGCCCTACTGGTCTTGTATACAGCCAAAGGTTGCTCTGTTACTGTCATCCCCTACAAGACGCTCCACTGGTCTTGTGTACAGCCACTGGTTGCTCTGTTATTGTCTTCTCCTACAAGACGTTCCACTGGTCTTGTGTACAGCTACAGGTTGCTCTGTTACTGTTGTCCCCTACAAGACCCTCCACTCGTCTTGTGTACAGCCCAGGTTGCTCTGTTACTGTCTTCTCCTACAAGATCCTGCACTGGTCTTGTGTACAGCCACTGGTTGCTCTGTTATTGTCTTCTCCTACAAGACGTTCCACTGGTCTTGTGTACAGCTACAGGTTTCTTGCCGTTTAAAACCTGCACCCATGTTGTTCTCTCTAAGTGTGGGTTAACAGCAACCTATTTATTTTCACCTTTATCATCCCTTACAGTAGATATGTAAACGTTTAGAGGGCTCTCTAGTGTTTATTCTTAGCACAAGAAATGTGACCAATAAAAGCCTTTCTCTAGAGAGTATTTAATGAGAGTGATTATTGCTTTGAAAGAGGGTAACTGTTCCATTTTCATCAAAAAGTCGTAACATATGTTTTTCATTTAATGCTACATGAGCTGTGTGATAATTATCACACCCCACTGTTTTCGCTTGGCAGATTTCAGCAGATCAAAGCTGCTGAAATTTATTAGGGGAACGGTCCAGAAAAAAAGGAAGCACGTGCAGCTCAGTGTGCAAAAACAATTCTATATCTTATGCCTAATTTCCAGTTGAAAACTTCATAAAGGAGGCATTCAGCATATCAGATAAAAACCTCACATTGAGATAATGCCAGCTTCTTTTGTGGCAAATATCCATCTTATTTCACACAACTTGGAATCAGGGTGAAAATGGGTTCTATAGGAGTTCAACACATAGTCTTTGTTAAAGATTGCTATGACGAAAGCAAGCCTTCAAGAAGTTTTTAGGCATCCAGTGAATAATCCTCCAGGTATTAAATATTACAACCTGGATATAACCTTTCTGTCTGGATAGACAGCATCAGTGTTCCACAAAGCAAGGAGCCAAACCTTAGTGCCTGATGTAAATATGGACAGTAAAAGGTTATCCTTGGGAAAAAGGTTGGTATTCCGCACACCCACTTCTGTGTTCCTGAACCCCATTTAGAGTACTGTGAAGGTGGTGTTCACCACGGAAGAGCTATCATTGGCTTCACCATCAGGCAGATCATCAGGTCGTCGTGATATTGCAGGAAATTATGGCTTTCATGTGAAATTTTCTCTGAATCCTGTGGGGCCCACCCCCATAAATCAATATACCAGCATCAACAGTTAGAGAGAGCCTGCAATGCTGGTGCTAAAGGTTCCTAGTGACTGATTAGGTGTCAACGCTCAAATCCTTATCTTTCTTTTGTAGTGTATTCTGCATCGAGGACAGGCCTCATGCTATGGACCTTTACCATCTGCATTTCAATTAAAATCGCTTATCTTACACATTAACGATTCATTTTTAATATCATCCAAACACCAATGCTAACAAAATCATAACCTGAAAAGTTATTTCTTGAACGTTCAACGTGGTCTTAGCTTTTAAGAAAACTGATTGTTTTTTTGGTTTACCAAAACAATTTGTGTTTGGCTGTGGCTGTGTGATACGTATCACATGACTGCGTATTGTCATTTTAACTGAATTCAATTATCATGTATTTAGTATATCACAGAGATCTCATGTTCTTGTACGCCAGGAGTACATTTTTGCCTTAACATTCTAGTAGCTGTAGTTCTGTATTTCCACATTCAAAGTTACAAGTACCAGAATTCATAGGAAAAACAGGAATGTCTTTTAGGAATAGAACTAAGTTCTATGTACAAACCTAGACTAGGCCTGGGTTCACGGAGTTTGCAGAGTTTTCTGCACTCCGCTCTCCGCTGACCTTGCGGAGTACAGAAAACCATGCTCCACGTAGCGCAGCAGAGTTTTTTTCATTCCCGCGCTTGTTAGGTGCGCGATTGCTGCAAGAGTAAAGAAATAGATGTTTTTTTCTATTTCTTTAGTTTTGTAGCAATCGTGGGTAAATCGCCGCAACCGCGCTTTACTTTAACCATGTTAAGGTAAAACGCGGGTGCGGGGTTTGCTACAAAAGTAAAGAAATAGAAAAAACATCTATTTCTTTACTTTTGCAGCAATTGCGGCACCCGCGATTTACCTATGTTGTCAAGAGGGCTCGGAGATGCCCAGCTTCACATTCATGCTCATGTCACATTGACAACATCCACCTAAAGTTTCTACTTTTGAAGTGAGGTCAGCTCCCACTCTAGTAGCAGCATCACATCGAAAGTCTTTCTTACCTCGAACATTGACTCATTCAGCCTTCGTCTCCGACAAGAACTCTGTATGCTCAGGAGATTGTTTGGAATTCTAAAACTCCCTGATTGACCTCAGCAGTGACAGGCGACTGAGCTTTGTTCTTAGCATTTGTCAACCAGGTTGTGCTATTTAACTTGGTCCTGTGTTTGTTTTTGAGCCGAACATTTTGCTCTTTCTGTACTTGGATAGTAGCATAGTGAATAAGGTAAACTGGCAAAGGTGTAGTAAAGTGAATACTCAGTGGCGATCTGTTTGCATTTCATCTTCCCTACCTCCACCCCAGTTCTTGCTTTACTCCCATCTCCCCTGTCAGTCTGCTTGTATCATTTTTGTGCTTTTGTTCGGCTGCGGGGTGTCCCAGGTGTAGAAAATAAAACACAAAATGGATAGCATGAAGGAAGAAAAGATTAAAAGTAATGGGGTTACCAGTAAGTATTCGTTTCGGTAAATGTTGATATGATGGGGAGGAAAAATGTTGTTGCCAAATTCCAGGCGTTTGCCACATCCACAGACAGAGAAAGTTAATCAGAGGGAAATTTAGGCAGAATGTTAATGTACTGTTTATTACAAATCGCTGATTGTTCAATATCAGTGTGTTTGGTCTTTTAGTCCAGCACATCTGGAGATTTTTGTCCACACTCTGACCATGCTGACGCAGAATATTTGCCATTTCGGTTTTGTAAGAAATGCCATAGTGTCCCTCCCTCCACAGCTTCCTGTCATGATTTGTTTTGTGTACACAGTGGAGGTGTAGAGTGCACGCACCAACCATGCGTGATGTATATGTGCTGTTCTTGCAATTTTCTATCCGAATCTAAGTCCTGCCACTGGTGTTTTGTGTGTTGTATGTCTGGCCTGGCACCCATTTGTCTGACATTGCAGTTTCCACGATACAATGCTGAATATTTGCTTTATTCCAGAGCTCGCAATAGGCAATCAAGAGAGGATTAACTGTGCACTCATTTCGTTAAGGGAGTTTTCTTGTATACCACCCAGTGCCTGCTGGCAGTGTGTTAGAATAGATAGAAAGTGCACTTGGTCCTGTTGAAATGTATTGGTTTGAGGCCACAGATGCCTGATGTACAGTGCCAACTCTCGCATTGCCATATAGTGCCAGCTACTGCCCACCAGTGTCTCGTTCTCCCAAAGCCCATCACTGCCAGCTACTCCTACGGTGGATGGGTGTTAGATTGTACCACGCTGAGCCCACCATTGTGCGTTTTTTCACGCTGCCAACAATGTGAGCGTACCACACTGCACACTACTGTCTGCTCTTCCCAACACTGTTCAACATTGTCAGCTTCTTACACTGCCACTAGCATGTTTAGTACGGATGTTTAGTGGCTAGAGGCACTACATTTCCAGTGGTTATGGGGTGCAGGCGCAACAGTGGAGTATGTGGAAACCTTCAAACGTGCTCTTGATCCCCTTCTGATAGATGGTACTTTCATTTGCAAACTGTCTACTATAGCGACTGGCTGGGGGGGGGGGGGGGGGGAGACAGTCTGCTAGAGAAACATGCAAATTACCAGTCTTGAGTTCTGAATGACGGTGCATCTGAGGGTGGCTGACGTTATTAAACCTATAGTATATCATCAATATATGCATGTGAGCATCTTTGGTTTATACGAGTGATGAAGTTGATGAGAGGGGAAGGATTAATCCATGCCCTTAGTGGATAGTTAAAGTGACTTTTGCTTGTCTGGTTCTTTGAGTCAGAGATTAACAGTTCTCACCCGCGACGGGCTAACACCCATTTTAAGAGTTGGACCCTGAAAAGATGGGCTTCACGCTCCGTGATCTGCTGGTCAACTGGCCCGCCAGACTACAAGCTGCGCTGTCTGACCTGGCATCCATGGTCCACAACCTCACTTGAATGAGAGTTTATTGGTCTCTCTTCACTCATTTTCGTTGAACGATTCAAGAGGGAGCGTCTAATTTTGGAAAGAAAATTAAATGTGCTGTGTTTTGCTATCACTTTGCACCTTTAAACTGTCCGCACTGCTTACATTTATTTCACTGCTCTTGTACCTTGGGAAATGGGAATTTCAACATCACACTACCACGGGGACCCAGGATACCATGGAAGTCTTACATAAAGGGTAGGACACGCCTGCACATTGCTTCCAGAGATAATTTGATGTCTGGACAGGCAGCACATACTCCACGTCTCTTGGCCCCATGAAAACCATATTCACAAAATGTAAAATAGAATCCTTTCTTATGACTCGGCCACAAAGAAAAAGGTAACAAAATATTTCTCTGCTGAGGTGAACAAGTGATTCTTTAAAAAGACTAACTGTAGTTATTTTCAGAAGAACTCTTATGCTTATTGCCACTAAAGCAGAAATGTTTGAGTACATCTTTCAAGAAATGGAGTCCTTGGTAAGTTGCTGAATTCATTTAATGCCCTTACAGGGCGATATAAGTGTCCACTGCCCGCTGTTGCGCCATTCCTGTTGGGTTGCTGCTAGTGTATGTGTACAAAAGTAGCAGTTGTCCCTTTAGAAGACTTGGGCGGCTTTAAAAAAAAAGTTTTCCACTTGGAAATACAAATGCAGGGATAGTGGCCAGCTATGCCTTTCACAGCTAATCACAGGGAGTCACAAATATCAACATTCCAAATAATCATTAGGCAGGTCATTTTGCGATCCACTGCAAATGGAAAATTTGCAATGGAACTTATTAGTTCATATGTCGAAACTCAAATTACATTTCCATTTGACAGCCAGTCAGTAGAGAAATTGCACATCGACTTTTGTACCAAAATGCTTCATATCAATGCAATTTACTTTTGCTACTAGCATACCTGTAACCAACATTTGGTCCTAGGTATAAATGTGGGCCTTCGAATTAACGTTGAAATAGGCCCCTTCCCATCTTCAGCCAGCACTGATGGCGTCAGCATTGCTGACTAAGGGCTCGATTAGGATGGAGGTGAATCCGCATCCTCCGGGCCGGTGGAAGCCACCACTGGCCCGGAGGATGCGGATTCCCTGTAAACACCACCCGACAGATCAGGATAGCGGTAGGATCAGCGGCGGACGGCAGGTCCGTCCGCCGCTGATCCGCGGGGTGTAGCCTGCTATTTGGTGGCGGTGTCTGCAAGACACCGCCAGCCAAATTAGGAAGCATGTGTAAACATGCTTTTCCGTGGCGGTTATTCCGCCGTGGAAAAGCATGTGGACCTTTGCTTCTGGGGGGCCCTTGCGGGACCCCAGGGTGAAGGGGGTGTGGGGGTGCACATGGGGGGTACCTATGGTACCCCCCTGCATTTGCATGCATTTTTAACATTGCGGCGGGTGCTGCTTGAAGCAGTACCTGCCGCAATGTTAAGGATACAGGATGTGGACGCCAGGGTGGCTGTCACATCCTAATTGGCATGGAGGGACCGCTGCTGCCCTTGCAGACGGTCCCTCCACCTCGGGGGTGGCGGACAGACGCTGGTCCGTCCGCCATCCTAATGACCTCCTAAGTTCGGAATACCATTTTATCCCATTTGTGTCTGCATGTGCTATTTAAACAAAGTTGGTTTTACATGGAAAGCCCCACCCATGTCCCTGGTATGCAGGGAGAAACCTTCCAGTATGCCAAGGATACTTGTAATGTTCGGAATGCAAATGCACCTCTTCTCTTTGGCAGCACATTTCCAGTACCTCACTTGTGAGACACGAGTGAGGATCCCACCCTGCAGAAAAATCCAGCAACATGATTGTGATTGAGTGCGCCTACCCTTCACATAGGAGATGAAGGCAGTCATGATGGGGGACAAACACTAACTAAACATTCAGAGGAAGGTACTGCTGCTATCCGCAACCTTTCTCCAGATCCAAGCAGAAAAAGCACTCATCCTTTCAAGGTTTTACTAGTATAACAGAGAGTACTTAAGCTTTCGTAAACGTCAGACCGAGAAACTGCAAAGATTGTCAAATAAGGCAACAATTGGTTTACCCTTCATAAAAAAAACACACCTGTGTATCCTCTGTTCTGAAACCAGTTTACTGGCTTCAGAGGAAGTGTGGAATAGAATTCATAGTCTACAGTACACAAAGTGTACAGGAGGAAGGTCAATCATCAATACTTATTAAAACAAGCATTGGCATAGCCAATAGGTCTTGCCTGTGAGACCATACACGTGTTTAGCCTTGTATCACTTTATCCTGGGAGCTGTGCCACCAGGTATTGAATAGCTATACAGTTACTACACACTGGGTCATACAGTCTGATTCAAGAATATATACTTGCCTCTGCTGCGTGCTTCTTTCTGGGTGGCATTATGATAACGAACACTGGGAAGGATCGTGTGAGGTCGGACGCAATGGGCACAAGAAGCCAATCTATACAACAGGCACATCTCTTTTCCTATGTGATCTTTGAATATCAAATGGCTCTTGCAACAGAAAGTTACTGGCAATGAGGGAAGGATGCCGAATCATGAGGAAAAGGAGGGGTGGTACACTGACTGAGGATATGCCTAGGGGAAGGTGGCTCACTAGTCAATCAAAGGTCAGATCAACATATCCCTTGTAATCTTGTATGGTTTACAAGAAGGGTTACATTAAGGGCCTGATTCCGGTCTGGGTCGGAAAGCTCTCCGACCGAGCCGGATCCTGCCAGACTCAATTCGGTCGGACTCCTATAGAAGTCAATGGAAGCCGGTCGTACGATGCGTACTTGGGCTCCCATTGACTGAATAGGGATGTGTCGCACAAGGGTGCCCCCTTCTGTGGGTACACGTCGGTGCCATTTGCACCGTACATGCCCCCTCCTCTGTGTCCGAGTCGTAAGGCTGTGGGTGATGGGGGTCCGACAAAGGCAGTTTCCCAGACATTTTGCGAGCCGGAAACTTCGGCTCAATCCAGCTGTCCGATGCGTGCATCGTACTGGCTCAGTCGGGAATCGTCTCCATTGCACAGCACGGGTTGGTTACAGACGAGATGTACGGAGCGGTTCGGACCGGACCCGATACGTTCGGTAAATTTTGTGTTGCTCGCATCGTACTCGCTTGCTCACATAGCTGTACGAGTCGGGCGGAGAACACACGTACGACTCGTACTTTTTCTGCCCGGATCGTGTTTGAAGCCCCTCCGAGTGAGATTGGAATCGACCCTTAAATAGGAACATAAAAATGAAAGCTAGATATCATGTGCTGGAAAAAAATACATGAGCACAACCTGATTTCCTAACGTCCCATTTTGTGCCTGTAGTTTCTTTTAATCAGAGAACAGGAGGGACGAAGCTGGAGGGGATTACCCCATCCACATGGATTTCTCAAAACTCGCACACATGATAGAAATAGAAAAAGAAAGGGAAGACCTGTGCCTGAATAGACCACAGATAAGTATTGCGGGTTGTATTTTCAATTTTATTTAAAATACGTGGAGCCTCAAAAAGTCCTGACTCCGACGCTGGGCTTCTAATAAGGTGCGATTGGGAATTATAAAAGCCTGGCCAAAGGTGTTAGCTAACTTACTGTGTCATTTCTGACCAAAACCAATTACTGGGCAGGGGGCTTGGAGAGGGCACCCAAACCACAAACGGTCACAGGGATTTCACTTGGTGCCATCTGAGTCAGGGCACAGAGAAAGAGAGGCCATGGGTCGATATTGTGGAAGGGACAAGGGTTGTTCAACAGTGACACCACAATCCCACAAGAATGTGCTGTGCTTTCGGCAAGAGTAATGTCATGTCAATGGCTTGCAGCTCTCAAGGCCCTGTCACCTTCATCTCCCACCCCCTCTGAAAAGGTTTAGGGGCAAACCAACCACCAGTCAACGATAGGTATCTAAAATGGATGCCTAGGCTCAGCTTGTATGTCTTCACATACCAGAGTTTTGCTTGGGAACATTTAAATGAGAAAGTAGAGGAGAGAGAGTGTGACAGAGAGAGACAGAGAGAAAATTCTTAGGAGGGAGCAAAAAAGAGGGAGGAGGAGGAGAGAGGGAGGACATAGAAAGTCAGTCAGTCAAATAATCTTTATTTCGATCGTAGATCATAAAAGATGCATAGTAACCATCCAAATCATTACTTAAAAACACTATCCGATGACACTAATAATAAATACAAGTATAACATTTTTAAAAACTGTACAGCATTAAAAACACATAGATACCGTTCATAAGTCGTTTCCACCGGTAAGAATTTTTTCTACAGATAAGATCTTCTCCTTTGCCACATGGCATCAATAAAGCGTGAAACTGAGAATACAACTGGGGTAGAAGTATTACTCTTAAGTATTCTGAGGGTCTCTTTATAATGTCTAAATCCCAAGTTTTTGCAAAGTTGGAAAAGCCAGCATTGCTGTATGGTTTTATAAGTCGGGCAAAAAAAGAAAACGTGGGACTCAGATTCTTCTTTGGCCCCACACGCTGGATATTCTACTGTTTTAATGGGCGACCATTTGTTGGAGAAGACCCTAACCGGGAGTGTTCCATATCTAAATTGTAGATAATATTTCCTTGCTGTGGAAGGTAAAATTTCATCTAAGAATGGTTCGACTATATAAGCGCCTTTTAAATAAAAAAACTGAGCTGTGAGTGGACCCAGAGAAGAATTACCAAGGATGGCCTCTAGTCTATTTCTGCAATCCAGCTTAACCAATTCAGCATGCGAATACTAGGCGCAGACAGCGGCAGGATTAGACCACAGGCCAGGCAAGTCTAGTCTTGCACACTCCTTTTTTATGAAGGCAAACCAATGTATTTTCTCCGACACAGGGAGGGCTAATAGCTCTTCCAAGGCTGATCTAAAATGGATTAATTCAGGAGTCACCCACACCCTACGCCAGTAAATTATAGGGCGAAGGGCAACTTCCTCTTCTAAAGGTCTAATACCGAGGTCTATTCTCAATGGGGTGAGGGGGTACAGGGTGGGAGAGCCAACAAGGATCTTAGGAATTGATTTTCCTTCTTACTAATACCACAGATGACCCCACAGTTCAGCTCCGTATAGGATTTCTCCCCTAGCTTGGGCTTTATGAATTTCAATAATCAATGCAACTGGCTTGGTTTTGGACTCTCGGTGAAATTTTAGAATACCACCCGTAATCTGGACTAGTCTAAGTTTGGCCTTTGCCAATTGGGGGGCCCAGTCCATTTTGTCCGTAAGAGGGATACTCAGGTAATCAAAAACAGTGACCCTGTCCAAAGCTACGCCATTCAAAGAGGGATTGGGACATCTGGTCTTCGTTGGATTACAGACCATGAACTTTGTTTTTTGTGTATTAATCTCCAACCCCCTTATAGGACAAAAATTCGCACGGAGGGACTGCCACTGCCCCTGCGGACGGTCCCTCCTCCTCTGGGGTGGAGGACGGACGCAGGTCCGTCCGCCATCCTAATAGGGCCCTATGTGCCATCTAAGACTCAGCTAAACATTCCAATAGGCCCAAAAAATATTTAAAATTATACATGTGGATGATGGTCACTGTATGCACTTTACTCAATGTAGTGGGCCATGTTAGATACATTATTTACATCACAGACTAGCCATTTCCTATTCAGGAAGACTTGCCACTGTAGACACTCATTCAGCTGGTCCGTCTACGCATCAGGACTTCACCACACTCTAGCAATAGGACGGGACCTTCTTCGGTGCTCTCACTTTATAGCAGATGCACCATCCTCATTTTGCAAACTAATTTGGGAAGCCTCTCTGGCCAACATAAGGTCAGTGATCGCTCCACTGTAAGTAAATTGCTCTCACTACCTTGAGCATACAACAGGGTATCAGAGAATACTGTGCCAATACAGGGTCCCGCATATCAGCAAGTACATAGCCTATACACATCACCATACTCCTACCACCGCAAAGTGGCAAAATAGAGAATGCTGAAGTAGGTACAATTCACAAAACACCTAAATAATTAATACATTATTTAAATTAATTCTGTTTAGCACCTTGGTGGAAGTGGGACTAATCTGGCTATTTCCAGTAATCTGCCTAAATGTAAATAGCAATTGCAATTAAGGTATAACAAAAACACAGCAGAAGTCTGGCAGGCGCATACATACATGCGCTGACTCTTCATTATCTGGTATCAGGTCTCCTGTTGGAGAGCTACATGCATGCCTACATACCATGGTTTCATGCTGCTTTATGCATTCATGGTTTCTGGCCATTACTGCTGCAACCTTTACCCACTACTGCATGCAGCTTCAGTGTGGTCACCCAATTTTATTTATTGACCCTTAATAATATACTATAAACAGTGACAAATGCTTACAAGCACCATGCAAACAGAGGAAGACCAAAAAATGTAGTTTGTGGGGTCGACTACAACCCAGGAGAAGGAACCATGAGAAGCCTGAGGAGGAGAGTGAATGGTCATGGTACTTTGGGTGCAGGGTTCATTGAGTGTGACTAGATGGAACAACTCGGCCTTCAGCTACAGTTAAAAAACCATTGGAGTAGTCTTTGCACCTTAGAGCTACAACAGACAAGACATTATTAGGTACTTGTGGCCAACAGCAGTCAAAGTGGATAGTGAACACTGAGAACTGCATTCCTACATTTTTATATACCAAGCAGCTACAAGACTTTTAAAAAAATGATCTCCTAAAAGGTTAATCTTCTTCTTGACCAGCCCAAGGATAAAGGAGAAAGACACAGAACCTCCACTATTGTGATCCATGGGAAGACAACAGCTGAAGAAGGACTAAGGAGCCCATGCATGACTGGATGAACTATTTCCAATGGCGCAACGTTCTGTTTAAAAACATTTTAAGGTGTTAAATAGATAAGTTAGTCAGGCTTCCAGGTATATGACTGCAGTTTTAAACTCACTTTTATATAGGCATTATGTCAATAAAAATACACACAAAATAATTCAATTTACCAGGTGAAAGCAGCTGTTTTAAATTGTGGCTATCTATACTTCCCACAGATATAACTGTATTATGCAGGTCCCAGATTATAATAGCTATGTCAAATCTCACTGGGTTGATCCAGTGCAGACATTCAGGTAGAGCTCACTCACAGTGCTCCCCGGGAAGGAAACCTGTGTGTAGAGTCTGCCTCAAGCTGGCAATTTAGCGAGAAGCAGCCACACACACTCTTCCCTGCTATGGCCTTGCTCTCACACACTGTCCACTGGCAGTCTGAGGGCCTGATTATGAGTTTGGTGGTCTTACCGCTATACTGCAATGGTTATAGTCCCACAAAGTCCGCCGAAACGGCGGTCTCCCAGCCACCGTATTAAGATGTCACAGCTGGCCCAGCTTTGGTGTTTTTGACGGAGGAGAATATGTTTTCATATGTGCTTATGTGCTGATGCCGGTGTGTATATTTTGACTGCAAAAGTGTTAAATGTACACATATCCATGACACATGAAAAATACCTACTACGAGTACTTTCCCATTGGTGGAGTATGTACTATATGTACCCCATCCAGTCAATGGGTAAATAGTGCAAAATGGATTCACCTGGATTTCAGTGTCACTTTCTACGGGGTCAAGATACTGCTGTAAAGAGCTACCCTGGAGGAAACGATTCACATTGGAGACTGAAGGGAAGAAAAGGAAATGGGTGAATATGCACTCCAATTCCTTTGATTTCACAGACTTGAAGCAAACGGTCTTCCCGCCAGGTCAGCTCGACGGAAAGCCAGATCATAATTAGGACAGCGGTGAACTTGTCTGTACCTCCCTGTGACAGCTGCTTTTCCCCTACCACCGCCGCGGCAGCCTGCAAATGGCTGGGTGCATCAGCGGGACTCCGGCGATCTTTCCTTCAACAGACTGCCAAAATCGTAATTCAGTGGGTGGATCGCCAACTGTGCAGCAGGGAAGCCAACGCCTCTTCGACAGTGGTTCCCAATAACGCAATGCAATTATCATTAAGGTAGTTACATTGCACTGTCCCATACAGTGAGGGAAAGTACATCTGTACATTCCTCACTGCATGGAATGAGGAATACTTGTGCTGAAGTACATTCTACCTGCTTTCTTGATTTTTTAGGCACATGCACTGCCTTGGAAAAAAACCTGCTGTATGTACTTTCGGAGCTTCAGCCCGACCATTTGTTTGCCATTGGCTGGCTCCATTGTTGCTCTCCCATTCTTTCTCTCCATTTGTCCTTGGCATGCATTTTTCATGCCTCTTCCACTGTTCACTCCTCCCTGGGAGCATGGACCAAGTACACAATCCCTCTACTATCCCTCATTCTATTACCAATGTAAGAACTTATTTCTTCTTTGTTTACCAGCCCTACTCAGGAGTTCTGGTGCTTTCATTCAGTTCAGTGTTACAGATAAAATGGTCCTAGACGCTAGCTCCAAATACAGTTATTGGTACTTTGTTACACAATTCAATTCAGTTTTCATTCCACATGCGATTGAAAATCCTGTCATGAATATCATATATAATAACGAGTTCATTCAGTTCAGAGCACTGTTTATTTATTTTTACATTATTCCGTCTCACTTTTAATTTGCTGAATCCGGTTTTGACTGCGCATGGGGAAGGGTGGGGACATAGGTCATGGAGGTGGTCTGATTTCGCAATGGGAGTGTGTCACGCAATTACAACTTTGTGCTGGTAGCATAAGTTTGTTGTTTCATCGCGCACCGCGTGGCTACGCTACCATGAAGTCCTGTAGGGTGTAGTTTTCTGCTGCTAGTTGATTCACTTCTCTACATTATTTGCTATTCTTTACGGCAAGCAGTGACTGCGAGGTAATGCGGGAGCTGATAATATCGACAGTGAATGTGCTTCGTTATCTGAAAACAGAGTTACATTTGCAGTGCAATGCAGTATCTGGCCGGCTGCAACTGCAGTGAAGGCTTTATTATTATTAGGCGATGTTTGCACGCTCCTGCCACTGTGCGGCGCAAATGGTGAATTTCTTGCTTTAACTTGGGGGTAGGCAGATGTAAAGTGAGGCTGAAATGTGCAGAATATTTCAAAGTATTGAATCCAATTACTATGGATTAAAAAAAGAAAATAATTTGCCCATCTTTGCCCACCCATTACTGCCAAGATCACAGTTCCTGTACTTTATTTTACATTTCAACTTCTTTTGCCAGTAAACACACTGAAACATCGGCCAACTCGGTGTCTGACAAGCATGTCCATGGTGATCTCGTTCTATATGTAGATGTACTCCAATTTGGGAAGTTCTTTGTGAGTAAGACGAAGGGGCAGATTTACTTGATTCTTGAAGAATGCATGCGACAGCTGCAAATGCTGCGCTGTATGAGAAGGAGAGAGCAGGAGAGTGGCATATTTGCAGAAATATGGTACTCACCTCCCCTCTCCCTAGTGCCATTAGAGAAATATCCTGCGGTGCACCACGAACAAACCCTTGCACCATAGTGCAAGGGTGTCTCCGTGAATCTAGCATAGGTTTTGTACTAGAAGGGAATGCTTACAGTACAAAATACAATGCTTAGACTACCTTGAAACCTTTTCCCACTTTGTATGTGTGCTGTACAGTGCAGCACACATACAAAGTTGAAAAAGAAAGGATATTAGCAAAAAAAGATTTTCTGTCAATTTACGTCACTTTTGTGACACAAACAGGATGCTAAAAACTAGTGAATATATATCCCACAGTGTTCTAAATTAATTATGGAAATTAACCTGGATACAATTAAGGTTTTATCGATGCCAGTTTAGAAGGTTCAAATGCTTTCAGGTTCAATACCAACCTAGATGCTTTGTGTTAGAGACATTGCATCCAGCCCTAGTGTGCGCATCATCAGGGTACTCTCCCCTTAATACATACATACCAGGATATTCTGCAATTAATGGATGCATCCTCAGTGTGATTTTCAACTATCATCAAAACTATGCTTATTCTATACAGTCTCAGATTTTTTTCCTAGTGGTATATATTCAACCCCAACCTTATCTTCAGTTAGTGCATGCAACCACTTGGTGCCCTCCACTTATTGTTGATGCTGCTTTCAGGGTGCTGGCTGCTTCTTTATGGTGCTTTTCATTATTGCTGATGTCCTCAATATGCTTTGCTGCTACTTTTGCATTTCAGATCTAATCCTTTGCATTGTAAAGATATGTAGTAGATAAATCATACCCACTCAAGACAATCAGTGGAATGCTGTAGTTTAAGTCACTAAATCAAGTATTTTTGAGCAGCAAAAGGGGCATTATTTGTCCATTTTTATATGACATCGCTCTTTAGGGCCATTAACATGCGCGCTACGGAATCTCTTTAGCAGGTTATATTTAGGCTCATGATGAGTGAGTAGCAGGATGTTATTGGTAGTTTTGTTTGAAAGTAATGAGGTGATAACTGATAACTTGCTTCAACTGATTTTGTGGCTTGGCAGGTGGTGGCTCTGGGATTGTGTCTTGGTGAAAAGTCTTACCTGAAGAGCAGCTGGAACCTCTTGGACGGGATGCTGGTCCTCATTTCTGTTATTGATATTTTGGTGTCAATGGTTTCCGACAGTGGCACCAAAATCCTGGGCATGTTAAGGGTTTTGCGTCTACTACGAACTCTCCGACCTTTAAGGTACGTGAAATATTTCTGTACAAATTACCTTTTTTATTGACACAATGACCACATTTGCTTGGATAATTTCTTCCTTTACGTTTCTCAATTAACATTCTTTATTATCCTCTTTGGGACATGGCCTCAAATCATTCGTTCATAGTGTGAGTAAATCTACTAAGAGACAGGGGTAGGTCAGCTTGTAGGTACCATGGATGACATGTTTGGATACTACCTGAGCAGAAACAAAGTCACTGTCGACTTACAGCAATTGTGACCAAACAAAAAGTCACACACATTAAAATGTAGGATTTTCATGGAAAAAATACATGGTATTCTGGTTTTAAAGTTGGCAAAATGTAGCTACTAGACAAAAGGCCAGATGTTTCATTATTGTGGTCGCAATTTGTGATCAGTTTTAAATGTTGTGAACCAACCTATGTATTAATAGGTTGGTTGGTAAAATGTTAAATAGAAGTAGGTCACTATCCTACCTCCCAAATTAATAGTTATTACTTAGGTTGCAAATTGTAACTGAGTCTGATTGGATACAATAAAGAAATGGTGGCCTGAAAGGGTCAGTAGGCCACCATGTCTGTGATTGCATTTAAATGAAGCTTCTTTTTTTAAGCAGCACAATTTCCAACGGGGATCCATTCCCTTTTCCGGAATGAGTTACCATCCCAACTTTCTAATGGTCTGCTACCTGAATTACACTTGCAAACCAATTATATGTTCAGTATCGAATTGCAATTTGGAAGAAAACGCCCTTAACATTCCCCTTCCAAATTGCGATTCCAAATCCATTTACCGATCTGGAAAAAATATTCGGAGTCACTAAATGGGTTAACTATGTATTAGAAAAAGGGTTTTAGCACTCACAACCCCTCTAATTTACCATGTTAAAACCCTTCATACATCTGGCCCTCACTTCTCAAAAACAAAAAGAACGAACTATGGGGGTCATTAGGATGGCAGACGGACCTGAGAGCTTAGAAAAGCGGCGGACAGTCTTCACGTCCGCAGATGACCCCCCTGCCATCCTAATCTGGCGGGGGGGTCTTTGCAATCACCACAGCGGTAAATCCGCATCCTCCGGGCCGGCGGTGGCTTCCGCCGGCCCGGAGGATGCGGATTCACCGCAATCCTAATCGGCCCCTTAGTTGCTAAAATATTTCGAATCTAAAAGTTCCTAAGAATTGTCCGGGGATCAGGAAGTCTAATTTTCCCAAACATATCAGTAGTTTAGGCTGTTGCTGCAAAAAGAGGGGATTGGTTTTAGGACTAGAAATTCTAGGAGTAAAGCAGCTTAAATCATTGTTAAAGTGAGATTGTGAGTCTTTTGCAAAAAGTGACAGGATGACGTTATGGTTTGGCCAAATACAGTTTCTGCAAAACTGGTGCTATGTGAAACATTTTCCAGATCTTGGTATTAGTTAGGGGTGGAATGGAATATTTCGCCCATCCCTAGTATTAGTCAAGCTCTGGCAATTTGGACTGTCCAATCCTTAGACTGCTATACAGCCGTAATATTCATGCACAGTTGCAGGCATCTCGTCTCGGCAGGAGCTGCTAACAAGCATTACTGTGTAAATCGAGAAGCATTGCAGCTTCTAATGTGCAGCCTGAGGATTCACCTTGGTCTTTCTAGTAGTATCGGCAGGGCCATGTTTACGCTCTCCTAGCTATGAAGTGTAATTTTGTAATTTTATGAACTATCAATACATGTTTTATTTTAACTGGTGACTTTTTTCAGGAATAGGGAAAGGTAAGCAGCGGTGCCAGGAGCGTCGCCCCACTGGCTGAGCCAGCATGTGTGGGGAGGGGAGGGGCAGGGCGGGGCGTGCCAGGCCAGGCCACTTCTAGGTGCTCATGTCTGTTTGGCTGGCCGCCTTATGCCGGCAAAACAAACATGCTCAGTTAGGCTTCTCCAACTCAGATGTATTGAACAGCTGGGTGGGAGAAACAGCACAGACTCCCTGTGCCTGAGCGGAACATCAAACCAGCCCGCTCAGGCCAATCTCAGCAATGCTCTCATAGCATGTGAGCTGCAGAAGGATTGCACAGGGAGTCTGTGATGCTGTCCCTGTGTATTCTGGGAACAGGGAGAAAGTTAACACAGAGGTGCAAGGAGCGAGGCGGGCAGAAGCTTCTGGTAAGTTTTTTGTTAAATTATTAACCACTCCCCTGCTCCCCATTCTTGCGCCCCCTTCACCTGCCTCACCAACTCTTGATTGTGTCGGCCGCCACTGAAGGTAAGTAATGTTTTTTTAGCTGACAACACTGTGAAGTATAGCTAAGTATCATCACAATGCACACTGAGGCATCTAGTCCTCTATGTACAGAATGATTTATGTGAATGACAATATTGGACCTTACGTAATTGCTAAGGCTTGGTAGACGTACGTTAAACAGAAGGAACCGTGTCCACAGAGGAGATCAGGACTTTAATTAGGAACCTATTATTAGGTAGTGTCAAAAGCCTCTATAAGAGCAGGATAAATAGGGAATCATGTCCCAGCACACCCAATCCCTTCGGACTGTCAGCAGTGATCCCCAGGCTGGTTGTTTATGTGCTGTACTCAGTTCAGATGTTGCACCTAAAGCTTTGGACTACAGATAGCTTTCTGCAGTGTGGGAACACAAATAGATTGTTGCACATCCCTCTATTATTTTGCACAGGAAAAGTATGTTTTTGATAGATACGGTGAAAGTCTGCCAAATCTTGCTGGAAGTTATCTTAAAGTGATTGTTCTTATATCATGTTACAGACAGTATTGCTGAATTGCAATGTGTGAGTAAATGGAGAGGATTTATATAGCGCACTTCTACCCAGAGGCCTCGTAGTGCTGTATTCATACTGCTGTGGAACCCATCCTAATTTTCCTGTGAAATGCCCACTCCTGGGCACCCCCAAGGTGAAGCCAGGCATCCTCAGCGCTGCTGGGGCTGTTGTGGAGATTAAGCAAGCTATTGCCCAGAGTCACAGAGTGGGACCCATGATTAGACTAGGCACCGAGGCAAGAATTATCAGGTCCAGGGAAATTGAATCCAAGAGCCACCGAGGCGGGAATTGAACCCTGGTCCCGGGCCAGACCTCTGCATCAGGGTCTGCCCCGCTCTAACCATTGAGCCACTCTTCTCCACCGCTTCTAAGTGGTAAGTTCTATAAATAGTTCTAAGTGTTATGGCCAACTCTTGCGTCCTTGAGCAATCTTCCTTACTAAAAGTTTTAAATCTCAATGAAACGTCAATGAAACAAGAACCGTAATTGCTGGCCTGTCATAGCAAAGATTCACAAGGTACTATTGTCAATATGCATGTATGAATACTAGGCGCTCAACATATGTCCTGGTTGTGGGTGGGGTCGATAGTCTGTCACCAAATATACTCCTGCAATGACAGCGACTGTCTTGATTGGACAGTCAGTGAATTAGCAACAAGTTACCATTCCTCCCCACAGCATCTTCCTCACGATTAGACAGGCCAGAGCATCGTGTAATTGAGTAAGGGTTCAAGTGGACAATAAATCGAGTGATTGAAGCCCCTTACTGCAGCCAGCGACTGCCCAGGCCATTCGATTGTGTACTACACTGGTCATATTTATTCAAAACATAATAAAACCAAAAACACTTGTTATCTCTAAAAGTGGAAATCGTTGCAGCTTTATCACACAAAATCAAATCAAAATGATTCCTATGTTCGGCATCATCATCCTGCTCACATTCACACATATTAAAAGTGAGTGGGCTTGTTGCTTGCACACCTGCTCGCGCAGCACTCGGGCGAGGGTCCTACAAAACAGTAACAGTGGGAATGGAAGAGGGAGGCCAAGATGGCGCCGACCTTAATAGCGCAATCCTTCTTGTGATACCAGCTCGCGGTCACGTGCCGTTTCGTGATGCCCTTCCATCAACCCAGGAACCTGGTAGACCCTCACGAGAGAGGAAGAGGTGGCAAGCTGCTGTGGAACCCATCCTAATTTTCCTGTGAAATGCCCACTCCTGGGCACCCCCAAGGTGAAGCCAGGCATCCTCAGCGCTGCTGGGGCTGTTGTGGAGATTAAGCAAGCTATTGCCCAGAGTCACAGAGTGGGACCCATGATTAGACTAGGCACCGAGGCAAGAATTATCAGGTCCAGGGAAATTGAATCCAAGAGCCACCGAGGCGGGAATTGAACCCTGGTCCCGGGCCAGACCTCTGCATCAGGGTCTGCCCCGCTCTAACCATTGAGCCACTCTTCTCCACCGCTTCTAAGTGGTAAGTTCTATAAATAGTTCTAAGTGTTATGGCCAACTCTTGCGTCCTTGAGCAATCTTCCTTACTAAAAGTTTTAAATCTCAATGAAACGTCAATGAAACAAGAACCGTAATTGCTGGCCTGTCATAGCAAAGATTCACAAGGTACTATTGTCAATATGCATGTATGAATACTAGGCGCTCAACATATGTCCTGGTTGTGGGTGGGGTCGATAGTCTGTCACCAAATATACTCCTGCAATGACAGCGACTGTCTTGATTGGACAGTCAGTGAATTAGCAACAAGTTACCATTCCTCCCCACAGCATCTTCCTCACGATTAGACAGGCCAGAGCATCGTGTAATTGAGTAAGGGTTCAAGTGGACAATAAATCGAGTGATTGAAGCCCCTTACTGCAGCCAGCGACTGCCCAGGCCATTCGATTGTGTACTACACTGGTCATATTTATTCAAAACATAATAAAACCAAAAACACTTGTTATCTCTAAAAGTGGAAATCGTTGCAGCTTTATCACACAAAATCAAATCAAAATGATTCCTATGTTCGGCATCATCATCCTGCTCACATTCACACATATTAAAAGTGAGTGGGCTTGTTGCTTGCACACCTGCTCGCGCAGCACTCGGGCGAGGGTCCTACAAAACAGTAACAGTGGGAATGGAAGAGGGAGGCCAAGATGGCGCCGACCTTAATAGCGCAATCCTTCTTGTGATACCAGCTCGCGGTCACGTGCCGTTTCGTGATGCCCTTCCATCAACCCAGGAACCTGGTAGACCCTCACGAGAGAGGAAGAGGTGGCAAGCTGGCTGGAAGGGGCACCCGCATGATCGCCTGTCCCGACTCCCAGAACGCCAACGGGGAGGAATAGGGGGCATATTACCAAGCAATAGCGATAATTATCGCTATTGCTTGGTTAGAGACAAAAATTTACCGCTGAGCTGCGGCGATTTTTATCGCAGATAAACCTTGGTATTACCAAGGTTTAACGCAAATGCAATAAAAATCGGCCGCAAAGCATGAATATCGCTGAAAAGTCAGCGATATTCATGCATTACCGAGCTTATGCTCTTAGTCATGTTATCCACCTCCCATTGGATAACATGGCTAAGAACTGCTCAGGGCAGGTGTTAGCTTTTGGAGATATTCGCGCTTAGCGCGAATATCTCCAAAGGTTGGTAATAGGAGATAGCAATGTTAGCGACTGTTTCCAGTCGCTAACATCTTGGCACGCCCACTTTGCATTTCATTAGTGATAAATATCACTGACATGCAAAGTGGGGCCCAAGATGGTCGCTATCTCCTACTAGCTGTCGCTAACTGGTGTTAGCGACAGCTAGGTAATAGGGAGATAATTTTATCTCCGCTTTCTTGGCTTTTAAAGCCAAAAAAGCGGAGATAAACCCCCTTGATAATATGCCCCTAGGATCCTTGGGTGATCTCGTCTTACTCCTGAGCAGGGTGGGCTCTTTCAACCTAGAGTTTTCCTAGCTACATATTCATTTTGTTTAATATAGCTACTAAACCAGACTATTTTTCTGTTTCAAAACTCGTATTTATCAGTTCCATGTGAAACAATAGTTTGGTCTCTGCACTGTACAGGAGGAAAGTAGCAGAAGATGCTTTTCAGCAGTGACACTTCAGTGCTTCTGTTTGGGTATGTGGTGAGGATGCCTGAAAGTCATGCTTCCTTTTTTTTCTAAAAGCTCCTTCCTCTTCTACAGTCATCTTTCCTGTGGAGTTTCTAATTTACGTCTGCATATTTCCATACTTCATCTATGTTTTAATGGGACACGCCCACAGCATTGATTGATACTCAGGGGCATATTATCAAGCACAGAGTTAAAAATTATCGCCGGTTTAGCGGCAGAAAACTGGGCTTAATAATATGCCCTTGAGAATTCCAATAGAAGCCCATGTTCACACAAGAACATGGACTTCTATTGGCATTCTCCAGGGCATATTATCAAGCCCATTATCGCCGATTTAGCAGCAGTTTTCTGCCGCTAAACCGGCGATACTTTTTAACGCTGTGCTTGATAATATGCCCCTCAGTTTCTTCCACTTACAAGTAAAGAGGAACTAATTATAAAGTGGGCACGCGGAGTCAGCTGACAACCATTATGAATAATTTTGTATCTAGATTTGACATTCCCGGCCATTTAATAGCGTTCTTGTGAAAGGTGTTTCTTGTATGGCCACTAAGTATGCAATAAACAACTGTCCACATGCTCTGTCTGTCTCTTTGCTTTTAAAGTGTGCCTTTTTACATATGAATCTCCTATTTTTCTAATAGGGTTATTAGCCGAGCACAAGGGCTAAAGCTGGTTGTGGAAACTCTTATGTCCTCCCTCAAACCTATCGGTAACATCGTGGTAATATGCTGTGCCTTCTTCATTATATTTGGAATTCTTGGTGTCCAGGTATGTGACATGGATATATACAAACACACAGACACACATATTTCTTTCCTTGGAGTGTTAAAATGTACGACCTATTTGTATCTATTTTTTCTTTGGAACTGACATGGTGGTAATTTAACTAGTCAGTAGAGCACGGTAAGAGAACACAGAAGCAAGCATAGAAGGAGACACTTTGCCAATGATTCAAAAACACTGACATCAAGGGTAGGCCATGAAAGGAAAAACCCTCAGAGAGCAGTGGAGACCTCCCTCACAAATGGATACTGAAAGTTAGGATCAGCCAGTGTCCTCCGCTGCAAGAATGCCCAGAGAGAAGCTCACAAAACAGCCCCACCAGGTAGTAGTCAAGGGCCCCCTACCACACAACTCACAGATAGTCAACTGAAATGCACTACAATGACAGAATACAGCACCATGTGGGCCACCTCTACTACCAGTGACCAACCAATGACACTGGCCTTGAAGCATTATATAACCAGACAGGCTTCAGCCAGCAGGATGCCAGGCAGCACTTTAGAAGAAACTGGCACTACACAAAGAGCTAAATGTGACATTGCCATACAATTCTGGCTAAAAAAATAATAAAACATTCCGAAAGGCCACATGGAGTGACACCTGCAATCCATTCTGTGTCCATATGCAAAACAGCCTAATGGTGACACAACCGATGGTGAGTACTACCTGAAAAGATGGTCACTGAAGAAGTGTCTCACTCAGCGGAAACCCCGAGTTAGCCATGGGTCTGCATTTCAGTTCTTGGAGGTTGAGGTCATCCAAGTTGTCTGCATCAGCATAGTCCATCGCACTCAGCTTTGTGAGGGCATTGCAGGTGTGGAGTGGCGTAGGTGGGATTAGTTGTGCTTTTGTGCCTCATTCAGATGAGTGCCACAAGGAATTAATGATAAAATGACAGACGAGTCCGCTTATACGTCATTTTAGTATAATATGTGATCTGCCCTTTTTGCTATGTATGTTTGTGCAAGTTGTATTCTTGCTTTTATCAGAATTGAGCAACATTTTGTATCATTATCCTTTGTGTGTTGTGGCAGTTGTTTTTAAATTACACCATGGATGTTTGTGTTTGGATGTGGGGTTGTCGAACCTGTCTTTTGTGGGCTTTATGCTTTGCTGGAGTCGTTGGGAGATTCAGGTTATCACGGCACTTTGGGGCAGTTATTTTGTTGCTTTATGGCTGGCAGCAGGCGGATCTGGAAGAAGCAGCTCTGCATGCATTCGCATTTGGGTAAATTGTGTAACTTGCTGCCTTTTCGTGGCTGCAAAGGCGAGCCATGTCTAGTGGTGCGTTGTTTCTTGTCTTGTTCCAATCCTCTCTGGTGAATGGATGCAGAGCTCAACTGCAAATCACCCTCAGACCCGTTAAGAACCGTTACCACCCTCGTCTCCATAAATATATGTTGAATAGATGGATGCAAAGAGGAGCAGAGATCTGACCTAGCATAAAGTCACTCACTTGGACCAACTCTAACAAGAGGAACTTCTAAATCTGAGAGAAGATGCTACAGACAGTTCAGTGGTATGCTTCCAGACTTTGCAAAGCCCAGAGAATGTTATTCTGACTGCAAACAATAGAGTCACAAATAAAGGCTAGTAGTTGCAAAACATACCCACATGAACCTAGCCAAAACGGGTGAAAGGTCATATGTGCTGGTTCATGCACTTAAAATGGTGGCAGAGAAGATGGGTTAGTGATGAAGCAAGCATATTAATTAGCAACGTTCATAATTATCATTTACAATGTCAGCAGGATCTCCTTCATAGGTACCATAAATGCGGTCTGTGCTCGAATGGATGGTTGTTAATATTCACTTTGCAAAAATACTATGCAAAATGATCTGTTTCTCTAGAGGAGATGTTCTACGTGGAGTCAGTGCTTAATTTGTAAATGAATGAGTGCTGGTGCCCAAACACCAAGGCTGCAAAGTCTTCTATCCACCTCCTGCCTCTTTAATCCACTAGCAGACACCTCTTTCCCTTTTCCTCACTCTTGCAGGTTCATAATTTCTCCCTTTGTGATGGTTTTTCCACCTTTCTCTTCCTGCTTCTTTCCCCTTTGTATTATTTTGTCTCTCTGTTCTGATTTCGGAAAATGTCAGATCGGAAAAAATAAGTCCCTGTCCCCAAAAATGAGTACTGGTGGCCCCACAGGCTTGTTCCATTCGTATGATTTTCCTCAATATTTCTTTTCTGTTTCCCTCTCTTCTGTACCTTAGCCAAGGGCCGCCATGTACTCTTTTTCAATATGTCACTCCTGGATTATCTATTTCCAAATAACAAAGATATACTGGGGACTCACACGTGGGTACGCTGCCCGTCACACCACCTGTAACTGTTCTTCTCAATTACTCGCACACAGACACACTCCCACATTCCACATATGCTTACCGGCAACAGCCGCAACATAGTAGTAGCTTGAATTTGTCACAACATATCATTTTAATATAAATGAGCTTTTGTAGATCATCAGAGAATGTGATAAAAGATTAACAAATATTAAATTATGTAAAACTATGCATTCATATAAAATGAATCAATATTAAATTAATACTTTTTCCCCAGTGTTGGCTGTTTTCGTGTTGATGTATGTTGCATATTTTTGGTGAGGCTGTTACATAAGTTTGATTCGATTTTAGTTATGTCAAGGAATAAAAAGAATGTGTAAATGATTTTTTAAATTTTTTTTTTTAATTGACAATTAGGAAACAGGATTATTGTAAAAGGTTTTCTAAACCCTCTGTTACTATATGTTTGCCCTGCATGGGCAGTGCAGGCATGGCATTTACAAATAAAATGTGGCACGGTTGGGAATATCATGTACACATAACATGGTTGTACCCCACCCCGCATTGATACATTGTATCTGTCATGCCGATGGGGGTCATCTCGACCCTACATTGTCCAACCTACATACACATGATATGGGGATGGACCTCACCAGTATCCATGCGTATCCGTGCGCAGTTCCATGACTGCTCGGGTTACATTGTCTTTTTGGCTTTGTAGAGTATTCTATTTACTTGTTTACCCTCCTTGTCATTTCGCTTTTTCCCTTAACGGTAACCTAAACACAAAAGAGCATGCGTTTATCCTACGAATTACCATTTTATTTCTTTTTTAGCATTTACCTTCTATGGTTTTAATTAACTTTGCAAATTATAAATTAGAAGAAATACTGGAACAGTGTTGCTTACCACTGTTTATTGTCTTTTAAGCTTTTCAAAGGAAAGTTTTTTTACTGTCTTGGAGAAGATACGAGAAATGTCACCAATAAATCTGATTGTCTGGATGCCAAGTATAAGTGGGCGAGGCACAAATATAATTTTGACAATCTAGGGCAGGTGAGTCTGACATGTGCATTACAATCAGCTTCCCATTTAACTCCAGTGTCTTTTCAGTCTGACTCATAATATGTAATAGACAGGAGTAAACAAGAATGCACAATTTGCACGTCTCACTAAACGACATTGTTTTCATAAGAAACATTCGGAGTTTTGCATTTTCTGGTACATTATTCAGAATGTGAGATATATCCTTAGATCTCCTTGGTTAACACCAGATATCTTGGCAGAGGGATGAGATTGGGTTGGATGTCTCGTCAAGGGAGACTAGTAATAGTAAAGAAAGCAAAATGGGGATGTCATGGAGTAAAATATCATGTTTGCTGGAAGCGAGGGCTTCACTGAAAGAAAGCACACAGTGAGAAGGCAGCATGCACTGACCTCTAATCAAATCCTATTTTTATGTTTAGGCCCTGATGTCTCTCTTTGTCTTGGCCTCCAAAGATGGCTGGGTGGACATTATGTATGATGGCTTAGATGCTACCGGAGTGGATCAGCAGGTATGTTCTTTTTGTTTAAGCTGCTAACTTTAGATTGCTAATTATTGTACAACACAGTTACCATCACACACATGGTTAGACCTCTATTGTTATATTTGAAGCATCCTCCAATTCCATTGTTGTACTTCCTGAATACTAACATCCCGCTCCATCTCCTTGTCCATACTTATTCTCACCACACAAAAAGACACCTACTGAGAAATACCACTATGGGCCAGATTTAAAAAAGGGTTTGCATAAACTCTTAAAAAGTATTTCCTTTCCAGAGCAGAAGGTATTTTGCGTTGGAAAGGTGTGCACTGCTTTCTGCCACTTTGTGTCAAGGGGGCGTTACTTGGTTTTAACTTCGGTTGATCAGTGTAAGCACCCACAGTATTTGAACAAAGCCTGATCTACTAAGTTAGTCAGACTAGCCTTTGTGTCAAAAAAGAAAGCATGCTTGAATCATGTACTTCTTTGGGGATATACCATAATTTCTCTTAACATTCCATACATTTTATGTGTGCTGAAATGTACAGCATGTGTTGGTGTATGGAAAGGTTAAGAACTTGTCTAGCCATAGCAGTTTGTGTACTAAAATGTTATTCTCCATGTACAAATCATATGCTAGACAGCACGAACACATCTCTCTACTATTGTGCAAAGATTGTGTGTGGCAGCCTTTTTGTTTACCAGCACTGAGGTAGTGAGACACTTTCAATAAATATGGGTCTGCGCTGATTTCTCCCCCTTACACAACGCATCATAGGAATTTTGGGTGTTGCACTGCATTGCTCTAAAAATATTAATCTGCCCTTTATATCAAGGACAGAGCTAATAAGATAGCCCAAAAAGTAATATGTGTTCCTTCACCTTAGCCCTTTCCCCTATAACTCACTTCCAAAGTTATTGACAGAGGAGGATTAGTCTAATTGTTGACACTAGCCAACTTAAACAGACTTTGAAAAGAGCTCAGCAGTCAATGTCACCTGCTATTGTTAAAACTGAACTGTAGGTTGAGCCCAACCAAGATGGCAGCTCTGCTTTGAGCTCCGTTGTATATTGGGCTGTGTTTCGCAGTTTTGTAGCCCTCTGCACTTCGCTGGGCTTCCTTCAACAGGATGATGGATCCGTTTTTGTATCTTGCACCTGCCGATCCTTGAACTACCTTTTCGAGAGGATCACAGCAGATACAGCGAGTAACCACCCTTAAAAAACCTTCCCAAAATGTCAGCCTCCACCACTTAGACCTGCCGGCAATGAAGTCTACCTCGCCTGGCAGTCAGCAGCCTCCCAGTCCTGCCCTTGCAACTCCACCAACTGGACCACGCTGACAGTCACCTGCCAGCTCACGGATAATTACACCAGTGTCATCTGCTTCTCTGGAGCATTTTCAATGCTTCACCTCCCATGTGGCCAAAGCCAAAACTGATGTGCGACTCACGCAAGTGGTGCCCTAAACACTGCGCGCTTGGGTAAAGTTGTTACGGCCTACACGATCTCAATAAGGCTTCTGCTAGCTGTTTGTTGAGTCTTTATACTTACCCAACATTGTCCCATTTCTCACGAGACACACATAAGTGACTTTCCCTTTGATGTTATGTCGGTGAATTGCTGCTTCTCATCCTCGCCTTAATCCAGGTTTCAGCTTTTGGAGATCTGTTTGCTGACTTTCATGGAGCCCATCCTACTGCTTCTAAACTATTGAATAATATTAATATAATAACCATGAATTTGTAAAGGGCACAGCTACCTCCAAAGTGGTTTCCCGGCGCTGGAGACCCTCAGGAAGATTAAGCAAGCTATTGCCCAGAGTCAGATGGTGCTGGGCTGACCTGCCGCCGGAAATCAAACTGTGAACCCTGTGGTCCAGAGTCAGGCACCCTGGACGCTGCACCACACCTACCAATTAGGATGCTGCCTGTCTACACACCCCGCTTTTCGACATTGGGGTCTCCGCGCCAACCCTCTGCTCCATTGCGGTTCTAATACTGTGGCCTCACAAGCTGTGGTGCAGATACTGCTTTCTCTTTTTCCCACACCCATACCTGCACTGTGGTATTTGTCACCTCATGCCACCATCACTTCATAGATCTGATTGCCTCACTCTCTTCTGAGGCCATTGGTGACTGGTGACTGATCAACCCCTTTGTGTACCACTGTCTGTCTAGTAGGGAGCCCTGAAACCGGTCACATTACATCATCCACTTTTCAAAGGGCTTAGTGTAGTGATTTTTATCATTTTGAACAATTGGTGGCCCTACCTGTTCTCCCCATTATGGCAGAATCCAAAAATCGCAAGTATGTTAAGTACAAGGAGAGTGAGCATTCCCTGCAATGCTCTTACCAATAACCTCCAGCCCCTGACTGCCCAATTAAAGATAAGGCTCATCTGTCTTTGACATTGGAAGTCATCTAGAAAAAGCTAAAAATAGTGCATGAAGTACCCAGAGCACCAAAATTAACATTGATCTGCTACAATTTGAAGTGGCAGTAAATAGAAAAGACCTAAAAAACGGAACAAATGAATCATCAACCCCCTAGAACCAGATTAGCACTGTAGAGGATCACAACAATCTCTACTCTAAAGAACTGACGAAATTTGAGGCGCTACTTACCAGTCGAAAATGTGACATCACCAAACTTTAAGACCGTAACAGATGGAACAGTCTCTGTATTCTTGGTTTACCGAGTGCTCTGAAGATGCAGCCAGCTCAAATATAGCATTCTTGGAGGAATTTATAGCGTCAACCTTGTTCATCTCCTTCCCTAAGGATTTTGAACTGGAACATGCCCAATAGTCTTCCAACTTTAAAATCCAGGAATCTGACCTCTCCAAGATCTTTTATTTTTAAACCTTTACCACACCAACATTCAGAACTCATTGTAGCCCATATGAGAGTGGTCAGATTGATTGCATGGCGAGACACCAGAATCTTCATCTGGCAACACTTTTCCAGAGATACTGTCACCAGAAGAAAAGGCTTTCTGGCAGTAAGAAAGTCATTCATAGCCAAATTAATACAGTTCTCTTTTACTGGCCTCTCGAAATTTAAAATTATCTACAAGGGTCAAACCATGTCTGTGTATGAACCAGCTGACCCAGAAAAGTTTCTAGAGAACAAAACAGAATCCCAGTTGTAAAATGATTCCAGCCTTTCTCCTTATTCTCTCTGTGTCAAACTGTTATTCTGCCTGGTGATTGACCCGATGGCCTCAGGTTGTCCCTGAGTCGGCCTGTCTGCTCCCTGCATACTTGTTACCATGACACAACTGGGTTTGTAGTTCCCCATCAATGTTATTTACCCCTGAGTCTTACTAGTTACTTGTTTTCGTATGTGTTCGGCCGAAAAAGATGTGCAATTTGTGAGTTCACTCTAGACTGGATGAGCTTATGTCCACACTTCACCATCCACTCCAGACACCAGACTGGATGAGATTATGTCCACACTTCACCAATCAAAGAGGATCTCTACGCTTTTGAAGTGATGATATCGAAACAACCAGGGCTCACCAGATCTTCTAGAACTTTTATACCTAGCAAGCCCCCGATTCACCTACCTATCACCCCTAAACATATTCTACCCAGCTGGAAATCAGTACCCTCCCATAATTTATCTTCCAGCCCAATGCAAAGCATCAACCCATTTTCGGAGAACGATCTTCGCTCTCTTCTACACTCCTACGAACCCTCTCTAACGATCCCATATCTCTCACACACATACCCATCACACACCCATCACTACTATCCCCCCAACCCTGGGTACTATCCCCCCAACCCTCAAAGGTCCTCCACTCACAACAATAGAGGAATCATCGACAATAATCTTAGAAGAGTCCCAATCATTCAGGATCACACTTCTTCCCTCATCACACCCCGGCTTAAATGCACACTCCTGAACTGTAGATCGGCCTCTAAGCACGCAGCTGACATAGCTGACCTCATTATCTCTACTGATCTGGACCTGATAATTCTAACCGAAACCTGGCTAAGAGACTCATCCTCACCTCTCATCGACATCCTAGTACCCCCAAACTAAAACATCATCAGACTGGACAGGAGTGGTAAAACAGGGGAAGGAATTGCATGTCTACACCGTAGCAACATCAACGTAAACAGATCCATATCCCCTGTAATCCCCTCTTGCGAATACATATGCCTCGACATCAACAGCAATGGCAAACCAGTAGGTTAGTTACAAATCATCTATCACCCACCTGGTGACAACCTCATCTTCACAGAACACCTCATGGACAACGAACAATGGGGGACAAAACACCCAAACATTCCTTGGAGACTTTAATGTCCATTGGAACGACCACAACGATACAGTGGTCAACAGTCTCAAAAACTTCCTCGGCGCCCTAGACCTCAACCAAATATGCAATAGCCTGACACACAATGAAGGCTCAATCCTGGATTTAATAATCTCTAAAATCGATTCTACTCAGCTTGAGTCAATCCAACCCTGTGATTGGTCAGACCATCATATCATCACCTTCTTTATCAAGGAAACAGTGAAACTTAACTCGGCCCAATCCACAAAACCAAAGGTATGGAAAAGAGATTTGAAAAAACTCAACCCTAACACGTTACCCTCTTCCATCCACAATCTACTTCTGCCCCCTGCTGGTTCTTCCAACGTACATGATCTCACCAACCACTACCTCAACTCTATGACCTCGATAATGAACGAGATTGCTCCCCTTCAACTAAAGAGATTTTGCGCGAAAGACTCTAAACCCTGGTTCAACGGTCTTCTGAACGAGCATAGACGTTCTCTCAGAACTTCGGGACCCAACTGGAGATCGGTCCCATCCGCCGAGCACCTCAAGATTCTAAGAAAAAAGAGAAATGCATACTGTAGAAAGATCAAGCACACTAAAGCAGACTGCTTCAGCCACCAACTAGACCTAGCAAGAAATCGCCCAAAAACTTTTTGAGTTAATCAAAACCCAATCTAAGGATTCACCTCAACGTCCACAAGACTTAGCCCGTCCACAACCCACTTGTGAAGAGTTTTCTACCTTCTTTAATCTAAAGACTGATAACATCAAGAAAGATCTCCTCAATGACCTAATATCACACTCTAGTCCTCATACCAAAATCTCCCTACTACCCCCAACTGCGTCACAATAAATCCCTTCAAAGTTTGATCTAAAAAACGATGCAGCGTGGTTATCCTTTGATACCTAAACGGAAGAAGCTATAGGCAAGATTATTAGTGCCTTGAAGCCTGCCAATCACCTCACCGACCCTCTCCCCGCAAACGCGGTTAAAGACTTTAGCCCATTGCTTCTACCTCTCTGGACCAAAATAATTAACAGTTCACTTCAAGAAGGTTGCATCCCTGACACCCTCAGTGTGGGGCAGGTATCACCCATCCTAAAGAAACCCACAGCTGACCCTACGGACCTAAACAACTACTGCCCTATTTCCAATATTCCTACCCTGGCCAAACTTCTGGAAAAATGTGTACACCACCAACTGACAAAACTTATTGATCACTTCGACCTTCTTAACAAACACCAAACAGGATTCCAAGCAGGTCACAGCACAGAATCAGCCATGACACACATAATTGATGATGCACTACACATACTTGATCAGAACGGTACATGCCTAATCATCCTACTAGACCTTTCCTCAGCCTTTGATACGGTCAAACACAAGAACTTGATAGATCTGCTGAACCACAGAATGGGTCTATCAGGGTCAGTGCTTAACTGGTTTACCTCTTTTCCTCAAAACCGGACTAAAAAATTCAAGGTCAACAACACCCTGTCCAAACCCGTTCCATTAACGTTGCGAGTCCCGCAAGGGTCCTCGCTATCCCCAACATTATTTACCTTATTCATGGAACCATTCGCCGATCTGCTACGAGTGTCTAACGTGCAATTTCACATGTATGCAGACGATACCCATACCCTTCAAGACAATAAGTGGCTTAACACAATGCTTAAGAGCACCCAAACATGGCTGGCAGAGAACCACCTCAAATTGAACGCTCTAAAAACTGAATCCCTCCTAATTGCTCCACCCACCAAAGTCCCCATAATGTATAACTGGGTCAAACATCTTACTGCACTCAACGCTCAACCAACCATTGCGGACTCAGCAAAATCATTGGGTATAACACTTGACTGCAATCTCAATATGCAGAAACGCATTAGCAACGCAACTAAGGGAGCAAACTTCCAGATAAATACACTGAGGAAGTTGAAACCCTTCCTGCCCACCAATGGCTTCAAGATGGCAGTTCAAGCTCTAGTTATACCTCGGGTGGATTATGGAAGTGTCTCTCTATGCGGCCTCCCCAAAGCTACTACAGCTCCCCTAGGAGCTTCTATTAATGCTGAAGCGAGACTCATCACTGGCTCGAAAAGAAGGTCCCACATCTCCCCAGACCTAAAAGCCTTCAACTGGCTTCAATTTGAAGCCAGAATTCACCTGAAAACAGCGTGCATGACGCATAAGGCCACACATCACAATGCACCCAGCGATCTCACACAGAAACTGACAATATCTGATGGTATAAGATCCACAAGAAGTGCGGAAAACCTACTACTGTAGCCACAAAGATTCAACAAGAAAGCAACATATAAACGATCCTTCTCAGGAATGGCACCTAGGATATGGAATGATCTACCCCCAGAAACAAGACTGAACTCCTCCACTGCATCTTTCAAAAAGGAAGTAAAGGCGATTCTTAAGGCAAAATTCACTTGAACACAGTCTAAGGAAATTTTGAGAACATTCGTACCCGCACCATTTGCCCCTATTATGACATGGGTCCAACTAGTCAACCCAATCATTTTATTTGCCATAGTCATGACTCATCCGGACTCTCCTGTTTTGCACATTATTGCTTTGCTGTATGTTGCACAAGATGTTATGTATATTTGACTTACTTGTTTTTATGTGTTTTATAATTAACCTCACTTACTGTAAAGCGCTCTGATATCCGCAAGGGTCTTGTTTGCGCTCTATAAACCTTTCAAAATAAATAAATAAATTATAATAGGCGTGGACTTTAGTTTGCCAATGTACCCCTCACTCAATAGACAATCAGCCTGTAAGTTTTGACACACATTTATGCTTAACTTCTGTACCATACACTCTCTCACATTGTTATTGTTATTGTTATTTTTGATTTGTAGCGCGCTCAATCACCTACAGGCCTCTAAGCGCTCGGGAATCGATGGTAAACAACAACTTTGACAGTACAGAGGGCATCCACTAGCCTACGTGGCTCACAGGGCTCTCCTGAACAACAGAGTTTTCAGCCCCTTTCTGAAACGTAGGAGGTTTCCTTCCTTTCGTAGTGGCTCAGGTAGTGTGTTCCATAAATGCGGAACCAGCACCAAAAAGGCTCTACCGCCCTTGGTGGCAAGTTTGTACCGAGGGCAGACTAATAGCTGCGAATCTGAGGACCTAAGAGCTCTCTTTGGGCTATACATTGCCAGGCGATCTTTGATGTAAGCAGGTGCCATGCCATAGATGGCTTTATGGGCGATGCACAGGTTTTTAAATTCCACTCGCTCCTTAATAGGGAGCCAGTGGAGGCTTTGTAGCAGGGGGGATGCTTTAGTGTGTCTTGGCTGTCTGAAGATAAGACGAGCGGCATCATTCATCACCACCTGTAACCTATTTATCAAGGTTTTTGGTAGGCCAAGGTAGAGGGCATTTCCATAATCTATGCGTGAAATCACAGTAGCTGCGACGATGGAACGTAGCATAGATTGGGAAATGATAGGCACTAATTTCCGTAGCTGTCGGATGATATTAGTACAGCTGCCCACCACTGAAGAGATTTGGCTGACCATAGAGAGGTCACAATCCAGTTTGATCCCCAGGCTCTTCACGTTCAAACTGGGTTTTGGGGCTGGACCTAACTCTGCGGGCCAAACATACGTTTGACGAGTACATAATCCTACAGGCAGTGACTTTACCTTGTTTTCCCCTCCTCACAAAAGCTTCTCAAGGATTGATTATATACTTGTTGATACATCGCTACTCCAAGAAGCTATTTTGCCTCAAAAGAACCCAAATTGGTTTCTATGATCAAACTACTATTACAGTCAACTCATGGCACATAAATAATGAAATTCTGGACAAGGAATCTGATGTCTGTGAACTAAGTCACAAAATAGAACTCCTCAGTCAAGACAATGTGAACTCAGTTTCATCTCCGGTTGTGTTCAATCAGAGGCCAAATTATTAGCAGCATGTCTGACAGTAATAAAACTATTAAAAGTTATTTGGACACTGTAGCCATTGAAAGTAAACACAATAACTTTTACATACACACTCTAAAGACTCTGCCCTTCTAAATTCCCTCAAAAAACTTAATTATGACTATAACATAATTATTAGCAAAAATGCCCACCTTTGGGTTCATGCCCAGAAAGCTAAGAAACTCTTGTATTCAAGTATAAAGTAAGCAAATCTTAGGACACTTATATGAAATTCAAGAAAAATAAAAACTTCATATCCCCATTAGACTCCTCCAGGATCACTAAGCCAGCACCCAAGGGCACTCGTAATGTCTTTAAAGAGTTATTTGCCAAATTACATACGCTTCAGCCCTAATTTCTCAGGATTCTTGTAGAGATTTTCTGGACTAAATCCCATTTTAATCCATCTCTGAGACTGCCAAAATAAAACTTAACAGGCCTTTAGATATGAAAGAGATGTTTGATGTTATTGCCACGATTTGCAGAGGTAAGGCAGGGATAGCTGGATGGCTTTCCCATATCCTTCTATAAAACTTTCTCTTCTGCGCTCAGCTGTCCTCTGGAATCTGTTCTCCACCATTTTACCACATCTGGCAGGTTGTCCGGCTCAGCTGCAGAAGACTCATTAGTGGTTATTTCGACGGAAGGTAAAGACCACTCCCTCCATAAAAACTATAGGCTGATTACCTTTATAAACATGAATGCAAAACTCGGTCCTAACATTCTGGCTAAACACCTGGAACTCCTTTTTACAGAGCTAATTCACCCTTCGCAGGCAGGCTTCATCAAGGGCCAACTTGCGAGGGCCCATACTTTCTGCTATATAGTTGAAAATGCTTCCCTTTTGAACTCTGCATCCTGCACCATTGCCTTTGATGCAGAAAAAGCATTTGACAGTGTCATGAGTAGGCCTGGGTGGAGTTCAAGGAAGCTATGTGGAGTTCCGCAAGTGACAGAGTGCGTTAGTTTGCGCAGTTAGCACTGATTTTTAGCACTGGGTGCGCAAATGGCACCATGAGGGTGCTGCTTCTTTCTGCCACTCAAAGAGATTTCCTACTGGAGCGTCAGCCTCCTCAACGTGAACGCAAGGTTTCTTAACGTGAGCGGTCACGACCAGGTTGAGAAATCTCACTGGGAGGTGATCTAGCTGTGGATTTTCCTTGCTCGTATTTGCCAGCTTTACTTTGGCAAGCGCAAGAGAGGAAAAAACTCCACGCTGCAGAGTTTTGTTTATTGCAACTCGGCATGCTCTGCTGAGTGCAGAAAACTCTGAGAACGGGCCAGAGTTCACCACCCAGGCCTAGTCTTGACCTTATTTGGATCCAAACTTTGTCAACATGTTCTTGGTGATGCCTTTATAATAATGGTTATGGCATAAAATGCCAATCCTCCTATTAGAATCAGAATAAATGATTACTTCTCCGATTCCTTACCCTACAACAAGGAACACACCAGGGCAGTCTGAAATCTCCTCTACTCTTCTTAATGGTAAGAGACCCCTACTTAGATTACTGAATGATTGCCCTGATGTTTTAGGTTTTAATTTTGCTACCACGTGTCTCAAAATGGCAGCCTGTGCAGACCATATTCTGATCTTCACTGATGGGGTTGCTGATAGGCAGAAACATGTTGACGTAAAGTTGGTGTATATTTGATGATAACCCCTAGTCCTCTTCTTTTTAATCCTGTCCTAAGAGACCGCATAATAAAGCCATTTGATCTCCTAGATACAGTTTTTATTCCTTTTCAATTCTTTTTGTACCCTGCCCCTCACCATCCTTTTCTTTGGACCCTTCCTCAAAACACCTCAGCTCCTCTTCTAGTCCAGAAGAGTTGTAGCCACACCAGGGACCTTGTGGCCCTGGTGTGAGGAGGGAACCCTATGGTAAAGCATGTTGCCCATGGGTGAGTGAGGGTTCTCAACCTAAGAAAGGTTTCTCCCTCTACGAATAGGACACATAACTCTTTGGCCCCAAAATAGTTATTACACCATCTTGGGGATCTCTCTTTTCTTGTCTCCCCTTGTTTTTGATTTTTGAGAACGTACTTGAGTGAGCTTACAGATTCTTTCTCTTGTCAGTCATTTCGCTCCTGCTGGACAGAGTTCAGTCCCGTGGGAGCAAGCTCTCTGATTGGTCGGCAAAAACATCATAGGAAATGTTGGTTGCTGCAATACTGGACACATGGACTCGGTCCTCAGGTCTTGAAAATGTTTAAAAAATACAATTTAAAGGGGGCAGGGTAGGGGTACTCTAACCCCCTGAGAACTTTTAGAGGGAGTTCCATCCAGACCCAGCTCCCAGGTCTCAAAATTAATTGGAGTTGCTGAAATCCCTCAGGATTCCTACATTACTTTGGGAAAAAGAATTACAAAAAGCATGTGGGTTGTGTTTTCATGGGGATGGCAGTCCACACGCAATTGGGTAAAGAGCTTGGCTACAGGCCGTGTCCTGCAACCAACACCATGCCGCACACCGCCACTGAATGTGTGTGGCAGGAGGTTAACCACCTACTGTGCAAGATCATGTGCCCAACCCCGCATTGCTCATGCCCAAAGGCCTTGCACAAAGGGGAGTTAGCAGCCCATGAGTGGGTGGCTAAGTTAATAAGATCTTACTATACATTAAAAAAAAATTATATTCACTGAAAAAAACAAAGGTAAAAGTTGCGTTATAGTTAGGAATGGTAATTTGATTTTAATTTACGTTAAAAAAGAACTCAGAGTGTTATATTTAGATGAAATGTGAGTTGAAACTTAGCCTTTTAAACTCAAAAAGCCCTGAGGTTCACCATTTATGGTTTACTGACCTAACTACAATTTGTGCCCCACCATTCTCTGCTTATGACCTCACAGACTGCATGCGTAATTACATAGTCAATTATATCATTGAAGACATCACTTATAACATCTCAAATAACATAATTGATAAACACTGGGCATGGTAGGGGCACATGTTCTGGTTTGCACAGTAAACTATAGCTCGTGACTTCAGTGTTTTTTTTGTTTAAAATGTGGCATATTAACCGACATTTTCACCTAATTATGATGTCATTTTAAACTTTGTTTTTTGAAGTATATTTCTGAGGTCTTTTTTGTTTGTTTTGAAACGCCTTTTCATTGAAATTTGAATAAAGTACAGAGTGCAGCTGAAATCAAACGATAGATGAGAAGCAGCACATCCTAAAAATACCCCCCACATCAAACAACGAGGAACATTGTATGCATGCCATCTCTCCCTCACCCCCTTTGTTCCCCTCATACCATGACTACAATGCATTTTCTTCCTTGGTACTGGAGATCAGTCTCATTCTGTTGTGTTTACATCATGCACCCAAGTCCCAAACCTTAGTGTGTTAGTGAGGGCAGCCCTGTGACTTATATACTGAGTCCTCAACCAAGGCACAATAGTCAATTTCTCTTAGCCATTTAGCTACCGACGTTGCCAAGTGGGATATCCAGAAGCTAGCTATGTCCCTTTTGGCTACTACTAGCCCGGGGGATCTCCAGAAGCTGACTGTGTCCCTTTTGACTACTACTAGCCTAGTCTCCACCAATAACCTCTAACCCTCATTCTTTTCTGAGCTCTGCATTTTATGAAGAATAGTGAGTCTGGGAATTTTTCTGCTGGTATGCCGGTCACCGGCCTCAGATTCATTATGGACCCAATTCTGATGTATAATTTAGCGGTCCCACACTGTGTGCATAAATGCCCCAATAGTTATCCCGCATCCCAAACAGTTCGTTTCCTGGCACCTTCTCATTTTGCATTACCTCTCCAATGTGAAGTAGATTCTGTTAAAGTATTTGAAATGGATGCGACACAGCCTTCCTGAAAAAGTTGCTTGTCTGGCTGCCATCTTAGCTTCAATCCCTTTGTTGTTTTGCAGGGTACCCAGATCTTGCTCCTATCACTCTTTAAGTGCTCGAAATTGGTCTGAAGAATTTATTAGCTCAAAATAACCTGGAGATACCTATTGTCTCTAATTTTCTATTATTATTTTTGATTTCAGGGAGTTGAAGTCTGGGACTGGGTCAGGCCTTTTTTGTATATCCACAATGTGTGCGGCATCTGCAAGTAACAGAAGAATTGCAACTTATAGAAATCAAACTTTTCTGCCAGCTGTTCAAAGATCATCATATCATCTGAGAGCCACACATCCCTGATCTTATATATTCCAGGCCCAGCCAGGTTCACTGCCATAGCGGGATTTCCAGTGTCAGCCCAATGTGCCCTCAAATTCACTTTAGGACACCCTGCAAACACTCAATGGGGATAGCAGTAATCTGTGGGATCCCTAAGGGGATCCCATCTCCACATGGAAGACTCAGCAGACCTTGTGTGTCCAGAGTCTCCAACTCTAATCTAAAAGCATCCAGTCATTGATAGGGAGGAGAGGGATGACCCAACAGAATATTTTCATGTCGACTATCTCTAGCCTGCCACCAAAAGGGTGACTGGACACACCTTCTCTGTGCAACTTCTGGAGGTCCCCACCCACTGGACCCACTTTCTCTATGCAGCTTTTGGAGGGACCATGCCCACAATATGTTAGTCAGAGTGGATTGCAGCATGGAAAAGAAATTGGCGGGGATTCAATATGGGTCATTGTGTAACATATAGAGAAGTTGCAGGAGCACAACCATTTTAAACAAAGCCCCTCTGTCCATGATATTCAGAAGGCGTTTGCGCCATGCCTCTATGTTAGCATTGACTTTACCCAGCTGGGGCACTATGTTCAGATTCCAGCATGTCTGTTGGTCCTGAGAAATATGCATACCCAAGAACTTAAAATAAGTGGTGGCATATCGTGACACCAGAATCCCTGAAATCGACAAGTCGGACCCACCCACAATGTGTTTTGTGGTGGAATTGTCCAAACTGGCCCTGAGGCCCAACATCTCTAATACATCTCCAATATGTGGATTGCTCATGGGATGTACTCAGCAGATCTCTGCAAGTTTAACAGTGTGTCATTACCTTACAGAAAAGTGTGGCTCTTCAGATTGTTCCACGGCCACACCCCTCACATCTGTGCATCCCTCCTTATTTACTCTGTTAATAGTTTTATAACTAAAGCAAATAGTAGAGGGGACGCGGGCAGCTCTGCCTCATACCTCACATTATCGGAAAGGACCAAGACTGCAGCCCATTCACTTGAATGTGCCATAAAGCAATTCAACACAAGCTTGAAAGTATGCGCTAAAATACATTTTATTTTAGGACTTGGTGGAGAGAAAGCCACTTGACAGAGTTGAAGGCCTTCTCAAAATCTACCATCACCAGCACAGGCTGCTCCATAGTGCACTGTTCCAGTTCCAGGTAAAACCGACACAGACAATGCCTAGCGCCCCTCCTTGGTATAGAGTCATTTTGATTACAGTTGAATAAAGCAAAGATCACTCTGATCAATCTATTGACCAGTGCCTTTGCTGTCAGCTTGATCACAATGTTTAGTGATGAGATTGGTCAGCAAGATGCACACTCTGTCACTGACTTGCCTGGTTTGGGTATCACTGCGATTGTCGCCACAGATATCCAGGAGGAGTCTGCAGACTTGTAAAGTCTGATTAAAATTACTAGAATATGGAATACTAACCAGGAGGCATTCTTTTTGTGTGAAATCAAGGCGAAACCCAATGAAGCCTCTGTGCCAACATTTCCTGAATTGCCACTCTCAATTCTTCTTCACTAAGCATGTTATTGAGGTCGTTTCAGTCCTCTGCACTCAGCCTAGAGATCACCGAGTCTTTTACAGTGGAATTCTCTCTTTCTGCTTGCACCGGCCAGCGCGAGGCATACAGATCTTTTAAAAAGTTTGCAAAGTCAGTTGTTGTATCTAATAAAACATGTGCCTTCCCTCCTGTTGGGTCTTTGACCCATGGTTTGAATCTTTGTGCGATTTCTTTGTGTGCTAGCCAGTACAGTCATTTACCAATTTTATTCCCATGCTTGTGCAGGTTGTATTCAGAAACAGCCCAAGCTCCTCTGGCTGCCTCAGCCAGACAACACTTCAACTCTTCTCGGATAGCCACCAATTGATGTTGGTTTTCTGCATCCGAGGACTCCAAAGACTGGGGCTCACACTGGGTGAGCCTGCTCTTGAAGGAAGACTTTTCCCTCTTTCTGTCTAGTTTAGGATCAGCCATGTGGGATATAATTATTTCCACTGTTACCACTTCAGAACTTCCCAAAGGGCTGCTTCAAGGGAGCTGAATGCAAATTGAGCTTGAGATAGGTGTCTATCTCTTGTTTTGAGGAGTCATAGAATCTAACGTTCGATAATCAGCCTATGGGCAGCCTCTATGGGGCCTTTTTAGGTCTCGCCTAGGCAGCGTGCATGCGCTGTCTCTCCGAGACATAAAGTAATCTATTTCATGGGTGAAACTCCACCTATTGCCGGGTAATTTGTCCTGTCGCTTGGCATTAGTTAACTCAGGCATTTATTTTGTTAGCGTGCTTATTACTGGCTGTGCTTCTGATGCATCACTTCCAATTATTCCGGAAGCAGCACCGCCTAACTTTAGTGTCCTTACCCTTACACGCGCGCAACATTCCCCTTTCCAGCAGCGATTGAAGCGTCCAGTCTCCGTTTGGAGTCTTGTGGTGGCGTCTAATCGTCACAGAGACATTATTGCTTTACAGATGTTTTCAAGATGTTGCTCTGTCAGTGCAAGATTATCCCCTGTAGCAAAACCCCAATAAAGTGCAATTTACAGAGCTCGGCTGATGTTGCCATCAACCAAAATTAAAAGCATACATTTTTCTAAGTTTACAAAAGTCTTTGCATAAATGATGTAGCTGTTTGGGATAACAATTAGCAAAAGTGCTGTTTGGAGAATTAACCTACATTACTAGAACAAATGCAGTCAGGGTACTTGAAAGGGGTCGGCTAGCACGAGCGCAGCTGTCTAGGGCTTTCAGTCAGGCGCGAGGCTGGAGGAAGTTTTGAAACGTGGCCACGGTCGCACGCTGGGCAAAAAGTTGTGAAGAAAATCAGTAATTTGAGCCACTACTGTAAAAAGTTAAGCTTATAATAGAGCGATCACCAGAACTGTCAAAGAATAATGATTTTCCTTCATGTAGGCTTTTTAGTTTGGTCAGAAACAGTTGTATATGTTGTAGTTGCATAGTTCATAACACTTGCTTAACTTCAGTTTACGATTTTTTTTGTTGTTGTCCTTGGCCATATAGTGTTACATTTCTGCCTCAAAACGCTGCAGTCAATATATTTTTTCAAATATTCTCATTTAGCAAATGTGTTTATGCAGCTCACGTTGCGCGGACCCTCCCCTTCTATAAACTGCCAAATGTTTATCCAGGTATTTATTGTCTTAAGAGTTATGAACCTTGCCAGGTCCTAGTGTGTTCAATAGAAGCGCACCAGAGTGTTTTAAAGATTTAGAAGGTGCACATCTAAAAGATGCTTCCACACATGGTGAGCATGCCATTTCACGCGGTCTCCCCATACGTGCCATCGGTCCTCTCTATGACTTGTGGCTAGGACCCTGCAAATAGCTGCGTTGTTTGCGTCCGCACATCATCAACGCTCTGAGGCCCCGCTTGTTATAAGCAGGATTTGCCCCATTGGTAACCAGATGGTTTGTTTTGTGGCGGTTCATATTGGTGTAGAAAATGCCTTCTCTAGCCACATGAAGGCATTGCAATAGGACCTCCATAGCTACAGTTTACTTCCACAATATAGCCAAATTTGAGGTCAGATCCATAGGGTTCTCTCACACGTCTGGGCCTTTGTGCCACTGCACCTTCTGTGCTATTGATAGCAACCCCCCCAAGACTTTACCTAAACCCTGTAATTTCACTGGTTTTGTTTCATTACTTTTCAAAAAGTGTATGGCACATTCAATGAAGATTGAAGTAGAGATCATATAAACAGCCACTTCTTCAAGACTATACTAACAGCATTACAGCAGTGATCTAATCTCACTTAACATAACTCTCACTGGCAAAGCCGATAGATCTAACCTTGATGATCAAACACATGCATGAAACAAGCATTTGCAATGCAATAGGTGTTGCATTTACGCAAGTTTATGCTATTGGCATTGTATATGACAATGCCTTCTATTTATGTTTTAAAAACGGAAACAAAAATCAAAGGCATTGTTATTTGCAATGTCAATAGCTCGGACTTGCGTAAATGCGAGACTTATTGCATTGCAAATGCTTGTTATTTCTCTATGTACTCTTCCCCTGCATCTCTAGGAGTGAATGGTCCAACAAACTTCGAGGAGGAATATAGATCTGTGCTACTCCTGCTGGCTCTACGGCTGGAACGAATAATTAATCTAGTCTCAAGTGAGATTGGTGTAAGTGTGAATAAAAAGTGAATTCAGACTTATGCAGGTGCACCGTCACCAAAGATCAATCAGCCCCAGCAAGGCCAACCAATTGGATAATACTGTTGATCTCTTATGAGTGGTTGCTGTCCTAGTGTCCCTCTGTGTGTCCATAACTGTATTAAAACCCCAACCCAGGATTAATGTTTCAAGTAGGAGTTGGCAAAATATTGCATTCTGCCCATGTCATTGGTGAAATTTCGGTCACTCCGCGATACTCTTTCAATGCTGTGTTCTAGCTAAGTTCCTCCAATTGCTGCATGGCAGAATTGTTTTCCCACAAGGCTCCACAATATTCCGAGATGGTGAGCTTGAGCAAGATTTGGCATCCCCATGCGAAATTTTCAAACACAGGTGGTCACTAGGGTTTGTGAGCAGTCAGAGTAGATTTGGTGCAGCTCAAGTAGATTTTCTACTCGATCTGCAGCAAAATCAACTTGAATGGCTGCACACTCTGGTACAACACATGGTGATGTTGGCACTTATTTTGAGCGCTGCTTGTGATACTGCCGCTAAATTGCAGCACAGACTGCATATTTTCCACCTGTTGGCAGAATTCTGTGGAATCTCATGGAGTTTTTCTGTAAACCTGCGGAATTCTGCGGAGTGAAATATCACGTGTTCAGCCCACTTCTAGTCTCAAATGGTGCCCCAAGTAGCAAATACGAAAGCTCTCTTAGGTTTTGTCTGTGTGCATTGAAGGGGATAGGCACTAATTATTGTCCAGGTCTCCCTGACTAGTAGTCCTGTGATTTGTGTTAATCTTCCCAGAGGGCTATTGTGTACTTCTGATGCCACCATCAGAAAGGATTAGTGTAAAGGATAGCCACCCCCTGCAAGCCGTGACTTACCCTGAGTGATAAAATGTATTATAACCAAATCTACCCTAAAAAGCACAATTAGTGCCGAGTAGGCAAGTTTCCTTCATGAGAAGCGCCTTAGTGGAAAGTTTCTTCATATGCACATAACCTCCAAGCATTTACATTTATCGGTCAATGCATTCATGTTCCAGGAAATCATGCCATAATCAGAGGTCCCAACTACTGCAGTCACGGCGGGTAGAATGCTACATTCTCCGGCCTGTATTGGTGATGTGCTGTCAACCTGGAAAACCAACCTCAATTAAATCCCAACTCCCACCTCTCCATATTTCCAAATATGAAGTATCTGTCACCCTCATGACAATATACAACAATGAAAAATTAAATAAAGAAAGAAGTAACAAAAGAGTTTTCACAACAGTTATGGGGAGCATTGATTTGGGATGTTATCTATAGCCTGGGACACAGGAATTATGTGATTCTGTGACTGTGGCGGTTTTCACTAAATTATGGATTTGCCACACAATCCATCATCTGCTGAATAATCTGCAGATTTTAACAAAAATAATTTGTGTCTAGTTTAATGGATTAAAAGTTACTAAAAGTGTGGTGACGAGTGTTTCTGCTTAGTGGAAAGCTCTTCAGTTGACTGGCCATCCTTCAGCTGCTTAACCCTCTATTTGGGTCTTAAACTGGTACTAATAAGGTGAAATGTTTGTCCGGACAGAGTTACCATGAGTTAAAATGACAAAATAATGAAGTAATACTATGGCAAAGTGTGCTGCGTTGCACTGCATAATTTGCCATTTTTTGCCTCATAATTTAGTCAACCCTGCTACAAAATTTGTCCCTCCCCTGCCGCACAATTCCAGTGGCCCTATCTATATCCTGCCAAACTGATCAATAGCAAACGGGTGTTCATACATCATCTTGCATGCCCATATTGTGCAAATCTGTTAAATTGTGCTATCCGTGTACAGTATATGTATAATGAACTTCTGTTGTCCCTTGGGTGTACCCCATGTAAAAAGCATAACTGGACAATAAAAAAGGAGTTATGCATGATAGGGCTGAGTGGCTGTTAGGAGAGGTGTGGATCATCTTCATTGCTAGATCATTGATGGAGTTCCCTCCATCGTTTTAATTCTTATTTTTTTCTTAGCGTACCTGCTTCCTAATCCTGCATGGACACCTTCTGTCACTCTGAGCATTTTGGTCTATGTTGCCTTTTAGGTCTTTTGCCAGTTGTGGCCCATTGACAGTCTTTTTTAATAGCTTTCTGCTCAGCTACCCATTCCCATGCTAACTCAGAACTGTCAAAGAATAATGATTTTCCTTCATGTAGGCTTTTTAGTTTGGTCAGAAATAGTTGTAAATATTGTAGTTGCATAGCTCATAACACTTGCTTAACTTCAGGTTTTTTGTTGTTGTTGTCTTTGGTCATATAGTCCAGAAAGATAAGTATTTTGACTAAGTTACAAGGGATGACTGACGTTTGGTGGGATTTCTTAAGGATCACGCCCCTAGCTACATAGTTACAGAGTCTTATCATAATCACTCGTGTGCCGCGCCTGGAAGAGGCCTCAGGATCAATGCACAGTGTGCCCTGTCCAGTACAAAGCATGTCGAGAGATCCTCCTCGAGAATCCATAATTTAAACCAAGGCTTCAATTAATGATGTCATTTAAGACGTCATCAGTGATGTCACTGACCATGTCATGAGTGACGTACTATGTGTTGTCTTCAGCATTCCATTGCGGGGGCGCGAGTTATAGTTAGCTCTACTAACTATAACAGCCAAATTTCTCTGGTTTTATCTGAGGGAAATGTCCAACTAACTATAACGTCCCTGAAACCTATGTTTTTTTCAGTGAATTTTTAAGGTTTTTTAAATGCTTATTTCTAACTGGACCAACTACCCCTTTTATTACCTCCAGTAAGTCTCACACAGCAGGATTGCTAACTTATTATATCAGGCCCGCCCCCTCCCTCCACCACTGTGCAAACGCGCCCTCAGGTGCATTAGAAGTTCGGGGATTAAGTTCCTTGAAACCTGAGAGTCCCTGGGGGCCAACTAGACCACCAGGTACCTCCAGTAAGCTCCACAGGGCTGCCTTGCAGAGAGGTGTTCTGAGGCCATGCCCCTTTTTACACCACACTGCAGACGCAGCTCTGGTGCACTGCTGTTTGGAAGAGGAAGTCCACTTCTGTCCTGAGGTCCTCAGGACACAAGAGGACCTTATCGCCCCACCAACTAGGTTGGATATTCATTGAGCCTTCTTGTGTGGGGCCGAACTGCAGGATTTAGGATGGGTCCTCATGCAGAAACCCAAACAGGCCTGGTAATAACAGTACATTGAAGATCCTACAGGCTTTCCTTTCTAACAGGACTCAGACGGTGGCCCTGGGGGACTTTGAATCACGCCCATTTGTGCTTATTTGCGGAGTTCCCCAGGGATCTTCCTTGATTCTGACTCTTTTTAATGTGTATGTCTCAACCCTAGCGCCAGTGATTCGATCCTTTGGTTTTAATCTCACATCGTACGCAGACGACACGCAGATTGTGGTGTCACTGCTCCCGGGTGGAACTGACAGCACAGCAGACAGGTTCAGAGGCTGTATGCAAGAGGTAAGCAACTGGATGGCACAAAATTGTCTCAAGTTTAATTCAGCAAAGACGGAAGTGCTTCTTTTTGTGTCCAAGGACAACTTCTGGTCCTTAAGTTGGTGGCCAGAGGAAATGGGGACCCCCCCTTCACCGGTGGCGAAGGTAAAAAAACCTGGGTGTTTTCAAGGACGAGTCGCTGTCTTTTAAACCACAAATTAATGCACTATCCTCTTCAACCCACTATGTGTTAAAAACCATTCGTAAAGTTCTGCCGTTTTTAGCAGATGAACACAGAAAAACAGTGGTAACAGGACTGGTGTTGTCCCGATTAGATTACTGCAACAGCCTTTTCCTGAATGCCCAACAGGGACTCTTAAACAAACTCCAGATCCTGCAGAATGCGGCAGCTCGCTTGATCATGGGCACCCCTAAGTTCGCCTCAGCAGCACAAGATCTGGTGAAGCTACACTGGCTACCAGTTCGAAAAAGAATAGTTTTCAAAGCACTCTGCGTGATCTTTAAGGCACTGCACGGCCTTGGCCCCCAATGCATGAAGCAGCTCTTCCACTGGTACAAGCCTGTAAGATCCCTAAGGTCAGCCGAGCAGGGGCTGGTGATAGCCCCAAGAGTGAGGAAAGTGCGTTGGGGGGGCAGGAGCTTTTTGGTGGGTGCAGCTAAAGCCTGGAACGCACTGCCAAAGAGCCTCAGACAGTACCATGACCTGTTGGCATTTAGGAGAGCCCTCAAGACGTGGCTCTTTACTCACTAATGTTCTTTCACATACTCACTGGTGATCACCCAGCGCCAGGACACCTCCGGGTAACAGAATTTTTTTTGAAATTTAAACTTTATTGTTTAGTTAATTAAAACCATAACAATTTGATGAATGTCACACATAGTTATAAAATTTATACATTTGTCGCTAAAAAAAAAATGTACCAATGTTAAAAAAAAAATTCAAAGCATTAATTGTTCATATTGTTTTTATACGTTTCTCAAATGCCTGCAAGAACTTCACCAGCTTGCAGTGTATTCTTGGAGCAGTAGTATCCAGGCTTCCAATAATGGCTGATCTACATGTTCGTAGTTTCATGGACCGATAACTTTCCTTTAGGTGTGACCGTTCCTTGTATAGCATCTTACAGTGACAAATTATGTGTATTAGATCCTCTTTAGGGCTACCACACAGTCGACAAAAAACGTCGTCAAGCAGTTTCCAGGCAGGTTCATTTGCTCGTGTGGGAAAGTCCCCAAGTCTCAACGCCATCAGCTTTTTCTTAATAAAAATAGAATAAGTTGTTTCCAGGTATTTTGCAGCTGTCAATGTCTTATAGCCATTTATCACAGCCCATGAATGCGAACGATGGGAGAACATTTCTTTGTCCAAGATTAACGAATGAAGTTTGGCCACTTTATTTAGGGTCTGTTTTAGGACAACAAATGACAGATTATTATCCCATAGGGTTTTTGAGCAAGTTGTCTCCAAAGCTTGCATGAGAAATTGATTTGCTTTGGAATTCTTTTGGGATTTAAACTCTTGCCATAGGTAGGTATTCAGATTGTTATTACTTGCTTTTTGCTTGATCTGATACCAGACGTTAATATACGAGTATTGTCTCCCCGGTATTTCGTTTTTTAGTCCAAATTCAAGTCGCAATTGTGCTGGTGATGTCGTGCGTGGGAGACGTAATACTTTTTTGTATATTTTAGTTGTCAGGATGTTTAGTAGGTCGGCATCCTTTCCGTGCATTGCCACACTTGCATAGGTCAGGGTTGGGAGGATTTTGTTTGCCATTACGGTTAGAAGGGGTTTGAGTGATGGCCCTTCCAATTTTTTTGCCAAAGTAATTAGTCCAAATATCAGAGCACCCGCTCTTTGTGTCAGATAGTTCTTCTGTTCTTTTAGGTTAAGTTTGTCATCTATATAGAATCCCAGATATTTGTAAACCGAGACTTTCTCTAGAGGTTTTCCTTTTAACCATATATCATGATGCAATCCACGGCGATTAGTAATCAACATGGTTTTAGTTTTTGAAATGTTTAATGACAACTTGTTTGCCATCAAGAAGTCCGACAGTTCCGTTACTAATCTGGTTAACCCCACCTTTGTTAGGCTCAGGAGGACAATGTCGTCTGCATAAGCCAAATGCGTGAGCTGTAAATCGCCAAGTTTTGGTGGGTGGGCATTGCAGTGGTTCAATTTCGCAGAGAGATCTGAGATGAAGAGGTTAAATAAGTGCGGCGCAAGAACACACCCCTGTTTGAGGCCGATGGTTGTTGGAACTTTTCTCGACAGTCGTGATCCATCTCCAATTTTTACTTGAGACCAAGTTTCAGAATAAAATAGCAACAAACCTTTTAGGATACACTCAGGAATTGCCCATGATCTCAATTTCGCCCACAGCAGATTACGATCCACACTGTCGAAGGCCGCCTGAAGATCTATAAAACACATGTTCAGATCCTGTTTTCTACTCATGCACTTCTCCGCGATCATAGTTATGGATAGGATATTTGCTGTTGTTCCGATCCCTTTCCTGAACCCCGTTTGATTTAGGGGAATCAGTTCTTTCTCACTAGACCATGCGACCAAATCATCCAAGAGTAGAGAAGCAAAATATTTTGCCTCGATGTCCTGCAATGCTATCAAACGATAGTTGTTTGCTAAGGATCTGTCCCCACCTTTATAAATCGGCGTAAATATTGATCCTTTCCAACTCTCTGGTACTTGGTTCATGTTCTGTACGTCTAAGAACAGTTCCCCCAGGCAAGGCCCCCAGAATTCCGGAGCATATTTATACGCCGCTTGTGGGATGCCATTCGGGCCTGGCGCCCCACTTGTTTTTCCTTTTTTGATTCTTTTAATTATTTCTTCCGCCGTATATGGATTATTCTTAGGGGTCGAGTTTATTAAATCGCTATGGTCTCTAAACAACGATTTACCTTCTTTTTCTTGTACATAACACAGTTTATTTTGATTTTTAGAGCATGGGCCACTACTTTGTGTTTTTTCCGGAGAGACCGAAAATTTAGATGCCAGAAATGCTGCCCACTCCGATTCCTGCACATTAGAACTCAGGACGTTACAAGGTCTTGTTAGTTGGTTTATTGTTTGCCAGAAAATGTTAGAATTCTGTAGTTTTGAGCTATAGATTAGTTTTAACCAAAAGCTGTCATTTGTTGATCTTTATATTCCCAGATCATGTTTTTGTATTCTTTTCTTTGAGCCCTAAAAATGGCCCATTGGCTTGGACCATGATTTGCCGATTGTAGCTTCCTTTGAGTTTTTCTAAGCTGTCTTCGCAGGTCTTGTAGTTCTTTCGGGAGTTTTTTCCCTGGTCCATCAGGATCAGGTTTCATAATAGGCGGCTTCATCTTTGATTTTAATTTTTGCAGAAAAAGAGACCATTTTTGGATAGCGTTCATTGGGGAACTCCTTATCTCAATCAGTGTGTCCTTCATTGTAGTGAACCATTCGTGATCATTTGTGTTAGACCAGCTTATCCGTTTCAAATTAGCAGTACTTAACTGGCCTTCTGGTAAGTGTGACGGTTGCAATCTTTCCTTATTCAAGTTGAAATAGCTATGTTGCAATGCATGGTCGCTCAACAGGGTAAACTCTATTTTAAAATTGATCACCAAGGGGATTAATGACAGACTAACCATTGTAAAGTCCAACGTGTTTTGGGAATGATGGCCATAGTATGTTTTCCTGGGAGGTTGATCTTCGGAGTATCTCCCGTTCAATACTCTCAATCCCAGAAACTCCAATTCAGTCACTAATTGGATTGCTAGACTGTCTTTACGTGGACCAGCACCTCCTTGCCACTGTTGGGGGACTCCCCAGTAGATATTATCAGATAGTAGTTTATCATCGTCTATAGGTGTTAAAATCAGGTTGGAATTAAAGTCACCCGTTAGTATGAGGTTGGAAAGTGGATCAGTAGACCGTAGATCCGTTATGACTTTGCACAATGTCTCATTCTTTAGCTTTTTCGCCTTGATTTTTGGTTGTGTGTAATAATTAACCAGTATTGTTGGTTTGTTACAGTTATTGCTTTGATCTGTTAATTTGATTAACTGAATACTGGGATCCGGTGATTGTAATTGTACTGAATTAATTTTTAGTGATGAGGATACGTATACAGAAAGGCCACCAATTGCACGGCCATAGATTTTACATTTTTCTGCTGCTACATTATAATGAATGAACCCAGCAAGTGCTATATGTTCTTGGAGCCAGGTTTCCTGTAGCGCAATTATGTCGCAACCATGCCATTCTTTCAGAGGAAGCCCCCCTTCCAGCAGTCTCTTAGCACCTGCAATATTCCAAGAAACTAGATGTATATCCTTGTTAGAGTCTTGTTTCTGTTTAGTTTTGAACGGTCACACCTGCTTTTTTGCATTTAGCATACCAGGGAGCCATTTCCAATTGTCTAGTGTACTCTGTGATTCGTCATTTGCCCGTTTTAGTTCTTCCTGTAATGGTGGTGGTTCGCTTCTACCCTTTGCATTAAATAGAATTGAATAAACTGGTTTCTTTTGATTGACATGTGTATCGTCAATTTTCCTAGTAACTTTTACTCCGCACAACCTCTTCAATGGCGGCGGGTATCGAGGGGAAATTTGATAAGATATTTTAATACCCCACAATTGAAAGATGTCCACTTTCCTCATGATTGCTTCTGCTATATCCGTTGATTTCCAGGTTGTCAGAGTATGTTCTGCTGATGTTTCATTAGGGCCTTTAAAAAATTGTACCTGCTCAAGATCTGCCGTGTTGATTTCCTTTAGGTCATCAAATTCTGTCAGTAACTTCAGAATATTACTCCTATTTAGTATGTCATGTGTTCCCTGGGACTTATACTCTGGTGACCAAATTACTTTATTCAGCTCAACACTGGCATTGTGATTAAGCGGCCTTGGCGGGATGACTGATTCCGTATTTACCTGACCAACCTCTAAGTTCTTTACGCCCTGTCTTATTGGTCTCTGCGACGGGGAGCTTGGGTCTACATTCAATCCATAACTTTTGTAATTGGATGGACCCTCTCTGATTATGATTGCCCTGTCCGTTGTTGGTTGTGTCGATGGAGCTGGAATTCCCTTTAGACCCTCATCACTATGGTTTAACATTTGTGCGAGGTTAGTTAGACATTCAGGGACAGTATTTTTTTCTATTGGCTGAACATCCACCTGTGGTATTATTGATTTTATTTCCACTATACTCCCACAAGGTTGTAAATGACCCCTCTTGGCATCCTTATCCGAACCTGGAACCATGACTTCAGTATGGTTGATGTCGTAATTTGCTTCTTGCTGCGTGCTCTGATTATCGTTATATTTGCATCCTCTTTTAGGTGTAAAAATGGGTTGATGATTTATGCCAACCGTCTCGGTTTGCTGTATTTTTCCCACAGATTTAGAATTAGTAAGTGTGTCGGATTTCTGGAGGTTTTTATCAGCATTTTTTGACACTGATTTACCTCCTTTAGCTGTTTCATTACTTGCTATTAACTCAGTGTAGTTTTCAGATTTACCAGTTGATTTTGGCAAACATTGGTTCAAATTCGAAAAGACTGGATATAATCTACTATCCTTGATTGGAATAACCCCACTTTTCTTATTTCTGGCTTTCCTCTCTTTTTTCCTTTGTCTCTTGGTTACCGTTGGCTTTGTGGTCTCATTATTTCCGGCGTCGTTCTCAACTATTATGTCAATGACATCACCTGTATTAGTCTTAGCCAGAGCCATATTAACCTCATTGGTACTGGTCACTTTTGTAGTCTTTTCATCGACCTGCAAGTTTCTCTCAGGCTTGGCACTGGTCCTACCAACCTGCGTCTCGTCTGCATTAATTAGTCTTTGGTTTAGGGTTAAAATCTGTTCTAAGATGACTGGGAGAGTATGCAGTTTGTCCAAAACGGGGCCACAGGAACAGGAGGATTGTACCTGATACGTGTGGGCTTGAGCTCTTGATATTAGGCTATTTAAGTTGTCCAGCTTTGTATTTATCCCGGCAATATTGGTTGCAATTATGCTCATTAGATCGATTTGGATGTCCAATTTATCTGATTGCATTGTCATAGTTGTTACTGATGTTTGCAAGATTTTTAGAAGAGGGGCAACCAAATTCACAAAGGCCGAGTCCATTTGCGATTTAGTCATGGGTTCTTCCTTAGTTGGATCTTTGTGGTTTATGTGATATGTATTATTCGTTGATGATAAAGTCTCAGACTCCCTGGCACCCATTGGTCTCTGTAGATGTTCCATGTGCCCCTCGTCTGCCGGATGATTGACCTCCGTGACACTCTTGGTTATTCCTCCCCCCTCTGACTCCCCTTTTCCTGGGAAGGACCCAACCGACATGTCCTTCCAGTCGTCCTTGTCTGACAATGAGCTTGTTTTGTAACTAGAACAGGCCACTTCCATTGAACCCGCGCTGTAGGCTTCCCCAAAAGCTGTAGGCTCTGTTAAATCCGGAAGAGTTTGACTCAGTCTTACAGTTGTTGACAGATCTGGGGCCTGCGGGTTTAAGGATGTCTTTGGTTTGATCAACGGGGAATTGTGAACCAATGCTACTATTGTGACTTCTTTATTTTTTTTCCAAACTCCTGTTGATTTTTCCTTATTACATAAACTCTCCTTCTGAACAGTATGTTTACTTATATCACTCGATGGATTATTAGGAGTCACAAAAAAGTTTGAGGAGGCTTTGGTTGGAGTGACCCTTTACTGGGTCTCAGTTGTGGGCTCTATCGGTGTTAAAAGGCCCTGGACTCCTTCCGTTGATGAAAACACCACATCCCCGGGGTCTTTCAAGTACTGGAATCGAGCGCATGATGAAATTTTGTTTTGGATTGATTTTTCAAACAGTGAGGCGATTGGTGAGATCAGTGGATTTTGTATAAGACTTTTTGCTTTATTGGCATTCTGTTCTTCCAGTCTTTTTCGTTTGCGAGTGCCTCGTATAGCTAGAGTCTTATCCCCTGGAGCCTTCCTCACTTTCCCAGACCTCATGATATAACCAGCAAAAGGTTTTTATTGACTTGTCTTTATTTTTTATCTTGATCTTTTACTTTGTCTTACTCTTGGGCTTTATTATTTCTTGGACCTTAGGTGTCTCCCTTGCCCAGGCAATACAAGTATTAACAAAATCCCTTACTGCAAAGTGCTCACAAGGTAACTCAAGCCTGGTGGTACAGACTGCGCAGTCCGCACGCAGTCCACACGCCCTCCCAAGCCCTTCTGCACCCTTCGCTCCCCTGCCGTATAGCCACTTCGTACACCGCACCAGGCACAACACTAGGAGGATCTGGCGCAGCTGCCGACAGGGAAACCACATTGCAGTGATTGCGGGATAACCAGTCTTTAGTAGAGGCAAAGCAATAGAGCAAAAGAGCAGTGCAGGGAGTCTAGTTTATCTCACAAATGCAGTCTCTTTCTGCTCAGTAGCATGGCTCCAACACAGTCCAGATTAGCATTTGGGAACAGTACTTTTTGCTTCCTTCGCGTTTATCCTAGAACAATCCGAGCCTCTCAACAGCTCTAGGGACAGTCAGTGTAATGCAGAGCCCCAAAATAAACAAAAAAATGAACAAACAAGAGAAGAGCTGAAAATGCTCTTAATGTTATTGCTCCATGAACAGTTCGTCAAATACCTCTATAAGTGTTTGAGGTTATAAACATCAAGTTCAAAATTCCGGAGACACTGCACTGCATGTACCGAGAGCGTCTCTCACCTGCTCTCACCTGCTCTCCCAGCGCAGCTCCGAAATGCGGGTCAAGGTTCACAACACCCCACTGTGCCTCAAGATGCCACCACGAGTGCACACATTGCAAAGTCCCTCTGCTTGGTGCTTGGTGTCGGTAGCGCTACGACGCCGCACTGCTCACTCTGCCTTTCACTTGGCTCACCTTACAGCTTACAGCTTGGTGGCAGCTTGGTGGCGGCTAGGTAGTGTCCTGGGAACGGCTCTCAGATCAGCTTCAGCCCCCGGTAGAACGCCGCCACCGCCACAGCTTCCAAACCTCATCTCTACTCCTCCGTGAAGCTCTCTCCCTCTCGAATTGCACTCTGGCGCCACCCAGTGGTTAGAACTCCGGGTAACAGTGCGCTTTAAAAATGTCAAAAATAAACAAATAAATACAATGCAGTGCCTCCATCTGTGGACTATAAATTCTCGGGCACTTCAACTCCCAGAATGCCTTAGCATAGCAGCCATACAGGACAGCCCATCTGAGGGAGTGCTATAAAAAGAATATGCAGGGGAGTGACCGAGAATGCCTCTTCTGTGTTCATGCACTAAATCACTTATACATCCACTCATTCTTCAATATGTAAGACATATTTTAACTTTACAGAAACATACAGTCACTGGATGATGTCAACAGTTATGTCATCAGTGATGTCACTGACCATGTCATGAATGCTGTAATATGTGACATCATCAGCAGTGGATTGCGGGTGCGCGATATATAGTTAGTGCAACTAACTATATATGCGAATTTCATTGGTTTTGTGTGAGTAAAATAAGGTTTTGTAAATGCTAATCCCTAACTATATATTGTCTATAACCTTTGGTTTTTTCAGTGAATTTTCAAGGTTTTGTAAATGCTAATTCCTAACTATATATGGTCTATAACCTATGGTTTTTTCAGTGAATTTATATATATATATATATATATATAAATTCACTAAAAACATGGGTTTCAGACATGTTATAGTTAGGAATTAGCACTTAAAAAACCTTTGAAATTCACTGAAAAAAACATAGGTTTCAGACATGCTATAGTTCGGAATTAGCATTTAAAAAACCTTAGAAATTCACTGAAAAAAACATAGCCGAAAAGTCATGAGACTACCCTGCACTAGGAAATAAAAAACGCAAGCACTTAACTGGTCCGTGTCTGTGTACTTCGTATCCTGGCTGGTGTGACTCCAGAGCGTGAGAGAAGTGGCAGAGCATTTGATATATATATATATATATATATATATATATATATATATATATATATATATATATATATATATATATATATATATATATATATATATATATATATATATATATATATATATATATATATATATATATATATATATATATACTATATATATATATATATATATATATATATAACTATATATATATATATATATATATATATATATATATATATACATACATATATATATATATATACACATACATATATATATATATATATAAAAACACTCTTCCTATGGAAATTACTTCTTAATTATACCAACCACTAGTAGATAATACATATATATATATATATGTCATGAGTAATGTAATATGTGAGGTCATGAACAGTGGATTATGGCGGCGTAAGTTATAGTTAACTTAGATAACTATAACTGCTCAATTTCACTGGTTTTGTAAAAGCGAAATCTGTGCCTAACTATAAGGTTCCTGTAACCTATGGTTTCTTCAGTTAATTTCCAGGGTTTTTTCAATTATATTTTCTAACTATAACGTCCCTGTAACCTTTGGTTTTCAAGTGAAAACAAAATTATATATACATATATATTAGACATATATTCACAAAAAAAACCATAGGTTGCAGGGACGTTATTGTTAGTTGGACATTTCACTCATACAAAACCATAGAAATCCGGCTGTTATAGTAAGTACAGCTAACTATAACATGCGCCCCCGCAATGCACTGCTATTGACGTCACATATTACATCATTCATGACATGGTCAGTGACATCACTGATGACATCTCAAATGACATCACTGATGACATCATCCAGTGACTCTGTGTTTCTTTAAAGTTTAAATATGTATTATATATATGCCAAGGTGTATTGAAGAATGAGTGGGTGTATAAGTGTCTGGATGGAGGATTTAGTCGGTGCGTGACTGACTGTTTAAGTCTGTGATTACATGTGTCTTACTGAATACATGAGATAGGGTCATATGTATCATCAACCTGATTTGCGATTCTCAGATAGCGATTTTTAAGAAATCGCAATTTGAGAATCGCAAATAGGTATGTATATTTTTAAAATTCCTTTATTGCGATTAGCAAATTGCGAATCGCAATTAAGGAATACTTTCCCATTCATTTCTATGGGCCAGGAGGCCCATAAGAATGAAAGGGAAGTTATTCTCAATTTGTGATTCGCAATTTGCTAATCGCAAATTGAGAATAATTTCAAGGGTGCAGGGGTGTCCAAAGGACACCCTGTTGCACCCCTGAAATATGCATGGGTGAACATGTGGCGCACATACATGCCCTAAGGGCATGTATGTGCGTCACATGGCACTTTGAAAAATACAAAAATTTGCATTTTTCAAGGAATTCGCAACTTACCAACAACTAGAAGTTGGTGCTTATTTGCGATTCCTTAAGGACATTTTGCAAATTTTTTTTGCTTCATACATTGAATTTAAGGAATCACAAAATTTGCGATTCCTTAAATGCAATTGTAAAATAAGGAATCGCAAATTTTCCGAGTCTTTGTTTTGCACCAGATTTTGCTTTATACATACCATTTAGCAAATTCCCATTCGCAAAGGCCGAAATTCTGCGAATTTCGGCCTTTGTGAATGCGAATTTGCTTGAAACATATGGCCCTTAGTTACTAAACTGTGTCAATGTCTGTATCAGTCTGTCTGTTGTTGTATAAGCTGCTGCAAGGGTTGGTCAGTAGCTACATGAGTCTCTATATGGGTTATCGATTGGTTGCCTGAGTATTTGTATGGGTGCCTGAGTGTGTGTATGGGTGGGTGGGAGGTGTTTGACTATGTGCATAGATGTTTGAGTGGTTGTTTCACTCGGTATATGGGCTCAAGAGTACATGTGGAAACAGCTGTATGGGTGGGTCATGTGATCAAGGTGCTGTGTGCACCGAAACGCGTCATGGCGGAGTGGTGATGAGGGATTTACTTAAATAAAACTTACCACATCCACAGAAATCGGGTTTGCCTCGTCTACTTTGCTGCTGCTGCATGCTGTTGCTACGGACGCCTTATGCCGAATATATATATATATATATATATATATATACACATATATATATATATATATGTGTATATATATATATATATATATCTATATATATATATATATAGATATATACACACACATATATGCCAAAGGTTATCCCACAAAAGTTCCCACAATCACAAATCTCCTGAAAACACTGGAACAGACGATAACAGACCCGGCTGTTTGTGCAAGTGAGTATTTTTATTGAGATCTCAGCATGCCTGCCATGACGCATTTTAGCCTACTTATATATATATATATGTATATATATATGCTCTCATGCATCCAAACAAAAGTTCATAAAACACGCTCTCAGGATACAACGAGGAGGTCACCAATATCAAACAGTGCTGTTTAATTCACAAATCATATATATATATTACCTACTGGCGGTCGCCAGTAGGTAGTTATAGTTAGGTCCTAGCTACCATAGGAAATCCGCAACATTCTATTGGGAATAACTTTGGCGCCAGTTGAGGAATTTGCGTGTAATTTTCAAACATTTTGGCCAGCTCCGCTCCGCTCCTTCCCTGAAAGTTTCGGGGGGATTCGTGAAGTGGGGGCTAACAAAAAAGGGGTCCCAAAACCTGTTTTGGTACGCCTACCGGGGAGCGCACCCGGCGCGCTACGGGAGCGCGCAAGCGGAAAGATGATTGGCTGTCGGATGCCTGTCAACATTCTAAACAGTCCGGAGAGTCCGCCATCTTGGGTCTCACCACTTCACTCACTCCTTCACAATATATAAAGAATATAGCTCTTTTTGGAGAATTGGAGGTAGTTCTAAAAAGAACTGTTTTTTTTCTTCTTTTTTCTTTTTCTTTTTTTCTTTTTCCGAACCTTTTTAATTTTTTGGTATTTTTATCAGAACAAAAACAAAAATAGGTCATGCCAAACTGCTCAACAGGAGCAAAAAAAAGGGGAAAAATTAGGGCTGGGGAGGGCAGCGGTGTTCTTCCCTTTTGCGAACAATCAGGAGGATACTCTGCTCTCCAACACAAAGCAGTTCATTACACTGCTTACAACGAATGTTGATGTCGCTGTTGAATGTTGGGAATCAGCTCCACTGATCTTCCTCTCCCCGATGATGTTTTTCCTCCGGTGGAAGTAGTGGCGCCATCTCTTGGCGGATTACATGCCAGGTCTCTGACACTCTCCCGGGCATAGTTCTGGGGGTGCCTCCTTTGAACATGCCTTTGAACATGCCTGATCATTGTTGAGTTGCCAAAACTATATTTTCTTCTAGGGTCACCCCATGATAAAACAGTTTGGCAAATTTTGCACTCCACTTTTGGAGCATTAACCTTTTTCTCTCCTGGTGGAATAGTAAAAAAAATCCAGATAAAGTGCTCCTTCACCTTTGGCTGAGAAGTTTCTTCCTGGATAAACCCATCAGAGTCCTCACTGTTGCTGGTGGTCTTGCAGCCATTCTTTCTAAAGTAATGAAGAGAAACAGGGAACAAGTTTTGCTCTCTCCAAAGTGAAAGAGGTAGTGAAGTAAATGGGTGGGGTTTTCATTAGTTGTAAAAAAAAGCTGTAACGGACCAATGAAAAGTGTTATATTAATGTCACATGACTTGACGCGCTTACGCTGCGCGCACCGGAGCGCTTCCGGGGCGAACGTAGGCGCTTCCGGGGGCGCTTACGCGGCACGAACGTAGGCTCTTACGGAAGCGCTTACACGGTGCGCCTAAATGACGTTTTGCTAGCTTTTCGGAAATACGTTTAAAGTTAAAATACGGGTATTTAAAATCAAAAATATTACTTTTATAAGTATGCCACTAAATGTCTTGCATTATTTTTTATTTTAAATACAAACTTTTTTTTTCCTCGCACGCGGGAATACCGCTCTCTCTGCGCTCTCGGGTAAGCTCTCTAGTGCGCGCACCCTGAGCGCTCCAAGACAAAATGATGAAAAAAAATAACCTACATGAAAAATACATTGAAAAATTAATTTTAGAAAAAAAATAATAATAACTAATAGTTATAAAAACAGCTACTAAAAAAAATAATTCACTTTAAAAATCATAGGTTACAAACTCGATATAGTAAGGAATTAGCTTTTAAAAAACCTTTGAAATTCACTGAAAAAACCATAGGTTTCACAATCGTTATAGTTAGGAATTAGCATTTAAAAAACATTTGCATTTCACTAAAAAAAACATAGGTTTCACAATTGTTACAGTTAGGCATTAGCATTTAAAAAACCTTTGAAATTCACTGAAAAAACCATAGGTTTCACACCAGTTACAGTTAGCTGAACATTTTACTCATACAAAACCATTGAAATTCCCACGTTATAGTTAGTTGGACTCACTATAACTCGCGCGCAAACAATCCACTGCTGATGATGTCACATATTACATCATTCATGACATGGTCAGTGACATCACTGATGACATCTCAAATGACATCACTGATGACATCTCAAATTACATCACTGATGACATCATTCATGTGATAATACGATGCACCTCCTCACACTCTAATCTAACTTTTGATATATCCATTGTTAAATACAGACTACCATTCCAGAAACCATTGACACACCAATACCAGTTACTACATACGCACTCACTGATTCCTAAGTCTACACACACATCCACTCATACACCCATACAATCACTCATACATACAGTCACTCATCAATACAACACTATCATATGCACTCATACACCTATAGAGATACTCACACACTGCCACTCATCGATGGAGTTACTCACACACCTAGTCAGTCATGCAAAGAATCAATCACACTCCCATTTCCTCATCTATACAGTTATACACACATAACCTTAATTATTCAAACATATACTAACACATACTTACTCTCTTTTACAATCACTGATACAAGTACAAATTGATCTATACAGTCACTTACGCAAACACAGACTCTCATGTATAGTCATTAATATATGCCAACTCTCACATGCACTGTGTTTTACATATGTACTTACTTGGACATGTAGCACTGAGATATCCCTTCACTCACCAACACACCCATGCACACAGTCAACCGCCCATACAGCTGTTTCCACAGGCACTCTTGAACCCATACACCAAGTGAATCAACTGCTCACACATCTATGCACAGAGTCACACACCTTCCAGCCACCCCCACACATACTCACCCTCATATACAAATACTTGGGCAACCAATTAATAACCCATATAGCCACTCATATAGCTACTAATCAACACATGCAGCAGCTTACACAACAACAGACATAATGATGCACAGTTTAGTCACTAACCTATGCATTCAGTAAGACACATTTAATCACTCACTCATACAGTCAGTCACGCACCTACTAAATCATTAATCTACACACTCATACATACACTCATTGTTCAATACGTAAAACATATTTTAACTTTACAGAAACACAGATTCACTGGATGATGTCATCAGTGATGTCATCAGTGATGTCTTTTGAGATGTCATCAGTGATGTCACTGGCCATGTCATGAATGATGTAATATGTGACATCATCAGCAGTGGATTGCGAGCGCGCGAGTTATAGTGAGTCCAACTAACTATAACGTGGGAATTTCAATGGTTTTGTATGAGTAAAATGTTCAGCTAACTATAACTGGTGTGAAACCTATGGTTTTTCAGTGAATATATATATATATACACACACACACATATCTACACATATTTACTACAGAGTGATAGCAACGGTGTAGTTATGGTTAGGTCAGACTTTCTTAAGGAAAGCTGGTTTAGTTTTGCTAATAAGTTTGACACACTTTCTGTAGGAAAATTTCCAAAACAATCGTGTGGATTAGGTCATGTATGGTAAGGTTCGAGCAGCTGTATCCAAGGCAAGAAAATAAAGAAGGAGTCAAATAAGCGGTGAGAAACTCCCACAGGAATCTTTGCTCTCCCTTGAAGACAAAATGCTGAGCAGAAGTACCCCAAGCTTTGTTTGAAACTACAACTTTACTCGGAGGAGTGCCTTTCCATGGAGGGCTGTAAATCATTTCAGCAGTTTTCGAGAAACTAGTTTTACAAAAAAAGTCAAGTGGGCTTCAAAGGGTTAAAAGCTATAGAAATATATACACCATTAATTTGGTAACTGTTCTCAAACCCAAATTTGAGGGCAGATTGCGGATCCAAATGTAAAAAATAAAAAGAAATGCATTTCAGTGGATGAGGGAGTTTTTTCTCTGGTCGTCCTTTTTGAGTCTGTGGACGCAGTTAGTGCCGCAAACCCTAAGGCTCATATTGTTAGTCAACTGAAATTTCTGTTACAGTTGCCATTACAAGATGTGGGTTCTCTGTCTTTGTGTCCTGATTTTTTTAATCCATGTTGAATATGTTGATTGAGAGTGATCTGCACTAGATAGGTTACTCCAGTAACATTCCCAATATTTAAATATGGGTGGTGTGGCAAGTAACGGTATTGCTGGTGTTGTTTATTTTATTTCTGTCTTGCTTGAGGTCTTCTTTTATTACAGTTTTATTACAGTTTAAATAGGGAAGGACCCAGTACAGTTATCTGTGTTTATATATCTGCAATAGAGTTTGTGAGAAAGCAAGGGCACTGAGGGACCATTTAGCTGGAAGATGCTTTGCAAGACCTACAACAGGAGCATTGTGGAAATAGAGGTGGATGGAGAAGTGCCCTTGCATTTGAAGCATGCACTGCAATGTTTTAATAATAAACACCCCTATCTATAAACAGTTAATTGACTAGGGCCTATTCACAAAATTTTGAACCTGCACAATGAGACAGTGACAGGCATGGTTCCATCAATACTAATCCATTACACTAATCCTGCCTACAAAGGGTTACCTGTCACCTATATGGTGTACCACAGGCTGTGAATAACAGAACTATGTTATTCACTGCCTGCTCAGTAACATAGTGACCTTCTGGAGTAGTACTTGTGACTAGATGTTTCCTCAGAGCAGTCAACAGGTTTTGATTTTATTAGGATTAAGGTTATTGTTTCATTTAATTCATGACCCATCTACTGCCATGGGATATCTAGACAGTCTGTCTGACCAAGCCTCTTAGATTACATTGTCATCATGATGTTACTGACACCCAAATGAATGTAACAAGCTCTGTGAAACAGCATAATGACCTTGAGATCAAAGTATTCCAGCTAAGCATAGGCGTGGCCTGCTCAACCAAGTTTATGTATTCATTTACTTGAATATCAATCCTAATTAGAACAGGATTAGGCCTTCACAGCAACTAGCCGAAGATTATTGAGAAGCGGCTAGAACCTGCATGCCCATTAAAGAGACCAAGCCCTCTTTTTATATTTAATGAAACATTTCACTCCACTCTATGCGACGGTCTTCAAGAACGCTGAAATGCAATTATCCAGGGTGTCATAGAACAACAGGACATATATATTAACTGATGACGTATATTAGAATAACGTAAAACATAATATTTCATGATAGCACATATAGCATATATCCAAACAAATATTCAAGTTTAACAAGTTAAAATGAAATAGCATATTCCATCTAAAATACAACAAATTCAGAGGGTTACGGAGCAATGATGTATTATTAAGTAGATATTAATTTTCCTAATTATGTTCCAGCTGCCTTTTCCTAACCCTACAAATAGCTTGCATGTATAACAGTTATGGGGTCTGGAAGAGAAATGCCTTGAGCCACCTGTATCCGAACCTGGCTTTATGAGACATGGAGTGGTCATGGTGCATTCTTACAGTAGTGTGCTGCTTATATGAGAAGTCAGAAGGTTTTTGGTCTGAGTAAGCAGTGATTTTCCAATAGTAATGTGCATTGATCATGGACTTCCCCTTTCTTTGTCGTTTTAGCCTATCATGAACTACAACCCTTGGATGCTTCTGTACTTCATCTCATTCCTCCTCATTGTGGCCTTCTTTGTCCTCAACATGTTTGTGGGGGTAGTGGTGGAAAACTTCCATAAATGCCGACAACATCAAGAGGAGGAAGAGGCAAAGAGACGGGAAGAGAAGAGGCTTCGTCGGATGGAGAAAAAGAGAAGGAGTAAGGAGAAAGAGCGGGCTGGTCGGTAGTCTTTCCACATCTTTCTGAGTCCTGCTTGACCTATGACACAAGCCCATGCCTTGAGCCTGGGGAAGGTTCTCTTCCCAAGCATGACAAATCAGGAACCTGCATGAGCAAAATTTAGCATTGTAGATTGAGCAATGAGCCACGGAATTTTCTTTGTGGCAGCATGATTCCAATAGTCAATTTATGTACCCTTAGTGAAAAGTAGTGCTCCATGTAGCATTTACATAGACCGTAGATTTAGACAAATAGCGACAATGGCTCAGATCAGCATGGCCAGGCCTTGCAACCATTAATGGTGTGAAGCTACAGCTGCTGTTGCTGAGTGTATTCTCTATTTGGTTTATTACACTCCTTGTTAATTTAAAAACGAATACATCTATGCTATGTATTAAATAATTAGCCTAACTTAATTTATAGTTTGACTCATTAGTATCAAGGATGTAATAAAAGCATAGCGCCCTTTCCTGATACAGTTATACATGTGTCAATGCTCCTACTTGAGAAATACAGATAAATTGTGAAAACATACCTTGAAAATGGCTGAATCTAATTAATGTTTTAGAATTATGGCAGAGTTCAATGTAAATAAAATAAACATTAGTAAATATGTTAGACTCAAAAATACGAGTTGGATCCCTTGAAAAAGGAACTTTCTTTTCATGTTAGATTTAGTTGTACAAAAGCAGGACCGTTTATTCGGGTAAGGGGTCAGAGGTCAGAGGTACTCTTCATCTCTCATGCTTTCTCTTCTTGCTAACATCTGCTGTTCCTCATTTATTCCATAAATTCATCTTTCCACGCCTCATGCTTCTGCCTTTATCTGATTCCATATTCCATTCTTTCTTCCTAATATCTCCATTGATTGCAGCGTTTGCGCTAATTACATCTAATACATTAAATAATCTAATAAAGTGGCAGTGAGCCTTGAATTATGTATAAATCCACAAGTTGGTTCTCAGAAATGAAATTGTTGGAACCTGGGAAACTAATACAGACGCATTTCTGCCGGATGGAATTGAAAAGATACAACACTGATGGCAAACTAATAAATTACTGAGACTAAATTCTGTCAAGTATATTTAAAATGTTCAAAACAATAGGATGAATTCTCAATTTAAAACATCATTTATGCAGCCTAATTGATTAAGCTGTATACCATTGATACCAATATTGTGTGGCATGTCCCAGTACTCCAAGTAGGCTTTGAATAATCCCATCTGAGTTGGGGAATTTAAATCAGGACTCCTCCTCCATGTTACTTAATAAACATAGAGCCCATGATATATCTTGTTCAGAAACGGTAACAGATCATATGGCACTGGATAGTGAACAGAGGAAGAAACGTGTATGCACTCAAATACAAATTAATTAATATTGTGTTAAAACTCCTCATTCACCATATAATGGCTTTGGGTCTGCCTCCAGGCATGCCCCAATTAAATGTTGGGGTACTAGGAAGATTTAAGGACTATGACTAGCCCTTGAGCAATCCTGACCATCTGCAAAAGTTAAATGGTTGTCTTTAGGCATTGTAGCAAAGTGAAATCCTAACCTTAGCTGGCAAAAACTGAATTGAAGAATGCCTCATCGTTGCTCAGCTTGTACACTCTAGAGTAGCAGGCCAGGAGAGATTGTGCTGGTGATGTTCATACTGCTTGATGAATAATATCATTTCATTCCTTTAGATCTAATGCTGGATGATGTAATGCTGGACAGCTCAGCCAGTGCAGTAGAAGGTACTGGGAAGTCTTACGTCTCGTCTGAGTTCAGTGGCAGTGTTGTGTAACTAACTGCTGTCCGATGTTGATGTGAGGCGTCCCACTAAACTGTGTGTGAAGTCTTGTTTGTTTACTTCATTGCACACGTATTCCATTTTTGGCTGCCGTGAAGCAGATTTTTCCATAGTATAAATATCTGTAATATCTTAATTTTTTGGCATGCCATTTGTCTCTATTTTGTATTTGTATTGATTATTAATTTGATCATCAAATCACAGTTTGACGGCTGTTTATCTAAGTTAATAAAAAACATAAATTCTGCTCGATTGATAAGTCAGGAAATTAAAAAATCCCTGTACTAGGGATTAAAGTGTAGAAATTGATGTGGATCTAGTGATGCTCCTCATGGCATTTATTGTTGTATCTTGGGATTAGGATAGTTCAAGATCTCCTTAGAAGAAGGCACAACTGTAGACCAAGCTAATGCCAGCAGCGGTATAGCAGACTGGTAAGCAACCAGGATAGCTTGTCTTAGGAGGCCTAGCTGTAATAAATTGATAATGTAGACTGAGCATTCAGCTCTCTCATGTTCAACCCTGCCTTTAGTTTTCTGTTTATTGAGTGCAAACGTACTCTTCATTTTTTCAGCCTGTAATTGTAGGTTTTGCTTTGTTTCATCATTATTTGTTAATAATAACATGTGCTCCAAAATGCCTTAGTGGACAGTTGCAACCCTCGGCAAATAATATCTTTATCTGCATTTAAAAAGAGGAGTTGTTACCACTCAAGCATATGTGCTGTAGCAGAGACTTACATCAACAGTTACTTAAAGAAAATGCATTTGTTCCTTAAGCAAGGGTGATGCTTTGTCCTGGAAAGGCATTATATGTCCACATATTCCACTTTCCTATTGTAAGGCAATCCCTAAGTATAAATTCTTTCAGCAACCAAGAGATGAATCACACTTGCACGGCTTGTTGTTGAAGGAAAACGTGTGGGAAAATGTAATGAGCACTCATAGATAGCATGAGTATATCAGTCAAACTTTATTGATTTAGCCCCCTTTTTGAGTGAACAATATATAATAGAAACATACATCAAATAAAAGAGACAGGTTATTGAGCAAGTAAAGTGCAACTGTGTAGTGAAACAGTGGCCTTAAATATCTTCAAAAACATTTTAAAGAAGTGATCATACTGTAACATAGTTTTTTTCAGTAGTGGGAGAACTGAAAATTCATGTGATAATGCTGAAAATAGTTACATGTTAAGACAATGTGATTCAGACCCTGTATGTGATTGCTAAAAAAGAGGACAAACATGTTGTTCATTGATAATACCGCTTCAAGCCCCTACTAGTGTAATAAGAGACAGTCTGTAAACTCTCAATAAATGCATAGTTCTTCTAGTACAGTACTCAGAGGCCATCATTAAATATGGCTGCATCTTTCCCAGTAATGCTGTGTTTCAAATAATTTAACAACTTTTTAATGTTGTACAGTGCAATTTATCCAATTTAAAATGATTGGTGAGACTTGTGGCCTGATTTAGATCTTGGTGGGCGGGTTACTCCATCACAACGGTCTCGGATATCCCTTTTGCCGAAATATAAATCCCATTATATCCTACAGGATTTCTATTTCAGCGGATGGGATATCCATCACCGTTGTGATGGAGATAGCCATACGCCAAGATCTATATCTGGCCCTTTTCTTTTTAGCATAAGCTTCTAGTGTCTATATTCCAAGTATTTGAGTATTCTAAGGGAATTTCAAATTTAGCTAATGCTTCTGTCAGGTTATCTTTAAAAATATTTTTTATGAATCCTTTAAAACCCACCCAGGGAGCCCTTTCTAGAGTGCAGATGATTAAACGGCCACCACTCTACAGATCATGAACTTGTGCGGTAGGTGCAACATATTTTCCCCTCTGTTTCTTTGTACTACTGACCAATATTTAAAAGGGATGTTTTCAATCCCATAGGACAGAGTTCGAGGAATTTTGGACATAAAAATCTTTATCAAATGTTTAAAAAGCCTTTTCGCAACAGATTTATAAAATTTGTTAATTGCTTCACTATGGATTAGGTCTTTGAAGCCATAATGTGCAATACGTAAATTTGTATCTAACTCTGCAAATCAAACAGTTTTCCCTAATTTCCAATAAACCTTTGATGCTTTCTTTCTTTTGGAGAAAACAAATATTTAGCTTTTTGTAAACATCATAACAAAATTTTTCTCAGTATATTTATACAGTGCATTTACATTTCTTTGTAGGTCAATGGGAGTCATATCTAATAAAACTAAATCAGCAGCATAAATAAGTGCGTGGCATTTAAAACTTCCCAACCTATGTGGGAAGTTGTTAATGGAACAACAATAATTTAGTTAAATACTTAAATACAACTCTTAGGTAGTAGAAACAGTTTCTTACCACCACCCTGAACATGGAAACCAATAAGGTGGGTCAATGAAATACCTACGTTTTAAATTTTGAGACCAGAGGAAGGACATACCCCCATAATGGTGAGGAAAGAACATTTAAACAGAGCTGCTGTCTGTCACTAGACAAGACCTGCTTTTTGCCAGCATTAAAAATTAAGCCGTGGGAGAATTGTTTTTTAAAGTCACTTTTATCCATCATTCACCTGCAATGAAGCAAAACAATACTTTTCTTTTGAGCTTTTGTTGGTCAAACTTCAACTTTCCCCAACTTAGTCCTATACCTAGTAAACAATGTAGATACCTCCAAAAGGTCCTACATCCATAGAAGCTGATTCTTTTTGAAGCCCTGTCCATGCCCATGGCCAAAGGAGGAAAAACAATTATGCCTGGATTATTAAGGCAATCTCATCATGATTAATCTATGGGAGAGTTTGGAGGGCTTTCAGTTCACTCACATGAGAATGAACATGTCTTAGACTGGCTCTTGACTTACAAATTTACTATGGTCAATGTGCTGCTACAATCAATTGCGTTTTGTGTCCTGAAGATTGTGAGGGAATGTTGTAGAAGCTTTCAGAAAACAAGTAAATACTGTTGAGAAATGAAACCCCGATGCTGTAATCTCTAGATTGTTTTGTTACATTCTAGATGACATTGACCCAGTTAAGGTATACAAAACTCAGGGACATATTTACAAGTCCCTATTGCCACAGGAACGTCACTTTTAATGACATTCCTTTGGCGATAGTGGCTTTGCCTTATTTACAAGGTGGTGTTAAGCCACTTAACATAGCTACACGCCGCCTTGTAAATAAGGCACCTTTTCACACTATACTTAGCATGCAAAATATGGGCAATGGGTGTTGAGGTGGGCGTTCTGCCACAACACCCATTGATTTTGAGGCTGCCCCTTATTTACAAGGGTGTCATAAATAGGTGGCAGCGCCAAAATTAAGACCTGGGAAAACCTGGTCTTAACTTGGCAAAAGGAGGAGAAATGCTTAATTTCTCCTTGTTTTTGCTGTTTCTTTGTGTGCTGCACTGTGCAGCACACATGGAAACAGCAAAACGCCATGAATGATTATTTATGTGTAGGAAGGTGTCCCTTCCTGCACATAAACAATCATTACAACAATGATGATTCACAACTTCTATATGTGCTGCACAATGCAGCACAAATAGATGTTTCAATTTGCCATTTGTGATTGTTTATGTGCAGGAAGAGACACCTTCCTGCACATAAACAATAATTCCCTCAACGCATGCACTCTTGCACTATGGTGCAAGGGTGCCCGCATTGGCACTACGCAGCTTAATTTAGCACCAGCGCTGGGGACAAGGCAGGGATGTGCTGTATATTTGTAAATACAGCTTATCCCTGTGTTTTCGGAATGACGAAGTGCAGCGTTAGCATTTTATGAAAAAAAGCCATGCAACGCCATTCCCTTGTAAATATGCCCCATAATTTTCTAAACCACATTACAGCTGCCTTATTCTTGAGTTATAAGACATTTTAGATGTCAAAAATCATGGCGAAAATCCATTTGCGGTTGCTGTAAGTTTACCACTTTTCGGTATTCACAGACTGCCAATTTATATTCCTTATCTTTGTCTTATCCTTATTTATAGAAAAGCCCAAGAAGGCCTCTAATGGTTCTGTTGAGTGTAGTCCAAAAACCTCTAAGACCTCCCACAAATAAGCCCAGCACACCCTATCAAACGCCTTGGCGGCATCGATGGTGCCAATAGACAATGGGTTTAAGTTTGCTGTTGCCATATCTATTGCAGATATCTGGTGTGCCAAATCATGCAGCTGCCTACCTGGCACAAACCCTTCTGATCTGGATGTTCTACAATAATTAAGGAGATCCTCCTCGCTTAAATGGCAGCAAACATTTTATATTCAAAATGTATTAGGGAGATAGGCTGGTATGACTCCTCTTTCTTGGGATCTTTTTTTGTTACAAAAGCAAAGCTATCATGGCATTATTCCAGGATTGAGGGATTTCTGAGTCTGCTGCTAATCGTAGATGAAACAATTTCTTCTATATTGGGACTATTCTTTCTGTCATACCCTTGTCATATACTTACAGGAGAGCATCCGTAATGGCCACCTTCTCATTCTCGAATTTATTGATTTTCTAAATAATTTTCTCCTCTGTGATTTTTTCCAGAAGACCTTGTTGTTCAGCATTAGACAGGCCCAGTAACGGTGTCCTTGCTAACCACTCCCTTACATCTGTTGCCCTGAAGGTGCCCTTCTTACAATATAAATCCTCAAATATTTTGTGAAAACACTCTGCAATCTCATCTGCATCTTCTGATATTTCTTGCCATTGCCATCCACTATAAGGCTCTCTATATAATTCCACTTTTTAGCCACTCTTGCCTTCTATTTAGGGGTGGGGGGACTCAAGTAGTTTTATCTGTGGAATTTTGCAGTTACCCAAAAAGTCAGTGGAATTTTGTGGAGTTACCTAAAAACTCAACAAGATTCTGCAGAGTTCCGTGAGCAGCAGAATTTCGGTCAGTCGTGCTGCTTGTGCTGATTTTTAGCAGCGGGAACTTGTCCCACACTATAAAATCAGCACGAAGGGCACCAAAAGCACTCTAGGGGGCGCTGCTTCGTTCTGCTGCTTGAATACATTTCCTACTCAAGCTGTAGCTTTCGCAACACAAGCGGCAACTTTCTTAGCACTATCGGTAGCGAACTGCTGCGGCTGCCCGCATTGAGAAATCTCTCCTGGAGGCGGGCTAGCGTGAGAAAAACTCCACCATGCGCCAGTTGGCTGAGTTTTTGCCAAACTTCAAGCAGAGCGTGCAGTGGGTAAAACTCCGCCGGTGGAGCGTAGTTTACCGTCCACCCCTACTTCCAGGCTAACAGCCTACCACTCCCCTATCCATACTCAAAGTGGACCAGCTTGCTAGCATACCATTCTGCTCTGATCCTATTTTCAATTACCTGAATATAAGAGGCCCGTTTCTCAGCTAGCCTCCTTTTCACTGTCTCCACTCCTGCTTCTGAAGAGGACACCAAAAGTTATTTTCCCATTGTCCCTATCTCTTCCTCATAACTCTTGGCAAATAGCTTCCTTGACTGAAACTCTTGCTTGTGTAGGATCCCTTGGGTCACTACCTTGTATGAATCCCAAGGTGATGGTATGGAATACAGCAAGTACTGTGGTGAACTTTGACAGGATGATCAGGTGCATGGGCATCTCAGTTGTCCATAAATTGGAAGAGGTACTGGATGAGGAAGGAAATTGAGGCAATGTTATCTAGATAGGGTTGTCTCCCTTTGATCCTTTGTGGTAGGGCAAATTTAGTGAAGTTAGCAATCCTCACATAGCTGACCTTTCTATTTGACAATATCCTGCTCTCCTTTTTTAAAGGTAGTTTAGATAAGATTCCAGGGATGATAGGGAGCTTTATAACGGTCTCTAAAAGCCCCAGCCCTAGTTGGAAGAAACTAGAGAGAAAGTTCTTCCTTTACTATCTATCCTTTCAATTTAGGAACTAACAGGGACAGAACCTATGCAGGCTGTTTAATTTATTTGGGCATGATAGTTTCCTTCATACATTCAGGGACCAGAAGTACTTCAAAAAGTTTAGGTGGAAAGTAATACGGGGCTCTCTCGATGTTCAGGATTGCAAGAGAAAAATCATTGGAATTGCATACTACTCAGAGTTTGCCCCAGTTTGGAATTCCCAGGGACGTCCTCTTTTTTGTTGAATGAGCTCAGTATCCCATTGATTAAAGCTGGTATTAATCGATGGGGCCAACTACATGGAATGTTCTGTGGTAACCTTATGGGAGACGTTAAGGGCAGAAACTAAGGACACACTGTCATTGTACAAATATTTGCAATTGGCTTCTTGGGGGTCTCTGCATTAATGGTACGGCAGAAAGAGATAATCATTGGAGGATCGGTTACAGCACCCAAAGCCAATAGCCAATAAATAAGGAAATCTCTGTTTGGTATTGGGAGCTGGTGAAGCTGATGATAAGAGATGTAAAATACCTGTCCATCTTTGGGATGGATAGCAGTCATCACAAAAACATCCCAATATTGCCAATCTTCTTCATGTCTCCTTTATTCTATTGTTAAATCAACAGCACTTAGGAAAAAACATATTTTTACCAGGCACAGAGTATATCTCAGCCCGAAGAAATAGCTAAAATTTGCTGTAGGTGCCTTACCTTGTAATTAAAGCAGGAAGGAAAAGATGGACGATATTCATATGTTCGTGTCTTGTCGAAGGGTGAGCAGCTTATGGGAGAGTGTGTTGAGAGTGATTTCTGGGATTTTTGATTCTGTTTGGGATTACCGTTTAACCTGATTTGCGCATATTGCACAGACAAAAAATGCCTGCTTTTCTATCTAATTTTGTTGGCAGCGAGGCAGATCTGTATAAACTGGCTGAAGCCCACCCCTCCACCTCTTAGGAGTTTGGTGATTATGGTGGGCAGAGTTTGTAAATTGGATTTTGGACTGTAAGAGTACCTAGAAGATGGAAGGCATTTGGACAGTGTACATTCTATGGAGAGAGAACAACCCTGACTTCCTCCGGTCTATGATTCAGCCTAACTTGCTTATGTGAGGTGGTGTACGAGGGCTCCCCCCATCCTTCATTTCTTGCACACCTCTGAATTCAGCAGTGATATTGGCAGATGACCAATTGACACCTTTTGAGTCTGTTGACATATGAGGAAAAAAAATGCACTTATGCTAGTATCCTACACTTTTGTAGTGAGTCCAGCGCTACACACGGCCACCCACTGGTACTGAAACACCCCACCACGGAAAATAATGGAGGGTTATTTCCTACTGGGTTTTATTATAGGATCCTTCATGCATTATTTTCTGTGGGTGGAGTTGCACGACCACTGGTTGGCTATGTGTAGTGCTGGATTTACAAAAGTGTAAATTACTACAAAATTGCAAATGACCATAAAAGTGCAGTTTGTGAATACCAAAAAGTAGAAAAGTTACTCAAAAAAGTATACTTACTCAAAAGTGCAGGTTATGAATATGGACCAGAATTTCTCTGCATGTTTGCACACATTCTGAGCTGTCGCGTTTTGTAAAATCTGACTTGTGATAAACTGATTGTCATAATTTAGCAAAAAATATCGTATTGCTTTTTGGTGTGTTTGATTTTAAATTAGTATTCTATTTTATTGTTAATGTTTTCAAACATCCTATCTCTTTCACATGAAAGAGCAACACAGCAGGAATTAAAGCATTCTATGGGAAGAGTGATAGTGTGGCTATGTATCATAAGGAGTAAAGTAGCCCCGCCATACATCAAAAGGATATTGCAAGTCACCACGGAGTTCCATGATCTTATAAAGGAACTCAGCCTTCTGACTTGTTCCTCTTTATAGTCACGGAACTCCTCTGTGATTTGCAATATCCTTGTAATGGGGTACTTTATTTCATATATAACTAGGCAGAAGAATATAAATGTACTATTTATAGATATTTTGCACTTTGGTCTTCATATCCCCTCTAAAAATTCACTTCTTACAATTGTAAACTGGGAGTACAATCCTATCATCTGCCAGATGTTATAATCTTTTCTTTCCACCTCTTACACATTCAGTTGTTTGTGCAGCGAACCAAATCGGTGGACTTCTCTGCTTTTAGAAGTGGGAATTTAAATTTTTGGGAGGTTTTATTTGTAAACAGATTGTCTGTATTTCCCAAGAATTTTCCATATTTTGGTTAATGTAAGAGAAAACAGTGATTTAGTGTGAAAACCGGCATGGACTTTCCTTCGCGATAATTGCAAGATATTAGAACTGAATATGTTAAGTACGGTTAGTAAATTAGCCACCCTCTCTGGCTGGGGGCAGAGAATCTTAATATGTTTTCATTTCCAAATATTCCTGATCTGCTTTGAGAACTCTGCTTTTGCAGCCCTAAAGCAATGTAAAGTCCATTAGGCAGTGGTTGCTTTAGAATGCATGAATGGCATGGCGAGAATGATACAAAGCCATGTATAATGGAGGCTGATGCGATATATATACTTTAGACTGCGATCCCTCTCTTGGGGTATATATATATATATATATATATATATATATATATATATATATATATATATATATATATATATATATATATATACACACACATATATACACGCACATATATATATATACACACATATATGTATATATATATATATATATTTACACATATATACACACATATATGTGTATATATAAATTTACACATATTTATATATATATATATATATATATATATTGTGTATATATATATATATACATACATATATATATATATATATATATATATATATATTGTGTGTATATATATATATATATATATATATATATATATATATATATATATATATATATATATATATATATATATATATATATATATATATATGTATATATATATATATATACATGGGGGCTGGCATTCATGCGTATTTTGTGTGCTTGTATTGTTGCAAAAACATTGCACTGAAATGCTGTCTAATATCTTTTACTCGCTTACAGGAAATGTAACAACTGCAGATTGGTTCTAGCAGATTTTGAATTTCTATTATTGACTGAAATATCCTTTCTATGCGGATAATCCAGGGCTTTGAATAGTACCATGACATTTCCTTTAAAAGAAAAAAAACACAAACAACATCATATATGCATTTACTGTCCCGTCCCAGTTATACATTATTTGTTCTGATCACTTTATTAACGGCATCACTTGTACTGCTTCATCCTGATAAGTCAGTCCCTGCTATATTTTTATGTACAATCTAAAAGAGAACACACTAGATACACTTCCTGGAGCTGATAATAGAATGGTCATCAAACATAGTCAAGCCAAATAAACTATATTTGAAAAGAAGTCTGTCAAATAGGATTTCCCCCACATAAATGGTGGAAATACCCATCAGTTTCTTGAAAGGAGAGAAGGAAATACGGCAGTAGAAGTGTGAGCTAAAGTGTTTTTAGGGAAGAGCAAGCAATAATGAAAATTTGCAGCCACAGGGTTTGTATACCTTTCATCTGAATTCAACCTGCAGAGCTGCCAGATGGTTAAGGCTCTGAACAATATCAAATAATGTCTGTGTAAATTGTATTAATTAAGAGAAAAGTCATGGGAACTTAGCCTGGGTAAAATCTTTATTACTTAAGTGTAATCTTACCTAGACCCTAATTAATACGTTCTGCGTAATGTTTGTTTTCTCCCCTTTTTGCTTTTTAGGTCTCGTGGTGTTGCAGTGCGAAGCACTGCCGCCACGAGTCTTATAGCTGCTGTCTGTGCCTCCAAGGGAGGCAGAGCTACCTACGGACCTGTGCACGAGCCGATTATACTATGGTCACGAGCTGATTCAGGTCTGTGAACGCGCTTCACAGTGGATCAGCTCGCGCTCCACAGTAGATCGGCTTGTGCGCGTTAATGAATGTGGAGCACCTCAGGCGCCCAAGAAACAATTATCACAGCATGAGACCCCACTTATAACAGCAGGTCAACAGGCGCCCCAGGCTGCTGGAGCACTCAACTATAATGCGCAGTTGAGTGCTCCAGCAGCGTGGGGGCCTCTCAGCATGCTGTGATAATTAGTTTACTTTGGGGCCTCATGTTGTGATAATGCTCACTTTCAGTGTTGTGATCGGGAGCTGGGTATTACTGGTTGGACTAGCGACTGCTAATTTATTTTATATAATAGGGTCCAGCCTACCCCATATGAACCTAACTCCTTAGTTTTATAAAATTACTACCAGGAAACAACATCCCAACTGAGAGATGGACTATTTGGCCGATTCAGAAGCTCGAGAACCAAGGTTGAGTCTGGCACGAGGAGGCTCAAAGCTTCAAATGTTTTTTTGTTTTTTTAAAGGATGCATTTCAACGTAGACATTTGAACATGCACAGGACTTCACCACTTGTCATGTAGGTTCGCGCCAAGGGAATGCTCCCTTACTGTGCATTGCCTGTTGGCTCCTCGGCTCTGGGTTGTGTTCTTGCTGCATCCAGTGAGGACTGGGAGCTGTTTCATTCCAGTGTTGCAGTATGGCAGGTTATGGAGCAAGATTGCAGCCTCCCACGGCTGCTGTACACCAGTGGAGGTGGTGCCAGGAGGCTTCATTGGTGTCTGGTTTAACCTATGTTGCCCATATTCCGCGTTCTCTGCTTGGCGGGTGCAGCGATGGCGAGGCAAGCTGTGGCTATCTCTAGGGGCGTTTTGGTACCTGCAGGTGTGATGTCCAATTGTATGTGTGCAGCAGATGTGAGCAGCCAGGAGCTTTGCTTACTGGTGCAGCGCTTGTTGACTTTTATTACAGTGTACAATTTATCTTCCTTGCTTTATTTAAGGCAGTGAGATGGGCTCCAGGCGTGTGTTCTCCAAATATTGTCTTGATGAGCTGAGATCTGAAAGGGGGCGATGACATAGGATTGGACGAGTGCACTGAACTCTCTGATTTTAGGATTGGGAGGGGGCAGGAGATGGATCTTCTTAATGAGTTTTTCAGTGCTACATCTATGTAAAGTTTCAGCAGGTAAAATAGGAAGATGCTGCATTTGCATATTTTTCCTGTTAGCAGATGTTGGTTCATTATAAAGTTGTAAATACTGGATTCATTGAAAAGTCGAGTTTTTTTGCACCCTGCGAGCAAGAGGAATTGGTGACATGAGGACGTGTGTAGCGGTTGAACAAGTCACATTTGCATAGAACATGTGCTAAACAAGTGCACTTAGTGGAACGTAAATGGGACAAAAAATTATCTAGTGGTGAACATATAATTTGGCACCTTATTTGCACACTGTGGAACTAAGAGACATGAGCTCTGATCCTGAGTTCCCCGCTCAAACAAAATGTGTGATCTTGAGAATAACGTCGGCTAAGAGGCATAAGGTGAGCACTAGAAGAATATTGCTTTTTCATGGATACTACCAGGAAATATAACAATGAAGAAAAAGTAAGAAGAATGATCAATTGCAGATCCTACCTTTTTAAATTTGGGAAAATTTGCCCGCGTGTTGGAACCTTGCTGGAACTTGCACTGGTTGGCTGTGGACCTACTGATGCCATGTGCATGGATGCCTTGGTCAAGGGTCCATCGGAGAGATTGCGTGTGGTCTGTCCTATCTCCTCCACCACTACTTCCCCTGGCATTTCCTGACTGTTCTTCGTGTCATGTCCTATGTGAGGGTTGCGCCTTCAGATTTTTTTAGGGTCCTGCTTTGTTACAGGCTCCGCTTAAAATTCAGATACGAAAAACACCTGCATTTCGGAGGGCTATAAAAACCTATTTAAAGTATTTTGTTGCCCCTAGTTTTATCAATATCATGATTTTATTCTGTTATGAGTCGATTTTACTGCACTAATCTATCGCCATTTTGTCAAGGAGTGTCACACGTGGTGATTTACGAATAGGACACACATTAATTTAGAAGAAGAGTATGGTACCCTAATGTATGCGGCGAGAGGTGTGTGCCGCATTGCAGTGTTTGGTACCACATATCGTTCTTAATCTTCATTACCATCACTTTGTTTATCTACCGAAAAGACTGGAAGTGTGCTAACAAATGTTAAGCATAACATACACAATGTTCCTGCATTTGCCTGAACACACATTTTCAAGGCGATGATGAGATATGCTCAATTAAACAGAAATCTGGTTAACTTAAAATATGTACTATGAAATACTTTAGTTTTCATCACCTTTGTGCACTGCAGACAAGGGTAAACAAGGACTGCCAAAGCAAATAGGTAAGGCTTGCATTTTGAGTCCTGAATAAAACTTTTCAAAAAAACGTTAAAAAGATAACAACACATTTTCTTTGTTTTCTGTAAACCAGAGGTCTCAAACTTTTTCTGTAGTAAGAGCTACTTATGTTTAATAAAAATCTGCCCAAGGTTCTAATATTATTAATAGTGTAATAGTGGCAATTTCAGAAAAGACTACATTAATGAACACTGTACGCAGGATTGCTAGCAGTGATCACCTCACTGCTCCAGGCACAGTTGCCGGCAGTAGTGTAACAAGCCTTTGCAATGCAAAAGGTCTCGCATTTACGTGAGTTTAAGCTATCGGCATTCTAAATAACAATGCCTTTTATTTATGTTTTAAAAACGGAAACAAAAATAAAAGGCATTGTCATTTACCATGTCAATAGCGCAAACTCACGTAAATGCGAGACCTATTGCATTGCAAATGCTTGTTTATATACTTTTTGAACACGGGAATCTGGAATGTGCAGAATATGCTTTGTGGCAATCTTAAACCTGGAAATGTACAATTGCAGCATGAGTTGGCAACGTTCCCCACTTTATACTATTAGAAGCTGTAAGGAAAATACGTTGAGCAAGTCTCTTTGATTTTTATATACGAGGATATATTTCACATTCAGTTTTCATGCGGATGAGAGTTCAAGCATATTTCGTGTCAATGCATGAAATAAAATGTATGCACATTTCACATCATTCAAAACAAAAAAAATGTCCTGGGACTAGTCTAGTAATGGTATAAACAATAGCAGAGGGGGCAGGGGTCAACGTGTCTCTTCATGGTGCAACTCACTTATTTTGATGGGTGGCTGGTACTTCTTAGCAGAGTGGCATGCCATACAAAAAACAAAATAGTAGTCAAGTCTAGTCAAATAACTCTATTCAATTCATTAGAATCATAAAAGTTTGGCTTACATACTGAAAATACTTAAATATCCATAAGAAAACTTGTGCAAAAATAAGACGCATAGGACATATATAGACTCAAGGTCTAACATTTTAAAACAATGTACACTTTGCCTAACTTAAAAAGCATATCCTCCTCCATGGATCTTGCTCCCCCAGCACAAGATCTATGTTAATAAAATTAATACATCCTATCATTTTCCAGCATGTCAATACAAGATAAAAAAACTGTAAAATCACTTAAAACTTAATTTCCTTTTACAATTCATAGCGTTTTCTAATTGATAATGCAGTTCTAATGAAGTTAAGCACAGCGCTACAGATAGCAGCAGTTGATAATGATTGTAAATAATTAAAACCCTCCTGGTAAAAACAGGGACAGATTTCACGCAAAACAGTCTTAAAAAACCATGCCCTTAGATCTTTGTAGAGAGTGCAAAACAACATAAAGTGCATAGTGCTTTGTTTAGCTAAATTATTACAAGGACAGGGAGTCAGTCTCTCACACGAACTTGCCTGTTTGGGAGAAGCCACAAGAAAGTGCAGCGTGCAGAGATGAAATCTAGCCATGAGGAAACGCGATTGTACATGCGTAGTGAAAGACAAATAAAATTGCTGATGGTTTAGGCACCCATCTACACAGTTTTGTATTCCGCGATCCAGATTAGACATACTTAATGCAGCATAATATACATTTTTTTAACAATCAATTTCATGTTAGATTGAATGCTTTTGGGATTATCATTATAGTGCCCTAAGCCAATCTTGTTAAAATTATCTTTGACGTAACAAAGCCAGGGGATAGCCAAAGCCTTTTCAAGGTTCATACAGTCTCTAAGAACGCTCCTTGAGAAAAATAGGTCCTCTGAGTCCAAACTGTTTCCCATAGAATCATTGGGGTGATATCTATTCTATATTCTACAAAATCCATCTCCACTTCCGAGTGACAAAAATGTGTAGGAGAATTGATAGGAATCATCAACAGTTTAAAAGAAAATGTATTTTCCAAAATGTGTTTCTGGGTACTTTTATGATGTCTCCATACTCCCTAGGTAGCTACTGACAGGCATTCTGATTTGTATAGGGTTATCATTTCTGCTATCGGCTTATGTCCCAGCTTGCAGGAAAAGCAGAACAGCCCCTCTACTATTCTGCTAGTGTGTTGGACCCTAGCCACAATCAGGTGGTCCCAATTCATTTTGGTATTAAAAACATTCCCTAAATAAGTAACATTGGACACCTTATCAATGATCTTTTCCTTCACAACAAATGTCCTTGTTTTTGTTTGGTTAGGACCGCATACCATAATAAAATATTTACTGAAATTTACTTTTAGGTCCAATGCCATCATAAAGTCAGTAAAAGCATTCAAGGCTTTATGGAGGTTATTGGCCGTTAAAGAACATCACAACCTTGTCATCAGCATATGACAATAATGGAACCAGTTTGCCTCCTATGCTGGGAAAATCTAGTTGCTGCTCTAACAAAAACTACCCCAAACCATTTGTATATAAAAGGAATAAAAAAAGGGGCCAGAATTCAACCCTGGCGAAACCTCTCTGTAGAGACAATGGGCCTAGTCTCCTCTCCCCCAGGACCAAAACGGATGGCAACTGTAGTAGACACATGCAAACAGCGCAGCAATGTAATAAGAGCTTCCTCAAAGCCCATTTTTTCCATTAGTGTCCACAACTTCCCCCGATTTACTGTGTCAAAAGCACTGGATAAGTCCATGAAGGCCAGGTGGCCTTCTTGTACTTACCCTTAATAAGAGGCAAGTTGAGGCACTGTTCATTTGTTCCCATACCCCCCCCAGAAGCCATATTGTGTATTAGATATGAGTCCAGAGGCATTAGCTCATGACTCCAGGAGTACAAGAATTACCCTCCCAGGAATTTGCATGTGGCGTCAATTAAAGAAATAGGCATGTAGCATACAGGGTCATTCCTGTTGCCTTTTTTATAGATCTGTACCACTTCTGCCTCTTTCCATGATGAAGGAATATGACACACTATTATTGCTTTGAAGACGTTAACCATCAGGGGTGCCCATAATTGAGGATTGCATTTAAACAAGTCCAAGGGTACCCCATCAGGACCTAGGGCTTTCAAGGGGATACCTTTTGCTAGAGCATACTCAGCCTCACATACAGTCAGGGAAGAGCAAAGTTGGTGTGCAGTTTGTAAATTAGTTACTATTTCATCTCTTTGCTCATGTGGTGAAATGCCATTTGGGTTGAATAAGTTTGAGAAATGGGATACCCAAATTTCCCCCGGTATTGGCAAATCCATACTCCTTGTGTCAATTGAAAAAAGGGGACGATTTATGCCTTCCCAAAAACTCTTGGAATCCTTAAGAATACTAGCTTTTTCAAGGTCTTCCCGGGCTAGTTAAAATGAAAATCGTTGATTCAAATAAATGATCCAAAATCTAAGACTAGGAATGCCATCTCAATAAAAAGTAGTCTAGATCGATTTTCGGGTATTGACAACAAATTGTGCATGGACAAATTGCTCGTGCTATAAATTTCATTAGAGAGTATTTGCATATATTCTGATCAACAAGTTCACCCTTACTAAATTTACACCGAATCTGGGTTGCAGAATAGTATCAAACCAAAATTCTTCTTACAATAAACTGCAGTATTATGTAACACACTGGAAATTACATAGCAAGTAACTTTAGGTCCAATCCATACTTACCAAATGACCCCTTCTAGCAGGAGACTACTGATTTTTAAATATAATAATGGCTTTATTTTAGCTGTCTCACGCCTAAAACAGACGCTGGCGGCCATGCAAATAGCAAGGAAACCTCACTATGTACTCGGCTGCTGGCTAAATAGAAGAAATGATGTACTATTTGGCCATTAGACAATTAGCAGTTAGTATGCACAATTTGGCCAGTGTTCATACAAATAGCAGATAACTACACCCATCTACTGTCTAAACAGCTGAAATGATGCATTATTGTGCTTAACGCAGATCTCAACAGGCACATACCTCCATGTAGAACTGCCACCATGGAGTGAACACAATTGATACCCATCTCCTTATGCAAGGTAGTACTAAAATTGGCTTAAATGCAATTTGCACCCACACAGAACTAACCAATAGGTCTTAAGGACTAAATAGCCATCAAAGAGAATATTTCAACGTCCCACGTTAATTAGGAAGACATGGCACCCAATGGAATTCAATTGTACTAAGAATCATGACACAGGACATAGGAGGGCCATGATGGAGCTTCCATGTACTTTAGAAATGCTCTTGTGTGGCCGATCACTTCAATTAATAATCAAAGATGGGCATTGCTCCGCACGGCGGTCTACTGCATCCACAGTCAGCATGCCAACACTTGATAGTCCCTGTTTCAGTGGACTACTGGAGGAGTGAATGACCCCCTGAGCCTCAGATTCCAGAGACCTTGTCATTAGTTATGTGTCAAAACCAGCTACTCAACAGCTGTGATTTCGGCCTTCAACACATTTTTAAAGGATTAGATTAAATCAATTACTATAAGCTATGAATGTAGCCTTCTTAGGGTCATTCAACATATGAATTTACAGTCCTGAAGATGGTCTAGCAGATGCCTTCACTATATAGTCAGAAACATCAACATTTACACCTATTTCCTCTGTGCATTCTTTCACTAAAGGATTTGTTTTCTGTATAATCAGTCACTATTTTCCTTTTGTACACATCGTTTGGAATAGGTGACCGCATTAGTGACAATGCGACAGCTACAGCAACAAAACATTTCTAAATCTCAGTCACTTTGTGTTGATATATGTTTATATATAAATAGAATTTGTGTTCCCTTTAATATTGCTGCAATATAAATTTATGTTTTAAGAAGCATACACCTGTTTGAAGTATTTTTTTGCAGATCTGTTCACGTTTAAATAAGTAATTCAGCTTTGGAAATACCTTTCTGTAAGCTACTGTATGGAGCTTACCACTGATCATTGCCTAAAACATGAAAATAAGTAGAGAAGAGAATCCCTTGTAGACACGTTTACCCGTTTATATGTTAATTACCCAAGCCTCCAAAGGTCTATTGGGTTTCACACTTTTCTCTTTACTTGAATTCAGCAAAGGCCCTTCCGTATGAAACCCAAAATGAGTAGAGCCTTTAAAAAATTATCAAAAGGAGGATCATGGACATTAAACAGCAATGTAGTGTCACAAGTGTATGTAATGTAATGTGAGGTTGATTTGTAAAGCGTTGCTTGTCACCCGTGAGGGTATTCAGGCACTGAGTAGGTGAGAGGAAGCATGTGGTGAGGCTGGGACTGTGTACAGGCAGTGTTGATGGTCACGCAAGAAGACTAATTGAAAAGTCAGGTCTTCAGCTTCTTGTAGAATTCAAGAAGTAAGGAAGAGGCCCTGATGTGCTTGAGGTGGTCATTCCTCGATCAGTTGGCTTGGTAGGAGAATGATCGTCCTCCCATTCTGCTTCTGTGGCTGCGGGGTGTGTGTGCAAGTGAGAGTGATTCTGGGCAAAGATATCTGGTGGGTTGGTGCAAGTGAAGCCCTTGATGTGGGTCCCATGTTATGTGGTGACTTGAATGTGTATGTGAAAAGTTTTAACTGGCAGCACTTCTTTATGGGGAACTAGTGGAGCTCTCGGAGGAGTGGTGTGGTGTGGTGTGGTGTAGTGTGGTCAGGGTTCAGCACGGGAGGTCGAGGATGATTCTGCTGGTGGCCTTTTGGCTGGTTTGAAGTCTGTGAAGAAGATGGGTTGGGATGCCAACACACAGTGCATTGCTGTAGTCCAATCTGCTTGTGATTAGGATCTGCATGATGGTGCATCTGGTGGGAGCCTCTTGAAGATTTTACCTAACATGTGGAGGATGTGGAAGCATGAGGAGGTGACGGTGTTGACCTGGATTTAATCCTGAGGTTGGTGTCCATGATGAGGCCTGGGTTTGTAGCTTGGTCGTTTGGGGTAGGTGTGGGTCCCAGTTTGGCAGGCCACTAGGTGGACTTTCAAGGAGAGCTCCTATTCCCGAACATAAGCGCTTCAGTTTTGTCGGTGTTGAACTTGAGGCAGTTTTCTCTTATCTGATTGACCATGATTTTTGAAGTTTGTCTTGGTGGTGACAGGGTCATCTGATAAGAAAAGATTAGCTAGGTGTCATCAGCATAGGAGATGATGTTGATTCCATGGGATCTGATGATGTTAGCCAGAGGAGTAATGTACATGTTGAAAAGTGTGGGGATGAGTGATCATTCCCACACTTTTATGTGTGAGGACTCCGCGGATTAGGTCCTTGGGTTCTGATGCGAATGGCATGAGCCAGGCTCACTGAGTTCCTCAGTGAGGGAGGAGGCTATCCATTTGAGAGATGGCTCTTGTATTCCCGCTGTGTGAAGTTTAGCAATGAGTATGGGGTAGGAGGCAGTGTCAAACGTAGCCAAGAAGTTAAGGAGGATGAGGGTGGCTGCCTGTCCACAGTCAAGGATGGTGCATATGTCATCAGTGGAAGTGATATGGGCAGTTTAAATGCTGTGATTGTTTCAGAATCCTGATCGTACAGGAGTCTGTGGTGTTCTGGGTGGGCAAAGAGTTTTCTTTTGATGATCTTCTCAATGACTTTGGCTGGGAAGGGGGGCAGCAAAGATGTGTCAGTAGTTGCTGGGTACTTCGGGGTCGCCTAAGGGTTTTTGTGGAAGGAAGAGGCTGCAAAGTGTTTCCAGCTATCTAGGAAGGTGGTTGTCTTGAGATGTTGATGATGGAAGTGAATGCAGATCTGATCATTGCTCTTCCCAGCAGCAAGGTGGAGGAACACGATTGGCAGAACCCGTCAGCGGGCAAAAACTAACAGAAGAGACCAAGATGAAAAACAGAGCAGTAAGAGGAGCAAAAGATGCAAAACTGGGCATTTAGAGGAACAAAGGATGCAAAAAGGAGCAGTTACACAAAGTCAGGGTGTAGATAGACGAGGTGGTACAAATAAAGCGAGAGAAGTTATCGAGTTTGAGCAGAACGTGCATCTAACGGGAAAAACATCAAGAGACAGACACCAACACGACTCAGAAGGGCAAGGCGATGTCAATGTCGCATTGAAGCAGAAGAGAGATGTCTGTACATCCACTCAATGGGGGTCGCACTGCTGACTTAATTAAGGTGGACCTTGGAAAGTGGGAGAAGCGCAGGGCGGTGGGTGGGCTCAGCAAGGGCAGGAAAGTTTGGGGGGAGAGCAGAAAGTCCAGCAGGAGCATCCAGGTGGGAAAACGAGATCGGTGGAGCAAGTTGAGTGGGGCAAAAACTGACAGAAGAGACCATGATGCAAAGCGGAGCAGTACGTGGAGCAACAGATGCAAAAGTGAAAACAAAAACATTTTAAAAATATGCATTAAAAGCAAACTCATTATTCCAAATACTCTCAGACTGCAGGAAGGAATCTCTCTGTGCCAAAACCTGAAGCTCCTGAAGCAGGTTTGATTTCCATTTTTATTTTAATTTTATACCACCAAAATGTATTTATTTCAATTTTCTTTTTTATTAGTTAACAAGCTAACTTAATTCATGAACTTCCTTTTGAACATATTTTTGTACATTTGTGTATGCACTTATTTCAAATGCTTTGCACACTTTACTGCACCACCGTTATAAGATTATCAGCACCCTGCCATTGCCTGGTGTCCCTTTTTTGTTCATGTCCAGCTAAATCAAGACCTCCTTCACTGTATTTGTTAAATATTGAAGTTTTAGAAATGAAGATTCACCCACATGCTAAATAACAGAGATTATGTGCTATTTTGCCAGCTGCTGGGTATTTCAGAAATTATATACTATTTGGGCAATTTCCATTTTGCAAATGTTTTCCTCTCACTAATGTACATTTATCTCATTTCAGGGGTGTACAAAATATTCTGTATGTGGTGTAATACTGGTGCCTTCTGAATTTTATGGCTATCATCGCAGTGGGCATATCATTTTTTGATAGAGTTAACGTCATTGCATCCCCTTACAGTAGGATGCCAGGCAAATGAGATGCTTGCAGAAGTAATATGGAGCCATGGTACAGAGAGGCAATATGGAAAAGAGTCAAAAACCCTGATACCCAGCTGAACAATCAATCAATCAATCAATCAGTGACACTTATAAAGCGCGCTACATACCCATAGGGTCTCAAGGCGCTGGGGGGGGGGGGGTGCCGCTACTGCTCGAACAGCCAGAACAATCACCTCTATGCCAGAAAAACTATTTATTAAGAGTAAACATCAACATTGGCTCACAGTTGTAGCATTTAAATCAAAACAAACAATACATACAGGACTTATAACTAGTACCAAAGTAGTATATATTAGAATCAAAGTGATCATATCACCCAATGACACAGTTTAATCTTCACATGTTAATCACATTTAATAAACTTGAACCTAGATGTTCAGTTCTCAGGTAAATCACACGGTAAAGCTTACAAAGTGAAAACATGTGTGTAAACCATATGGGGGATGTTGGTCTGGTTGATGTGGTGAAAGTAGTGTATGCATCAAAGTCCAATAACAATAAAGTAGAGATGGAAGGTATAGCTACCGAACAGAAAGATACAATTAAAATGTTGGACAGAGAGGTTTCTAATGAAATAGAGATAACGGAAAAAGGAGAGGGGAAGAAAGCTGGTACCAAAAATATAAAACTTTAGGAAAATTCATACTTTCTGAATATAGCCAAAGGTTGTACAGGGAAAGAGATAAGAAAGGCAATCAGGTGGCCTGGCTTCTCAGGACCTAAATGTTCTGGGAATATTGAATCCCTATGGGTGGGGAACACCACTCAAAAAAAGCATCACCAATGCCTTATGTTATTACCTGAAGTAGTTAAATTTCCAGCAGCCAATTCTCAGTGAGAAACAGGTTCAGGAGGTAATAAAGAAGAGTGATATATCAAACCTCTCCTAAGCAAAGAAATATCGTTTAGAGGTATGACTGTAATGACATTTAAGTGCATAATAAGACCTGATGGTTGTTAAAACATCTGGTAGTTGGAGACTCCTGAAAGAATTCTATCTGTTGTACTCTGTCCTATTGGCTGACTAACTGCTTGAGGTCTACATTGAGGCTAGGAATTGTGAATATAGTTCTCCAAAATAATGATAGCTATGATATCCATCATCCCAAAGCCAGGGAGAGATTTGCAGATAAAAGCGGACGGGAACAGAAACATCAGGTGAATTGTAATTAGAAAGAAAAATCCAAAAGCGGACTCCTATCTTGGTTGCTCTGGTTATGGAGTGGCTGGCTGCATGGTAAATGAAATATTTATAGACCGTTTAGAGGAGCACCAGAAAACATACACTATCTGCATATGCAGAAGATGGGCTTATTTACTTGAAAAAGCCTGCTAAGTCAGCCCCTCTCCCTCTTGAAGGAAAATCACAGGGTGGATTTTGTATCACGTTTGACTTAGTGGGACAAGTTGATACTGTTCTCAACGTGTCAAAATACTTTTATTTGATTTAATTAAAAATCATAAAAGGGTATACAAACGACCATAGTACATTGTAAATTCGGTTAGAATTTTTGACAGTACAAGAATTACCTAAGTGACACAATCAAGTACTTGAACAGTCGTCGATAGTTAGATTTAAAAATGCTCAGATTGTACAATACAATAAAATATTATTATAAAAGTTTATGAACAATAAAATAAGAGATAGCGGAGCAGTGCTATTAGGCAGGCCGTTCAGTTCTGGACTGCTCCAGTTAGTTTGTTTGTATTTTTTTTGTCCATTTCTTTTGCCGCCGTTTTCCAGAACGTTATAGCTCTACAAGATTGTTGAATTGACAAGCCTCCGAGACATTGTATGACTGCCCCTCTACATGCCCTTGTTTGTGCTTTCCTCAGTAACTCACGATGCAGTGTTTTTCTGATTTCTAGTAGTGAGGGTCAAATGCATAGAATGTGTAGCAGTGGCTCTTCTCCTTGTCTGCAGAGCCGGCATTCCTTGGTCGGCCAGCTACATTTCTATTTCATAGTTAAGTCTTCCGTAGGGAAAGAGCCCAGCCGCAGCAGCGTCAGGTAGTGCTTTTTGTGCTGGGAAAAGTGCTTGACTAAGTAAGCTTGGGGCTTCAGCGATTGATACGATTGTATCACTTCCCATGTATGAATTTTCCTGGCGAAGGTAGTTTTGTCCTTTAATAACGACAACCCGTTTAATTGTGTCATTGGCTGCAGTTTTGAATCGGAAGTAGGTGGTGATTGTGTGCCATGCCTCCTCAAGCTGTAAGGCCAGGAGGGAATATTTTAGGATGGTAAAAATTGAATTCTGTAGCCTTGCAGGCTTGCTTTTCTATCTCTTCCCAACAGAAGTGGGCCAGAGTGTTGTGTTCAGCTTCCCTCACCCACCAGTAATATTTGGCCACTGCCCCTTGTCTCGCAGGTATCTGATTTTTCAGACCGTATTCCAGTCGAATTTGAGCCTGAGAGATGTGTTTGGGAATTGAAAACAGTCTCTTAAAAAGACTGGATTGTGCTAGGTTTAGGACAGTGGCATCTTTTGTTTTCAGGATTTCCGACCCGTAGAATATCGAGGGAAGGAATTTAGCAGTGATTACTTTAAGGAGATGTCCTGTTGAGAAACCTGTTAGCTTCTTCTGAACAGTTTTAAAAGCGAAGAGGAGTTGTTTCGCTTTCATTTTTCCTTGATCTAGTTGTGACTTAAAATTGAGATTATGATCAAGATGAAACCCCAGGTATTTATACGAGTCCACCTGGGATATTGGTTTTGCATCTAGCTTCCAGGTAAATTTACCTTTTTTTCCTGTTTTTATGATGTTTTGAAAAGCATAGCACCTTTGTTTTTTGTTGATTATTTGAAAGTTGGGCGGAAGTAAGGAAGGAGCCTAGTTGAGATATCAATCGCTGTAGGCCTATAGGTGTTTGGGCTAGGAGTACTAAGTCATCCGCGTATTGGAGGCTTGGTATCGATGTTTTGCTCAGTTTTGGGGGGTCCGTTTGTGTGAGTTGCAGGTACTTCTCAAGGTCTTCAGTATAGATGTTAAATAGGCAGAGAGCCAGAACGCACCCCTGTTTTAGTCCATTGGATGTTTGAATCTTTTTGGTTACTGCGCGCCCATCACATTTCTTAATTTGGACCCACGAGTACAAGTTGATTATGGTCTCCACTAATTTGGTGGGTGCCCCACAACTTGGCATTTTGGCCCATAACTTTGCCCTCAACGTTGTCCAATGCTGCTTTGAGCTCAATAAAGCATGCATACAAGGTGCGGGATTTTGCATAAGCTTGATTGGCTAGAAGAGTTACAGCGGAGATGTTTGTAAGTGTGACCATTGCTGCCCAAAATCCTGTGTGTGTGTATGGCATCAAGTTTGTTTGATCAACCCAATTCTCTAGGTCTAGCAACAAATTTGATGCATATATCTTAGCCTCAACATCGATTAGGGCCATCATTCTGAAGTTGGAAGGGTCGGAGCGAGGGCCTGATTTGTATATGGGTTTTATAATGCTTCCTCGCCAAGAGTCTGGAATTGAGCCAGTTGCAAGAGCGTGTGTAAAGCGCGGGTGAGAATACTGCTCCAAAACTATGGATCCTGCTGAAATAGAGCGTTTGGCAGACCGTTGGGACCTGGGGCTCCCTCATATCTTAGATTTTGTATGGTCTTGCTGACCTGATCTTGCGAGAACTGGCTGACAAGTACCTGTGAGCATGACTTGGCTGGATCCGCAGCTGTTCCTGCTTGGATGTCCCCATTCTCAGGTTGCATCCCATGGATTGTGGGACCTGGGGTGGAAGTTACATTATACGTTTGATCGATATGAGCTCTCCAGGTGTCCTCCATTATATCCGTGTTGAAATGTCGGTTCTGGCCATTTGACAGCTGGCTAATTATACCCCAAAAGAGTCTGGATTCTCCTTTCTTGCTGGCATGGAGGAGTTTCACCCACATGAGTTCTCTGTGATCGCGCCTGGCCACCTGATGTTCATTTTGAAGTCCTTTCTAGTTTTTGCTATTAAGGATAAGGTCTCTAGGGTGGATTCTTGACTACAGGTTCTTAGATGTCTTAAATATGTATTCAGTTGTTTTTTTCCTGTTTCCTTAGGCTGTTTGTGAACCATGCTGCCCCAAATGAGCCTCCTATCGCATTGCCCTGTCTTGGGAATTCTTTGTCTAGTTTGAAAGCGAAGGATTCTCAGGCCTCTATACATGATTATTCATGTTCAAAACTCTCCAAGAGAGTGGTGCATATACCCATTACATCACTGATATCACTGATAGTTTCCTTTTTCCAGTTAAAACATTGACATTGTGGACACATCATCTTATTTGTTATTGGTCTTGGCTTATTTATGAGTAGTTTGAAAGTTTGTGGTAAGTGATCACTTTCTGCTCTGTCTTGTATTTGAAAATTTGAGATGTATGGTAGAATATCGTAATCCGTAAAGGTGTAATTGATGAGTGAGCCTTTTTTTGTGTGACCCTTGTACAGGCTGGAGTATTTTTGATCAGACCTCGTGTGTTCAGCACGCATATTGAGAGTTCTTCCAACAGTGCTGTGCATCTATTACCGTGTAAATCACGTAGTTTGATGGTTTGTGGGTGGCCTATTATGCTTTTATCAGTTCTATGTACTGGGTTCATATTGAAATCTCCCGACAATATGATATTAGCAAGCGGGTGAGCAAGTTTGAGAATATCTAGTGTAGCACATAATTTCACAACTCTTGACCTCTTTTGTTCAGATGTGGGATGGATATAAACATTCAATATTAACAAGCTGCAGGAGGGTGACACAACTATTTTGATGCATACCATCCAGGTTGAGTCAAGATCTAGGACGGCAACATGCCATGGGATGTTGTTCAAAACAAAGGTGGAGAGTCCTCCTTTTGGTCTTCTGTGTTTGGAGGCTCTCTTAGCCGGATTTAGATGTTTCTTGAATCCTGCTATTGGTGTGAAATTTGGCTGCCATGTTTCTTGGAGGAGAAGTAGATCCTATTGATTGATGAATTCCATAAAATCAGGGTCTTCGAGTTTTGCACTTAGGCCGTTCACATACCAGGAGCAGAGATCACAGCCATGGTTCGAATTTGAGGCTTTGGAAGATTTTGTTCATGTCATGGCAATGCTGATATTCATCTACCTGGTACCTGAAGACTTGACTGATTCTGAATGGGGAAAGGTGATGGTAATTTTTCTTGCAGTTTGGGCTATACCCTTTATTGGGCTGTGATTTTCTGGGCCTTTGGCTCATCTTAGCAAGCCCTCTGTCTGGTTGGGTGGTTGCAGTGGGCTTGGATAGCAATTGAGAGCAGTCTTTTTTACCTCGATGCCCCATTTGGCGAGTGAGTCCTGTTGCTGCAAAATCTGCTCGATAATGTAGCTATCAAGGAAGGTGACTGTGGTGATCTCTTGAACGATTGGGTTGGAATGTGGTCTGAAGTCTATGGTTTCTAAGTTACTGGTGTTATTGTGACTCAAAGGTGGAAGGGCTTTAAAACTTTCAATAGTGAGCTTCTGTTGAGGATGTCATGAGGTCCCCTTGAAATGTAATGGGGAATGAAATCCAGCTTCTGATTGCGATTGGGGAGGACTGACCCTCTTTCATTGACCAAACTCTAATTGGATTGCAGATCAGCCATGATTTGCTCTGAGTCTGTTAAAGACAGGATCTGATGATTACTTGTGCGATTTTGTGATAAAATGTCATTACCTGTGATGGGGATCGCTACACTTCTTCCCTGACGGGTAGTGTTTGTTGTTTCTGAGTTTGAACTCTCTTCTCTTTCTGTTAAGTTAGACCCGATGACCTCCTTCAAGCTGTTTGTTATAGTTTATTTTGTGTTTTTATTTACATTGAGCTTCTTAGTTTATGTCGCCTGAGTTATGAGATGCTGTTTTCCCTTCCGCTCAACCGGCTTGAATATTACGTAAACCTTTGAGGGGGAAGTTTTTTCCGTTGTGTGTGAATTTTGGGTGCTACGGGCAATAAATGATTTGGTCGGTGGAGTCAGGTGGACCTCAGTAATTGCGGCTTCCCCTAAAATTGATGTAGTGGTGTCTACACTTTGAGTCCTATCGGGCACGATTGTGGTGCTGATTACCTTTGTTGACTGCCCGATTTGTTTACGTTTTCTAGCCTTCCTCAGACGTTTTCTCTCCCACTTGGATAATGGGGTTATTGCTTTTGATTGATTTACTGAAGGCTGACTGCTGTTAAACTTGGGTACAATTTGGCCAGGACGCACGTGGGTCCCGCTCCATTTGGTAGTTGAGGTGTATCTATACTTGCTTGGGTTTGTGCTGTGGTGGACTCAGTTGCTCTATCATTATGGGCCCTCAGAGTGTTGAGGCACTCCTGGACCTCTTCCCTCATTGATTCTTTTGCTTTCTTGATTGATGGTGCGATCTTCATTGGCACGCTTCTGACGACCCCCAATATTTCCGTAATTAGGGTTGGAACTGTTGCCAATTGGTCTATTATTTGGGTGCAGTGGCAATGGCATGCTTGGTATGTTGTTTCACGACCTTGCTGGGCCCTCATGATCAGCTCGTTGAGATTTTGCAACTTTTCTTCGACTCCCTGGACATAGTTTGCTAAAATGTTTAGAATGTCAACTTGTGTGTCTAACTTGTCAGCATGGTAGTTCATCGCTTTGCCGATGGGGTGCAAGGTGTTTAGCAGGTGCTGCCAAACTGAAGATGGAGGTTGACTGTGTGATCCTTCTAAGGGTGAACTGACATGTAGTTCTTGATAAAATAGCCTATCCAGGGTTGGAAAGTCCGGAGTGCCCAAGATCTTTCCGGGCTAAACCTTATTTTGTGACAGTGACGGCATGGGAGATATTTCCAGGATGTTGAACGTGAACGAGTTATCATCGTGTTGGCTGAGGTTTGGCATCATCTGCCTGGATAGATGTACCTTTTGTGGTGAAATGATTCAAAAACTGGATTTATCTTGTTTTTTGCAGTTGTTGAAAGTTATTTTTGTCAAACCAGAGTCATCTAAAGATTGGAAGGCTGACAGCTCATCTGTGTGTGTATTTCCAAGGGGATTTGCTGTGTTTGTACTTTTCTGAGGAATTGGGAGTGCCTCCTGATTACCAGATATATTTTGTTGTTGTTCCTGTAATTGTGTTTTTAAGGTGGACGGATGTCTGTATATTTGTGCCTCTTTTACTTGCAGGATACTGCGCTGGTCGCTGTGCAAAGGGTTTTGAGATGCGGTTTTGATGTCTGTAGATCGAAAACTTCTTTTTCTTTGTAGTGAATTGAGGGTCTGGATGCATGACCCACGGTACATCCATTTCCTTCTCACCCCTAATGGGGCTACTTGCATCGGAGGAGATTTGTATCCGCTCACTTCTGGGGGTCGACGAGGTTCTTACTAGAATTCATAAACTTAGGAAAGTTGAAGAAATGAGGGTCATTACTGTCAGTGCAGCCCCTGCTTTGCTCAGTAGATTTGATGGCTGCTTTTAGGAAGTCAGTAATCAGTGCACGTTTGCTTCTATTTGGACATGAAATGTGCCTAAGGGGTGCTGATGGAGTGACGATCTTGACGCCTGTTTTGTAGCCCGTGGGGCGGACTCTGTGACCTTTTTGCTAGTAGCTGCCTTGTCACTTTCCGCTCCTGTGGTGACCGTTTTTGCTGTAGCTGTTGCTTTGGCTGTAGCTATGGCTGTGTGTGTGACCCCCACTTTGGACCTCAGTTCTCTGTTTGTGGGCCTTGACCCTACTTGGTTCACCCCCTCTGGTGTGATTCCCATTGTGGTTTCTGGTACTCCTGGCAAGCTGCTAGTGTGCGAAACAATGCGTGAAGGTTGAGTCGCCTTTCACATAAATGTGCGCTTAGTTAAACGTGAAACTGGATAGTTTCTTCTCTGGTTATTTGTTCATTTTCAATAATATGACATCAACAAGTATATCTTGAAGTTATTTCAATTTTTTATTCGCTTCTTTTTCTTTTCCTTATTGTGTATCATAAGGGTATTTCAACATTTATTTAGCAATCCATTTTTAGTATTATTCTTCCCCCCAATGCATTTCGGGTCGGTGTGGGTGACCCTTCCTCAGGGGCCTGCAAAATGAGTTAATACAGGACCTTAGCAATCGTTGTCAATCAGAATATTTCACATGTTTAACATAAATAATACGATAAATCAAGCATGCATGATCAGCAACATGATAAAACAAAGATAAAAAACAGTTTCTGACTTTTAACGTAATGGATAATTGGGGAGTAGATAGAAGAAGTTAATATACGGAGAATGAATTCGAAGAGGTGAGTAATATCGTAAAGAGGAAAAAAGGCTTAATCTGTAAAGGAACACAATATCATTGCGGGATTAGGCAAATTGAGAGTCGCATTAGCGGTGCTAATTCCATGGGGGGGTTAAACAAAAAGCAGCGTCCGAGTGCAATGAAACAAGAGGGAAAACTTACTGAAGACCTGCGTGAGGATTGTCTCCGCTGCGTTAATGGTTGCCAAAGGTTCGCGAGTGTGAGGAGTTTCAAAACAACGGCACTAGCGATCACGTGGGGTGCATTTCAATGGAAGTCGAAAACAGACTTTCCAAATGCTATTCCGGAAAAAATAACTATACAAGTTAATGAGTATATGGGTTTGTGGACCAATGCGAATGTCGGGGGAAACTTACAGTATAATGAACTCATGGGAAATAAATGAATGACGAAATTAAATAAGGTTGGAAAGACGAACCTTATTATTGTGGTGAATAATATATGAAGGACTACAATAGAAATAGAAGAGTGTGTAAAAGTTCGACATGAGTGGGAAATCAATTTTCGAATGTGAAAATAATCTATGCTAAACATAACATGAAATTATATAGTAATGTCAACGATGATAATATCAACAATGGTAATATCAAAAATAATATTTAAACACCATTTATATATTACATGTATAAATGATAGTCAATCAGTTTTTCAGTTTTTTGGGGGAGCAGAACAGTCCTGATAGGATGCTATGTATAAAAAGCACGAGTATTCAATACGATCGTTCATTCCAATCGGTTGTAGACAGTTGAGTTTTTTTATCCAGAAGAATTCTGCTTTTAGTCTCTGTTTAGTTGGGTCCATGTCACTGCGTTGTGGAATTGCCTCCAGAACCGTAAATCTCAATTGGGATATTTGATGTTTTGCTTCAATCCAGTGAGCCACAATATGATTGCCCTTCTGTTACTTTGCACAGAATGCCAATCATATAATGTGGCACAGGATATTTGTCCATAAGCTGCTGTGTCACCAGAGATTTTATATTGCCAAATAATGTGTGGCAATGGAAGTACTTGGCTCAATGAAGGACACAGGAGAATTGAGTAGCAGTCAAGTTAAGATGATTTATTCCAGAAGAAGATCCCATCCATCCTGCAGTCAGAAGCTCAGTGAAGTAACTGACCAACCTTCAGGCCATAACACTTTCTATCTGATGAGCATGACACCCCTGATGACATCATGATGTTCCATGCGCAAGCAGACGGATTGTTGCCAGGTTAGATAGATAACCTAGTTACCACAGACCTCCTTCCTTTACTAAATGAACAAAATGTTAAATACTGTACATGAAAATAATTTCTTTTAGCAACATCCGAATTGCTATATGCCCCACAAACAAGTTAGGAATAAACAGTGAAGAAGAAGGAATACATGTAAGTTAAACTCGAAGAACAGGTACAACAAATAGTCAGACATAGTACTCCTTGTTGGCTTACTCCGCTCATCATTGTTGTTTTCCAACCTTTTGTATAGGACCACCCTATTCAGATTCCATATCTGATTATCCTGGGTCTTAGCTGCATTATTAAAAGTCTTTTTAAAAGTCTTGATGACTTTAATGAGTTTAGCAAACTTAGGGATGGCACTCCCCTTCCCAGGACGTTTGATCATAAAGAAATCACCTACCCGCACATCTGTTTTCTTTATAGCCTTCCCAGTATGAAACTCTTTTTTCCTCAATCTCTCCTTTTTCTGTTTACATTGGCCCCACATAGCACAAACCAACCTTTTTTCCGAGCTCTGACTCGTAACTATTGACCCAGGAAGATTCCACAAACGTATTGGGAAGTCTTCCACTAAAAAGTTCAAACGGAGTCTTCCCAGTTGTGCAATGAGGGGTGACCCTGTACAATTCAATCATCTTGACCACTTCTTCTTTCCAATCCAACGTGTTGAACTTGGTTAAAGAGATAGTTTCCTGGAGCATTCTGTGCAGCCTATCAAACATTCCATGTATCTCTGGCTTGGTACAATGCACATTTATTGTGCTTTATCCTACAATCATTAAAAATTACAACCATCACTTTGGAGGTGAGTTGCACCCCATTATCCGTCAGCAATGAGTGTGAAAACCCCCTACTGCCTGCCTCGACTCTATTGGCATTCCCCTCCCCTGTTTTCCTTTACCACTCTCTGTCACACCATGCATTAGTAATGCATACTACTGTGTTACTGTGGCTTCATCATGTGTCCTTATGTGCTATTCGCTAGTAACTCTTGTTGTTATTATGTAATCACTATGGGCCCGATGTAGGCAATCCCAGATTACCGGTTCTTAAATACCGAATCATACCGATTCGGTATTTAAGAACTGGCAATCGGGATGTAGGTAATTTTACCGATTTAATTACCGAATCGGTATGATTCGGTAATTGCCATTTATTCCTATGGGCCTAGAGGCCCATAGGAATGAATGTCAATTACTGAATCGGTAAATACCGATTCGGTAATTGGGGGAAACATAGAAGGGTGGCAGGGTGTCACTTTGAAACCTTGTTGCACCCCTCAATTGCGCATGGGTGCACATGTTGCAGACATATATGCCCTTAGGGCATGCATGTCTGCAACATGGCACTGTTTTAAAAGCAAAAAAAGGGCTTTTTAAAGGGTTTTCATGATTACAGTGCTACCTACATGTCAAAATACAGATTCAGTAATTTTACAGAATCAGTATTTTACCGAATCGCTAAAATTACAGAATCTGTATTTTAACATGCCCCTACATCCCAAACTCCAAATACCGGTCTGTACCGGCCGAAATCGGCCGTTACGACCGGTATTTGCCTTCCTACATCTGGCCCTAAGTAACTTATGTAAAAATTTTGTAACTTGCAACTCGCTGTTCCTTATGTAAAGCGCTCTGATACCTCCAGGTCTAGGAAGCTCTATATGAAATTCAAATAAATAAATAGCCATGATTTTCTTAAGCACTTATATGTTAAGTTATGTTATGCTATGTTAAATTATTTATAAAGTGCAGCGAATATCCGAGGGTGTCTTGGCTCTGAATCAGAAGCATCGAGAGTGGTAAGGAGTGAAATCATTGATTACAAAAGCCAGGCTTTCAGCAGCCTCCTAAATTGAGATAGGGATGGAGTTGATCTGAGATTGAGTAGAAGGAGATTCCAGGCTGGTGCAGCTCTAACCACTGTTGCCACCCCATTTAGATTTTTTAAATCTGATATTATTTGCTCGGAAAGAGCCTGCTGATCTTAAATTTCTTGAGGGAGTATACCATGATAGAGTTTTCTTGAGAAGCAAGGGTCCTGAATCATGGAGAGCCTTATAGATCAGGCACAGGGCTTTTAATTTGATCCTGTTTTTGACTCTCAACCAATGGAGATCCCTGAGAGCAGTGAAAACGGAATGGTGCCTAGGTATGTCCAGAAGGAGTCTGGCCGCCGAATTCTGAAAGACCTGCAATTTATTTAGATATTGAGCTTGTAGGCTGATGTAGAGGCTGTTGCAATAATCAATTTCAAATAATGCAAGTGTGGAAATGACTGAGTTCCTGACTGACATAAGCAAAAATATTAAGATTTTTTTGAGTATTCTCAGAATGTTATATGAGGACGACACCACTGCGTTAATTTGGTGTCCCAAGAGTAAGTGGTCATCAATCATGACATCCAAACTCTTGCCTTTCCTGGTGGGTGCAGGAAGGGGGCCCATCTGCCTAGGCCAACACGAGGCAGACCAAAGGTTAGGGTTATTGCTGAGTAAGATCACCTCAGTCTTTCCAGCATTAAGCTTAGGATAGTGTTTGTTCATCCAACCATTGATGCCTTTCATGCAGTCATGTATGCAAGCACCAGTGTTATTGGCATCCTGGGAGGCTGATAATACAATTTGTGTATCGTCCGCATATGAGGGAAGGGGAAACCCGAAGGAGTCAAGCAGGCGGGCTGGGTCTGTGAAGTATAGGTTGAAAGGAGTCAGGCTGAGCGAGGATCTCTGTAGAACCCTGCGGACAGGGTGAATTGTGCTTGAAGACAAGGCATCTAAATTATTAGTGTTTTCCCTGTTTGGCAGGAAGGATGAAAGTAATTTCAGGGCAAGATTGTTTATGCATTTTGCTTCCAGATGGTGTATCAGGGTGGAATGACCCACTGTGTCAAATACAGCGGATAAGTCCTGCAGGATAAGGTCTGCTGATCCCCCATTGTCTAAGATAAATTTGAGCTTGGTGGCTTTAATCAGACCAGTCTCTGTGCTATGTTCGGATCTCAAACCGAACTAAGTGGAATCCAACCAGTTGGAATCCTTGATAAACTGATTTAGTTGCATGTTCATTACCTTCTCTACAATTTTCATTGGGAGGGATGCCTGGAAATGGGTCGGTAATTTGCTGTGTCCTCTGGATCCAAGTTGACTTTTTTCCGAGGAGGCAGGATGGAGGCTTATTTCCATTGGGAAGGAAGCAAACCAGTTCTAAACATATTGTTAAATATGTCTGAGAGACGGATAGCAATGATATCAGGGACTAGCATTTTAATTGAAGGTGGACATGGGTTGTCTGGAGAGCCTGACTTGGTAGTTAGGATAAGGTATTTTATAAATGCTAAGGAGAAAAACACTCAAAGCTTTTGATAGACAAATCCATGCCGACAACTGAGTCCACTTTGTCTTGACCGGTGACTGACAAAGAATTATCATGCGGAGCAAATTAGTAAATAATTGAGTCGATTTTACCCCTGAGATGGGAAGCAATGATATCGCAGAAGGACTGATTAACCCAATCTCTTTTTTGTTCAGGTTGTTTGGTTAATTTTTTGATAACTTGATTGAGTTCTCTGGCTGAGTTTTTGGAGGATTCAATTTGCGAGGAGAAATAAGCTGCTTTTTCTGTGACTAATAGAGCTTTGCATTTGGGTAAGGAGTGTTTATACATTTCTCTCTTGTATATATAATATTTGGCTCTCCATTTCCTTTCTTGACGTCTGCAACCTTGTTTTTCTATTCTGAGAGCCTCTGTGAACCAGGGGGCGGATGGTCAAGTTCTGCTAGGGCCACTTCAGTTCATTGGAGCAAGTTGGGAGAAGGAAGAGTTGAGCCAGGAGGAGTAAGTCTCCATTACTAGTTCGGGATTGTCCTCCACAGAGGGATTTGAACTAACCAGAAGTTGCTCAAGTTTTGCCTGGTCAGTTTTTGCGCAAGATCTGTGCTGGGAAGATTTAAGTCTCTTGTTAGAGGCTTGTGGGAAGCAGGACAGTTGATTTTAAAGAGGACGGCAGAGTGATCAGACCAAATCAGAGAGAGAACTTCAAGACTTAAGATATCATTATTGTTTGAAAACAGCACATCCAGAGTATGACCCCTGCGATGAGTGGGATCAGAGCTGAGAAGTTTGAGATCACAGCATCCATAGCTTCAATTAATGATGCTGTGTCTTTATCTCCTATTTGTTCTAGTTGAAAGTTGAAATCCCTGAGGGAGGACCACAAGGTTGGGATTACAGATGTCTGCCTCAAGAAGAGAGTCTATAGGATCTAGGAAACTGGCTTCAAAGCCTGGGGGACGGTAAATTAAAAAGCCTTGAAAGGTGTAGTTATTTGTGAACCCGAGTTTAAAGGACAGAACTTCACATTCATTAGACTGAATAGTTGTGAAATATGCTCTGAATTGATCACGGTAGATGACCGCTAAGCCCCCTCCTCTTTTCAAAGGATGATCTTGCCTATGAAGCAGGTAGCCAGAGGGTGTGGCTATAATGGGTTCGGGAGAGGAAGTATTAGTGGCCCATGTTTCCGTGTTAAATAAAATGTCAGGATTGTGTGAATCGATCAACTCTGCCACTTGTGAGTGAGCATTTATTAAAATGCAGAGTATTCCCTGGCTGTCCTTTATGTCTGATGATGTCTTGCTAAACACTGGTCTGGTGGGGGCTACACTGTCATATGGCTTAAAGGCGCAAGAGGTACATGATAACTCTGACTCTTGACCAGGAAATAGACTGTTTATGCAGTGACAAGTAGTCCTTTGCTTGTTTAATGAGAGGAGGTCCTTCTTGGTGTAAGAAATGTTAGGATTGAGATTTGGATTGAAACTGACAGTGGGAGTGGCCCTGGGCATGGTCCAGGCGCGGATGGGCGCAGACGGGCTTCCCTTTGGCACGCCATTGGTGCGGCCGATGTGTGCGTCCGCTCACACATGCCACCTAAATACTGTGGCTGTGTCAGCTGATCACCCCTTGCTGGAAGTCCAAGGAGCAAGGGGGAAGAGTCGCTTCCCTCCGCACAATCGGCTTGAAATGCCATGGCGTACCGGGGACTACCGACCAAAGGAATGCCCAGAGTTAAAGTGCAAGATGCGGTAAGACTTTAGCAGCAATAGTAGAATTAAAATTAATTAAGAACAGTCACCAAGTATTGCGCAAAATATAAAAATGATTAAACACATTCAATCAATGGTCCCATCGCGCTAATTAGGGCATCGGCGCGTCCACTCACACATGCCACCTATATACTGTGGCTGTGTCAGCTGATCGTCACTTGCCGGAAGTGTGCGGAGCAAGGAGGAAAAGTTACATCCCTTTGCACAATAGGCAGGAAATGCAGTGGCGGACCCGGGACTACCGACCAAAGGAATGCTCAGAATGAAAGTGCAAGATGCAGTAAGACTTTAGCAGCATTAGTACAATTAAAATGAATTAAGAACAGTCAGCAAGTATTGCGCAAAATATAAAAACGATTAAACAAATTCAATCAATGGTCCCAACGCGCTCCTTGCGGCTTCCCTTATGGATTTCGCATATTTGATCTCTATGGAACTAGAGAAGAACACCACAGGCTACCTTGAATACATATCAAGCATCACAATAAGAAATGTCTGACACCCCTGACCATGAATAGGAACGACGATATCCAACACAACTTCTGCCCAAAGTATAACAGGGAGCTTCCTGACAACCATGGGCTGCACTCAAGTTTGCCAGGATTTATCATTTAAAGCACATATAGACATTAATCATGTACCACTTTTTCCACATGCTTATCTATGCCAGGCCACACTATGAGCTATGCATTCTTTCTTTACTCTTAGGCATGCCTTGATGTGCCTCATGGGTCAGATCGGTCAAACTCCTCCCTAAGGTTAAGCAGTGGTACTAGTCTGTTTCCCCTGAACAGCAAATCTCTGCTGGTGGATAAGTTATCTTTTACACACCAATAGTTTTGACAACCTTCAGACTCCTGTTTTCTGTACCTCCACTTCTGTTGGACCAACACCTTCACCTCCTTGAGAACTTCATCCTTGATCAACTCCTCATGTCACTGTTCCTATCTAATGACAATGCCCAAACAGAAGAATTCCGAATCCTCTTCTACAGTCTCATCAAGAACATTTTCTTCACCTCCAATAGGAAGTAGTCTGGAAAGAGTGTCAACAACCGCGTTTAGTACTCCTGGCAAGTCTACAATGGCACAGTCAAATTCTTGCAAGGCAGTGACCCACTTTGTGATGTGACCCGAAATCAAATCTACCCCTTTTTGCTTGAAAACTTCAAGCAGGGGTTTATGGTTCTTAACACAAACATTTTAAAGTTTTTCACAGCCCAGTAGACTGCTAGAGCCTCCCTCAAAATCACAGAGTATCTAGACTCCATGTCCTTTAAACCACGTGAGATGAACATGATGGTGTTCGCGCCATGCTCGCCTTCCTGTTGCAGAGAAGCCACCAACCCTTTGATACTGGCATCAGTAGTGACAACCGATCTTTTCTTATCAAAAATCTTTAATTTACGAGCTGCACTAAGATGCCTCTTCAGCAACTGAAATTCCTTCTCACAGAGATCATCACAGGAGAACTAAACACCTTTCCTTAAACGGCTCCTCATATTGGCACACAGATCAGCAAAAACCTTAACAAATTTTGCTTAAAATTCAATCATCCCCAAAAATGTCATAAGTTCTTCCCGAGATGTAGGAGGGCTCATGCGCAAAATAGTGACAACAGGCTGAGCCTTAGGAAACACCTCCTTACCTAAAATAGTATTGCCTAAATAGTTGATTGATCTGGTCTCAAATTTGATCTTTACTAGCTTTATGGTAAGGCTGCAGTCTGCTAGTCTCCTAAAGACCTCTCTCAAATGGGATTAAAGTTCTTCAATATCTTTACCAAAGACAAGGATGTTGTCCTGATAAATACAAAACCCTTTAACATCCTGTAAGACCTTTTCCATCACTCGCTGAAAATCTGAGGCCGCCGAGACTAACCCAAACGGTAGTCTGACAAACCTAAATGTAACAAACGGTGTTACAAATGCTGTCAAATCCCTAAAGGACTCCGTAAATTCAATCAGGTGGTAAGCAGTGGTGAGGGTTATAGTACTAAAGATACTAGTACTAGCTCCTCCGGCAACAATACCAACTCAGGGATGTTAGGAAGGAGCTACATGTCCAGGACCACTCCTTTATTGAGATGTCTCAGGTCAACACTCAAACGTAGGCTACCATTAGCCTTTCTGGTAGTCACAATGGGCGCCAGTCACTCAGTTCCTTCCACCTCCTCAAAAACACCCCTGTCGTTGAGTTTCTTAATTTCTTCCCCCAATTCCTCCCATATAGTAATAGGCACATTCCTAACTTTACAACACACTCGATGAGTGTCAGCAACTAGGCTAATCTCATGTTTATAAGACTTTAGACACCTTGGTAACAGTGTCAACAATACAATGTGACACCCTCTCCTTCAAACATATGGAAGAGGAGCTGCTGGGATCCAACAAAGATCCCAAGTCACCCTGATGAGCCCAACTAATGATGCTGTCTCCCTTCTTAGACACATAAATCATACTCAATCACACCAATGAAATACCCCTGTGGTTTTATGAGGTCCCCTCCTTATGCACACTGTCTGTTAATCAGTTTGAAGAATGTGACTTTGTTCAATATTTTAGTTTGACAGTAGCGGTTGGAAATAATGGTTATTTTAGCTCCTGAGTCAAACATCCCATCAGTAGATTCACTCTCCATGGAAATTGTATCATTGGGGATGTCTTTGACTTTTCCTTCACCTCCAACTTGAAGAACTATTTGCCCACTCACAAAATCAGAGCCATCCTCCTCTTGGTCACTTTCAACCCACACCTCTTTGAAAAGGGCTTAGAAATTTTTATTTTGCACACTGCTGCAAAGTGCCCCTATTTCTTACACTTAAGGCATGTAACTTTCAGTGCGGGGCACCTTTTGCCATTTGCAAGATGGCCACTTCTGTTACAACTGTGATACCTATGTGTGGCAAGTTTGTCTTTACCACCACACTCATCTGATTTCACATAACTCTTCTTAACTTTTTCCTTAGCTACACTCCTCCCTGGTCCTTTTCCTTCTCCTTTTTATTCACACTAAGGCACTCCATGGAATGTTCCATATGCTTTGCTACAATCAACACCTCATCCAGAGTGGGCTCGTCCTTCAGCCATAGCCCATCTCTAACCCTTTTAATTCCACAGCCCACCATGAACTGGTCATGAATACGTTCATCTACCATGCCCCCAAATTTTCACAAAGAAGCACTCCTGCGCAATTCAGTAACAAAGCCTTCTACTGATTTTTCGTTTGCCTGAAACCTGCTAGCAAAATACTAACTTTCAAGGATAGTGCTGACCATTTGCAAAAAGTGATCATCAGGTTTCGTAATGCACTGCTCGTATTCATTTAAATCCTACAAATCAGAATCTGAAGGGTGCGAATGATGATCTGAGATTTCCCGCCCCTCTGGTCCTAAACAGTGTAATAGTAGGGAAGATTTTCTGTCAGCGCCCAGAGGTGCTCTGCATAGCTCTCAAAAACTTTTTTCCACTTTTGCCACTTCAATGGTGGAGAACCTGGGCTTGTAAGAAAAAAATGGAAGTGCCAAAATATTTTGAATCACGATGAAGAGGTGTGCAGATCCCTGCAGGATTGCTAACAAGAGGCACAAAAGGACGTACCAGAGTGTGTGTATCACTGTGAACCAATTAGCAAAGGACATAACCAAAGACAAGCACAAGATAGTGGATAGTAGTGTGAGTCACTGCATTAAACAAAGACTCTGCAGCAGAATTCCACAATGCTCCTGCCGTGACCCACCTAATATATAAGGAACACTGCAACAAAAGGAAATGTAAAAAATGCGATTTTGCGCTATAGTGTGCATGTCGCTGAAAGAGCAAACTGCTGAGACTAAAGCTCTAAAGCTGCTGCATTGTGCTGTAGTGTGCATGTCACTGAAGGACCACACTGCTGTGGTTACAGCTGCTTTATTGTGCTATAGTGTGCATGTCACTAAAAGAGCATGCTGCTGTGTGGAAACCCACTACTGCCATGAAGAAGATAACTGCAAAGAACATAAGATTTTATTGTGTTGTACTGTAGTGTGTGTGTCACTGAAAGAACACGCTACTGCTTGGTGAAAGATTACTCCAGTTAGCAAACGGGTGCCCAGGAAAACCTGAACTACTTTGGTTGCAGGTCATTGCTCTAGTGTGTGTATCACAGAGTTTGCACTCGGATAAATCAGGACTCCAGCAAAGAAATGCCCTTCCATGATCAACGTGCTAGTGTGTGTGACACTGAAAGTGTACGCAGAGGATCGGGGCATCCAGATCCACCTCCACCACTGATCGAAAAAGAAAACAGCAGGCTCTGAACAGGTAAGACCACCTTCAATGTGCACATGGGCACATGCATGCAGTTGTAACCGCGGCATACACCAAAGCAGCTCCCAGCACCGCTCCAGCAAGCTGCATAACAAAACGCTCTTTGAGGAAGTAGTGGAGTGCTGTAGCACAATATGGGTGAGAGAGTGAGATGTAAAAACAAACTCTCTCCTCATCCAGCTCAAGGAAAATAGTTCCAGAAAATATCCACAGGGCAAATGCCAGATGCTCTCTAAGTCACTTGAGGCAACCATGATCCATGGCTCTCGTTAGGCAAATGGTGAAGCTCTAATATATATAAATAAATGGACAGCGCTCAAAACAGTTCATACACTTTAGGGGAATCTTAAAAAGCACACCCTCCCATGACACCACTCCAGGACAGGCGAAACAAGTCAACCACCAATAAAGTAGTGTATAGGAGGGCTGCATGTATCAGCCAAACCAATGAGAGACGCTCAAGGCACAAAAGGAAGGAGTCAAACCCAGGAGAACAGACAGGAGGCTTCCGCAGAGCAGGAAGTATTCCCACTGGGGTAGATCTCACCCATGGGCCTGATGAAAAGCTCCAAGTCCTTACAAAGTGAAGATGTGTAAGGACAACGCAAGGACCCACTGGTGTCGGGATTTTCTCTGATCCTGCTGACTACACCAGTGTAGCAATCAAAGTACTGAGCTCAATGAAGGACACTGTATAGCTGGGTAGTTGCCAAATTAAGATGATTTATTCCGAAGGAGATCCCATCCATCCTGCAGTCTGAAGCTCACTGGAGTAACTGACCAACCTTCAAACCATAATACATTGAGGGACATATTATCAAGAACGGTGATAACATTATCGCCGCTTTAGCGGCAGGAAACTGCAGCTAAAGCGGCGATAAAGGGCTTGATAATATGCTCTTGTGAATTCCCATAGAAGCCCAGGTTCTGGTGTGCAGGACATCAAACCTGGACTCTATGGGAATTCACAAGGGCATATTATCAAGCCCCTTATCGCCGCTTCAGAGGCAGTTTCCTACCGCTAAAGCGGCGATAATGTTATTGCCGTTCCTGATAATATGGCCCTCTATCTGCTGAGCATGACACCCCAGATGACATCATGGTGTTCCATGCTCAAGCATACCTATTGTTGCCAGGTTAGATAACTCATTTACTACAAAATGCCTGCCCAACAGTTACTCTGCTCAAGTTGCCCATCAAATACTGTGCTACAGGAGGCTTGCCCACAAGTGCCACATAATGCAAGTAAGTAAGGTGCAGTGCTATGAAATACCCATCAGCTATACTCCCAACATTGTCAGACTTACAGTTACTCAGGCACTGTAACATGGAATGGCAATGCATCAGCTACAGTGAACAAAATGCCCATTCAAGTCCTGTGTCATAGAATGTCTACAGTTCAAACACTGTCACTAGACATAGTAATCCTCTAATGTTTCCTATATCTTACTGGTCTCACTTTCAGTGGACACCCCAAAGGGGGAACAGCCTTTACAACGCGGGTATAACCACGCTCTACCATTACAACGCTGCTATTATAATGCAAGTCGTTACAACGACTTAACGACTTGCCCTGGAGGGCGCCGTTGGATAGGGAATAGTTTAATTTTCTATTCCAACACCTTACCTACTGTAACGTGGGCTGGAGTTGGAATAGAAAATCAAACTATTCCACTATCCAGCGCTTACAGCGCAAGTCGTTGTAACGACTTGCGTTGTAAAAACAGCGTTGTAATGGCATGTGTGGTAAAAGCCTGCGTTGTAATGCCATACAACCTCCTTAGGGAAGAAGAGATACTACTGGAATACCACTTGGGAGAGCAGAGGTTACCACAGTGGTGAGGAAGAATAAGACGAGCGAGAGACAGAGAGCGAAAGATAATGTATGTTTGTATATGTGTGTGCAAAATACCTCCAGAAAAAGTGATTCTGCTATATGTGAGACTGCATGTGTGACGCTTGTCTTATATGTTGACATGGCAACCCCATTTAGAATTGGCAGATATAATATCACATGGCGAACATGGACTCGCTCTCGACGCCAGTGTTCACCGCGCCATGACTAAGGTTTTTTTTCTTTTTTTGAACGGTGGTGCCCCATCGTACTCTGCTCCTTTATCCAACCTTTACACAGGCATTTCACCTTCTACTGCTGCAACAACATTTAATTACACTGTGCAATGCAGGTGACGAAATGTCAGTCGGCAGGAACAGTGTCGAGCTCATACCACTATTAAGCCATGCTGTGTTTTATATACAGTTTTGATCAGGAAGATGGCTTTTATGCCTCGTGTACATGAGATGGCGGAGCCCATTTGTGAGAGTAAAGGCCAGAAAATAGAACCCAGATATTTGTGAGTCTATATTGGGGAGATATTTTCTGTGTTAAGTTGGCTTTCTGAACACGGACACCAGGAAAAGACACAAAAACACAATATGATATGACATGATTAAATGGTGGTTGGCATAACCCTGCAGACATGAACACTAGGGTCATTCGCAACACATAGGGGCTTATTACAATGCCGGTCAGAGTTGCCTCTGACCGACACATTCTCAGTCTCAGGACTGACGACCTCCGACCGCGTGATTACGATTTTCGGTCGGATACTCACATTTATCTTTGGGAGCTTGTGTTACGGCCGTAACATGGCATTACTACAGGCTTCAATAAAGAAATAGGTGTGTGTAAAACCCTGCACCCTGTGGAAGGCGCCCCATGCCTGCCACACAGTGCATGGATTCACAGGGAGGCGCCCTAGGTACCCCTTCGGCCACAGAGGTAAGGGGGCCCTGCTAGGGACCCCCAAAGTCACCTGCTGACAGCCTTTCCACGTCAGAAAGGCTGGCATGGAAAGCGTGTGGGAAACCGAGATCATAATCCCGACACCGGATATGCCTGCCATAGGGGATTACGGTGCGATTCCTACAGGCTGGAAGACTCCGAGAGCCGGAGCGTCTGAATGACTGGCCAGTTCATGCTCCGACCGCCAACATCGTAATTCGGCAGTCAGACTGCAAACCAACCATGCCGGTCGGAACGCTTCCGACTAGTGGTCGGAGGCTTTCCGCCCGACATCATAATCGGCCCCATAATGTGATGTATAGTTGTGTAGAGGTGCACCACAGCCCAACAGGCCAAACAATGGTGTATGTATCCCAGAGGTGAGAAACCTGGGCTACATTTTTTATGGTCATAGGCTTTTCTCATTGGTTATGATCCTTCTAAATTACAGACACATTTATCCATTAGCCAAGCATGGGGAGATTGGCTTTGGAATCACTTAAGTGTTTTAACTGATTGTAGCCCCAGTCATTGTGGCAAATGTACCTGTACCAAGCCTTTCTTAATAGGGAGATCTCAAGTTGCAGCAAGAAAACAGAATGCTGTGTTCATCTCATGCGAGCTGGCAAGAATATTCAAAATGTTATTCCGCTGCTGTCTACAGTTATCTGATTATTTGTGATTTTCCAGCTAAAGAGTTACATTTGTGAGTTGTCATCACTGACACTGTTGTTACACAATTCTTACAGCTGACACAATTACAGCAATTCATTGCCGTTTTTTGCTAATACTTTCAGTTTTTCTGTTTCAAACTGAAACTTCCTGGTCTTCCTTCTGTCCTGTTTTTCCAAATGTAGCATGTCGATGCAGGCTGTGTTTCCTTCTCTTGCATACATTTATGTTCAACCTTTGACTCACTGGCCTTCCTGTCTGGCTCCTCAAGTCATTCAAGTCACCAGCAGTCTCACGTGGACCCCTCCACTTGACCTGCTCTTTTCCGGCTGACCTAGTCCAGGAGCTTGTTTCATTTTCCAAACCCCGGAACAAGTACTGTGACTCTCTTAGGATACCTCAACCCTCTCCTGGCAGCCAAACTCTTTACACCTGCGATTTACCAGCACTTCAGAGTATGGATCAGAAACTGAGATAGAAGGGTGAAGATGTCAGCCGGTGTATCCCATGTTTGTTTTACCTTGATGGCCTGCTTCACAGCTTCTCTGCTCGGCACGTTAACTACATGTCTCCACTCCCAGGCCAGTATCCCTGATCTGTAAGGGTGCACATTAACTGATTCCTGCAAGAGTGCACATGAACTTCCTTCATACGTCACTCCTATAAACATGTATACTGTGCTGCAGGGCCAAGAAAATGAGATAGCAATCTTCGTACAACAGGCATGTGTATATTTTGCAAAGAATCTACAAATGTGCTTGGCAATTTTTGATATAGATAAATGGCATCATTGTTTTGATGTCAACCTGATATACCTTAAGGAACTTCTTTTACAGCTTTCATGCAAACACTTTAAGTTCTCTAATTGAAATAACCTTTGGACTTGCTGCAAAAGGGTAATTTCTATTATTCCCATTCTTGTTCATTTCATTCCTGTATTTAAACAATTTTTTTTTCTTTGTATAGTTTGTTGTTACACACAGCCCAGCTAGTGATTAAGATCAACAGTAAAGGCGTCTGAAGTTATGAGTAGATGATCACAGGATGCACGAGGAGAACCAATTATTCAGAAAGAGTCTCATCAATGAGCACAGTGCCAGGTAGACACAGTGAAAACGCCAGTACAGGCAGAGGCACTACAGGGCAGGCCGTTGCTATTACTTACTTGCAGTCATACACACAAGACTAGACCGTGGCAGTAAGTGAAGGAAGGTGCCCACCTAAGGATTTAGGGCTGCTTAGGAGGTACACTAAAGCGGGTTGCCAGTCGAGCAAGGTATGGTTGGAGGATTAAGTCAGATGGACTCAAAGAATGTCCTTAGTTGTTGGCAGTAGGGATGGACACGGACATGACACTCCTAATTAATAATTTTAAAAAGAAGGTATTGATCCATGAGCACGACCGCTTAATAAAGAATATCTTAAAAATAATTTTTTAGGTGTACAAATGAGTTCCTTGCAAGGAATAATTTGGTAAGAAATTGTTGAAAAATAGGTATGACTTCCTGATGAGGACAATCTTTAAAAATAAATTGTTGAGGCATGACATGTTCATAAGAAAGTGTTTCGATAGTTCTGGTACAGGATGAGGAAAGTGGCATGGTGGAGATAAGGTTGGAGTACGTTCCAGATTTTCAGGTCACATTGAATGATTGAGAATGTTATCCTACTCGATGCTCGGATTCACCAGGTTTAGGACTCGGTATAGGAAACAGCTGCCAGTCCATAGCACGTCACCAATCATTCTTAGAGTGCTCCTTAAACATGCTTCTAACTGCACAGCTTGCCATCATCTAATACTCCATGTTTTCTTGCAGAGCTTCTAATGCATGGCAATACACAAATGTGATTTGAGGAAATGCATAGCTAGTTCGTTTGTGCCTTAGTCCTAATACTTCCATTATACTGCTTGGAATCTCTAAATATTAGAAGCTCTAAATTGTAAAATTTAAAGCTCCTGACATTGCATTCTCTGAGCCTTTACATTCCTGATGTTTCTATTGCGTTCAAACCTAATACCAGAAGTAACATTGTTCTCATAGCGAGGCTTAAAACTGATTGACAAATATTTAAAATAAAATGACGGCTCTGAAATATTTTAGTTTTCTAAGAAATCATACTTCTAAGCAGCATCAAACATCTGAACAGCATGCAATGTAGTATTGCTTTTTGTACACCATTGTGGTGTGTGTTGTTGTGTTTGTTTACATGTTAGTATATTTTACACACTCCTTTCCTACAAGTTAGAACAATCTTAAAGCACAATTTCTTCATATAACATATGTAATCCTAATACTTCCAGAGTAGTCAGATCATATAATGCTCTATACTTTTAATTGCAAACATTCAACCCCTAAACATTCTCTTTAACCATTAACTCCTCATTTTACCTTCTTTCTCTTCTTGCCCAACCTCATTTAATAGCTTTTAAAAAGCTGGAATGCAATATAATCATAGAATATTTACACATAAACAGGTATTTATGAGACATTCTTTTCCATCTTTCATATAAATAATTTTATAGGAAGCGAACAGTTGCTCACGCTAAACTCTAGCTAGTTGTTATTCATTTTTGGCTGCTTTTTGGTTTCCATTTAAGCTCAAAGTCGCCTAATTTGGAATTATTGTTCTGCATTCAAGGTGATGTGTTTGCTGTAGGTGTGAATTTACCTGATCTGCTTTTCCATCCTTTTCATCCACAGAGGCCCAGTGTAAACCGTACTACACAGAGTACTCCCCGATGCGACTTGTTATCCATCAAATGTGCACCAGTCATTACCTTGACCTGTTCATCACCGGAGTGATTGGTCTGAACGTCATCACTATGGCCATGGAACATTTTCAACAGCCCAAGGTAGCATGGGAGGGGGAGTACAGCATTCCTTATCTTCCACTTCAGGCCAGCATGTTTGACCTTATCCTGAGTTATAAGATGTGAGAACCCACGTCATATGGCCCCAACAAAAAAGGGTCAATTCTGTATGTTGTTACATGTTTCAGCTGGAGTTCTGTTGTTATTACAACCTTACAGGTATTGCTCACTCTCAAATCTTAAACACAATGGGATTAATTGAGCTGAAGAAGCAGATTCTACTTGGAAGCCAAAACAAGAGGCTTAATTACCACGGAACTATTCTGTAATATAATAATAATGGCCGGTGTAGGCCTTCTGCCCCAACATTCTACCGTTTGTATTTCTGTTTCTTCCTTTTAATTTAGAACAGTCTACCCTCAGTGGGGGTAATTTTTCTAATACCCTTATGGCCCTTCTGCCTTGGACTATACCAGTTGATGAAGGCCCTCTCCCTTGTCATATGCTCTCGCCTATGGCTCGGGCCTATAACTCTGGTTCAGGCCTTTAACCACTGATACAGCTCTTGGTAGCTAGCTATAAGGATATATTATCCACTGCACATGCCACCCTTTTTTAGAAGCATATTCATACCGGGAACTCTGCAATAAAGGTTACTCAGCCGCAAAAATGTTCAACTGCTGCCCTGGACCAATTCCGACTTGGCCTCTAAAGGAATGCCTCATTAATAGAGTATCTTAACAAGCAAGGCTCTCCAACAACTTTCTAGCTTCAGTCGTCATGACTTTTTCCACAAAACACGCCAACATCTCCCTTACATCAAAGACCATTGCCTATTTCCATTGCTTCAACTTACTGATTCTAACCACTTTTGTTAAAGTCAATCTCTAGCTTTGTGTAGTCCTATAATACAAGGAGATTAAACTGAGAAGACAATGATGATTCTTAAAGGCTAATTGCATAAAGTGACATGATTTTACTAAAGACAAGGCGGCTAGTATTATGCATACATCTTTTATTCATTCCTTCTGAGCAGCAACACTTAAAAGTTCCAAGAATCCGAACACTGAAACACATTACAATGAAAATCAATCATCAGTCCGATAAAATGTCCTTGTCCTCCATATTCTTCTTCTTTTATTTCTCCTTTCCAAATCAATCTTCTCCCTCCTTTTGATCTCTTCTTTCTTTTTCTAATGCTCTGAAAAACAAATTGAAATCATCTCTCTGTTGCTCAAAATAATGTTTCCTGTTCTCTCTTAAATAATTATTGTTTACATCTGCATCATCCTCTTACAATCTACCTTATTGAAACATCTTTACTGTCAATCACTTTCAAATTGTCTTCCCCTTCTCTCCTTTCCAATTTAATACAGAAGGGAGGGTGTGATAATGCTAGCCTCCTTGTCTTTAATAAAATCGCAAATCTTTATGCATTTATCCGTTAAGAATCATCATTTTACGGCAAGACATTTGGCTAGCATTATGCATGTTTAAAGTCTTTCGAATCACAGCTTGAAACATTTCTATGGACCTGAAATAAAATTTCCTAAACATATTAGCATGAGAACAATCTGCCGCTTTCAATATTTCCTCTAGACTTCCTCCTGACATAAAAACTGTACTTGCTTTAGCATCCCTTACAGGATGCACCTTAAACAAAGCTAAATGTATGCCTGCCTCTTTATTTACTGACTTCACCCATCTTGCAATGGTTGAATTAGAAATCCCTTTTAATGGCTTCACTTATGAAATAAATAGCTGATCTACTCCAGCACACCTTCCTTCATCATCCCGGCCTCATATTCCTTTATACATTTTAATACGCACAATTTTGGAAAATTGTCAAATCTAGGGTAAAACACTAATCCAGATATAGTTTTAGTCTCTTCCAAATTTCAAATACCAGCCCATTAGGTTGGAAAAATCTATTGGACACCTCCAATACTCTTACATCCAAATCCCTTCTGAAGGAAATCAAACACAGCAAAATAGCTAACTTTCATGTTAATTCTTACTCCTAAAATGTATTACTTGGCCATCTATCAAATAGCTTCAAAATCCACATCCCAAAGTGACTCATACCTGGCTTTTAGTGATTTCTTTAAGTGAATCCCTTTCATCACTCTACAAATTAATGGACTCCTATCAATTGCCATACCCTGTATTAAAGAATGTCCTGCTGAAACCGCTGACCTAAACAATTTACTGTTCTGTATGTCAACCCTCTCCTAAATAATGCTGCCAAAAAATTTGCCACCCCTACTTCATCAGCCTCCATGGGATCCAAGTCCCTTGCCATGCATCAACATAACCATAATCTCCATGCATCTCTCTATTTCCTCCTAGGGCCCGGAGTCATGATTCATTGAGCAGCTCTGCAGCTGTTCCCGAAAGTGTTGAGAATCTTCCTGAATAGCTGAACTTCCCCAATCTAGAAGGTTGAGCAAATCCAACTCTACTAAAGGATGCTCTTCCTTCTCTACTCCTCGTAGCCGTCCTTGGCATGACTTTATTAAATAAGGAATTTCCCCAGCCATCTCCACAGCTGTTGAAAACCAAGCTTGCCTTCTCCATAACAGAGTAACTAACACTATTCGACACTTCTGTCTCCTTCCCTGAATCAATATCCTCTGAAAAAGGTGGAAACGCATACCCTTCCATCCCTTTCCATTCCTGCATAAAAGTGTCTACTGCTAATGCCCCTGGATCAGGTCTCCAACTGATATAATATTGCAACTGGAATGTCAATCGAGATGCAAAGGGATCAAACCAAAGCGGTCCCATACATTTTTGAGTGTTTTGAAAACATTCCTCCTTTAATTTCCAGTCACTGTAATCTATCAAATTCCTTGAATTCCACTCCGCCATCACATTCTGAGCCCCAGGTAAATATTCAAACCAATTTTGTGTTCCGAGCAAAACTTCCACAATTCCTTTGATAAATATGACAGTCTCCTTGACCTGCTTCCTCCCAATTTGTTTATATCTGTTACTGCTGTTACATTGTCCATCTTCAACAGAACTGGATTTCCTTGCAGCCATTTCCTGAAAATGAGCAAGACAGGCAATCCCGATTTCATTTTTGGTCAATTTATGTCTTCCTCCCTTGCCAGAACATTCCAACCTTCAGTCTCCTGTCCATCACATTCCAACCTTCAGTCTCCTGTCCTGAACACATTGTACCCCATCCTGATTTGCTCACATCTGTTTCCAGAACATAATCTGCTTTTAATCCAAATATCACCCCACCATTCTAGTCTTCCAAATTTTCAATCTACCACATCAACTCCTCCCTAACTTCCAGAGTCATGGGTATCTTGTCCCCGTATCACAAACCCTTTGAAAGGCCCAAAGTCTTTAGGTGTTGTGGGGCCCTTTAATGTAAGGGACCTGGAAACACAACCTGTAATGAAGAAGATAACAGACTGATCACAAGTGCCAACTCCCTCAACTTCACTTCCTCCTTTTTGAACAGAATTCTTTTTTTTGTCTTATCTGTCTTACCTTTTTTTGTACCTGACTTATAACTGTGTCCACTCCAAATCCCAGAAAGTCTAAACGCTGAGATTGAACAATGATAGAATTTTCCATATTAATTATGAAACTCAACAATTCGACAAAATCCTTCACCAAATTAATTTGACTCTTCAGCTCTTCTAAACTCTAATTCATTATCAAAATGTCATTCAGATAAACAATCAATCTTACAACCTTTCACTCATAAATCTTACTACTGGTCTTAAAACCTTTTCAAAACACCATGGAGCCACAGTCAAACCGGAAGGGAGACATTGAAACTGGTATACTTGTCCCTTTTACCTGAATTGCAGATAGCACCCGCTATCCACAGCTATTGGAATCATGAAATAGGCGTCTTTGAGATTCATTTTCACCATTTAATCCAAATCCTGTAGAACGTCCATCAAAAGAGGAATCCCTTCCATTGTCAAATGTCTGTATGTCACAAACTGATTTAAGTTCCTCAAATGTAACCCTGGCCTCCAACCGTTGTCCTTTTTCTTCACTAAAAACAGGGCATTTGCAAATCCCACCTTTACTGCTGCATCTTTTGCTAGCATCTGAGCCACCTCCTCTATTACATATCCTTCTACTCTTTTTAAAGAATGTATTTGTGTGGTTCATTTGACTTGTGAGACTCTGAAACAAAGTATATTTGGTAACCCCCTACTGCTGTCAAAACTCAAGGATCCTTCGTTATCTTTCTCCATTGATCATGAAAAAAGCTCAACCTTTACTTTGCCTTTCTTTCGATAGAACCAGAAACTGTCATCGCACTCACCTTGTCCCGGAGTGGCACCTTGGCCTTGTATTTTAGATGTTCTAACTCTGCTTCCTCTCCCTCGCTGGGATAAAACCCCGGAACATCCTGTTTTTTTTCTGTAATTTCCAACATTTGACTGTGTACTGGGACTTATAATTTCCATGGCTAAGAGGTTGCCCTCTACACCCAGGCTTCTCATAAAAAACAATTTCCTGCAAGTACTTGTTGCATTGAAAACTGTGCCTTGTTCAAACTAGTCAACATCTGTAGATATTTACTGAAAGACTTAACCATTCCTTACCGACATAACAGACCTTTGGCTTCCTCTCTGGTGATTAGTAAAATCAATTTCTTTCAAATAAGCCTCCTCCACTAAATCAAAAATCCTTGCTTACAGTCCCAGTATATCCAGAACTTTATCTTGACATTGCTTTAATGACCTTTTCCCGACCTTTTTTCTGATCTCTGCCCATTTTAAAAAGATAAGTGATGAACTCTGGCTGCAAATTTGGTGTGATAGTCACCTTCTCATCTATCAAAGGTCGTGCCTATTCAGCCCTCATAATATTCCTTTCTTCTTTTTTCTAAAGGCTTTCTTATCCAATAAAGTTTTTAAAAAAATGATGAAATCATCTCTAACGGCCACCAATCTCTACTCCTTGGGTGTCTTCTATCAATTGGATCAAATAACTTTTCCCCTAATGGATCCATAACTGAATTTGTCTCCTTAGTCTTACAGACCACACCTTCACCAAACTCGTCATCTCTACAATCCTTATAATTCAGATCTAAAATATACTCATGTAAATTAGGCTTATCACCTCTCTTTTCCAAATCATTGAAAAGATTCTCCTCATATGCAGCGTAAAACTGCCCCTCCTATGTGCTGCTTTTGACACCTAAATCCCTTTTGAGTCGCTTAGGACTCCCATCTTGTTAGAAGCAACTTCAATATGCATCCTCTTTTGTATACATTCTCTACCTGGACTCTATTTACTCTGCCTTCCTCTTCTAAGATTGAAAAATATACTTTCACATCCACATTAATGAATTTTCTCTTATCGATCAGCACTTTTTTTAGTGTCTCTTGAACTGCATAATGCAGTCCCTGAAATAAAAAAATTCTTGTACTACTTTCCTCGGTAGTCTCCCCAGTCTTCTGCTCTGCCATTGTTATTCTCTTTAATATCGCTCAATTTTCAATGTATTTCCCTGTATTTTCCTCCTCAACTCAAATTATTCAACCATCATAATTCACTATCCTGCAACAAATGCTTGCCAATATGCGCGTTGCTAGGAAACCTGCCTCGCACGGCTAATTTGTCCAAATCAAATCTGCTTGTTTCAAAGAAGGCCTATCTTCTTTAAAAACAATGTGCTCTAACTTCTAACATTATAAGTGAAGCGTGCCCTCATTAAATAAGACAGTAAACACTTTTTATGCCGCTGAAGCCTTGCTGCCCATGCTACTTTGGAGAATTCCTAGCGATCGTGAGGCCGTTGTCGAAAATGATTTCTGCTGCACGGGTGTCCACATGGCGACTCCAGGTAACATTTACTATACTTAAACCTTTTGGATTAACATATTTAGAAATACTATTTTATTATTAATCTAGCAATTGACTAAATTTGCACCTATTGAATTACACTAACTTCACTACTCAAATTATTCATACAATTCAATGCTAAGTGGCTAACTAATAACATTTTTCTTTTATAAAAAATCTGTATTGAAGATAAAACAGCATACTACTTTACACATGTAATGCATGAAAAACAATGAACACACACACAAAATTAATCAATATATTTTCATTATCTAATAATAACTATCTGCTCAGAAACAGCACACAAAAGAGGAAGTATATGGAGGACAAGAACATTTTATAGGATTAAAGATTCTTTTTCATTGTGATGTGTTTCTGTGTTCTGATTCTTTGAACGTTGAAGTGTTGCTGCTCAGAAGGAGTGAATAAAAGATTCATGCATAATGCTAGCCTCCTGTCTTGCCATAAATTCCATATAAGCTTTGCGACCAGGTCTAAGCCATACCCATGTCCAGCCTGAATTGCAAAGTGAAACATGGATTTGTTGAGTGCCTCCATAGTGCACATGTTTTGAAGTAAGGTTATCTGCAAATGTCAGAGTCATTATTATTTTGGTGATTCTTCAAGCTAGAGCATGTAACCAAGATGGATGCTACTCCAACAGGACCTAGGGAAAAGCCTGATATTTTAGTGGGATAGACATCCTGGTGTGGCAAAGCGTGAATGAGAGCCTGTCCCATCTTCATTTATGCATCCAACAAACATGTTAGGGTACAGAGCTACTGTGTATGAAAGTCACATTTTTGTACCCGGATTTATCTCACCACAGTCCTTTCTTTCTCCCAGAAGGACACATATCACAATCATACTGGGATGTCACCATTTTGTTCATTGCACTTTTCCACTGGAATGAAGTTAGTTCTCCATTCCATTTTGAATATATCCCACTCAGTACTAACATCTACAATTTTCAAAGTAGTCTAGGCTTTTTTAGGCCAAGACCACACCCCTTTACTCCTACCCTGCGAACATGGAAAAAGCATGTAGAAAGAGCTGAAGGTGAGATAGAATATAGACCAACATGACCAGAAAGCAAAATGTTTAGGATTAATACAAGTTGAGCTCAGAGCACCATGAGGTCTCATAGAGCCTCAAATAACCTGAGAATACTAGGAAATGTCCTGACTTCTACCTGTGTAGAATACAGCAAAATCCCTTTCCAATTACCCCCAAAAAGCTGTTTTTAGATAGTGGCAGAAATTGTAAAATGGTGCAGTGGGGCCCACGGCAATATGGCATTTCAGGGATTGACCAGTGCATATTGTCTGTGGTAGAACTTGACATCTATAAACTCCATCTTTAGACTTTCAGCTAATAAACTTTTTGCCTTTCTTCAAAATGGCTCCTGTGGGCCAAGTAGTGAAAAGGGTCTTTTAACTATGAATAGATAAGTGTTTTGCTTGTAATGCTGATTGTTTTAAAGACTCTAATGTAGGGCCCCAAGCACCAGGCAAACAAATACAAAGTCTACGATAGTGATAAACATAGAAGGCCACCGGTCTGATGTGGGAAAATGAACAGTCCACAAAGAATAAAAAGACGAAAGTAGAAAAAATACACTTGCTTTGACAGTAATCTCAGTATCTCGTTTTTTACCTAACTGGGTTTGGGAAATCTATTACAGCTGTAAGAAATTTCAACATAATATCCCTAGATGTGTTGCCTTGATGACTGAAATAGTAAGGTCAGGTCTCTCCAAATAAAAATAACGCAGATCTAAATAAAAGATGGTTCTCACAGTAGCTTTCCTAACAGTCTTTATTTCTGCTCAAGTGGCATAACACATTTGCAGCTGACTTGAAGATGGGAAGCAGGGGTTCCTGAACAGAAGGAACAATGGCACCAGAATCCCCTTTGTCCCCAAGCCTTGTGTTTTTTCTTATTTTATATGCTGCTGTCCAGTGACACTGAATTTATGTTGGCTATTTCTTAAAGGGGACGAGATCGTGGTCCCAATAAATATAGACCATTAAAGAAGTTGCATGTAGTACTACTTTGTGATTGACCGACCAAATAGTGCAAAGGTAGAACACTGCAAGAACTATACTATACCTACTATTTAATGTTTTTTGCTTCTTTCCGCAAACAAGTGATTCATATTTTAAGGGGGAAAATGTCTTCTATTGAAGTGGGGTGATGAAAAGGTAGAGCAAACAAAGGTCTCCTTGCAGTTTAAAAAAGTCACCCTTGTATTTTCTTTCTTTCCTTTAGGTGCTCGACGAAGCCCTGAAAATTTGCAATTATATTTTCACAATTATTTTTGTGTTGGAGTCGGTTCTCAAATTGGTTGCTTTTGGTTTCCGCAGATTCTTCAAAGACAGGTATGATTGCACTTACTTTCACTAATATTACTTTAGCTGACTTGACATTTTAAGAGTCGTGTCTCCTTCCATGTCTGAAATGCAATTCTTTGGTTACAGAACCACGAACAGAACCAAGTTAACTTTGAAAAGCTGGCAAAATGTGACTACTTTGCACTCGTACCCAGAGCTGAAAGAAGCTTTGTGCCATGTATTTATTTCAGTCCAGTGTAGCACTAGGTTAGTAGTGAATATTAGTATCCAGGCAATAGTTGTACTCGTTTAGAGCATTAATAATTGGCATTTTAATTAGGCTTGTCGCAAGCTTTTGTGGAGCAATTGCAAACACTCTGATTTGTAATGCAAGGATCATCTTTTAATAGGAAAACGTGTTCAATGGAAAAAGAGAAACACAGTATTTGGAACCACCTAGTGGTGTGGCCACATTAGCAATATGAAGGAACAATTAAGACCTACTTTTGTAGGTTTTCCTTACAGACAGCTTTAGCTCATTTGTCAAAATACCTATTGCGTACAATAGTTATGCTTACATGGACCTTTGTACCAGCCTGTTGCAGATCCTTGGTTGGCTTCCTTATGATTTTTATTTGAATTCTTCTTATTTGGTGGCTTACCTTCTTGTGTTTGCCCCTCCACATGGAGCACAGCTTCTCTACCCAGTAGCGGCTGCTGGAGCATTATAGTGGTAGGGCAGTGCGAGAAGCCTGTACAGGGGGAGCAGCACAGGAAAATAATTTAAAATATGCTTACCTGCCATTTGCAGCGTCGGAGCTCATCTGTTCTCTGCTCCTCGACTCCCGGCATGCCAAAGACTCCCTTAGGCCAATTCAGACACTGGTGTGAGTGTCCTAGTTAGGTGCTCACTAAGGGACTACGACCCTCTGCTTGCTCTCCAGCCAGCCATACAGCACAGCTCAGGTGGAGAGATCGTAGTGCGCATGATGGTTTGGCTGGCCTTAGATGGCCGTCCAAACTATCTTGCACACTTGAAGAAGTGCCACCACTCCTCCTCCTTCCTGCAGCTGTGTTGTGTCAGAATGGATGGCCCTGCCACACCCTTAACTCTGCTGCAGGAAGTGAGCGAGGAAAAATAAAATGAAAAGAAGCTTTGTTATCATTTTATTTTTAATTTTTCACTGCTGAAAAGGAATGGGACGATAGCCACCGCTGTCTGTACCATGCTTTTGATTGGATGATTTTTTTTCTTTCACTTCTTACATTCCAGGTACTACATGCTCCTTCGCCTTTGGTACTGAATTGGAGTGCTAGTGTTGTCTTCTGCTCCTCTGTGGTTGGGTTCCCTTCTCTGAACCCTGCCCCAGGCTCTCAGTGTTTCTTTCCCCACCCCCTTTGTGTCCCACTCAGCTTTTATACTTGTTCTTTCATTTTGACTCTCGCCCCTAGTTCTTCTGCTGCTTACCCTATTTACCATTACTCCACCTCATGTTGCTCTTTTGTATTCTATTGCTCTCCCGCAGCTCCTTAGTTTGTCCCCCTTCCCATCCCTCTCCTGTATTTTTTATATTTCCTTTTATTCAGGGGGCCAAGTTGGTGCAATTTTCTGCTGTAGCTCTCCTTAAATTACATTGTCATTTTCTTGTGCTTTGCCGATGCGTTTCATCATCAGCAACAACCTTTTTGATGATGCTGTTGAACTTTGGCAAAGACAAAAGGTTAGAAAGGCAAGACCTATTAGTTTTGTCAATGCCTATTTATTATTGAAATATATTTTGTAACAGGAACACAGGAGTTTTCAAAATGCAGGGTCCGGGGCAGAGGATGTCAGCTACTCTCCTCTTCTAACAGTCCTGACCTTACAGGAACTGTTCCTTGTCATCTGAAAACATTGTGTGCCTTAAATTGAGACGGTGTGCAAATAGGGATCCATACATTTCATGATTTGGACATTTCCATAGAGACGATTGATTTGCATCTTTACTGTGGTTACTGGTGACTATGGGAAGCTCCCAGTAATAGAGGAGCCATAAGAAAAAGAGTCAGATAAACCTTCTACACAGTGTGGATGGTAAATGGAAATGTATTTGTATTTGAGTTTTCTGAATTACTTATATTGAAAAAGTTTTGTAATAACCGTAAAACATATGGATCAAATAGAAGCATGAATTAATAGCAATGAAAAAACATTATGTGGCCGGTTTGCAAAGAAAAATCTATAGGCAGAAACTTAGATTTACACTTATGCCTAGGTATAAATCTCCACTGAAATACAATTCAGCAACTCCAGGTAAAGATTTATGCATAGTAGGAATAGTTCATGGCCGCACTCTCTAACACCTCAAAATATGACCATAAATTTAATATAAGTAACTTTACTGGTTTACTTTCAGTGTAAATCTGTCTAGAATTGCTTTGCTAAGTGAAGGCAGAGGTCTTCGTCTACACCAAGTAGAAGTATATATAGAAAAGAACAGGGAAAGAGGTATGACTTGATTAAATAATACTGACCTGACATATATTACAAGTGAGAGCCCACACTCCAAACTATGGGCCTGATTACAATGATGATGGGACGGCCAAGACAGCCCTTCAGTGGAGGTCCCACAGCCATCATAATAATGTTTAATGTTTAATGTTTAAGGATTTCTAAAGTGCATGGCTGCCCGTAAGCGTCCCAGCGCTGACAGTAGAAACAAGCGGAAACAGGAGGAAGGAAGTTACGGGTACAGCCAAGTCTTTAAGAGTTTACGGAAGGGAAGGAGGTTGGGTTGGGCACGTAGGTCAAGAGGGAGTGAGTTCCACAGTTTAGAAGCGTTGTTAGAAAAACGCCGGCCTCCAGAGCACGTCCTCTTGATCCTGGGCGGCAAGGTCAGATGGAGGTTCGTGGATCGGAGGGTTCTGGAAGTAATATATGGGACAATAAGGTCTTTGAGGATAGGTGGAGCTTTCCCATGGAGTATTTTGTGGGTTAGGCAGAGGGCCTTGAAATGCACTCTTTCCAGTACAGGCAGCCAATGCAGTGCTCTGATGGCCGGTTTGGCCGAGCAACGATTCTTGGTGTCAGTCAGAATCCGGGCTGCCGCGTTTTGCACTACCTGGAGCCTGGCTGTCACTTTCTTCGGTGCACCAAGGTAGAGGGCATTTCCGTAGTCCAATCAGGACAATATTAGGCCCTGGATTAGGAGCTTCCTCAACTGAAAGGGAAGCAGCAGAAAGATCTTACGGGAGGTACGGAGGAGACCATAACAGGCTCCAGCCGTTTTCCTTGCTTTTGATATCGGATTTGGGGGTTGGGGGCGAGCCCATGCAAGGGGGCCACAGGGTCTCTGGGCGGAAATGAGACTGGTTGCCCATCACCATTATCTCCGTTTTGTCACTATTAAGTTTCAGATGGGACCTGTCCATCCAACTGACTATATCTCCTAGACAGGAATACAAATCGATGGTGGGATTTTCCTGATGGCTGAGAGATACTACAAGTTGGGTATCATCCGCGTATGTCAGAAGTTTAATTCCATACGGGGTGACAATTTTTTCGAGGGGAGACATGTACACGTTGAAGAGCGTAGGGCTCAAAGAAGAGCCCTGCGGCACTCTGCAGTGTATCGGGGTCTCTTTGGAGATGTAATTACCCTCCGCCACCTGGAAGGAGCGGCTGTGTAGAAAAGATCTTAGCCAGGATAGGGCAGGCCCTGAGATACCCAGGTCCCTGAGCCGCTGAACCAGTGTATAGTGGTTGACGGTGTTGAAGGCCGCACTTGGATCCTGGAGGATCATTGCCACTGATCCTCCTGCATCGATGATCTTCCTGGCCTCTTCGACGACCGCCATCATCGCGGTTTCAGTGCCCTGACCCGGACGAAACCCTGTCTGTGAGGGTTTAAGCAGTTCATTGGATTCCAGGTAGTTGGACAGCTGGTCGTTGATAAATTTTAATAATGTTTAAATTTAAATAATGTTTTACTCCCTCCACATTAGGAAGGCGGGCGGGGTATAGAGACAAAATATTGAGTTTTAATTATCGACTAGACATAATATCGAGTAAAAAATATAGAATAGACAAAATATCGACTAGACATAATATAGACTACCAAAATATCGACTAGAAATTTATGATATCGAATAGAATGGACATAATATCGAATCAAAAATATAGAATGGACATAATATCGACTAGACATAATATAGACAACAAAAATATCGAATTTACGGTAAGTTAATATACATTTTTAATTTTTGTGTAATATAATTCTGTAGCGGGTTGTGGCTTTATAGGGGAATAGGGTAGGAAGTAATTTAATTATAATTAATTAAATATGTTATTTTATTTATTGGTATTTATTTAGAATTAATAGTTAATTAATTATTAATTGGTAATTAGTTAAAATATAATTGGAAATTAATTTTAATTGATTAATTGATAAATATGTTAATTTTAGTAATTTATTTTCTGCAGCGGGTTGTGGTTTTATAGGGGAATAGGGTGGGAAGTAATTTAATTATAATTAATTAAATATGTTAATTTATTTATTGGTATTTATTTAGAATTAATTGTTAATTAATTATTAATTGGCATTTAAATAAAATATAATTGGTAATTATTTTTAATTGATTAATTGATAAATATTGTAATTTTAGTAATTTATTTTCTGTAGCGGGTTGTGGGTTTATAGGGGAATAGGGTGAGAAGTAATTTAATTATAATTAATTAAATATGTTAATTTATGTATTGGTATTTATTTAGAATTAATTGTTAATTAATTATTAATTGGCAATTAAATAAAATATAATTGGTAATTATTTTTAATTGATTAATTGATAAATATGGTAATTTTAGTAATTTATTTTCTGTAGCGGGTTGTGGGTTTATAGGGGAATAGGGTGGGAAGTAATTTAATAATTAATTGAATATGTTAATTTATTTATTGGTATTTATTTAGAATTAATTGTTAATTAATTATTAATTGGTAATTAATTAAAATATAATTGTTAATTTATTGTAATTGATTAATTGATAAATATGTTAATTTGATTACATTATTTTCTGTAGTAGGTTATTTGCTCATAGGGGAATAGCTTGGGAAGTAATTTAATTGTAAGTAGTTAAATTGTTTAAATATTTTCTTGTGTCTAATTATTATTTATTATATTGTAAATTAATTTATTGGTAATTGGTAAATAATTTGTATTAGTAGGTAATTTTTATTATTATTTACTTTTTATTTGTAATTTTAATTGATTATTCAATATGTTTTATAATCTTGTAAAATATTTAAATTATTTTGTAATTGGTATTAATATTTATGTTATTTATATTTATATATGAAGTATTTACTTTCCCTACTATTGCACTCACTGGAGTGGGAATAGTAATTTTTATCCCTATGCTATCCAACGCTTTCCATACTGTTGCACTCACTGGAGTGGGAATAGTTATTTTTACCGCTACGCTATCCAACCCTTTCCCTACTGTTACACTCACTGGAGTGGGAATGGTAATTTTTACTCCAACGCTTTCCCTACTGATGCACTCCCTGGAGTTGGAATAGTAATGTTTACCCCTACGCTATCCAACGCTTTCCCTACTGATGCACTCCCTGGAGTTGGAGTAGTAATTTTTACCCCTACGCTATCCAACACTTTCCCTACTGTTGCACTCTCTGGAGTTGGAATAGTAATTTTTACCCCTACGCTATCAAAGGCTTTCCCTACTGTTGCACTCTCTGGAGTGGGAATAGTAATTTTTACCCCTACGCTATCCAGCACTTTCCCTACTGTTGCTCTCTCTGGAGTGGTAATAGTAATTTTTACCCTCTCACTATCCAACGCTTGCCCTACTGTTGCACTCTCTGGAGTTGGAATAGTAATTTTTACCCCTACGCTATCCGACGCTTTCCCTACTGTTGCACTCACTGGAGTGGGAATAGTAATTTTTACCCCTACGCTATCCAACGCTTTCCCTACTGTTGATCATAGACATGGGCCATATGCGTGAGGAACACAACAAGCTGAAGAGTAGTGTATCTGCACAAGATGTTGTGATAAAGGAAATGCAGCCACTTGTATCTGAAACACAGGCTACTCTGACTGCTCTACAACGAGAAGTGGACCTCTTGAAATGACGGGCTGAGGACATGGAATGAAGGTCCAGACCTAACAACATACGAGTGGTGGACCTCCCCAAGCTGGTTGATGGCCCGAGCATGGACCTGTACCTAGAGCAGTGGCTGACACAGTCTTGGGAGGCAAGACATCTACTTTCTTCTCCGTTGAATGGGCTCACTGGGTCCTGAGCCACTTGCTGCCACCTGGGGGGCCTCAACGACCGGTGGTGACACGACTCTTCAATTATCTGGACAGAGACAACATCCGACAAATTGCATGCACTAAAGGCCCATGGCAAGAGGAGAATCTCTATGTGAATATATACCTGGAGTAAACAACTGAAATCTAAGAAAGGAGGACCTCCTACTATGTGGTGAAACTCAAGCTTCGACAACTGGGACTCAAATATAAATTGATTTTTCAAGCTAAACTCCGCATTGTGGCAGAGGGTAAAGTGTTCCTCTTCCAGACTGCCCAAGAGGCCTGGGTCTGGTTGAAATCCAGGCGGGATTCCCAACAAATCAACACCGAGATGCTGTGGAACATTGGAGCCTTGTGCGGAATCGCCACTGCTCAAATACTAATCACGCCCTTCCTGGGGTGAGGCTGCATGGTAAAGGGCGCAGATGGTGGGTGCTCTCCATCAGACCCGGTCCCCTGGCTCGGAGACAGTGCTGGTACTTTGGATGCTACAAACTCATTGTCCAGGGGCGGCTCTCTACCAGATGATCTACCGGATGCTCTACACGGGGGCCCTGTAGTCACACTGATGACTGACGATCTAATTGGTTGAACTTCCTGCACTCACATCCTTTTCCGAAAATATGTATGACATTGTTGGTCTGCCTTCGGGTGGGAAGTTTATCATTGTGGGGGCAGCGGGGGGTGGGACAACACCTTAATAGGGGTAGGCGCTACTGGACATGCTGCATGATGCCTTAGCAACAATATTTCGTGGTACCCATGTATTGTATCCTATGATCCACTGGACTCTTTTCACTTTTGGCTTACATGCTTTGTGGGGTTTGTGGCCCGTTGCTGCACTGTTGTGCAATGGCCTGGGATGGGGAGTTTATCACAATGTGAGGGACTAGATGTGTGTGTGTGGTTCTGGGCACTAAATGACTCAGGACAAGTCCATCCCTGAGAGCAATTTACGGATTCCCATTTCAGTTTTACTATGGCCATACCGGAATATAAGTTCCTCACATTCCATGTGAGAGGAATTGGTTCCTATACTATACGCCACCAGATTTATGTCTATTTAAGGAGACGCAGAGCTCACTTTGCCTTTCTCCAGGAGACACACCTTACAGCTCTCGAACTCACAACACTGTGTAGACGATGGCGTGTAGAGGTCTATGGTACCACCTATTTCAGTTATGCAAGGGAAGCACTTATATGGGTGGCCCCGGGAGTACCCTTCACGATATCTCATACTCATATCAACCCTGAGGTCCTCTATGTTGTGGAGGGAGGGCTAGTGGATGGCGTACCCTTAAAGAATATAGCGATCTATGACCCCACTGCAAGATAATCAACGTTCGACACAACTCTAACACCTATTTTACTATGAACCCAGCAACGTACGCACTGTAGTGTGCGGACTTTAATGGGGTGCTTGATCTAGCGATGGACAGGTCTACTCCTCCCCCACCTTGGCCACATCCTTGCTCCGTTTCTCAACATTTGACCATGTGGGCTACTGACATTCAAGTAAGGAAGCTCTGGTGTGCACTACATCCTACAAATAGGGAATAATCCCATTATTTGATAGTGCACAAACTTCACTCCAGACGAGATATGGTCTTTGTCCCTCAAAAGATGATAACGGAGCACACAGGGCAGTATATCTGGCTAGGACCCTGTATGATCATAATCCCTTATTGGTTTTCTTGCAATGGAACAGGCCTACCTGTAGGATTCCTAACTGCTGCTTGCACTCAGAGTGGTGAGCCATTGACACCTATTTTCGTGAGAATGAGGGGACAGCTTCGAATGCATCAGTTGATTCGAATACTTTCAAGGTCGTGCAGCATGGACTGTGGTGCATGAAAACGGCATATGGGATACGTAGGAGGATGAATGATGATGTGTTAGCTATGGAGAGTCACTTTCAAGAACTGGAACAAGCCTATCAAGTGGATTCTAATCAATTCCCGGCCTTAGCAGAATTACGTAAAGACTACAGACAGGTACTCAGCAGACTTCCTAATTATGACTTAAAGATATACATATAACAACAGCACGAACATGGTGATAAGGTGGGCTGGTTGCTAGCATGGTTACTATGCTCGGAATCACCTAGACACTTGATAACTGTGATCCAAGAGTGATCAGGATGGATATTGACCACATAGGAAGATATGAATGATGAATTTGCAATTTATTCCTGTGGCCTTTATAGTGAGCTTGGTGATAACCCCTTATGCTCTTGCTACATAATTAGCGTGAGTCAAACCCCCTCGGTTGACCCCCTTTAATGCCAGGAATTGGTTGCCCACCCAAACTAGAGGAAGTGCACCCAGGTAGCCCAAGGAAAGGTCCCAGGTACTGATGGGCTACCGATTGAATTTTATGCTCTATATCCCCCTGCCTTCTTAGGATGTACAAATGTGCTAGGACAACTAGGACCTTGCCCACCTCTATATAGTTTTTGCATTTGTCACCCCGAGTGGGATGGGTATGCTCAGACGTGAGTCCCATGCTCTCCACATCACTGGAGTCAAGCTATCACGGCTGAAGATGGCTGATAGCCAGAAACCAGTCCTAGGATGCTTGATTCCGGTCCAGGAAAGACATAGCTTGGCAGTTCGGGCTGGACTGTTCCCATGATGCACAGGGTCTAGGCTGATTTGCATATGGCCATGTCTGAACTGGGGTGGTGCAGAGTGCAAAAAAACGATGGATTTAGGCCCAGATCTCTGTACTGGGGTGAAGGTATGACAATGTTCTGCATTTTTTCCATCAACTGTTGTTTTTGCAGTTGTCACCCCGAGTGGGATGGGTATGCTCAGACGTGAGTCCCATGCTCTCCACGCCATTGGAGTCAAGCTATCCTGGCTGAAGACTGCTGATAGCCAGAAACCGGTCCTAGGATGCTTGATTCCGGTCCAGGAAAGACATGGCTTGGCAGTTCGGGCTGGACTGTTCCAATGAGGCACAGGGTCAAGGCTGATTTGCATATGGCCATGTCTCAACTGGGGTGGTGTGGAGTGCAAAAAAACGATGGATTTAGGCCCAGATCTCTATACTGGGGTGAATGTATGACATTGTTCTGCATTCTGTCCATCAACTGTTGTTTTTACATTTGTCACCCGAGTGGGATGGGTATGGTCAGACGTGAGTCCCATGTTCTCCACACCACTGGAGTCAAGCTATCCTCGCTGAAGACGGCTGATAGCCAGAAACCGGTCCTCGGATGCTTGATTCCGGTCCAGGAAAGAAATGGCTTGGCAGTTTGGGCTGGACTGTTCCCTTGAGGCACAGGGTCAAGGCTGATTTGCATATGGCCATGTCTGAACTGGGGTGGTGTGAAGGGCAAACAAACGATGGATTTAGGCCCAGATCTCTGTACTGGGGTGAATGTATGACATTGTTCTGCATTCTGTCCATCAACTGTTGTTTTTGCACCTCTATATGGGAGGCAGTGATCATGGTCTTTCCTAAACCAGGACAGGATCTCCTCAATGTGACTTCCTATTGACCCCTGTCACTCCTAAACATAGCCTATAAGGTTCTTGGGAAAATCCAGGCCAACCGCCTGGTAACAGTGGTTCCTTCTTTAGTGCACTCTGATGAAAATGGTTTCATATCCTGACGCAATACTTTTGTTAATCTACAATGGTGGATTCACATTATGGACTGGGTGGGAACTCACAGGGACGAAGGGTTGGGCCCCCTCACTTGAAATAGAGAAGGTGTTTGACACAGTGGGCTGGCCATATCTGATGGCAGTCGTGACACATATGGGTTTTGGCTCTCCCTTCATGCGTTGGGTGATACTGCTATACACTATTCTAACTGCCAGGGTCTGTACGGGAAACATGGTGGCTGACTCCTTCCCGGTGGCTAGAGGTACACAACAGGGCCTGCCATCTCGCCACTATTGTTTGCCTTAGCAATGGAACCCCTGGCATGTATTCTCCATGATTATGCACCACAATGGGGACTTGTGGTATTTGGCTGCCCTCAGATAATATCTCTTTAAGTAGGCAATGCTTTATTCTGCTTGAGTGCCAACCCCATGGTGATACCCGAAGTCATGGCTCTCCTACTGGCATTCGGAGGCCTGTTGTGCTTTCGGGTTGATTGGGATAAATCTTGCCTGTTTCCGTTAAATCCCAATTTCAAAGAAACATTGCGGCGCGCTGCCGCACACAGGGCTGAACGGGCACTGTGATTCTATTAAATATTTAGGAGTACAGGTATATTATGATCTACGTGATTCACTGGAGGGAAACTTAGGTAAGGCCGTAGCATCGATTTGCCACTCCCTTCCATTTTGGAACTAGTTGTTATTATCCCCAACGGGCAGAATTACCATTAACAAGATGTTGGTCTTGCCACACATTAATTTTTATTTACGGCCCTACCGTTGAGTATTCGCAAGGTTTTCTTCCGAGATCTTAGGAAGGTGCTGACAGAATTGATTTGGGGAGATGGCAAAAGACGAGTAGCTCTCACCAAACTTTTTGGTCCCATCGTGGCCTCTGACTATGAATCATATTATGCCACAGCGCAAATACAGTCGCCAATAAAGTGGCTTGCAGGGGAACCACACTTGGAACACACTGGCATTCTGGCTGAGTTGTCGGGAAGGCCATTACTACATCGACTTTTTGACACTGCACCTACTCGATATACGGATAGTGTGTTACTGAGGACTGCACTATATGTTTGAAAACGGTGCATAACGGATGGACAATGGCATATGCCCTACACGCTCAGTGGATGTATGATGTTAGAACGCATACATTTACAACGCGTACCTTTACAACGCGTTCGTAACAACGAAAGTTGTTACCACGCATTGCGCTGGGGGGCGCAAAATTGATTAATTTAATTTACTATTCCAACACCAGTCCCCGTGGATAGTAGGGAAGGTGTTGGGATAGTAAATTAAATCATTTACTATCCTTGAGCGCCCCCCAGTGCAATGCGTGGTAACAGCTTTCGTTGTTACGGCCGCGTTGTAAAGGTATTCCGTGGTAATGCTTGCGTTCTAAACGCTGCATACCCGCTCAGTATTTTGATCTGGGCCATACCGGAGTGTGCTGGTTTACGAGTCACAAACCGAGTCTGAGATTGGGAGAAGGCAAGTATCCTACTTTGGGCAAATGTGGTGATTGAAGACGGTTTCTGTGCCTTTGATGTATTGGCACTTGATCACAAATTGGGGCCTGAGCAATTTTTGCTGTACTTGGTTCTGCGAGCGGTGTTGCGTAAGACCTGGGGGTCTGATCTGGACCAGCATACCTCAAGGTCTCCTCTGAAGGCAGTTTTGATGGGGGGGAATACCGGAGGGCCATCACACACTTATGCTCAGCCCTGCGGCGTGGACCAGTGACGGAACACGCCAGGTGGAGCATAGCACTCAGAAGAAATATTTCAGATAGATGGTGGGACCACTGGTTGCAAAAGCTCAAAAACAAATCACAAAATGCATGGTTTCACCTTATACAATTTAATTTTTTACACCAGACATTCCTCACCCCATACAGGATTAGCAAGACATTCCCTGGTGCAGCTACTATATGCCCGAGGTGCAGTACCGCTGACTTCCCTCACAAGTGTGGTCCTGCACGGTGATTCGTCCCTTTTGGGAACAGGTATCTCAGGTGATAACTGAGGTGACAGGTAGCCTGTTACCGCTGGACCTACTAGGATACTTGCTCGACATAGGACACGTAACCAAAAGAACTAGAGGTGTACTGCAATTTCAAAATTTGGCACTTACTTTGGCTAAACGCTGCATCACCATTGCCTGGAAGTCGGCCACAGCACCTATACTGAAACGCTGGTGAACAGACTGTAGCTTGTTTAGAATGTCACTGGTACAGAACCTCACTGCGTGAGGGTTATGCACCAGGAGTTCTACCCCAGGCAGTTGGTATTTTTCGTGGATCTCTGCATCTGCTCTGCTTGGTGGCTCAGCTGAAATATTAATAAAGATATCTTCAACTTACCTGGTGTTCCTGATTTAACCACAACATCTTTGTGGCAACGAGCGCTGGGCCACCATCACCACAAACACGTGTCCGTCGGCCGGACTTCACACTCTGAAATTTCATCAGCGAGAGAAGGAGTCTTCAGTTAAAGGAAAACTTGTGGTGAGACATCCATTCCCAACGGTCTTCAAGTTTCTCGACATTCACAGAGACATTTCCTACAAATTTGGTGGCGGAGTAGCGAAAAATGAGGTCAGTGACAGTTGGAACGCATCATAGAGATATGCGTTCTACCAACGGACAAAAAATAGCTTTGGAAGCGTGAAGACGCGTAGTGATGTTTGCACGCAAGCGTCTGCGCTTCACTGTTGAAACGCACAGGGATTCAGACGTACTGTGACATGTCTATGCGTTTGCGTTTCACCCTTGGATTGCACAGTGTTCTTTGTGCATGTCACAGTGCTTTTTTGTTGGAAAAAAAGGAACAGAACGATACTTCCTCAGTGTCGCCGCTCAACACTCTTACGTGACAATTAAGAAAGAGGAGCGGCAGGCAATCGAAGCTACAACGTCATAATCGTGCAAGAGGAGTGGCAGGCAAGTGTAACTTAAGGCGCACAGTTGTCAACCAAGGAACTTGATAACAAAAACAGTGAAACTGTCTCTGCCGTGAAAGTAAAGGAAAATAAAGACAAGGAGAATAAATATACAGACAGACCTCGTACAAGCTTTGCGGAACGGCAGAACTCATTTTTTTCACAGAGTAACATTTATTTCAGATGTGGATATAAGACTCACATGGGAGGTGGGAAATGCCCGGCTAGGTTTATGACTTATATAATTTGTAATAGAACAGGTCACTTTTCTAACGTGTCAGTCTACTAAAAGCAAATCAGTCTCTCAACCTTCTTCAGTAAAATGTGTTGTTGATGGAGGTATGCTTGGTGACGACGAAGAGTTGGTCACTAAAGACCTCGGTAACATGGTTGTGGTTGTACAAGATGATTGGATCATTAGGGTTAATCCTGAAATGTGTGTTGATCCTTTTTTAGAGCTATTAGTGGGAGATCAAGTATTGACACTTCTTGTTGATTCCGGCGCTCGTATCTCTATGATCACGTTAAGCCTCTATGATATAACCTGGCAAAATAGGCCCTGCTACCTCCTGAACGTAAAGCTGTCTCATACGAGGGACGAGAGATCAATTTGTCAGGCTACATTGAGGAGATTATGGAGTTCAAGGGGAGGAAGATTGCTGGAAAATTGTATGTTGCGCACAAAGGGTTGAACATTTTGGGTTGGTTCCACCAGTGACTATTTGGTATAGTGCTTAGGCCTGGAGCAACAGAACAGGTTCTTGCCATGATAAAATCTTATCAATACATTTCCCCATGTGTTTTCTGGTGAATTTGGCAAGATTAGGGATTTCCAACACAAAATTGTTTTGAAAGATGGCGCAACTCCAAACATAAGCCGAGAAATGTCCTCTTTAGTGTTAGGCAGGATCTTGAAAAATAACTTGATTCTTTGTGCACTAAGGGGATAATTGAACCAGTTGAATCCTCCCTATGGTTATCTCAACTGGTTGTTGCACGCAAGCAGAATGGTGAGCTTAGGGTCTGTGTTGACCTCCGCTGCTTGAACAAAGAAATCTGGGTGGATTTCCATACTCTACCGAATATTAATGAACTGTTGGCAGGTCTGAAGGATGTGAAGATTTTCACTAAATTAGATTTAGCATCAGCCTACCATCAGGTAGAGTTAGCCCCTGAGTCTAGACACCTTACTGCATCTGTTTCCCCTTTCGGCACCTTTCAGTATATCCGGATGCCGTTTGGACTTGAGTGAGCTGCATCAGTTTTTCAACGACTTCAATATGCTGATGGGGATCGAAGGGCTATCTGTGTTCCAGGATGATGACCTTGTCTTTGCACCTGATAGAGTTACAAATGATACCATTTTAAAGGAAGTCTTGTCGAGGTTCCAGACTAATGGTGTGGTATTACGTGGGGACAAATGTGTTTTATGACCAAAGAAATTGAATATTTGAGGCATTTAGTTAATGAAAATGGGATTCTTCCCATATCTAGTTTGGTTGATTCGATTGTTAAGTCAAAACCACCTGCTGATAAGACCAGTCTCAAGTCTTTCCTTGGTCTATGTGAATTTTATTCACAGTTAAGTCAAGATTTTGCGAACAAGTTGAGGCCTTTGTCACAAATGTTAATGAGAGGTGTTGCATTTGAGTGGAGTGGCGAATGTCAGAATGTTTTTGAGTGGGTGAAGCAACAACCTATCTCGCCTAATGTGTTTTAACATTATCACCCTTCTCTTACTTGCACGCTCGCTGTTGATGCCAGTATTGGCAGTGTGGGAGCTGTTTTATCTCAGAAGAAAGAAGGGGATCCAGGACTATTGGGTTTGCCTCCGGGGTTTTGTCTTCTTCAGAGAGGAAGTACTCAGTCATTGAGAAGAGGTTGCTGGCGTGCTGGTGGGCAGTGATGAAGATTAGAAACTTCATTTGGGGAAAGAAGTTCTGTCTCCAGACTGATCACAAGCATTTGGTCTTCATTCTCAGTGGTAAGAATGTCAGGAGTTTTACTCCTAGGATTGCACGTTTGTCCCCTAAACTTCCCCAGTTTGATTTTTGTGCTGATTATATTCTTGGAAGTAAGAATGGGTGTGAGCATTTTCTCTCTCATTCCTCTGACACTGTGGAAAATGAACTAGACATAGGTGAGGAGGACAAGGAGGATTTTATTGTGGCTGCAGTGGATCTTCCACAGTTATGTGCAATTTCTGAATGTGAATGGCGTCAGGCCCTCAGTTGTGATACTTCTTTGGGGCTAGTTATGGAATATGTTAAAAAGGGGTGGCCCAAGGATAGGAACTTGAATTTTGATTTCAAAACATTTTTGCAAGTTGCAGATGAACTTACCATTGAAGATGGGTTATTACTGAGAGGAGACAAGCTTGTTCCCCCTCTTACTTTGAGAGCTACCTTAATTAAGTATGTGCATGAAGGACATCTGGGTGCCACTTTTACAAAGAAAAGGGTCCGTCTCTCTTTCTGGTGGTCTTCCATGGACAGAGAAGTAGATGAGATTATTAGGTCTTGTGTGATTTGTTCCAGCTTTGACAAGACTGATAAAATGCGTACTCCTCCTTTTTCTCCAATTGAATTGCTGTCTACACCATGGGTGAAGCTGGGACTTTACAATGTGGGTCCGTTTCATGCTCTTGATCCATCATCAAAGTTTTCTTTACTTCTTTTGGACTATTACTCAAAGTGGCCAGAGGTGAAGTTTGTGAGGGAGGTGAGTTCAAGAACTGTAGTTGAGTTTCTAAATGATGTGTTTATGAAAGAAGGTTTTCCTGAGATCTTAGTGACAGACGATTGTGCTTATTTTGTTGCTTGTGAGGTTGAGGACTTTCTTCTCACCTCTGGTATTAAGCACATCAAAAGTTCTCTGAACCACCCACAGACAAATGGTCCCATTGAGCGGATGAATAGGATGCTTGGTCAGTGCATACAATGGGCTATTGCGAACAAATGTGTTGTTGCCAATTCCGTGAGAAGCATGCTTTGGTTTTACCGTACCATCTCTCATTCAACCACAGGGTTTTCACCTTTTGAGTTTTTATGTGGTCGGAAAGCTTCCACTGCTTTTTGTCCTAGTTGGATGAGCAAATGGGTCAAAGGCAGACAATGGACGAATGAGAGTGTCAGGGGTCATGTGAGTTTGGCTAAAAATAAACAGAAAACTTACATTGACTCTAAGAAGTGTGTTAAAAACATGGAGATCAGTTTGGATGATTCTGTCTTTGTTAAGAAACCTGTTCAATAAGGAAGGGTTCTTCCAAGTTTAGTACACCTATCAAAGTTGTAGATGTGAGAGAGAATTCTGTGAAACCTGTCAAGGGACAGTGGTGGAACAAGTATTTTTTGGTGAAGAATGGTTTGCGTTGCAAGGATGTTGAAAGCGAGAGTGGCGAAGGGAGTTTAGATTGTGCGGACCAGCCAGTCCTGAGGCGTAGTGCTCGAGTTAGGAAATTTCCCTTTCCCTTTCGTGATCAAGTTTCATTTTTCTAATGTTTATGTGTTTTTCAATATATAGTTTTTCTTCCCACAGGGGCTATATTTCTATCTGATATTGCTTTCATTTTATCTAGTTTCTTTTCTTTTCCTTTGGTTGTAAGTTTCTTTTTTACATTTTTGTTTTGAGGGAAGGCCCATGTAGTAGCCTGGGCTTGTTCAGAATGTCACTGGTAAAGAACCTCACTGCGTGAGGGTTCTGCACCAGGAGTTCTAGCCCAGGCAGTTGGTGTTTATCGTGGATCTGAGGCTGCTCTGCTTGGTGGCTCAGCTGAAATATCAATAAAGATATATTCAACTTACCTGGTGTTCCTGATTTAACCACAACACAAACTTGCTTCGCTGGGCACTTGCTGAGCTAATAGTGAGCAAAAGACTGTGCACGAGAGGAGACGGGCCGAATCAGTTAGAATGCTGGGCCACCTACCAAGACGAAAATGAGTCAGTAACAGATAATCGTACCCCTTCATTGTCTGCTTTTACACCATGAGAGGTAATACACTAGGTAGTCCCTCTTGTTTGGACATTACCACTATGCCCTTCCATCTGATTGGTTTGATTGATGGCTGAGTGTTAAATCCATCTCCCAGGTCCTGCTTGACGGTATGCAAGGGATGAAACCTATAACTGCTGAAGAGGCACAGATGTGAGTCTTTATCCCCGCACCAAGAGTATTAAACTATTAGACTCTGCACTGTACACAGACCCACAAACACATGGGTGGGGGAGTAGGGTGGGAAGTTGTTCTTATTATTCATACTGACTGTTCTGCTTAAAGTTCAACAAAGTATGTACTTGCGAAATATGCTAACACATTTGAGGTAATGACAGGAGATGTTAGACAATATATTCAAGGCCCACTAATGGCACATATTTTGTTCTTTAATGAGACAGGCCGTCAGCTCCACCCGAATGTGGGAGTCACTTGGGTGGGGCCAATACTCTACAATCTATTCCTGGCGGCTATCTGGTTACATATAACAATACTGTATATGGCTTCCTTCTGTTCTCACAGTGGATGATGTATGCATCCTGTTAAAGTTATTCATGTTCAGCACAACAATGTGAACGAAATGCAATGCACATATTACAAACAAAAAGCACTAGGGAAGTTTACCAGATGTCTGATCTGAATCAAGTTAAAAAAAACCTATGACAGGCATTATGCATGTATCATTTGATTTTTAAACACACTGGGTTTAAGAAGTTCAGAGGTCATACTTAGGTCCTCAAACTGGAATAGACAGTCCTTTTTTAATCCATTCTGCTAATGCACACTAATATGTCTTGGCTGTTGAAGTATTCTGGATGTCCCAAGTCTGTACACTTTTTTAAATATAATTCAGACATGTGATTTCAATACATGAGGTCAGTTTAAGACAGTCTCTGATGATTTTGCAATCTAGAAGTGTGTCATTGGTAGTCCAAATCGTTTGCCAAAGAAGAATTGGATGGATTCTGGCTGTGACAGAAAGAAAGGAGGCCTCAAGTTCAGAGTGGCTAATAAAAGTGGAGCAACTCTTGGGTACAAAGACGAGATTCCTATAAAAGGAATTTTACAACAGTTGTTGTGGTTGACTATTGCTGAAACCCCAGACTCACACCCTATACAGCACTGTTGACAAACACTTGGCTTTGTAGATGGTTATCATTCAGTTCTGGAGATTCCTGCCAAGTTTGGTCGCAAAGTTATACGGTGCAGTGGTAGCTTTCGTAAAAGGTAGCTTCCTAGCATCAATTGCCCATTTCTAGGAACCATACTTCTCAAACAAGATACCCAAATAGGAAAATGAGGAAGTAAAAATAATCGTAGTGCCACCGATCATGAGGTTCTGACTCTTTGCTGGTTTCTTTCCATCTTCATTACATAGGTTTTGTCTCAAGTTAACTAATAGACCTAGATCCTGAATATAGTTGACGAAACAGGTGAGTAATCATTGTAGACCTAGGGGAGTCCGGGCCTTGAGTGCAACATCATCTGCATAGAGAAGGGCTGGAATTTGACAATGGCCAATTTGTGGGAGATCTCTACAGTTCTCTGCTAGGACCGTGACCAAACTTAATATACACAGTGAACTAAAAGGGAGCGAGGACACAGCCTTGTCTAAATCTCCTTACTATATTAAAAGAGCGGTTACATTCTCCATTAATATTTTGAATAACCAACACTGTATCATTTTATCAACTCCCCGTTTTCCTTTGTTCCCTATATTTCTCATTGGCGTGTTACATGTTTTGTTATGTGCAATGTCTGTACACATAGTAATGTTGTATTCATTATTGTGATTATTTATACTTCATTGCGTGACAACGATATCAAAGTGTTTACAGTTGCATCAATCCCATTGTGATATAGTTTTATTTACTATTTATTGCTGCTATTGTGTTACCTTGTCTTGTCCTTTTATGTATGTTTTCCACTTATTGATTGATGACATTTGAGCCTCCTTTTTTAACATTTTGTACTAATAAAATCGAACCTGTTCATAATTATTAATGGTACATTGGGTCTAGTACAATCATTTTTAATTTGAGGTCTTATAAAATAAAATTGATTGACCAACATGTTGCCTAGAGATTTCCCATATTAACAATTACATTCTCCATTAAGGCCATACTGTACCCTGGCCCTACGCCCAAGTACAGTTCCCTCAAAAACTGTATTATAGATTGGTCCAGGCCAAGCTCTGTCATGATAGACCACAATTTATCATGTAAAACACAATCAAAGGCACTTGATAGATCGATGTAAGCTAAAGACGTGTCCCTTTTTAATCAAGGTGTACTGTCCGACTAAGAGGTTGAGGTTTGATCCCTATTCAATAGTCCCTAGTCAACTCCAGAAGCCATATTGTGAGGCAGAAAGAAGGAGTAGTTTCTTTTCTGTAACTCCAGTTCTGTAGTAGGGGTATCTCTGTTATAGTCATAATCTAGTGAATAGTCCCGCCCATGTGCGTGGACCCCGGAGCAATCAAAAATAATCTCTAAAGTGTCGAAAAAATGCAGAACTGCACAGACACTTAAGAGAGAATTTAAAGACATATAATGCAGCCTATAAAAAGCTACACTGTCCAGTACTTCAGCTAGAAATTCCACCAAAAATCCACAAAAACAGCAAAGCCTGTCCAGATTTCCATTGTCTACAGTACAAACCCCTCTGGAAGATAGAGAGGAAGGCATGGACAGACAAGCCCCATAGGCTGCCATTATGTGGCTCAGAATAGGATACTGTGCCTTTAAGAGAACTTTCCAGAACTTCACAGTATCCCAGAATGCCTTGCAGGTCTCTCTTACTTTCAGTTCTTTTTGAAGGCGTAACACGCCCGACCTGTAGCATTCTTTACATGAACATCTCGCCACCGGGGAGGAGGGCGGGCACTTATGACTATAACAGAGATACCCCTACTACAGAACTGGAGTTACAGAAAAGAAACTACTCCTTCTGTAGTAGGGGATCTCTGTGTATAGTCATAATCTAGTGAATAGAATGGCAAGCCCATCCCCACACCAAAGCAGCGGTGGAGAAAAGAAACCAACACCACTATTGTGCGAACAAATTCCGCAGCGAAGCCTGTCCAACCTGAGCATCTGCTCTGGCATCAGCGTCCAGACAGTAATGCTTAGCAAAGGTATGAACTGACTTCCAAGTGGCGGCCTTGCAAATTTCTGCAATCGGCACATTACGGAGCAAAGCTGTCGTGGCAGCTTTGCCCCTGGTGGAATGAGCCTTAGGCTTACCCCCTAAGGTCTTATTAGCTTTCTGGTAACATAGTTGTATGCAGGACACAATCCACCTAGAAATGGATTGCTTAGAGGTCGCAAGACCCGTCCTGACTGACCTGTAATTGATAAACAATTGGTCTGACCTACGAATATCTTTAGTTCTATCCAGATAAAATTTCAACACCCTCCGAACATCCAGGGAATGTAAGGACCTTTCCGCTGGAGACGAAGGATTCTGAAAAAACGTAGGCAAAGTTATTGTTTGGTTGACATGAAAGTCAGAAATAGCCTTGGGAAGAAATTTAGGGTGAGTACGCATAACAACCTTAGCAGCATGAAATACAGTATAAGGTTCATTACAACACAACGCCTGAATTTCACTCACCCTGCGGGCTGATGTAATGGCCACGAGGAACGCCGCCTTCCAGGACAGGTGCTGCAACGAAGCCTTATGAATGGGTTCAAAAGGCTCCTTCATCAAACTGGACAGCACCACATTCAATTCCCATGAAGGCGAAGGGAGCCTGACAGGAGGGAACACTTTCTTCAAGCCTTCCAAAAAGTCTTTGATCACAGGGATCTGAAAGAAGGAAGTCTGTGAAGGGCTTTTCCTGTAGGCAGTCAATGCAGCGAGATGAACCCTAATAGAGTGAACATTAAGGCCAGATCGCGCCAAATGTAGAAGGTAGGGAAGGATGACATCTTCCTTGCACGTCGTAGGATCAGAGTTCCTGGACACACACCAGATACAAAACCTCTTCCACTTGTAAGCGTAGGACGTCCGAGTGGAGGGCCTCTTAGACTCCTTCAGTATGTCCATGCAATCTTCTGGTAGATTCAAATGGCCATATTGCACTACCTCAGGAGCCATGCCGCCAAACTCAAGGATGAGAGGTTGGGGTGCACCATCTGCCCCCGAACTTCGTGAGAAGGTCCGGCCTGCACGGCAACCGTATGTGTGGAAGGAGGGACCGGTGTAGAAGGTCCGTGAACCACCACTGTCTGGGCCATTCCGGGGCAATCAGGATCATTCGTGCCCTGGACCGGGACAGCTTGATGAGCACCGCTGGAATCAGAGGGATGGGCGGAAAAGCGTAAACAAAGCTGTTCGATCAGTTGATCCAGAGTGCATTCCCCAGCGTCCCTTGCTGGTAGTACCTGGAGGCGAAGTCTCGGCATTTGCTGTTTTCGGCGGTGGCGAACAGATCTACATCTGGAGTCCCCCACCTTGCGAAGACTTCTCCTAGCACGTCGTCGTTTATGACCCACTCGTGGTTTTCCAGAATCAGTCTGCTCAGTGCGTCTGCCTGAACATTCTGCACACCCGGCAGATGTGTAGCCGTTATCGTCAATCCTCTTGCCAGAAGCCAGTGCCAGATCGTCTGCGCCTCCCGAGACAGGGTGCGCGATCTCGACCCCCCCTGCTTGTAGAGGTAATACATTGTGGTCGTATTGTCCGTCTGTACAAGCAGAGAGTTGGTCCGGAAGGACGGATGAAAGGCCTTCAGCGCCAAGTGAACAGCTCTGAGTTCCAGGAAATTGATGTCATACGTGGACTCCGTCTGAGACCACGTGCCTTGGATCTGTAAGTCCCCCGAATGCGCTCCCCAGCCCTGGAGAGAAGCATCCGTCACGATCGTCTGAGTAGGAATGTCCTTGTGGAAGGGAACTCCTCTGAGGAGATTCTCCGCTGAACACCACCACGTCAGAGACTGAAGAGCATGCAGAGACAGTCGTATCTTGTCATCCCAAGATCCTCTCCTCTGGTCCCATTGGTCCTCCAAGCACTCCTGCAGAGGTCTCATGTGTAGTCGTGCATGAGGAGTGAGGAAGATACAAGAGGCCATCGACCCCAGTAGAGAAGACACCGTCCTCACTGTTGTAGATGGAGCGGTCATAAGAGCCTGAGCCTTCCGAAGGATCGATCTCCGTCGCTCCTCCGAAGGAGACACGCTTGCTGACAGCATATTGATGGTGGCCCCCAAGTATTGAATACATCGGACCGGGATCGGGACAGACTTGGACATGTTGATGTGCAACCCCAACTTGTTCAAGAGAACGCACGTCTTCTGGAAGTCCGCTTGGGCTTCTGAGAAGGAGGAGGCCTTGATCAACCAATCGTCCAGGTACGGGTAGACAAACACCTTGCCTTTCCTTAGGTGTGCCGCTACCACTGCCATGCACTTCGAGAATGTCTTGGGTGCAGACCTCAGTCCGAAAGGCAGCACCGTGTATTGGTAATGATTGGTGCTGACTTGAAATCGCAGAAACTTCCTGTGCTTGTGCGCGATGGGCACGTGGAAGTACGCATCTTGTAGGTCTATGGCACAAAGCCAGTCCCCCTGTTGCAACTGAGGATAAATCCGATGCAACGACAGCATGCAAAACTTTTCTCTGCGAATCCACTTGTTTGCCTGCCGCAAGTCCAGAATGGGCCTGAACTCGTTCTTGTCCTTTTTGCGAACCAGAAAGAACCGGGAGTACAGACCTCTTCCTCTTTGAGACAGAGGTACGTCTTCTATCGCCCTTTTCCTTAACAGAATATCGGCCTCCGCCTGGAGCTCGTGTAGTTGATACTGCGAGCTGACCGGAGGGATCGCTGGAGGAGGGCTGATGAACCGAAGACTGTATCCATTGCAAACAATATTCAGCACCCACTTGTCCTGAGTAATTTTTCTCCACTCTGCCAGAAAAGATTGAACGCTTGCCCCCACCGGAGTGGGTAACGGATGACGGGGAAGTAACCGCTCAGGGTCGAGACCCGGCCGGGCCCTTGTTCGCGGTAGAGGGCTGTTGTCCACCTCTACCCCTCTGACGTTTTTGGAAAGGTCTTCGGAACTGCTGCTGTTGTTGCTGCTGCTGTTGTCCCAAAGGCTGACCTCTTCCTTTCCCCTGCGAGCCGAACCGCCGTTGGAACTGGCGGTAGGGTTTCTTGTCCTTGGGCTTCTCCAAGCCCACCGCCGTCAGGGTTTCAGCCTCGGCCTTCATCCGGGCCATCTCGTCATCTGCGTGTTTACCGAAGAGCGTGTCCCCGGAAAACAGCAGGTTGGCCACTCGCTGTTGCGCCTCAGGCTTGAGAGACGTAAGCCTGAGCCATGCATGGCAGCGCTGGTTGATACCGTGGCAGTAGCCATGTGCAGCTAGCAAGGCGATATCCGCCGCGGCACTGATGGCCTGGTTCGAGACCAGCATCCCTTCCTTGACAATTTCCATGAAGTCCTCCCTCCTTTCACGCGGTACAAGGTCCGCGAACTGCTCCATGGAATCCCAAAGCGCACGGTCATATCGTCCCAGCAATGCCGAGTCGCTGGAAGCCTTCATTGTGGTCGAAGAAGTCCCACATGCCTTCCTTCCCGCCGAATCAATCCAGCGGCTCTCCTTTCCCGGAGGCACGGTGGAGGACGGGGAGGTAGAATGCTGTTTTCTGGCCGCCGTAACTATCACTGAGTCGGGGACCGGGTCCATCCTCAGGAAGGCAGGGTCCGAGTCCGGTGCCCTGTACTTTTTCAAAAGTCTAGACGGGGCGGCCTTCACCACCGCCGGTGTAAGAAATAGTTCTTGTGCCGGTTCAACCAGTCCCGGAACCAATGGCAACAGAGGACGAGACAGGTGCTTCTTGTGCAAAGTCTCGAATATCACGGACGTCGTAGGTGTAGGAGCCGTCACCGTGATACCCAACTTCGCGGCCCGCCTCAGGAGAACCTCCTGGAATGTACCGATGTCATCGATAGGAGACACCCTAGTCTCCGGGGAATCGGACAAAGTAGGGGAATAGGAGCGGGCCCTAGAAGACGTATCGGTCCTGGATCTATGTCTCCTACGGTGCCGTCTGGAACGGGTGGAGGACCTGTGCCTACTCCTCGGTCGTTCCCTCCATCTGGAGCGAGACTTCGATCTCCTGGGCCTCGGCCGGTCTACCGGTTTCTCCGGGGTGGCCGACTTGGGCTTACGTGGTTCCTTAGACTTAGGAGTCTTCTTAGGAGGGGTCGGGAGATCTGGCAACGAGACCGACCTCGGCGGAATCGGTGGAGGTTTTTCAGGCAGAGGAGGCAAAGGAGGAGGGGTAGGAGTCCTCAGACGCGGGCCTCGAGGTAGCGGAGGAGGAGGCGGAACAGCCTTCTTTGGAGTATACACCTCCGAGTACACCGATCCCGGTGACCCACCATCCTTCCCGGGCTGAGGGGAGCCCCCCACAGCCCTAGGCCACGTAGTACGATCCTTCGACACCGCCGACCGGTGTTCAGGCGTCGACCGTCGGTCCCTTGACGTCGAGCGACCCCTCAGCGTCGACCTTCTCCTTCTCTTCGGCGTCGAACGGCTGCCGCGTCTCGACGTCGACCCGGACCACCTTGACGACGACCCTCTGCGTCTTGACGGCGATCTCTTGCGCCTCGACGGCGACCGCCTCGACGTCGTCTTGGATCGTCTCGACGTCGACCGGGACCTCCTACGCCTCGACGGCGAATGCCTCCTTCTCGCCGGCGAGTGCTTCTGCGTCGACGGCGGGCTCGACGACGAGGATCCCCTCGACGACGATGAAGCCTTGTGTCTTGACGGCGATCGACGGTATCGCCTCGGCGGTGAGCGTCGACGCCGATCCTGTCGACGCCGAGAGCTCGACGTCGACGCCGAAGACAGCGACGATGACAAAGTCTCTGTGTTCGACGGCGGCCTGTGCAGGTCCCTCGACGTCGATGGGCGACGTTTTCTCGACCCAGAGCCCTGGGGAGATGGGGAGCCTGCCTTGGACTTCCCCCTCGACGTCTCGGTGGGTGCCACCGACCCAGACGGCGAATGGGGACGTGTGCTGGGCTTCCTGCCCCAGGGGAGCCCCCCAGGGGCCTCAGCATGGGCAGAAGAAGCCCCTCCAGACCCACCTTGCGTCTTCTGTCTTCTTTCCTCCAGTCCCTGAAGCCTGATCTTCAGTCTGTCCTTCAGGGTTCTGCCAGAGAAACCTTGGCAGATCTCACACTCCTCAGGGATGTGGGAAGAGGGAAGGCAGAGGATACAGACCTCATGGGGGTCTGTCTTGGCCTTCTTCCTGGAGCACTCCGGGCATTTGTCAAATAATGCAGGCATTATGGACAACAAAAGGGTGCAAAAAACCAAGAAGATAGACACCAAAGTACTTTAAAAGTACACAAAATCGAATTTAGTGAAAAAACACCAACAAAACCCTTGAAAAGGGAGAGCTCAATGCTCCAGGGTCCTGCTTGCAGGAGCCGGAAAAAAGAACTGAAAGTAAGAGAGACCTGCAAGGCATTCTGGGATACTGTGAAGTTCTGGAAAGTTCTCTTAAAGGCACAGTATCCTATTCTGAGCCACATAATGGCAGACTATGGGGCTTGTCTGTCCATGCCTTCCTCTCTATCTTCCAGAGGGGTTTGTACTGTAGACAATGGAAATCTGGACAGGCTTTGCTGTTTTTGTGGATTTTTGGTGGAATTTCTAGCTGAAGTACTGGACAGTGTAGCCTTTTATAGGCTGCATTATATGTCTTTAAATTCTCTCTTAAGTGTCTGTGCAGTTCTGCATTTTTTCGACACTTTAAAGATTATTTTTGATTGCTCCGGGGTCCACGCACATGGGCGGGACTATTCACTAGATTATGACTATACACAGAGATCCCCTACTACAGAATCTCATTTTTTTTAGCCCATTCTTTAATCAGTTCAGGAGAGTAAGGTCTGCCACTTTCACCAGAGAATCAAGTAATAATATGGGGTGGTAGAAAGCTGTGTTTTATCTGTGACCTTTCTTGAAAATAGGAACTATTAGTGACTCTGACCAAGTATTAAAAAATCCACAGCTACAACATGCCCTAAGCACCTGGGTCAAGATGGGAATCCAAAGAGATACGTTTGCCTTGAATAGGTCGCCGGATATTTAATTCTTGCTGGCCAAAATGGCTCTAGTAACCTAGTCCAAAGTGAATGTAAGGATAATGGAACTATTAGGTGGGTTCATAGGTACAAGAACTAAGTTGGGGATCCGATTGCTGCCAGTAGCTTATTAAGGTAAGAATAGATTTTTTTGAAATGGATCGCCCACTTAGTTCTTTTTTTTAAACATGTTTTTAATAATTTTCATAGTGCATGCAGATAACAGATTATGACAGCCACAATCGCCCAATCAGTTTCAGTAATAGCAATCATCTTGGACCACTATCATCACCTAGATATGGACCGTTAAGAGCACACCAGAAAGCTGCGCGGTCCATATTTAGACTGGCTTCAATGAGGGACTCCCAAGCTTCATCGTTTAGAGCTTTTTTCCTCCCCTTAAGGGCTAGTTTGTATTCACATCTACACATTTGTACTTCTTGTGTACACCTAGGAGATTTATGGAAAGCGTCATTAAGATGTTTGAGAGCCCTAGAGCCAGTGGAACTAAACCGGCCTTGACTACTGCGGGTTGATTTTTGCCTGGAGACCATTTGACATTCCTTAATCCCGCCTGTTATAATAAGGAAGGCTTTAAGAAAGTTATTGGGACAACAAGCTTCATCCAGACATGCCTCAAACGCGTCTTTAAATTTAACTACCAATCTATCCAGAGATCATTGGTATTACGCTGTGTCCAGTGTAGAGCAATACCATTACATTTGACCAGTTCAATTATATAAACAATGCATGGTTTATGTACCATTTCTTGTTTCGTCACACAGCTGAAATTTAAATTGACACTCTGTAGGTGGAGGTCACGCAAAGAAATACTATGTGTGAGAAAATCAGACAACAATGGGGAAGGTCTATGGGATGAAATGATGTAATCGATGGCGATGTGATAACCTCTTCCAATAAAAGTGCACTTAAAAGGGACTAAAGGGTCACACAGTTCATTACAAAAGGCATGTTCATATTTAAACAACAGTTCATTTAGTTTAGCAATACAGCCATTATGAATAAAACGTGACTGCTCATAATCGTGATTGTCCATCAAGCCACAGGCATTGTTGGAAGGCAAAGGGCACAAATAAATGTTAAAATTGCCATCCCAGTGTATAGCAACTTTCTTCATATTATTGCTATAGATGGAATCCAAGTCTCGATCCAGCTGCCCAGGGATGATCAATAAGTCTCTAAACAGAGCATTGTTGTAGAAGTTTATAAGCAGAAAGTGATAGTAAGGCGAAATTTCGATGACAATAATTTGAAAATATAAGGTGGTCGTCACAGTAGATTTGTTGGAAAATGGCAAATAGTTAGAGATCTGAACACATAGACCACCCTTAGCTCTACTAGTTTTAGGAAGTACCGCTGGAACATGAAAAGTGCTATAACCGTTAATATGAACAGGCGCGACAACCCAAGTCTCCTGGAGGCATAGAATCTGAAAGTTAGTAAGAAATTACATCCATTCTGGGGAATTAGCTTTTGCACATAACCCCTACACATTCCATCATAGAGTTCTGTGGGACTTACGTTGTACGTCAAGAACTGCTTCAAATGAAGAACTGCTCTGACCCGCCCCCTGCCCCCACCTACAATGGATTTTAACTTAATGACAGCTCAGTATCGGCTGCTATTAGAATTCCTATATGTTATTGGGAGGAAAATATGCATCTTTAAGAGGAGCTTTCAGATATTTTTGCATGTTCTTTGAGAAACAGCTACCCTAGTAATATTGCAATTAAACTGGAAACAAATGTTTTCCTTGGGTGAAAGGATTTTGACTCCCCCTACATCAAACTGCCCAGTCACAAATCTATTTATATGTCCAGCCCTTGGTCAAACTTATGTAACTAGAGGCATAAGCAGAATGGGTTTGGAGTGTGTAGTGCTTTCCTAATGTCCTCACAACAAAATCCCTATACATCTTCTGAATAATTCTCTGTGTTTCTCTGGAATACCAGGATTCTTTCAATATTTACAAACAGCTCCAGGTTGGTACCATGTGCCCTTCTGACTTTGTTGGAAAAGCGACTGGTGTTCCAATATCTTTTACATATAACAGTATTGCTAATTCTAGGTTTAGATTTACCTGTGTCATTATAATGGCATATGTGATAAAGGCAAGGTAATCTGCTGATGAAGTGCATCACCAAGAGATAACTGTGCTCCTCTGCTATGCTTCATGTATTCATCAGTCAGGATTGAAGCACATACAAAAAATGGCCCGATTAGCGTTGCATTCAGACAGATGGGAGCAGGCTACACACACCCACACACATAGCGACCTGGTATTCAGCTCGTTTACGGTTTATTACAACTTTTAATTCCAGAGATGCCTTCAGTGGCGTGGTGTCAATTAGAGGGAGCACTATGAGGCGCAGCATGCCAGGGGCTAGTAGATGTGATTGTTAAGTGATACACACTTAAGCCCACCAGCTGGTGATCCCTGGTGTGATGCACCAACTGAGACACCATGCAAGATACAGCCATAAAGATGGTGTTCAGCAGGTGTTACAGTAAAATTGTATTTCTGGGGCTGCTGCCCAGCTACCAAAAGATGTAGTTGTTGTCCTCTACAGCGCCAACTAAAAGGGGGACTCCTCTAGGTGTGGGGAATATTCAAGGACAGTTCTTGTGGCCTGTGAACCATCCTTGGTTATTTGTGGACCATTACAGGCATAATGTTGGTCATTCTTGGAATACTGTTTGTGTCATCAACATGATGGTGTCTATCCTGGCAAAATAGTGTCTCTGGCATAATGAACATCATTTGTGGTGTACTCTAGGTGGCTTGGCATGGTGGTGACCATTTACCGCAACCCGTAGTATATTTGAGCATTCTTGCATTATGGAGCACATCCCTGGCAATTTGTGGCAATTCCTAATACAGTTGTGACCATCCCTCGCACAGCTTGTAGACAGGATGGGGCTCTCCTGCTATTCAGCGACTATTTCCTACAACTGACTCCTTTGCAACCTAGATCTTTCTCTGATACTCCTTGGCACAAAGTCAAATATATGTTTTTCACAGCAACACGTTTGTGACCTGGTACTTCTTTCAATGTATGCATATTGACTGCTCTGAACAGGTATTTTTGTAAGATGTGTCCTGTCTTTGGTGTGTATGTGTGCCATGAAGGAAAAGCATTGCAGGCTCTACATTTCTCTGCCACACATAGAGCTAAGTCTGTCAAACACATAAACAATATAGTGGGTGTCTACAAACACTGTTTGCTCCTTTAGGACAATTTCAAATCCCTGCTCCCCAAATAAACGGTCTAGAGATAATTTGTGTCCCATGTCTGGAGTGGTAACAGTAGCATAAATTTGCTTTACCAGTTGCCGCACAACATTGTGATTCTGAATTGACTGTGCTTCATCCAATCCTAAGTGTTTATCCAGTAGCGCTCTCCTTGCTGGAATTTCTAGCCAGTACTTTAATGATGTAACATAACTACAAGTCCCAGAATATAAAATGTTGCGATAGTCGCTGGAAAATGACTTAGTTCACTTAAAATGACTACAGTACCACAGTAGATTACGTAGTTTTGTTACATGAATAACTCTAATAAGAAATGTCATACTTGAAAGATGTATGTTACTGTTTTTGCCCAAAAACACTGAAACAGATTGGAGGTATAGACTAAATGGTCAAAATTAATGACTTAGAATGTATGAATATATGTCTTCCAGCATTACTTCCTTTGATCAGACCATACTGGGAAAAACATCCATCAATATCTTTGTGATTGTTAGATCTGGGGGTCTCTAGTTGGCAGAGGTAGGGACCAATGTCCAAATAGGGACCCCTGCTTCTAGTCAGGGTAAGGGGATACACTCTTTAGATAACCCCTGCTCACCCCCTTGGTAGCTTGGCACGAGCAGACAGGCTTATCAAAGGCAATGTGTAAAGTATTTGTACCAACACAAGCAGTAACACAGTGAAAACACCATAAATGGACTCCACACCATTTTAGAAAAATGAAGTATCTTTATCTAAACTACACAACACCAAAACAACAAAAATCCAACACACACAGTTCAAGAATATGATTTTAAAAGAGTTCTTGGATTTGCGTCAAAATAGTCCACAGTTGCGTCACGTTTCGCCCAAAGTACCTGTAGATGGAACAAAAGTTCCAAATGGAAGCTGCAGCGTTGGAAAACAAGCGATGCATCACTCCTGAGACCCTGGGGATGCAATGCGACAGCCCCGCTGGACTCAGCAGGCGTGTTGCGATGAATCCGGTCGGTATGGGGAGGGATGCGATACCTTGTATGGATTCCGGTGCGCAGGTTCGGTAGGAAGCGTCTCGCACAGGCACAATGCGACGATCTTCGGGACGGCGACGATCTCAGGTGCGGCGGCGATGCGCGGCGCAGCGTCGATCTTCTCCTCTTGTGGCCCCTCGATGCGATGGCACTGCGAAGATGTTCGCAGCGACGTGATGCGGTCCGCAAGAAAGCGGTGAAGAGATCTCAGACAGCAACGACAGGCTCTGCGACGATACTCGCAGCAACAGCAATCTTCCCGCACCAGGGCGAAGCGTTCCACAAGCGAACGATGCGTTGGTTCTTGCAGCGGCAAAAGGAGCTGCAACGATCTCGATCTTCGCGGCGGCAGGAATTTCCTTCCACTGTCGGGGATGCGCTCCGCAAGCAAGCGATGCATGAAAATTGCAGATCTTCTTTTCTTCTTGCCCCGCTCCCCAAACAGCAGGCACAACTTCCAGAGGCCCCACAATTGGATCAAGCACTCTAAGAAGGGCAGAACTCATACAGCAGAGTTCAGGGGGAAGCTGGGGTTGAAGTCCTTTTGTTCCTGGGACTTCTTAACATTAGGCCAGCTCTCCTCAGGCCCTTGTAGATCTCTTCAAGCAAGGGGACAGAGCAACAGCAAAGTCCTTCTCCTCTCCTTGGAAGCACAGCAACGTCAGGTCCGCCCACAAACACACAGCAGAACAGTCCTTCCTCTTCAGTCTTCCAGCTTTCTCCTTGGCAGAGGTTCCTTCTTGATTCCAGGATGATCTAATTTTCTGTAGTCTGGGTAGCCCTTTTTATACCAGTCTTTCCTTTGTCCTCTGGTGACAGAGAGGCCTTGGCTTAGTCAGAACCCGTTCTGGTCAGTCCTGGAGCATTTTGTTTTCCTGACTTCTTCTTTCCTTTCAGAGAGAGGGGCAGGGTCGTCAGCCGCCCAGCAGGAGGTGGAGCCAGCATTGTGGAAGGCAGGCACACCCCTATTCAGGCCCAGGTGCTATCCCCTCCCACCACTCAAGATGCAAATGCAGCTATTCAGCCTAGGGCTGACTCATCCAGTCTCCTGGGGGCTCCTCAGCCCCTGTCACTCACAAACCAGACAGTCAATTCACAAACAGGCCAAGACACACAGAAAGGTTAGACAAGAGAACAGCCACTTTCTAAAAGTGCTGTTCTCAAACACAGGATTTAAAAATCATCCTTCCTAAAAGATAGGTTATTAAATTATGAGTTCAGGGATACCAGACTTTAATTTTCCATCTTGCTTCTATGGGAAGATATGCAGGTAAACATTATACACAGCATTCCCTATTATAGCCTTTGGGCAAAATAGCCCTCTCAATAGTGAAAATTCGAAATTGGCAGTATCTCACTATCAGGGCATGTCACCTACATCAGGACATGTCCCGCCTTTCACATACACTCTACCCTGCCCAGGGGGTACCTTGGGCCTTCCATAGGGGTGCCCAATGTGTAAATAAAGGGAAGGGTTAGGCCTGGCTAGTGTGGACACTGGTCAGGTCAGCATGGCAGTTAGCAACTGCCCACAGGCACTGCGGTGGCAGGCCTGAGACACCATTTTAGAGCAACTTGTGTGGTTGGCACAACCAGTGCTGCAGGCCCACTAGCAGCATTTGAATCACCAGTCCTGACACACTCAGTGCACTTTACTAGGGCCTTACTGGTAAAACAAATATGCCAATCATGGATAACCAATCACATTAACAATGTATACAGAGAGCATATGCACTTCAGCACTGATTAGTACTGGTAAAGTGCCCAGAGTCCTATTGCCAACAACCACAGGTCAGGAAAAATAAAGGAGGAAGAAGCAAAAAGTTGGGGGATAACCCTGCAAAAGGGCCATTTCCAACAGTGATCAAATGCAATATATACTCTTCATAGTTTAGAAACAGTGCAGCAAGATGAACATTCATGCCAGATGTACTTTTTAGAAGTAAAATAAAAGTGCTCTCAGGGGCTTTGGTAAATTGACAAGCTCCTGCTTGATGTTTTCAGGTGGAACCAGCTAGACCTGGCCATTGTGTTGCTGTCGATCATGGGAATCACATTGGAAGAGATTGAAGTCAATGCATCTTTACCCATTAACCCCACCATCATCCGAATAATGAGAGTCCTGCGCATCGCTCGTGGTAAGTCAATGATTCATACGTATGGTCAAAAATCATGGTAAGTTAGAGATAGGGCCGCATTTGACACAGTGGTTTATTTTGTCATCTTTACACCTGGTAGCAGTGTCTGAGAAAAGAGCTCACCTTAATTAGAACCAATATAACACCCAATATACCAATGAGCACATGAAAGATGACCAGTCGAGTTTTGCACAAGGCCTTCTGGTCCGCAGGAACATGAGTCGCCACATGTTTTGTAAATTCTGATCTGTTTGATCTAGAAACAATATTTTTTTGTTAAAATCAGCAGATTATACGGCAGATTGTAGATTATTTGGCAAATGCGGCAAATCCATAATTATGCAAAAATCGCAGCAGAATTCCAGTTGCCCTGCCCTCTAGTGAAGGAAAGGGAGAGGGCTGCACAGCAGGACATAGACAACATCTTGTTTTGGGAAATGGCATTTACAATCCTGGCTGGCCCTTGCGTTCTGTTACCCCGCAAGCGTTACCACGCTTGCCTGCTTGCCTTTACCGCGTATATGAGTGAAAAAGGCAGTCAGAGCTCTAGATTCAAAGCAGATTTGTGGGGAGAAAGGAAGGAGGAACAGGAAGGATTGGGAGGCTTCATGTTCAGTAGGGCCGGGTTTTAGGGCTCAGGGCGGGGAGCTCGGGGTAGTTTTTAGGGCTGGGTGCCGGTTTTGAGGCTCGGGGAAGGGGGGTGGTGTGCAGTCAGTATTTAGAGCTGGGGGCCGCTTTTAGGCCTGGGGTGGGTTGGGGCTGGGTTTGGGTAGTTTTTATGGCTGCAGTTGTTTGCAGGGCTGAGGACCAAGTTTTAGGGCTCAGAGCAGGGGGCAGGGGTGTAATCTTTACCATGCATATGCCTTTACTAATTATGCCTTTATAACGAAATTCGTTGTAAAGGCAAGAGTGGTAAAGGCATGCGTGGTAAAGACGCTTCATAGTAAAGACCGCTTTGTTAAGGCATGCAATATATTCACAAGCGTGGTTCCGTCATACAACCCCTTCTTTTAAATAATCCAGTGCCGGGGAAGGATTAAGGGAGATATGGGGAAGGGAAGGTGCAAGAATAGCTGGAGCCTTTTGATTGGCTAATAAAAGATTCACATTTCTTTTCATGTCTGCACAAGACTTCTGCTCTACGGCTTGTAAACCTATGCATGTAAAATGATTCAGAAGTGATTAAATATATCGCTATATCTTATTATCATTGCCCTTGTTTTCCAAAGTCTATTTCGGAATTACTTTGCCATTTGTGGATACAAACAATATAACTTTTTGTTTGCAGTTCTAAAGCTCTTGAAGATGGCTGTAGGAATGCGAGCACTGCTGGACACCGTTCTTCAGGCGCTACCTCAGGTAATACATCTGCGCTCGCTGGGGAACCTTGCATCTTATTTGCACTTTTTTGAATACAGCCTCTGCGCAACGTTCATGAATGTCTGACATGTCTGATACAGGCCTGTAACCTTTCCGCAGAACAGATGCCAGGCATTGAAGTGATATTGAACTGGTTACTTACCTGTAATCTTCATGAACCGGTTCATTTCTTCCTGCCCCCATCTTCTTCGCCCCAGTCCGTACCTGTGAAGTCAATATCCAAGCAGCCTTCAAACACACAGTTAATAGCAGACACCAGTATCAAAGCACACCATGTAATCTGCTGCACCTTGTTCGTTTATTTATACTAGTCACAGGGCTGCCCCCAGAAACATTTCAAGATATGGAAAGACCGGTGGGAGTAATGAGGGATACGGCTAGAGCAGTGCACAGAGAGGCCGCGGGCTGATGATGGTGGGGTTCTGGGATTATGTGGGATGGGCAATAGCACAATACAAACATGATGATTGGGTCCTACACTGTTGTCGGGTTTCTGGACTTTGGTCGTGCATTAGGAAGGATGTCATGTCTTCCTGCCTTCTTTTTGTAGTGTAATGTATACTTATATTCTGCATTGGTTCCGCGCTCACCATGCTGCTTCCTCATTTGAAGTTCTAAAATGAATAACATGTTTTTCACAAAAAAAGAGCCGACTCGTGAGAACGGGGAACTGGCAGGAGTTGTGGGGATTCAGGGGTCCTCCTGTGGTCCCCAACAAAGACAGTACCTGGTGCCCAGGTGGGAACGGGCATCCAGCTATGAAACTAAAGACCTCAGTAATAAAAAAACACAGCAGGAAGTAAAAGACGCATCTCAGAATCACCTTGGGTGCATGATATAATTGCCTTATGGCTCTTGTGATGTCCAGGAATGGCAGGGGTATCACAACATGCAGCACAGTCCCCCTAGGGTCTTCAAGAAGCACAGCAACCCCCAAAAGAGCCTCCACAGAGTTTCTCTCATCCGTTGCCCTAAGTCTCCTAGGGTTTTTTTGGGATGACCCCTGGACTGTATTGTTTTAAGAAGCGTTCCTAGATCTGGAGCTTTCGTTCAGAGGCTCTGGAGTGCAAGGACCTGTGTTGGTGGGTCCGAAGGCTACGCTTGCAGCGTGCTAAAAGTGGAAGATAGACTCATGCACACATTAAATTAAAGTTATAACACTTTGTTGACAATGACAACTGACAATGGAATGCTGTGTGCTTTAATCAAGGCTATGACAGGGTTAATAGTCAATCAGTACATGACTTAAGGAATGTCGTTGACATGTTTTGAAATGCTTCATTGACAATCATAAAGTAAACACCTTAATGAATGTCACTCCATGATGGTTCCACCCCCAGGGGTTTAATTGTGTTGCATTCGTCTTGTATGGTATATTTTTGCTTTTCTGAGGGAAGTGACACGCTGATAGAGCCAGTAGGCCGCCATTTGATAACTGCACCCCTTATATTGTATCAAGTATTTGTGGGTAATATTATGACCTTAGAGGTCAGAGCTCACTATGGGTGTGAACCATTAGGAGCATGTCGTCATAGGTATTTCCACTTATCATTGTGTATATATTTGTAAATTATTGCGTAGTATTCAGCAGTATGTGAGTAATAAAGTAATTTTAGTCAGAACACTGACTGGAACTGATTAATTGGGTGTTGTTTGTTGCATACTTGCAGACTGGGGTACTGGGGTACTAGCCCACACGACCGCCACTTAGTAATGTATTGGACAGCTCTGCCTCGCTACCTTTAGAGAGTCAATTCAAGTGTTACAACTGGATACTTGGTTTCCATTGGATGGAAGGATGCAGACTTATTACATGTGAAGGGCCCTTTTCACTGCTGTGGTCCCACCCGTGAGGAAGGCTCGCATTGGGGGGCGCTCCTTCAGCCTCAAGGCCTCCCAGCTGTGGAACTCGCTCCCACTGGTACTTCGCAGTACTCCTAATTTGCTTCAATTCAGGAAGAATTTGAAGACTTGGCTTTTTAATCTCTCTGTTTAGGTGGGTTTCTTTCTTTTTCTTTTGGGTTCTGTTTTTCTTGTCATGTTGTTATATACTGTAGCTGTCTGTGGAAAGCGCCGGGACACTCTTTTAGAGTAGCCGAGCGCTATATAAACGCATTTTAACATAACATAACATAACATAACACATTCTTCCCAACTATTAACCCATTTTCTCACACTGTATTCAGAATTATGTGCTTATGTTTATTACAAGAGCCTGTCTATATGCCAGACCAAGAAAGTGGCACTCTACGTAACATTAAATGGCGAGAAACTGCTGCAGGTTTCTTCTGCAAGCTACAATATTACTGTGTGTTCATCATGTATTTAACAAAAAAAGACACAATGTTAAACAGCTATTTTCTCACTGCCTCTTAAAAACACAATTACAATTAAAAAAATCACATTTTCCGTTACTGCTTTAAAACATGCACAAAGCTTTGATAGTGATGAAATCAAACTGCCAAAAGAATTGAATAGACATTAAGAAATTAAATAATTCTGTCAGATGCGGTGCTTCACACTGTGCCGATCTCCTGAGCCCAGTTAGATGTTAGCCATCCTTCATCCAGATGTTACAAGATAAACATTACACAATTATCTAAACAGCTCTTTCTCACACCTGGGGCCGTATTACACAAAGTGCCCCGGGGGTGGGGGGGCGCAAAGGGCATTTGCGCCCGCTTTGCGTGGCAGCGGGCACTTTGGTATTACAGAAAGGGACCATAGATGCTTGTGCAGCTCCTGCTGTAATACCGATAACACTGGCGCACATAGAGCACCAGCGCTACCGTCAGGGGGCGTTTCCTCATTTGCATGGGTACGGAGTGGCATTAGCCAAGTGTTTCAGATTTCTATTGCTAAGGTTCATGGACAAGGTTTGGTAAGCATATAGGGTCTTATGGATTCTCTCAGTTGCTTGAATCAAATGAAAGTCATAACTTTAGCAGAAAATGACATAAAAAAGGAAGATGATTAATGAAAATAAAGCAAACATAGAACACTAGATACAATGACTGGATACCAAAATGCTGGACAAGTTAGTATGAGCAATGAAATTGAATTGGTGTGGGTTAAAGAACTAAAGTTTACTTAGTGAATACATTTCAGGGGGTGATTTAACTCTGGGAAACTAAACCAAAGACATTTGTAAAATATGCTTTTTTTCAAATCTAGTAACCATTACAATTACTGCTGGACATCATTGCTCATTTTCAAATTGTATATGAGACACAATTTCAGTGACAGCTGAATGTTGCTAAAGAGTAGAGAAATGTTGTGTTAATGCAAGTATTAGCAAAGTCTATAGGTCTGTTTTATGCACACTGAAAGTGCCTAGTTAGTCACTGGTGCTTTAGGCAGTCAATATATCATAATATATTGACTTTGTCAGTCATGCTTGCACTCATTCATCCACTGACTCATCGTTGTGTTCATCCACTAAATGGCCGATCATGGTTCCCAACTCGCTGTAAGAGGGCCTTTTTCAGGATTCTCACAGATCTTATCTTTTACTCCCAGTGTTTGCAGAGAGATAGTATGAGGGTGTAATCTGTGAGCTTTGATGTAATACCTGTCTGTGGGCTTTACTACAATATAATAACAACCAACCCTCAAACAAATATTAGGTTTAAAATATTCCTTTTAAAAGTAAATGTCATGCCTTCTGCCTTTGTCATAACTTTTCATAAGAACCAGATCAGACCAGTAGCATCAGACAAGAATTTCCCCAACAAACCAATCAAGTCTATCTTTTATCATTGGTTTGTCACCATAACTATCTCAGGCCTACTAAACAGAGCATCAGTTTTCCACCAGGAAAGGTAGACTGCAAGCATTCTTTTTTGGTGGACGCACCACCTACTACCCGATCAAAAACCTGTAGAGAAGAAGATAAGATTAACATGAAGTTTCAACTTAAGTTCTCACTCAGTGCTGCTTCTTAAAATTCCTTTGTTCGTGATCCTTTGAGGTCCGGCCTGACAGATGCACTGTCAATCCAGGCCCTAAAAATGGGTCCTTATTATCCTCGTAGAAAGAGGTCAAAGGAGGATTTCGAGTTGCTGCCAGAATGACACCCCGTCTGTTATGTAAAACCGCAAGCTATATTTACAGGACAATGTAGTACGATTGGTAACAAGTTAAAATGAAAACTCAGCCTCCTACGAAATAGAGTCCTTACCTTACGTACAAGTGAGCAAATAGAGTTCTTTTTACCCTGTGAAGCTCGATCCCCTGGCCAATTTTGCTTCCTTCTCTGGGTTATGCTGATAATTACTCACCCACACTCTGAGATAAGTACAAAAATGAGACATTGTTGGACACCCACATCAAATAAAGTGAGGTAATAATTGAGCAAAGACACATGGGAAGAAGAATCAGACAGGCTTACTTCCCAGTATAAATGTGTTTAAAATTCAATTTAAATAGAGCTGCTTATCACCCACGTAGGAGGGGGACATTGTCTCCGTTATTCTCCTTTTCACTTTTCATTCGGTCCAGACCAGTGGGCGCTGCCTATGTGATTAGGCTCTGCCTCCACAACCTCAACCCTAAAACAGAAACCATCTGCAAGTAAACAGCGCCAGAAAATATGCATTCCCATTATTTACGCCAGCCTAAAAAAGTTGAACAGGTGAAGAGTTCAGGTTAGAAGCAGCAAGAGTAATATCCCTGGGAGGAATGAGATACCTTATAACATTAGAAATTACGCCCGGTGAGTATGGGAACACATTAATTTACTACGTATGTCAGAACTCTAGAAGATAGACCACTACAATGGAAAGTCCTATTTAAGTGGACGGATTCCCATCACTCACCGATAGGTGACATGCTTTATCATCTGGGTACCCTCTTGATATCACGCTAGTGGCACTAAGGGCTACAACCCCATCAGAGGATGGGGGAGCCCGAGGATGTTTCAAGAGTATTGAGCGATTGAGTTGTGTTGGAAAAGAATGCAGTGCATAATGATGAGGTGATGTGTGAATTTAAAATTGACCCATGAGAAACCCTACCTTTATTAATGTCTCTCACAGCCCAAATTAAAATCAGTGCAAACGGCAGTCTATAACAAATAACAGTCTGTTGTTTGAAAAAGAGGTCAACATGTTTCAGCACATACGGAAAAATTCTCATCCAGTGCCTTCTTCAGGACCACTACTATGTTGCTACGGCAAAATGTGAATAAAATAAAAAAAAATATTATTAATACAAGTATACACTTGAAACGGTTGGAACAAATACAACCGAGTCACCTGCAATCAGGAATGTACAATCCTCCCTCTGCAAATCCCTTACTGCTGATGGTATCCGAAGTGCATGAGGAGGATACCTCACCTCACCTGGCAGCGGCTCAGGGGAAAAGGAGGCACCGCCCTTTCCGTCGGTACCTCTGACGGTCATCTAAGCCGGGACAGACTGGATAATATCTTTATGTTCTAGAGTTCATAGTGTTCAGAGTATTGATTTTAGACCCTTGGATATTCGTGTTGTATAAATGTTGTCTTGGGACAAGTTATCCAGGTCAGGTCTTTTAATATTGACTCTGACCCTACCCATAATTAAGTTTGTTTCTGACCTATAGACTGGCCAATAGGGCAATCTGGCAGTGCCGGAAGCTCTAGTCTGGCCAGCCACTTTTGGGGGGCTGTTTGTGGGCCCCTGTTTTATAGTCTGATGGGCTAGTTTTCACTGTTGGTTTCTCCGATATTAACACAAATATTGTCTGCAGTAAGCATAAGTGCAAGTAGGCTCCCATACCCTACAAATTACCTATATAGCTTGGCCCAGATTGACATAGAATGCACACAATGCAGGTCAGCAAGTAAAGTTACTGCACTGAATTGCGTGAACGGGAGAGAGCAGAACAGCGCCACGTCTACTAATATGTAATGCTGGTCTGCACTCTCCTTGTGCTGGCACACTTTTGGCTGCCATAGTGCAAGGATGTCTGCGTTGTGGGAAGCATATGTTTTGTGCTAGACGGAATTTCTTCCACTAAAAAAACTGTGCTTTAGCGTGTGACATTTTATTTGCGTTTTACAATGGGGCACACAAAGTGGGAAAAACTATGAGGAATTAAAACATTTATCCTTATAAAGCCTGCTTTTAGGAGGTGCAGGATTTTGACACAAATCCCTGTCCATAACTCTTTGTCCAGAGAGATTTGCTGCAGAATCCATGGTTGGTTGCATGAGAACACCTGTGCTCCGCCGATAAAACTCCCCCCTGTGCACCACTTATGAAACTATAGGGCATACGTACAAGCTCCTATCACCACCACAACACCACTTTAATCCGATATTGTGGTGGCGATAGGGGCTGCGCTTTATGTAGAAGGCAACATTAAGTCACTTAACATAGTTTAACGCTGCCTTGTACATAAGGCCCCCTTTCACCTTATGGTTAGCATGATAGGGGCGTACAATGGCTGTTGTGGTGGACGTTCCACCTCAACACCCATTGTATTTGATGCTGCCCCCTATGTTATGTACAAGTGTGGCATACATAGGAGGCAGGGACAACATTAAGACCAGGAAACCCCTGGTCTTAAGTTGGCGAAATGAAGAGAAATGTATTATTTCTCCTCGTTTTTGCTTTTTCCTTATGTGCTGCCTTGTGCAACACACATGGAAAAGCAAAATGCCATATTTTTTTTGTGTACAGTAAGGTATCCCTTCCTGCACATAGACAAACCTACCTTTAAAAAAATTCCATTTTGTCACTGTCATGCGTGCTGTATGAAGCAGCACACATGAGAGTGACAGGCTATCATTTTAGGATTGTTTATGTGCATGAAGGAACACCTTCCTACATATAAACAATCCTCCCGTGCCTGCGCTGGCACTAAGGTGCCAAACTTATTGCCATAGCAGGGGGAAATGCAAGGCTGCACCATATTCTTGTAAATTTGGTGCAGCCTTGCGTTTCTGAAGTGGCGTAGTGCTTGGTTAAGCCAAGGAGGCTAACTCCGCGGTCCGCCACTTCCTAGTGCATATCTCCCTCAAAGTAGCCAAAGTCAGTGCATTGTGCAGCTTTGGGTTACATTTCAACGCAAATCATAATTTGTGTTAAATTGCAAATCCCACTGCAACACTTTGGGTCAGGTTTGCATGAAAAAAGGAATACAAACCAGACGCAAAGTGTTCAAATCTGGACCCTTGTCTTTGATAGTTTAAAACTGCCCAATTTGCAAATGTGGGCTACTTTTTTAGCTATGACAGGGCATATTATTAGGAACGGCGTTAAAATTATCGCCGCTTTAGTGGCAGGAAACTGCTGCTAAAGCGGCTATAATGGGCTTGATAATAGGCCCTTGTGAATTCCCATAGAAACCCAGGTTCAAACCAGAATGTTATCGCCGTTCTTGATAATATGGCCCAAGATTCGCTAATGGGTGGCCACTTTTAATTTGGTGCCTTCCTGGTCATATTTCTGTCCTAGCATGATTGGTAGTGGGGCAGAGATGAGGATCTAAATAGCTCAGCGATTTAAGGTTGCTTTATTGACATCAGATGTGATCTGTGGTTCGTGAGTAAAAATGTCCAACAGATACTTCACCCTGACAAAGTTGATAAATGGAGGACCACCATATCGAGTAAGAGTAAAGTATTATTTTTCAATGTTTAAAAACTGTATTAATGGCATATTAAACTTTATTTGTACTATGGTATTATTGGCGTTTAAAAAACACTCAGATACAAAAAAGTCAGTTTCAACACCTTGCTCTTGAGAATCTTCAAAAGCGAAACACACAGATCAGCAATACTGGCAAAGAGCACAAGCAAAAACCAGCCGATTAGCTGGGATCCACTCATCAAATAATCCTAAACACGCTCAGACACCCCCTTGTGGAAGCGAGGCCCTCACGCGTTCAAAACAAAAGATACCTTTGGATGAATAGGATGTACAGTATGCTAGAGCAGGATACAGCATATAAACAACACATAAAATAGCCATGTCATCCAGACACCTTTGTCTATGACTCTGTGCCCAATAGACCTGTGTTGCAGCAAAATAGGAATCATTCAAGGAGAAGTAATACCAAAAAATAAAAAATGTAATCAAGTCCTAATGCTCCAGTACCTTTTAGGGTGCATTATTACTCTTAACGGCTTCTGTGCGTGTTCCTCCTCCATCACTGTTGAATATATGAAGGATAAATATGTCTGCTCAATGGCAGGACTCTGGGTAGTGAGAATATGAGCACTTCACAAAACTTAAGTACTAATTTGTTTAAATTAAACAGTAATGTGCCCTGCTGCACCAATGATAGCTATGCCCCCAGATATGCGTCCAACTATGACCCCAAAAGTAGAGCTCAAGGCAACAAGTAAAGGTCCACAGGCTACATATGTGCATAAAAGATCAAAATATAGGCGAATTTCTAACGGGTCGCCCATATTTGTTATACTGCTTTGTTGATTGCAGACTAGGACGGTGGAGGTATCGAAATGCCGTACCAAGTCTATGAGTCACAAATGAGTCCACATAGTCGTTGCTTTTCTATGGCATGCTGTGTCACCAGTGATGAGGCTGCTATCCGAGGCTTTGCTTCAGGGTAGACAGGCAGTATAGAAAAGGGAAAGGCTCCTCCATGGAGTCACAGCTGCCGCAAGTTCTGCTTTACAGCCGGACTCCCCGCACAAACAGACTCAAGGACAGTGTGCAACCAGAGAATGAGAGTTACAAGGTGTTCTGCCTGTCATTTCAAGTGTGTTGGTAAATCTGCAGCCATGTTCTCATGCAACCACCCAGGGGTTTTAACTCAAATCGACTGAAAAATGTGGACATGCATTTGTGTAAATGAATTACGCCTCCTTGTGGCAGGCATAGTGCCCACACCGCCATCGCTCGCTCCACTTGTACCCACTACATTCACAACCAAGAAGACTCATGAGACATAATTGTGGGAAAACGGTGGTGCAGGTTTATTTGCATACAACAGCAGATAGGTGGGTCATCTTACAGGCGATCCAAGACGGCAGCCCCTCGCTGACCCGCCTGCCTAATTAGCCAATTTGCACGGTAAGTCGATGCTCTTGACGGTGCAATACCTTTAATAGTTATCTCGTTTACTCCCGCCCCCCCTGTCGGGGCGGAGCGATGAGGCACACCCCCGGTCGGTTTAGGCCCCCCGACCGCCCGAAGGACTAACGGGGCACCGACGTTGTTTCCTGGAACCCCCTCGGCTCCAGGTTCTTGGCTCGGGCACCCCTACTGTGCCAGGCAGAGGTATTGCTGTCTCCTTCTGCCGCAGAGGTACCCTTACTGTCCATCTGCTTCCAGATCGCCCTGTGACTCCGCCTGCAACACAAAACAGACCATTAATTGTTCACACCAACCCGCTGCTCTGCCGCTGGGTCTGGGCCAGGGCGGGAACAGCGCAGAGTAGTCCAGATGAAACGCGGCGGAAAAGAGGAAGTACTGAAACCGGGCTGGCCTAGATAAAAGGCCCTAGGACCGCCCACCACCTTACATGCTCGCACCTGCATTGGCCACCCCTAAAGGGGGCGGCGCCCTGACTGTCGCGCTGGTGACGTTTTGCTCGCGAGGCATGTGTCACTAAGACGCTGTCTCGCGTTATCTCCCCTTCGCGTCGCGCGGCCAGCGGCATAGTGCCCACACCGCCATCGCTCGCTCCACTTGTACCCACTACATTCACAACCAAGAAGACTCATGAGACATAATTGTGGGAAAACGGTGGTGCAGGTTTATTTGCATACAACAGCAGATAGGTGGGTCATCTTACAGGCGATCCAAGACGGCAGCCCCTCGCTGACCCGCCTGCCTAATTAGCCAATTTGCACGGTAAGTTGATGCTCTTGACGGTGCAATACCTTTAATAGTTATCTCGTTTACTCCCGCCCCCCCTGTCGGGGCGGAGCGATGAGGCACACCCCCGGTCGGTTTAGGCCCCCCGACCGCCCGAAGGACTAACGGGGCGCCGACGTTGTTTCCTGGAACCCCCTCGGCTCCAGGTTCTTGGCTCGGGCACCCCTAGTGTGTGATAAAAATGTTATTTGCCCAAAACGATAATAAATTTGCATGAAACTACATCTAAGGATAGTATTTTGTAATGAAAGAGTACACTTTCAGTACAAAACCTATACTAAACATCCGTAAACACACTTGTACATTGGGAATGCATCTTTGCGTTGGGCAAGGCAGCCAACAGCACAGCACGCCAGTGCATGAAGAGAAAATAATTGCACTGTATCTTATTAGATATTGGGCTCTATTTCACTGCGGTTGCTGTGCTGCATTGTGTCAATTCTTAGTACATTTGGCCCCTGGATTCTTCAGTATGTCTGACTGCAAACTCCAAAAGGCATCGATGGGTAGAGAACAGAACTGTCTCCCTTAATTCCCAGTAGAGAGACGGAGGTCAGTCAATTGTATAAATGGTGCCCTTTGTGATAGGAGGGAGGACATACTTCAGAATTGAATGAGCATCTCAGCATTTTTTTTTTATTGGGGAGCAGCTCATAAATTGCAGCTCCTCTTAAAGTGTGAACTTGAAATGGACGTTTGGATTCAATGCCACCTCAACGACCTTTGCAAACATGATTGAGCTTGCAAAACCTTCTTAACTAGACCTGAAGCAAAGTTGTTCTCTGTTTTCACAGGTGGGAAACTTGGGCCTTCTTTTCATGCTCCTGTTTTTCATATTCGCGGCTCTGGGCGTTGAACTCTTCGGTGACCTGGGTAAGTGTTATTCCCTCACACTTGCATTGAAGCATGACTCATGCACGGCTGGATATGGGTCATGTTCACTGTTTCATGTCTTGATGTTTTATTCACACAGAATGCGATGAGACACATCCTTGTGAAGGGTTGGGCAGGCATGCCACATTTCGCAATTTTGGGATGGCTTTCCTGACACTTTTTCGAGTATCCACGGGTGATAATTGGAATGGGATAATGAAGGTAAGGAAACTTGTGGATAAAAATGAAGACTATGCATACCACATATTTATAGACATGCTATATGACACATATGTTGACTTCTTTAAAAAAAAAATATTTTCAACAGGAGGCTGACGGTTGTTTCCTATTCAAAGCTATATACTGTACAACATACATCTTAAGGCATTATATCTGAAGAGTGTTAATAGACTCATATCATAATGATGGCATATCGGTATCCATAGAAGGGACTAAAGAAAGATACGTATATGTTCATTTCAAATACTGTGAACGAATATATTGATATGTTTATAAGTGTCCAAAGGCGGGCTACTGAGGAAACAGTGCTGATGCCAGTTGTTGTGTCACCCATATGTTGGCGCATACACAGGCTGGCTTGATCGACACATAACCTTGCACCAACATGGGGGCGTGGCTAGGCGCGAAGCGGAATGGCTGCCCTGTGAGGTAGCTCCGCACGCCGGAACCTTATACTAGACTAATACCATCCTGAACGGCGCTGAACACTGTCGCTGAGCACGGCAGAGGATCCCGGGGAGCCAGCGGCGTGACTTGTGGCGGTGTAATATGTGTGGGCACTACGTAATCGCCCTGAATATTGTGGTGCTACGGGCCGCGAGACATCAGACAAAATGGTGGTGCTGTGCACGGAGTGCTGAGGCAGACCAGGCAGCTCCATTACCTAGCCTGGAGGAAATTGGTGGCTGGGGCTGGAAAGTGGGGGCGACCTCTGCTGAACGCCCCTGCCCCCTGTTGCTACTGGTGACCTGCGGGGCAGCGAGGTGCAGTTGGGGAAGTCAAGTGGTGCCTTGCCACGGATGCAGACTGGCTCCAGACTTGGGCTCTGAGCAGCAGCGGGGTGACGATCCAGGCTCCGTGCACAGTCTTCTGGAAACAGCGGAGCGGAGGATCGCGGACGGACTGCCAGGACGCCGGCACCGGTGAGTGCGGCACTGATCGTGGCTGGGCTCGTGGGGTTGGGCGGTGTGAGGCTGCTGGAGAGCATTGCGGGCCCTAGGTAGCGGTGCTCTGTGGGCCTTGCGCGGCGGGGCCCCTGCGGGAAGGTGGCTGGGTCGGCGCTGCCTGCGGCGCCCTACTAGGTGATGTGCTAACTGCGGTGCCGGCGGGGCTTTGACTGCGAGCCACAACGTTCCTTCCTTAGGTCGGTAGAGAACGGGGGAGAGCGGGTGGTTGATGGACGAGTTCTGCGGGGGCCGCAGTGGGCGGAGGGCCGGCGCGGTGCTGCAGACGCCTACCGGAGGTGCCTGAGGTGGAGGTCTGCAGGAAAGAGGTGGAGTCCTGCTGAGCTGCACCGTGCAGACCGGTGGCTGCGGTCAGTGGAGCGGGCGGCGCTAAACACAGCGCTGTGTGGCGCAGTCGACAACTGTGTGAGTGACGACGCAGTGGGACTCTTGAGGATATCAGAGTGAGACGCCTTCGCTGCCTGCTGCTTACCGGTCTTTTGGCATTGGGAGACTGTGGAGCAATATCATGGGCAAGTCTGAACCCAAGCAGGCCAAGATGGCCTTTTGCGACTCAGCGGCAGTCATGGGCGGGAGAGAGCTCGAGAACCCAGAGCAAGACTAGAAGGCCATCCTCTACGCCTGAGGATACTGAAGATGACAATCGCACCATTCTCCTGGAGCTACGCGCGGGGATGAAGTCTATTGATAGTAAAATAGACGCCCTGGTGGAGAAACATGAACGCAGGCTGGATGTATTGGAAAATCGAGTGTCTGATGGACATGATGCGCAAGCCGAGAATCGCATGCAGCTTCTTCAAATGGAAAAACTCCTGGAGGTGATTAGCACGAAAAACGAAGACTTAGAAGCGCGCTCTCTGCGAAACAATGTGCGCATTCTTGGCCTATCGGAGACGACGCCTATATCCCGGATGGAACCGTTCATTGACTGCATGCTGCGCAAACTTTTTGGGACTGCTCTGTCCAGTGTGATGATAGTGGAGAGGGCGCACAGGTCGCTGGGGCCTAGGCCAAAACCGGGAGCGCCACTGCGACCGATCATTGCAGACTGCTTAACTATGCTGACAGGGATTCTATTCTCCGGGAAGCAAGGGCAAAAGAACCAGTGGTGTACAAGGGTGATACTCTCTCTTTCTTTCCGAACTACACCCCTACAGTCCAAGCTGCACGTCGGGAATTTGTCCCGGTAAAGAAGTTGTTGCGAGAGGCCATGGTGCCCTATGCTATGTTATACCCTGCAAAGCTAAAAATTACGCATGAAGAACAGTCTCGTTTTTTTACGGACGCTAAATCTGCATTAAAGTTCACAAAACACATATGTAAAGTAAAGCCTCGGAAGCAGCGTGCAGATGAAAAGCAAGTGGAATCGGGGCTGGATGTCACGGACTGACAGACTGACTATTGCTCTGTTTTGCTCTTGGATACTACTGCACTGTTATGTCTCTTTGTGTAGCGTGCGGAGCACTGTGGGCTTGAATGGTGCATGGAGTAGGGATGGGCGTGGATTGTTGAGGTATTAGCTGCTCTCCTTGGGGCTCCTGATGGTGCGATGTGAGGATTCTGCATTGTTTGTTTAATTTCGAATCAGCGTTAGTAAGATGGAAATAGTTCCGGCGGCCGCACTTCGGTGTGTGTATACGCTGCTGTGCTTCTTCCCCCAGAGGGTATTACCCCTATGGTTGGAGCAAGGTGGGTGGTGAGGGGTGGATGGTCTCGACCTAATTGGGAGGTTGGAGTGGGAGGGGGGTGGAGGGTGGCGGGGATTTTGTGTGTTTTGTTTGTTTGCAGTTTTTTAAGTGTGAAGGTCAATCACAGACGCGACACGAGAAGTTTGATGTGCTTAATATTGGAGGTGTTCTGCGGTGAATTGCATGTCTCCTGGGGGGACTGTCGCTCGCAAGCTGCTATGTTTACCCTATTGACTGTTTAATGGCTACTGATTGTGCCCTATTGACTTGGGATGTTCGGGGCCTCAATTCTCCCAAGAGAGGGCGCCAGGTGCTTGCATATTTAAATAGACACGGAATAAAGGTTGCGCTGTTGCAAGAGACGCATCTCGCTCCAAAGGCATCATGTGGGGCGCTCGACAGGTGGGCGGGATATCGTATGGCTGCCTCGTATTCTTCCTATGCACGGGGTGGGCTGATATTGATCAAGCGCGGGGTGGAGTTCCAGGTGTTGCATTCATATGCAGATGATGAGGGGAGATGCGCTATGGTATGCGGGAAGCTGTGTGGAAAATTGGTTGTCATTGTCAATATGTATGGTCCCATAGTGGACGATCCGGCATGAGTGGCGCGTGTTTGTGAGCGGCTGAGGGACTGGCCTGATGCCCCTGTTATTTGGGGGGAGGTCTGAATACATATCTGAATGTACAGTTGGATAAATCGAACCCTGAAACGCACCGCACCCCAAGAGTAGCTGCAGATGTGCTGCGAGTTATGGAGGAATTTGGGTTATGTGATGTATGGCGGTTTCGCAATCCGGGAAGAAAAGAGGGTACGCATGCTATGCCCATGCATGGGAGTTGGTCACGACTGGATTACTGGTTGATTGGCGATGAGATTTTGGAATGGGTTGCTGAGGTGGCGCCTCTTGCTCGCACACTGTCGGATCATAATCCGGTGCGGCTGTTGTTGAAAATTCCGACCGGAATCCGACATCCTTTTACGTGGTGACTGCGCACTGAGGCACTTTTAGATCCTGTGTACGATAAAACTATACATGACGCCACCAAACAATATTTCACACTTAATAAGGGCACGGTTGATCAAGCTGCCACACTGTGGGAGGCCTTTAAGGTTACCATTAGAGGAGTATGTATTGGGACAGCTGCGGGCATCCTTCGTGACATACAGGCGTGTTTGCAGAGACTTGAGGCGGAACTGCGGGATCTGGAGAGGGATTATGCTAGCCGCCCCGATTTATCCATGCTGGGAAGAATACAGGAATTACTGGTGGAATATGACTCGCAGGCGGAAGCGGAGATAAAATATATATCTTGCAGACCTGCAGCTAGGAGGTACGGGGGGGCGGACGTTGGCGTTCAAGATAAAAGCGAGGTTGGAGCACACACGCGTGGATAGAATAGTGGATGCTGACGGTGGTGAGCATTACACTCCGGAAGCCATAACAGAGCAATTCCGTATTTTTTACAAGGATTTGTACAGCACGCGAGGGCCGTTGCCGACAGAAGAATTTGATGCGTATCTGGACGATATAGCGTGTGCTTGGTTGTCGGATGCGCAGCAGCGGTATCTCTGTATTCCAATTGATGAACAGGAGGTCAAGTTGGCTATTGCGGCGTTGGCTAATGGCAAGGCGCCGGGCCCAGATGGGCTACCGGTGGAATTTTATAAGAAATATGCTGATCTTATTGCACCGCATTTGCTGGAGGTGTATGCTGAGGCATACGACGCAGGGGTGCTCCCCCCATCCATGAGAGAGGCACTCATAGTTACTTTACTCAAGAGAGATAAGCCCCCGGAGCGCTGTGATTCCTACCGTCCATTATCACTGATCAATATTGACGCTAAGATCCTAGCGAAAATTATAGCAACTAAGCTCCAGCCCCTGATTCATGGGTTGATTCTACCGGATCAATCCGGATTCGTGCTAGAACGATCCACTTCGCATAACTTGCGCATATTAATCTCTATGTTCCATGTGCTGGAGCCAAAGCTGGAGGCGGCGGCAGTGTTACTGGATGCTGCCAAAGCGTTTGATTCTGTTGTGTGGCAGTACATGCATGGGGTCTTGCGGCGTATGGGGTTTCCTCCCCAGATTCTTCAGTGGATAGCTGTGCTGTAAGCGGCACCGACGGCACAGGTGCGAGTTGGCGGGTTGACGTCTGCCGCGCTGTGTATTGAGCGTGGAACTCGGCAGGGATGCCCCCTATCACCTCTGCTATTCGCGATCATTCTTGAACCACTGGCCTGCTTAGTTCGGCAGCGACACAGAGAAACGGCCTTGAATTTTAACTATTAGCCGGCCTCTATTTCACTATATGCAGACGATATGGTCTTGTTTGTGCGTGAACCGTCGCAATATCTAGCGCAATTATCTGGGCTGTACATCAATTGGGAGAAGTCGTTCATAATACCGCTGACGGCTGGGACTATATGTCCGGATCTGGAGTTTCCGCTGGTCTGGTCGGTAGACCCAGTGAAATATCTGGGAGTGTGGGTGCATCGGGATCTGGCGGTGGTGATTCGTGAAAATTATGGCAGGGCGTGTTCAAAATTAGAAAGCGCGGTCGACACCTGGTTGAAGCTGTCTTTGTTGCTGGCGGATCGTCAAAATGGTAGTCTTACCCCGCTTCATTTATCTGTTCGTGAATGTGCCCTTAGTGCTCAATTTGTCTTTCTTTAAAATGCTCCGAGGCCATCTGCTCCGACTGGTGTGGGGAGGAAAGGCAGCAAGGGTGCAGTGGTCGGTGCTAACAAGGGGGTATGAGCAGGGAGGTTTTGGGGCATCGGATTTTTATGCATATTACTTAATCGCACAGGCTCAATACCTGTACTACTAGTATAGACCGCATGCTTTCACACCGCACGTCGCGGTGGAAGAGGGAGACGCGGCTCCGATTACTCTGCATAGTGTGGTCACTCATCACTTGAGGGGTACTCCGAAATCAGAGATCAATGCGGTGGACGCTAGGGTGTCGGCCTGGCAGCGGATAGGGAAACTGGCACAAAAGTTACCATTATATGTGGAAGGGTTGAGATTTTGATCAATATCTTATCACTATCGATCTAAAACCCCGGTCTGGCCGACTGAATCTTTATTGCCTGTCATTGAGGAAAGAAAGTGCATCTTTTACCAAGTTAGTTCCCCCAGTAAAGGACTCTGCTTCAAAGGATCACAAACAACTTCTAGCTTTCAAAGATTTATTATAAGTTGCAGGTACAAGCATCTCAAAATGAGATTCACCAGATACACGGGCCCAACTACGTACACGTGTTCTCTGAAAGCCCTCAGACGAACAACGGAAACTATCAATACCAGTTCTAAAAACAATAGTGCCGTTAGCATAGACACATATTGAAATCTATCACTCATTTACAGGCGGAAGGAAAATACAGGTTAGGCTTTCCCTACCCTGCTCTAGATGGTATCCCTACTTAACCAGGTCTCAACCTATCAAAGGTGTCAGCAGTGAATGACTCCCAAGGGAAGCCACCCACTCTCGAACTCTTGGTGAAAACCTATAGTTCTCCAATCATGGCCCCTCTCTGCCTACCCATCCGCTCTCTAAAGGGTCCTCAGGCGTCTGCTCTAACTCCCCCCAGGGGTGCTGTCCCTAATACAAAAATACAACAACATTTAGGACGCCCCTCGTGAGACGCCCCTCACGTGATGTAGCTTCTGGCTTTTTCCGGAACCCTCCTCCATGTCTGGTCCGCTTCTTGAACAGACTTCTATTCATTTTATTTCTAATTGAATACCCCCTTTCCCTTCCAAACAGACATCAGCAGCCTAATCCCAATTCTCATGGTTTTCCAACCGCATTGCAACATTCTCCAACCCAGACTAATACGTATAAATCAACATTAAAGCTTTCCAGCTCTACAATATTTTATAGCATTCAACTTCTTCTTTAATTATTAGCATGTTAGTACTCATTCCTACTGATTTCGGTAAACACATCTATAAATCAAAAAACCTACTCATTAATACTAAACATTAGTGCAATCCATATTGTGAATTTTAATCACCTTCCCCCTCCCGCCTTGCTTAGGCCCTGAGGCCTACCACATTTCAACGTTTCCGTATGCCATCTTACATTTTAGCAGCTACACAACATGGATTCAGGAATAATCACGCTTAATAAAATCGTATTACTTCACACATTTCTGTATTAGTTCCACTTCTATTTAAACTTCTATATTAACTACACATTTCAGAATATAACTTTGGATACTATCAGCACTCATGGCATTTCTCTTCATGACTTGTGCTTACTACGTGTAAGTGTGATGTATTTCTACATTTTGGTCAGTTTGCGCTCTCTCAGTTCCCCCCTTTGATGACCTCTCGGGGTCATCATTAATATTCAAACTGCAATGATTGCTAGCATAACTCGTTTCTGTGTTTCCAAAGCCCTCAGACTCCGGTACTGACTATCTTGTATGGCAGCCAATCTCTGCAGCTGTTTTCTCCGAGCCCTCTCTGACCTTCTTGATCTGTACCATTTGAATACCCTCACCAATCCCCACAACACGATCCCACAGATCAATATTATGATGATAGGTTTTAGTATTTTCCACACAAAGCTTTTGCCTAAGGTGGTGAGCCAACCTCCAGCGTCACTTATCCCTTGGCCCACCTTTTCCCAGACATTTTCTCTGCTCAGGTCTTCGATCTCCTTGTGAATATCAGTTATGTTCCTAATAACCCTTTCAAGGGGCTTCGAATTGTCTGGAATGTAAGTACAACATTCTTGGACCTTCAAAGCCTTACAGACTCCGCCCTCTTTTGCTAATAGGACATCTAAGGCAAGACGGTTCTGAAGAACCATAGCCCTTATCGATTGCATCTCTCCTTCTACCAGCATTAAGGACTGAGCAGTACTGGCAGACAACCTGTCTACGACTGTTGCTAGTCGTCTAATTTTAACATCATTAAGAATTAATCCCAGAAGAGGGAACACAGCTCCAAAGACATCTCCAACCATTTCTACACCTCCTACATCTCTCCTTCCCCTTGATGATGTCTTGCCCTCGATGATCTCTAAGTCTTGGGCATGGTATATTTTAGGGAAGATAATTGCCAAGTAACATGAGCCATACCAATTATCAGGTAGCTTCACGTAAGCATTTCTTCCACATACGAAATATACATTTGGAATCACTTGCATTCCCTTCAGAAAGTCCTTGGTGTAGTACTCTAAATTGAAAGCATGTTCACAGCTAACTTCTCCCACGTATACATTTTCATAATACGTTTTGGCTCTATGAAGACATAACTTTCCTCTCTGCGTTCTATCTAAAGCTATTGGACCACTACTACCCTTTCTTTTGTGTGCCTTTTCTTCATCGGTCCAATCTGTTTTCCATTGTCCTGATTTTTTCAAAATCTTTTGTCTCCTATTCCGATCATCCACCTGCCCTATGAACTTTTTCTCGACTTCTGACACCTTGCATGTCAGGTTATTTCTGCGGGCATGTGAAGTATCTAAAGTAATCCAAGGAATGAAAAACTTTGCCAACCTGTCTTCACTCTTCCAGTAGTCCCATTTATTCATCTGTTTATAATTTGGGACTTCTGGTAACACTGCATCATAATTGGAAAAATAGTATTCAAAACTATCTCTCCCATAAAATATACTAAGCAACAAGCTACATGTAATGCCATATGTCAGCGGGAGGTGATGATATCGAATGCCTTCATCTACAGACGCCGGCAACTGCATGCAGACGTAACAGTCCTTGACCTCCATGGCATCCACGTATTCATATGATAATTTTGCATAAGCATTTGACCTAAAGTCACCTTGGGACTCATCCACATGTAACCTGCGGGCTTCTGCAGCTAATAACGCTTTCTCTTGTGTGTTTTCCCCTTTTCCACCAGCAACGGTGGGTGTAAGTACCTCTACAGATTTCACATCCGTCACCTTTGCCTCTTCCTCACGTCCCTTTACATAGGAGACTGTCACTACTAAAGCTATTAATATTATCACTCCTACTATTAGTGTACCTATTATACATTTCGCTCTGCGGTTCTGGGTACCAGCCTCCATTTCGTCAGATAGTGTGGCTCTCTCGTAACTCTGCACAAAGTTCCTTTCTTTCTTTCTTTCCTTTACAGTCTCTTTACTCCCTTTTGTCCTGAGAACCACGCAACTGGAAGCTGACAACCTTTTCCGCCAAAGTTCCTTTTAGTTCAATATAGACAACCCTAGCCCTTCTCCATCAACTCAGGGAAAGTCCCTAAGATTCTCTGCTTCCTAGGCGCTAGGTAATCTTCTTTTCTTCACGCTTATTTACAAAGTCTTTTTAAGCATCCACTATCAGGCGCTCGCCTGCAGCTTCGACAGCAAAATTCAATATTTCCAGACGAAGATTGTGCTCTTCTGCGGCTGATATCTTTGTACCAAAATCAGGGAATTGCAATTCTGTGAGAAACATGTCCTTTATCTTGCTGAGGCGGGGAGGACGAGGGAGCATGAATGTCAGTGACCCTTCTTGTTCTACTCCGGGTACTAACAGTCGTATCTCCACTGTTACGATGGGCTCAGAACTGGACACCACCACCGCTCTGATCCTCCCTGTCACTGGTTTCGAAGCCATCTGTCGCCAGATATGTCCACTCAGGGGTGGAGTATCTTCTGTTAGGCACTCGCACTCTTCTTGACCTCCTCAACTCCGGTGCTTCAGCGCCCTGAGCACCGTCCTCTGGGTCCGAGTCTTCTGATATCGGAGGAAGGGTTCTCTCCAGAGTTGACCTTAGGCTAGAGCTCCTTCTCTGCGGCCAATCAGCTTCTCCGCGTACCCTTCTACTCCGTCTTCTTCTCGTTTGTTCACGCTCTCTGTCAGACCTATCAGCGTCTGACTCGTATTCCCAGCTACTTTCCCCTTCAGTAGCGTCGTCTGTCTCGCTGTTGTACTGACCGTCCTCAGCTTGGTCAGACTCGTTCCCTGCTTCCGCTGGCACCTCTACAGCTTGGCTAGCCCCCTCTATGGCTTCTCGGTCCGCTGCTGGACGTCTATCCGAGAGAGGAGCTATTTCTTCCAGAGGTGCTGGAACTCTCCGCGTGTGCGACGCGTGGATCCAATTGGGCAGGCCTCCCACTTTCACGGCCGTGTTTGTGGTCAGGATGATCTGGAAGGGCCCACGCCAACGAACATCCAAGCAGCTGCTTCTCACGTGCTTTTTCACCAGGACCCAGTCCCCAGGAAGCAAGTCATGACAAGGGTCCTGGCACGATGGTACCTCGGCAGCCTGCACCTGAAGGGACACAGAATGAATGGCGTCAGACAGCCCCTTACAATAGTCCAGGATCATATCATCTGTGATGCTAATCAATGCAGCAGTTGGGACAGAAGGTAACCTCATTGCTCTTCCCATCAATACCTCGTGAGGAGACAAACCCGTTCTCCTATTCGGGGTACTACGGAGGCTCATAAGGACCAATGGCAACGCATCAGGCCAACTCAAGGATGTTGATGAACACACCTTCGCAATTCTGGCCTTGATGGTGCCATTTATCTGCTCCACAATTCCTGAAGCTTCTGGTCGATAACTGCAATGTAGTTTCTGATCTATATTCAAAGCTGCACAAATCATTTTCACAAGCGAGCTGTTGAAATGGGTTCCCCTATCTGATTCCAAAGAGGCCGGCACCCCGAAGCGCGGGATAAGTTCCCTAAGCAATATCTTAGCTACTGTGAGGGTGTCGCACCTGCGTGTAGGATATGCCTCAACCCATCTGGAGAAAACGCAAACAACCACCAAGATATAACGGAGGCGGCTGCACCTTGGCATTTCAATAAAATCTATCTGCATTCGGTTGAATGGACCTCCTGACCTCCCTATGTGGCTCAGTGCAACTGGTGTCTTTTTCCCTACATTCAACTGCTGGCACGTCACACAACGCTGGCACACTGCTTCGGCTGCTACTCTGAACTTGGGGTTGTACCAGGTCTGTCTAAACACTCTCAGCATAGCATCTCTTCCTAAGTGGACAGGACCATGTATGTGTCGGGCCATTGGGCTCACCATCTCATCGGGCAACACTGCTCTGCCATCTGCTGAAACCCAGAAATGGGCCTCCCCCACTACACATCCTGCCTTTTGCCATGTTTCTCTTTCACAGTCAGGGGCATTTTCTTGCATCTCCTTCAGTTCGTCCCAAGTATCAACAGTTTCCAATATCATAGCTAATTCAGTCCTTACATTTATTCCACCCACTTCCACCTCGGTGAAAGAGTACCCTGTTTCCGCGCAATATCGTGCGACTTCGTCGGCATATCTATTGCCTTGTGATACGAAGTCCATATTCCTGGTATGTGCGGTGCATTTCACAACTGCGATACCTGCTGGACATTGCAATGCCTCTAACAACAGGCGCACAAATTCTCCATTGCGAATGGGAGAGCCTGAAGAGGTCATGAAACCTCTTTGAGACCATAACTGCCCGTAATCATGAACTACCCCGTAACCATATTGACTGTCAGTGTATATGGTGACTCGGATTTGATTGCTTGCCAGGCAGGCACGCGTCAGGGCAATAATCTCGGCTACCTGAGCGGAGTGTACTCCTTCCAGGCATCCAGCTTCCACTACTCCAGTAATTGTACAAACAGCGTAAGCTGCTCTCAACTGCCCAACTTCGTCTCTTATACATGAGCCATCGACAAAGAAAATTTCATCTGGGTCGGTCAGTGGCTCATCTACGATGTCGGGTCTTGGTTTGGTGCATAGTTCAGTCACATCGAGGCAGTCATGGTCTGTACATTCATCATCACCCTCAATATCGTTTGGAAGTGGCATCAAGGTGGCAGGGTTCAAAACAGAGCATCTCCTGAGGGTCACGTTCTCTGCAGCAAGAATAACTTGCTCATAGCGCGTGAGCCTGCTATTCGTCAGATGCTGAGTTTTGGTCCTGGTCATCAACAATTCAACAGAGTGGGGCACATGCACCTCTAATGGGTGCCCCATTACAATATTCTCACATCTCTCAATGCTGACACCCGTTGCGGCAACGGATTTGAGACATCCGGGCAACGCTGCGGCTACTGGGTCTAAAGTAGCCGAGAAATACGCGACTGGTCTACGGGCATTCCCATGGATTTGGACTAACACAGACAGCGCGCATCCTTCTCTCTCACAGCAATAGAGCAAAAATGGTTTATCGTAATCTGGCATTCCCAGAGCCGGAGCACGACACAAGTCCTCTCTCAGCTGCAGGAACGCCATCAAACAGTCTTTGTCCCATGGTATCGGATCACTCACCTCCTTGTGCGTCAGTTTTTGTAAGGGCTTTGCTTTCAGTGAAAAGTTTGCGATCCACTGTCGGCAATATCCCACCATTCCTAGAAACATCCTGACTTCTCTCTGCGTTTTAGGCGCATTCATCTTCATGATGGCCTCTATCCTGTCTGGTGACACCTTCCGTTTCCCTTTCTCAATTCTGTGTCCCAAGTACTGTACCTCTGTCAGGCAGTACTGCAATTTTCCCGGGGACACCTTATGCCCATTTTCGGCTAGATGGTTTAACAAAGCAATAGAGTCTTCCTTGCAAGCTTCCTCTGTCTCTGACGCCACAAGGAGGTCGTCTATGTACTGGACCAGAACTGACCTCTGGGGCAGTACTAGAGTTTCAAGATTTCTCTTCAGGAGCTGGTTGAAGATCGATGGGCTCTCTGTATACCCCTGAGGAATACGACACCATGTTAGGACGCGACCTTCCAGCTTAAATGCGAAAAGAAAATGGCTTTCTTCGTCCAAAGGGATCGAAAAGAAAGCCTGGCAAAGATCAATTACAGTGAACCATTCTGCTTGGAACGGTATCTGAAACAGTATCACGGATGGATTCGGTACCACTGGACAACACGAAACGACTATATTATTAATCTTTCTGAGGTCCTGTACTATCCGAAATTTCCCATTTGGTTTCTGCAGACCCATAATCGGGGAGTTACATGGACTACCCACGATTTCCTTCAGTATTCCCTGCTTAATCATGGACTCAATCACGGGTTTTATGCCTGCAATCGTTTCTGGGGTCAATTTATACTGAGGGGTTCTTGGGAACTCAGCATGTGGTTTCACTACAATTTTCACTGGGTCTACTCCTTTCACCAACCCAATCTCTTCCCCAGTGAAATCCCATACTTCTGGAGCAACGGTCTCTCTCAGATCCCAGGGGAGCTCGTCTACTGTCAAAGTGGGATACAGTTCCACACATATTCTGGAGTTAGCGACTTTAAAGTCAGCATCATCATCATTTGTCAGTACCTCCACTCCTTGCGGTGTACAGTATATAGTGCAGTTCAATTTGCATAAAAGATCTCTTCCTAGCAGACATACAGGACTAGAATCGCAAACCACAAACTGGTGCTCATCACTGTACTTCCCTATTTTCACCTGCACGGGTTCCGTCAGAGGACTGGTCATTCTCCGGTTAGCGACCCCCACCACTTGTATGGTCTCTCCAGACATAGGCAGGCCTGGCACTGCGGCTGACCTGATCGTGGATCTGGTGGCTCCTGTGTCCACTAGAAATGTCGTGGGGAACCCTGCCACTTCGGCCTCAACATAGGGTCCCCTCTGATCTACCTCCAGAGCTGCCCCAAGGGTGCAGTCATCCCTTTCTACCCTCTGTCCAGTTAGTGGGTCCACATAATAGCATTCCTCTCCCCCGACAAACAGTGGCATCTGTCTATAGGTCTTACCCATAGTCCCTAATCTGGGTGGCTGCGGGAACTGAGCTCGGGGAGGTGGCCCCCCCCCCTTTGAGCACCTTTCCCTGGTACTGCGTTACCCCTCTTGCAGGCGCACTCTGGGTCACTTCCTCCTCTACCTCTTCGTCCCCTATCTCAACATTATAGGGACACTCGCGTTTCCAATGTCCCACCTCGTTACACTGGTGGCACCTAGTTGTTTTCTTTAAGGCAGTTATATCTATCCTGGGTCTAAAGGTGGAGTTTTCCTCATTGCCCTTGTTCTGACTGTACTGTTTCTTTCCTCCAGTACCGTTTCCTGGTTGCTGTTGCTGCTGTCCCCCCTTCCCAGCTGCCTGCATCTGTACCACCATCAGTTTCTCCTTTAGTTTCTTAGCCTTGGAGTCTATCTCATCACAGCAGTACCTGGCATACCTCAGTATTTCGTCTAGGGGTTTATTTTGCCAACAGATCAAGTGTTGCTGTATCATTAAACTAATATCCGGTCTCAGGCCTAAGACGAACTTGGACACAAATTGCCCTATGTCCTTTGGATCCATTACATCCAGACCGCTATACTGTTTGAACGCCTTCAGCAATCTCTCATAGTATTCGTGAACTGTCTCTTTGGGTTCCTGTCTTGTTCGGTCAATTTTTACCCAATCTATGTCTTGCATTGGCACTTTATCTTTCAGCCAAGTCATTACTCTCTCGAACTTTGCCATCCCACTCTCGGACGGCCCATTAGTCTTAGCATCTCTCTCGGGCTCTATGGTGGGCCACTCAGCGCTAACCTTGCATGCGGTCCACAAATCTCCTGGCACCACTATGTCAAACAGCGTGTTCAAATCTATCCATAGGACCTTTGAGATTTTTACGAATCTCTCAACTTGCTTATACCACTCCACTGGGTTTTCCCGCAATTTGGGGAAAGAGGTGGTAAAAGCAGCTAAATCCCCCCTACTCCAAGGGACGTGGACATAGGTCCCATTTGCGACTTCCCTCAAAGGGTATGTCTCTACTCCCTGCTGTCCTCCTGGTGTCATCCCAAGTGTGCTTCTCCTGACGGTCCCTCTCTTGGACCACCTCTCTTCCCACTTATCTAGGGCCCTCCATGTCCTTATTCCAGTGATCAGTTCCCTTATGTGTGTTTTCAATCCGATGGTTCGCCTCTCATCTAGATCTCGGTCTGTGTAATGTAGCCTGTGGTTGCCCTGTAAGGCTTTGGTCCTTGACAGGTCTACCATGTATTTGCCTGCTAGTTCCACTAATTTCTCATGGGTTGCTCTCGCCTTTCGAGTTACGTCCTTTGCCATGAACAGAATTTCACCCTGCTCGTACATGTCTATTCTTTCTAAGGACAGGGTACCGTCTACCATGTCATCCAGATCTGACTTTAAGCTTGAGACATCGAGTCTTTTAGCTTTTAATTCTGCTCGCAATATCTCCTTCGAGGGGGGTTCACAGGTGTCTCTCCCATCCCAACTTCGGGCCCTTCGTTTGGGTTCGGGAGAGTTGGGGAGTGCTCTCTCTTGTTCCCATCTCTCCAGATCCCATGCTCGGCCATCCGATCTTGGAAGGTGATGGAGCACAGGCCTGTTACCCCCTATTTTACTCTGTCCGTTCTCTCCTCTTTTCTCACAGTAGGACTCCCTGTTATTCTCCCTTCGGTCCCCATCCCCTCTTGGCCTTGTATCACTCAGTATCTGATACGATCCTTCTTGATTTCCCATATTCCCTGGGCTGCGCTCATGTCCGTCCTCACAGGGACTATGGTGCGGCCTTTCGCAACTCCCACTCTGTTCTCTATTGTCTGGCACGCAGTGGATACACTTAAAGCTGTCTCTGTACTCCCGAGCCCTTCTGTCTTCATCACTACGTATTGGGCGAGACACCCCCCCGTTTTCCAGGTCTGATCTACCTCCACTCCGGGCCCAATGGGTGCCTCTCCTACTGTCTTTCTCCCTTCCGTCCCACTCCGGACTGCTCTCTTCAGCCCCGCAGTGAGTCCGGGCTCTGCTGTCCTGCCTTTCCCTTTCAGCTTCCGCAGTTATGATGTTCTTGTGAGCCTCTACTGCCTCATCCCACTTCTTCATGTACTCATTTAACTCCTGAAAGGATTTCCGTCCTGATCCCCTCATATCCTCTGGCCATCTAATGTCCCCCGGATCCCCTGCCGTGGGTACTGGGGTGCTCCAATCTCTTGGTATCGGCAACTGACTTGGGGAGTTGATCGTATCATTCCTCCTTGCCATCTCTGCTCTTTCTCTGTCCCTCCGTACCCGTTCCTCCCCTCTAGCTCTGTCTGGATCATATACCGATACTATAGGACCTATGGTAACCGGTACTTGTAGTGCATCAGGTAACGCGTAGGATGTGGCACACTCCATTTCTGGCGCTCTTTGCACCACAAACCTCCCGACCACCTGTTGCACTTGGCTAGGCTGGGACAGTTCTTTCTTTGCAGCAGGATCCCATTCGGAACTGGGAAGCGGCCCATGCTCTCCTGCATTGCCCCCCCCTTTCTCGGCATCTCCCCCTGCTCTGTTATACGGAGGCGGCCTGTCTGTCAATAATCTGTTTATCAGGCTATCCTCTGTCTCGCTCTCGTCATCCTCTTCTAGGGGGTTTTTGTTCCCGGGCATCTCTAACACTGGATATAATTTATTTACTTCCAGGTTCTGCACCCTCCATCTTTTAGCATCCGCATCCCACTTGGCATCCTGTACTGCCCTTACCGAGTGTTTCACTCTTTCTTGCCGTCTGTTCATGTTCTTTTCATGCGCTGCCCTAATCCATGCATTAAGGGCTTCAAACTGGGTTGGTCTAGGCAAGGGTCTCGTAGAGGTCATAATTGCTTTTAATCTATGTAGCACCTCTAATCTATACGTCCCGTACTTCGGGAACGTAAGTTCCTCATTTCCATCTGTCATCTTACTCCACTCTGAGATCCACAGAATCGTGTGCAGCCCAACATTTGTCCCCATGTAATGAGCTGGCGTACCCTCCGGCGGGGCTTCTTCCCCTTCATACGATCCCCTGCGTTCTCTTTTAAACAGCGCTCTTAACCATTTAAAACACTTCATAATTATGCGCAAGATTTCCAGCTTGAATACTTTGTTTACTTCCTGATGACAATCCACCAATCCTAGCGCGGCTTAGCTAACTGGCCTATCACAGCGCGGTCTTTCACCGGCCGGCCAATCCCAGCGCGGCACTTTCTGACGTCACTAGTCTCCGCTTCGCAGCAGCACCCCTCCTTTCTCAGCTCTCCTCGCGGTCATGCATGCGTCCCATTCATACTCCGAAAAATGACTACTTCCGACCAAGCGGTCACTTCCCTCGACTGTACGTCCACAGTCTATCTGTAATTGTCAACACAACTGACGAGATATCTATCGTCTCTCTGATAGGTTCTTTACACACAGTAACTTCCGACCAGCGTCTGTTACTCGCGCACTCACTCTTACGTTCCCCCTATCTGGTCCTTCGGGTGGTCACTGGTACCTCATGACCCCCTTCACCCTGGTTAACAATTACTCTGGGTGTCCGATACACCCGAACCACTTAAGCTCTCCTTGAGCCTAAGATTTCCACCGGTTGCGCGCGCTCACAACCTGTTCCACAGTCTCTCTACAGTCATTCAACTCCGCCAGACATTACAACATAGATACAATACAAAACACCGCAATCTTAACACGCATGACCCTTTATACTCACTCTCGACCGATACTGCTGCTTTTCTGCCTCACGTCATCCGGTCCTTCTTCCGCGGGCGGTTCTTCCGATCATCGGTCTCTAGGGGGCTTGGGGTAATCTAACCTGGCCTAGATCACCTTCCTCAAGAAGGCAACCATTCTCTATAGCTACCAACTGGAAGGGTTGAGATTTTGATCAATACCTTATCACTATCGATCTAAAACCCCGGTCTGGCCGAATGAATCTTTATTGCCTGTCATTGAGGAAAGAAAGTGCATCTTTTACCAAGTTAGTTCCCCCAGTAAAGGACTCTGCTTCAAAGGATCACAAACAACTTCTAGCTTTCAAAGATTTATTATAAGTTGCAGGTACAAGCATCTCAAAATGAGATTCACCAGATACACGGGCCCAACTACGTACACGTGTTCTCTGAAAGCCCTCAGACGAACAACGGAAACTATCAATACCAGTTCTAAAAACAATAGTGCCGTTAGCATAGACACATATTGAAATCTATCACTCATTTACAGGCGGAAGGAAAATACAGGTTAGGCTTTCCCTACCCTGCTCTAGATGGTATCCCTACTTAACCAGGTCTCAACCTATCAAAGGTGTCAGCAGTGAATGACTCCCAAGGGAAGCCACCCACTCTCGAACTCTTGGTGAAAACCTATAGTTCTCCAATCATGGCCCCTCTCTGCCTACCCATCCGCTCTCTAAAGGGTCCTCAGGCGTCTGCTCTAACTCCCCCCAGGGGTGCTGTCCCTAATACAAAAATACAACAACATTTAGGACGCCCCTCGTGAGACGCCCCTCACGTGATGTAGCTTCTGGCTTTTTCCATGATGAGGCCTTGTGGTTAGAGTCGACCTTGCTTCTCAGACTCGTCTCCGGCCCGCTGATACCCCTTAAACATTCCGGAACCCTCCTCCATGTCTGGTCCGCTTCTTGAACAGACTTCTATTCATTTTATTTCTAATTGAATACCCCCTTTCCCTTCCAAACAGACATCAGCAGCCTAATCCCAATTCTCATGGTTTTCCAACCGCATTGCAACATTCTCCAACCCAGACTAATACGTATAAATCAACATTAAAGCTTTCCAGCTCTACAATATTTTATAGCATTCAACTTCTTCTTTAATTATTAGCATGTTAGTACTCATTCCTACTGATTTCGGTAAACACATCTATAAATCAAAAAACCTACTCATTAATACTAAACATTAGTGCAATCCATATTGTGAATTTTAATCACCTTCCCCCTCCCGCCTTGCTTAGGCCCTGAGGCCTACCACATTTCAACGTTTCCGTATGCCATCTTACATTTTAGCAGCTACACAACATGGATTCAGGAATAATCACGCTTAATAAAATCGTATTACTTCACACATTTCTGTATTAGTTCCACTTCTATTTAAACTTCTATATTAACTACACATTTCAGAATATAACTTTGGATACTATCAGCACTCATGGCATTTCTCTTCATGACTTGTGCTTACTACGTGTAAGTGTGATGTATTTCTACATTTTGGTCAGTTTGCGCTCTCTCATATGCACCGGACTTGCGTCTAGAGTATCATGCACACTTGTAAGTCACACACGAGGCCCCGTCTCTAAGGGTGATGAGGGAGGCAGGCATTTCTCATATGCGGGACGTGTACCCCAATGGCACGTTTATCAGCCAGGATGACCTGAGTTATAGTGTGAATCAGTCGCTGCTCTTTCAATTTGCAATACATCGCTTGCGGCGCGCGGCCCGCAAACATTACACTGCCTTTCCTGATGAACCCCCTACCCTGGTGTCGTTACAAACTGTCCTCACTGTGCCAAATAACAAGAGATTAATCTCCAAGCTCTATAAACTTATTAAAGATGAAACAGTGCTGGGCGAAAATAAGAGCTGGGCCAAGTGGAATGCATGTCTGACTGTCGACATTTCTGAAGAAAACTGGAAGTTTATCTGTGGGCTGACTGGCAATCTCAAGATCATCCATTTTAAATATGTGCATCAGGTGTACTACACCCCAGCACGATTGTATAGATATGGGTTGCGTGACACGGCGAGGTGTGACAGGTGCAGTCAAGATAATGCAGACTTTCTGCACTTAGCGTGGAACTGCCGGAAAGTGGCTGCATTTTGGACGGCTGTGATGGGTAGTCTGCGTGAGATGGTTGCTGTGGATCTTCCTTGTACACCGCTGGTATGTCTTCTCTGCTGTGTGCCACATGTTAAGGGGGCGAATAGCATGTTCGTGCGCTTGGCGCTCCTTGTGGCTGCTCGGAGGGTGGCAATTACGTGGGGATGAGGTAAACAGCCTATCCTAAAGGCTTGGCTTTTCGATTAAGTGTATTGTCGGGAACTGCCCCTGTCGTCAAGGCCGAGGGATAAATGGGAACCTCTGAGGCTGTACCTGCTTGCACATGCAGAGGAGGGCATTGGCTGAAGCACTGGCGAGAAGCGAGGTGCAAGATGGGATGGTAGTGGCTGTGGAGTCCATTGAGGGGTGCAGCGTAGGGTGACCAACCGTCCGTAAATTTCACAGACAGTCCGTAATTTCAGCCGTCTGTCCGTTGTCCGTGAAGGATCCTTTAACGGACGCCATTTGTCCGTAATTTTAACCTTGGGCACCGGTCGCACTAACTTAAACCAAACCGGCACAGCTTCCACCCTCCTCCCTTCTTGACTCGGATGCAAAGCTCACATACCCCGCAGCATTGGCGAGGCACAGCGGGATGGCCTCACAACTCCAGCCCTTGATGAGCTGTTAAGAGGTGCTCGAAAGTGACAGAGGGAGGGGCTGTGGCTTCAGGAGCAGGGGCTCTATTCAAATGCAACAGCCCTGAATGCACCATGTCTCTGCGATTTAGGAGGGCTTCACACATTTCCTTTCTGCCAGGGCCCCAAACATCCTAGAACCGGCCCTGAATACACTGCACAGCACTGGTTCTCTTCACAGAGCTTAAATACTGTCACTAAATTGTAAACAAACCTTGGTTCTTCTAACATGCAGTCTTAATGTAATAAAATTAAGAAATGGCACAATCGCACCCACACTGATTAACAAAGTAAGGAGGACAATCAGTTAAATCAGTTCTCTTGGAGCATCTCCGGTAAGTACTGTACATCACAGTGGGGGATGTAAAAACGAACATTTTGGAAAGAGCCTGTCTTCTCGTTCTCTTGTCCAGGAGGGGGTGGGGAACCCTACCCCACCCTGGAAGAGACCAAGAATAGACTAGAAGACTGCATGCCCACCCCTGTGCCCACCCTGGTGGATCCTGTTCCCCCTCCTGTGATGGCTCCTGCCCCCTCTCAGTGATGGCTCCTGTGCCCCCCATGTGATGGCTCCTAACCCCCCCAAGCCCCCCCCCCCCCCACCTGTGATGGCTCCTGTCCCCCTCCTGTGGTGGATCCTGTCTCTGAACTGGGTGGCTTCTGTCCCAGGCCTGGAATGGCTCCTGCAGCGAGGGTGAAGTTCTTGATGGGCCTCTTGTCAAAAAGGCTCAGCTCAAAATTAATATGAAAAGGTGGGCAAGTGAGTAAGTGAAGGGATGGGTGGATGAATTAGTGAAAGGGTGAATTGATTGATGAAAGATTAAATAGATGGATTATGAGAGAGGATGGATGGATTGATGAGTGAGTGGAAGGATGGAAGAGAGAAAAGGTAAATGGCTGGATGTATGGGTGGAAGGGTAGCTGGATGAGTGAACGGGTGGTTGGATGAGTGGAAGGATAGATGAGTGAAAAGGTGGATGATGAGTGAGTGAGTGAGTGGGTGGATGGATGAGTGAAATGATGGATGGATTGATGAATTGATAAATGCAAGGTTGAATGGATGGACAGATGAGTGAAAGGGTGGATGTAAGGATGGATGAGTGAGTGAAAGGGAGGGTAGATGAACAAAAGGATGAATAGATGAGTGAAGGAGTGAAAGGAAAAATGGATGAGAGGAAGGATGAATGAGTGATCGGGTCAATGGATGGATTCATGAGTGGATTAGTAGATGGATGGGTGGGTGGATGGATGGAAGGAAGAATTGCTAAGTGAAAGGGTCGATGGAGAGAGAAAGGGAGGATGGATGGATGACTGATAGAGTGGAAGGGTGGAAGGATGACTGACTGGGTGGATGGATGAGTAAGTGAAAGGATGGCTGGATGGGTGAAAGGGTAAATGGCTGGATGGATGAGTGAATGGATGGATGGTTAGAAGAGTGGATGGATGAGTGTACAGATGGATAGAGTGGATGGATGAGTGTACAGATGGATAGAGTGGATGGATGAGTGTACAGATGGGTAGGGTGAAAGGGTGGATGGATGGATAATGGATGAATGAGTGAAAGGATGGATGAGGGGATGGATGAGTGAAATGATAGATGGAAGGATACATGATGGATAGCTTTGCAAATTGTTGAATATGTTTGGATATGGCTGGGCTTACTTCTATACTATTGCGCGACCTCTGATGTGTCTATAAAACGTATTAATTTTCCTGAAGTTTTGTCCTGAATTTTGACCTCCTGTCCTGAATTTGTGTCCTGAATTTCGACCCTTTGTCCTGAATTTTTACACTCCCCGTCCTGAATTTGCACCAATGCCAGTTGGTCACCCTAGAGCAGCGTGATTGCCGCAGGAACACCGGGTGTACCGACTAGCACCGTGGTTGCGTTCTGTGCATGACAAAGCATTGTGATTGAGGATGTTCTTTCCTTATAATTTTTAAGTTATCATTTCTTTTCCTTTTCTGTTGCACTGGGGGGTTTTCTTTATTATTCTCTGTTGTGGAGCTGGCATCCGCTGTTTTGCATTTGCTCTGGATTGTTTTCATATTGCTGGCATGTATTTCACTTACATGGGAAGTTTTTAGGACTGACAGACTGTTGCTGTAGGTAATTCTGCGATCTTTTTCCGTTTTGTATGTGCTATACTACTGTTGCAAATGTATTATTATTATTATTTTTTTCTTTTTTGAAAAAAAAAAAAAAAAAAAAAAAAACATTGCACCAACATGCAGAGGTGCATGTGCACTGTGCGCATAGAATTAGTACTGTAGATATACCCTTCCAGTACACATTTCTATTCGTAGGCACACCCTGAAGGTTAAAATGCAGTAGATGTGTGGTGTGCACTGCAACTCACATGAAGTGTGTGTTTTTTGAGAGAGCACGTTTTCTCTTATTTTCACCTGCTTCAAGTAGGTGTCAGTTTTTGATGTACAGCCTGGTCTGGCTATGTTTGTATGTTTGGCTTTGTTTTAAAAACTCATGGGTGTTTTTGGACTGAACCAAACGCCCACCCCCCGCCCCAGTAACACCCCTTTGAAACAAGTGATCTTTGTACTGCAGAGAGTACACCTTTCCAGCACAATAAACCTTTTGTGCTGCATAGCATGCACTAATTTGGATTGTGGTGCTCCCGGCTCAAATACTTAAGAAACATAGTGCTAAGTTGTAATTTTTTTTAATTAGATCAAGACAAAGTTTCCAAGTCAAGAAACTTGAGCTCATCAAAGGTGGGCAAATATTCCGAACTGTGCCTGAGGTGAAGTGAAACTCATCCAGCACCAGTACAGGCCAGGATTTTATGGCAAAACAGGAGGCTAGCATTATGCATTATCCTTTTATTCGCCACCTCTGAGCAGCAAAACTTTGAAGTATCTCAGACTAGAACTTTAAACACCACACATTTGAAATAGAACTCCAAAGTCCCTTATAAGCCTAATGTCCACCATCTTCTACCTCTTGTGTTTGCTGCTTTTGAAGCAGATAAGTATTCTCTTTTCTTTATTACATACATATTTGAAAGTTTTTTTTTTAACCCCTTCCGTGCGGCCGCGATTTTTCCCGTGTGCGGCCGCCGGACGAACACGGGCGGGCCATGACGAACCCCAGCCGTCATCAGCACACGAGCACCGTAGTGCATGACGGCTGGGGTTCGTCACCAGCATGGAAGGGATTAAACATATGTCCAATTTTTAGACCTGTATGATAATAAATGACTGTGGATATGATTATGAACTCATTCATTTGTTAGTGTATGTTATAATAAGGAAGATATTGTTGCCCTTTTGCATCAGATAGTATTTAGAAACCAACCAAAGACCTAGTTTAGGACACCCCCCGCGCCGCACGGCCACCAGCTGCTGCGTGTGCTCCCCGCCTGCCTGCCTCGCTGCCCCGGCCGCCTCCGTGTGACCACGCCCCCTTCCACCGAGCGGCGTGGCCTCGCTGTGCTCGCCTAACCTGCTGCCGTTGTTCTCTGTGTCCCACCCGCCTGAAGTGCTATTTTGCCCTTTTGTATTGTTTTTACATTGTGTAATTGTCTTTTTGTTTATCTGTTTTGCCGCCTGACTCTCGCTCCAAGCTTCCCGCCACCACCGCTGACCATGCCCCTTTTTCTTCTGTACCCTCCCCGCTCCCGCCTCCCAGCTGCTCCGCCCTCCCTCGCACTTGGCCATATATGGCGACCGTGCGACGCAGGTGAGTGTGACCTAGTTTAGGACACCCCGCGCCGCACGGCCACCAGCTGCTGCGTGTGCTCCCCGCCTGCCTGCCTCGCTGCCCCGGCCGCCTCCGTGTCACCACGCCCCCTTCCACCGAGCGGCGTGGCCTCGCTGTGCTCGCCTAACCTGCTGCCGTTGTTCTCTGTGTCCCCCCCGCCTGAAGTGCTATTTTGCCCTTTTGTATTGTTTTTACATTGTGTAATTGTCTTTTTGTTTATCTGTTTTGCCGCCTGACTCTCGCTCCCCGCTTCCCGCCACCACCGCTGACCACGCCCCTTTTTCTTCTGTACCCTCCCCGCTCCCGCCTCCCAGCTGCTCCGCCCTCCCTTGCACTTGGCCATATATGGCGACCGTGCGACGCAGGTGAGTGTGACCTAGTTTAGGACACCCCCCGCGCCGCACGGCCACCAGCTGCTGCGTGTACTCCCCGCCTGCCTGCCTCGCTGCCCCGGCCGCCTCCGTGTGACCACGCCCCCTTCCACCGAGCGGCGTGGCCTCGCTGTGCTCGCCTAACCTGCTGCCGTTGTTCTCTGTGTCCCCCCCGCCTGAAGTGCTATTTTGCCCTTTTGTATTGTTTTTACATTGTGTAATTGTCTTTTTGTTTATCTGTTTTGCCGCCTGACTCTCGCTCCCCGCTTCCCGCCACCACCGCTGACCACGCCCCTTTTTCTTCTGTACCCTCCCCGCTCCCGCCTCCCAGCTGCTCCGCCCTCCCTCGCACTTGGCCATATATGGCGACCGTGCGACGCAGGTGAGTGTGACCTAGTTTAGGACACCCCCCGCGCCGCACGGCCACCAGCTGCTGCGTGTGCTCCCCGCCTGCCTGCCTCGCTGCCCCGGCCGCCTCCGTGTGACCACGCCCCCTTCCACCGAGCGGCGTGGCCTCGCTGTGCTCGCCTAACCTGCTGCCGTTGTTCTCTGTGTCCCCCCCGCCTGAAGTGCTATTTTGCCCTTTTGTATTGTTTTTACATTGTGTAATTGTCTTTTTGTTTATCTGTTTTGCCGCCTGACTCTCGCTCCCCGCTTCCCGCCACCACCGCTGACCACGCCCCTTTTTCTTCTGTACCCTCCCCGCTCCCGCCTCCCAGCTGCTCCGCCCTCCCTCGCACTTCGCCATATATGGCGACCGTGCGAACGCGCAGCGGGCGCGCTGATTGTGCGCCGAAGGCGCGCCAAAGGTAAGCTCGTCTGCGCCCGTCCACGCCTGGACCGCGCCCAGTGCCAGGACCCCTGGCCCCCGCAGAAGCCAGACGACCCGCCGGACCTACGACGCCGCAACACTCATCGCACTCAACACCGGCGGGATCCCTGAATGCTACCGAGCCACTCCGAAGCACACCCACGGACCCTTCAGCTGCCACGCCTGCAAGTTCACCTGCATCCGGACCTGCCTCGCACCAGCACCCGCCAAGCCGAACACCAGCAGCAACCACCTCAAGTGCATCCTGCTCAACACCCGCTCCGTCCACAGACACGCCATCGAACTCTGGAACCTCCTCGACACCACAGCTCCTGACGTTGCCTTCCTCACGGAAACCTGGATGAACGACTCCTCAGCACCCGACATCGCCATCCCAGAGGGATACAAGATCACCCGCGGAGGCCGCGTCAAACAGACGGGAGGAGGCATCGCCATCATCCACAGGGACACCATCCACATCTCGACCAACACCGATGACACCCTGACAACCGCCGAACACCTGCACTTCCAGATCCACACCGACCCGAACACCACCCTCAGAGGCACCCTGATCTACCGACCCCCGGGACCACGCACACAATTCAGTGAGGACATCGCCGACTTCGTCAGCCCGCATGCCCTGCCCTCCGCTGACTACATCCTCCTGGGGGACCTCAACTTCCACCTGGAGAACAACAACGAACGCAACACCATCACCCTGCTCGACAACCTCGCCAACCTCGGACTCAAGCAGCTGGTGTCCACCCCCACCCACCTCGCAGGACACACACTCGACGCCGTCTTCTCGTCCAGCAAACACATCGCCTTCGGCCACGCCACTGGACTCCACTGGACGGACCACAGCTGCGTCCACTTCACCTTCAGAAAAACGACGATCCACCACCACCAGCAACAGGTTGCTTGAAGAAGCTGGAACAAGATCACAGCCGACCAGCTCGCCGCTTCCCTGAGCCAGCACCCTCCCGCCAGCTCAGCGAACCCCAGCCAGGCCGCCGACAACCTCACGAAGTGGATCAGCAGCTGCGCGGACGAACTCGCCCCACTAAGGACCCCGCCCAGCAGACCAGGCAGCAAGAAGGCCCCTTGGTTCACCGACGAACTCAAGAGCTCCAAGAAGAACTGCCGAGCCCTCGAGAAAGCCTGGAGAAGGGAACCAACACCGGACAACATGACCACCCTCAAGCTTGCCACCCGGAAGCACCACCAACTGATCCGCGCCACCAAGAAAACTGCATTCAAGGACCGGCTGGACAACAACGCACACAACTGCAAGGAACTCTTCAACATCGTGAAAGAGCTCTCCAACCCCAATGCCGGAAACAACGACATCACCCCATCGCAAGACCTCTGCAACTCCCTCGCCTCCTACTTCCACAACAAGATCGCGGACATACACAACAGCTTCAGCACGCAACCGACGCTAGCCACGACCGAACCACCACCCCCCACCACCACCATCCGCGCCTGGACTCCGATCAGCACCGAAGACACCGTCCGCATGATGAACTCCATCCACTCCGGATCTCCAACCGACCCCTGCCCTCACCACGTCTTCAACAAGGCCGACGCTATCATCGCACCCCACCTGCGGGACATCATCAACACCTCCTTCGACACCGCTACCTTCTCGGAGAGCTGGAAGCACGCAGAACTCAGCGCCCTGCTAAAGAAACTTACAGCGGACCCCACCCAACTCAAGAATTACCGCCCCATCTCGCTCCTCCCGTTCCCAGCCAAAGTCATCGAGAAGACCGTCAACAAACAGCTGGCCGCCTTCCTCGAGACGAATGGATCCCTCGACCCCTCACAGTCTGGCTTCCGAGCCAACCACAGCACCGAGACCGCCCTCATCGCTGCCACCGATGACATCCGAGCCCTGATGGACAACGGAGAAACAGCGGCCCTCATCCTCCTAGACCTCTCCGCGGCATTCGACACTGTCTGCCACCGCACCCTAGTACAGTGCCTCAGCAACGTCGGAATCCGGGAGAAGGCTCTGGAATGGATCATCTCCTTCCTCGCTGGAAGAACACAGAGAGTCCGCCTACCACCGTACAAGTCAGAGGCCACCAAAGTCATCTGCGGCGTCCCTCAAGGATCGTCGCTGAGCCCCACCCTCTTCAACGTCTACATGAGCCCCCTCGCGGCCATCGCACGCCAACACAACCTCAACATCATCTCCTACGCTGACGACACCCAGCTGATCCTCTCCCTGACCAACGACCCCGCCGCCGCCAGAGCCAACCTTCACGAAGGGATGAAAGACGTAGCCGAGTGGATGACGACCAGCCGCCTGAAACTGAACTCAGACAAGACGGAAGTCCTCATCTTGGGTTCCTCGCCCTCCGCCTGGGACGGCTCCTGGTGGCCCCCCGCCCTGGGCACCGCACCCAAACCGACAGACCACGCACGCAACCTGGGCTTCATCCTGGACTCCTCCCTCTCCATGACCAGACAAGTCAACGCCGTCTCCTCGTCATGCTTCAACATCCTGCGCATGCTACGGAAGATCTTCAGGTGGATCCCCACCGAGACCAGGAAGACGGTCACCCAGGCCCTCGTCACCAGCCGACTGGACTACGGCAACGCCCTCTATGCCGGAACCACCGCGAAGCTCCAGAAGAGACTCCAGCGGATCCAGAACGCCTCAGCCAGACTCATCCTCGACATCCCAAGACACAGCCACATCTCCGGACATCTGAGAGACCTGCATTGACACCCCCGTCAACAAAAGAATCACCTTCCGTCTCCTCACCCACGCACACAAAGCCCTACACGATCAAGGCCCGAGCTACCTCAACTGTCGCGTCAACTTCTACACTCCCAAACGCCAGCTCCGATCAGCCAGTCACGCCCTCGCCGCCGTCCCCCGCATTAGAAGAACGACAACAGGAGGAAGGTTCTTCTCCTACCTGGCCACCAAGACCTGGAACTCCCTCCCGACCGACCTGCGCCTGACCCAAGACCACCTCTCCTTCAGGAAGAAGCTCAAGACCTGGCTCTTCGAGCAGTAGCAGCACAACCCCCTCCCCCCCCCAAGCGCCTTGAGACCCTCCGGGTAAGTAGTGCGCTCTATAAATTTCTCTGATTGATTGATTGATTGGGAACATATTTTGTAATAAGGGTAAATATTTTGGGTAAGATTAGCTTTTTAAGTGAAATGCTCGTTTTAGTAATCCAAATCTGTCTTGCGCTTACTATTGATCATGCAGCTTCAGATTTAAGAAATGTGCTGTGTGGAGGTCTTCTGCTATCTGAGGTGTCGGCGGTTATCTTAGAAACAGCTCTGAAGCGCAATGAGATGAGGTTGTGTACGCTCATGGACGTTCATTTCAGTTAAATACATGCATGTACATTGGAGCTGCTAAGTCAAATCCTACTAAAGCAAGCGCCATTTTAGATTGGGCATTTATAACAAAATAGAGGATGTTGAAGGTGCCATTATGAATTTGGCGCTTAACACATTGTACGCGTCTAGTTTCAAACAGAAATTGGCAATATTTTGCTGACAGATAGGAGATGGTTGCATGGCAATGTGGTTTTCTGTTTCTAGCAACGGAGTCTCTGTAAAGGAATCAGATCCGCTGAGAGGGGTTACAAGCCGTTTGGTGACAGTCGAAAGCAAAATTGGATAAAGAAAGTGCATGTTGACAGCAGATTATCAGTTTATAGGAAAGAATAAATGTGGATGAGGAAAGTATAAGTGGGGATAGTCAGGAGGTATTGATAAAGAAATTATTTACACAGGAAATTAGGAATTTGGTCCAGGAATCAGTAAGGTCAGTTATGAGTGATAGAAAGAGGAGTCCTGTTGATGAGGAGGATGAGTATTTGTCAATTTTTCGAAGGTGAGGAAAGAGCATATAGAAGTCCATGGGGTAAATGTACTATCAAGAGGAAACATTTGGAAAATAAGGATTGTGGAAAAGGAGTCCTAAGTAAGGATGGGCGAATTTTGCGAATCTCGCGTTCGCGAATTTTGCGGATTTGCGAACTCGCAATCCGCAAAATCCGCGAATTCTCGCGAATTTGCGGATTTTTTTTTGTGTTCGCGCGGGTTTCTGCCAGTTCGCGAGGGTTTTGTACAATTTCGCAAAACGCGAACTTACCTGTCGGGTCGCAAGTTTCGCGAACTTGTTGTTTCTACGTGTCCAGCCTGTTTGGGACACTCTTCTTCATCACTGCCACTCTCTGTCACCACTGCCACTCTCTGACTACTCATGCCACCCTCTGGCCCACCCATGCCACCCTCTGTTTCATCACAGCACCCTCTGGTTGTCCAGTCAGTGTACATTATTGTGGCAACGCAAGCACACCTTCCCTGCCTCAAGTGACCTGAATTAATTTGGGGCTGATTAATGTGTCACAGAATATTTTTTTAGCTGGCACCTGCTTCCTTAGTGCTTCCTGATTAGTGATCTTTTGCACTTGCTAAGTGCTTTCATTGTTGCAAAATTAGTTACAACACCTGCCCTGCCCCAACTGACAATAATGAATTAGGGGCTGATTAATGGATTTGAAACTCCAGCCTGGCTCCTGCTTGTCTCCCTTAGCTGTAATTCAGGACCTTTGTGGCATATGTGTAACTATTCTGAGGTTCAGAGCAGGGTCACATAATAGTTGCAACTGGCAACTGAACTCTGGAGGGGCCCCTCAGGAAGCACTACAGGAAATGGCTACTAATGATGAGCCTGAACTTTTGAACCTGGTAAGTAGTTTCAGTTTTGCTAAGATCGTATTTCTGCAATTTTGCGCTTATTCGCGGGGCGCGAAGTTGTACTGGGAAGCCGCGAACTCACGCGAACAGTGCGAGCAAGCCATGAAATCCGCTGCTCGCGGATTTGCGGATTTTGCGGGAGATTCGCGAATCTCGCGGATTGCGAATTTACCGAAAATCCGCAAAATCCGCGAGCGAAACGGATTTTCCGCCCATGCTTAGTCCTAAGCTGCTCATAGAGAAAGGGTGTCCATAGTAACACTTTGGATGGGCAGGACAACCCTGCAGGGGGCTGTGACAATGGCATTGGTGAATATTTATTTGAACCTAATTATAAAGATCAAGATCGTCTAGCTGATGAGTTTGGGACGGTACTAATAGCAAGATCAAAAGTGAGAGATCTGTGGTTGATCCATTAGGCCAAAAACGTTTTGACCCTAAAGATATTAGGCACCCTCGAGGGTCTGATAGGTGGCCTTTGAATCAAGTAGCAGAGTACATAAAAAACAAGTTATTTACATTCGGTAATGCCTTATCTGGTAGAGAGTATATCTAGCCACAGATTCCTCACCTTTGATTTTCCCAGGTATCAGACTGGATTAGGAAGATTTTTTTTAGCAGTACCCCTGCACACTGCTAGGTGGCGTCAATCGGCTCTGTGCCCGTTGTCGGTGTCATCTGCGCCAGAGTGACGTTGCAGTACTTATATAGGTGCTACTCAAGCACGCTGATGTCAGTTACTTTTTCACAACTTTACATGCCAGAAGAGCAGAGCCATGAAGTGCACTGACACTGGTGTGTCCAAACTCGGGCCCTGTAAGAGATCAGTCCTGACCTTAGAAATGTGGCCAAAGAGCGGGGAAGGAAACTGCAGCTATATAGAGTCTCTCCTAAATAAGGCATTAACAAAGGTAACTTGTTTATCTGATAGAGACTCCTAGCCACAGAGTTCTAAATTTTGAATAGATACCCAAGCAACAGCATCCACGGAGGAGGGTGTGCGGGCAAATTTAAACAAGGAATTCCAGCAAGACCGAACAGCTGAAGTGCCCATCTCTGCGGACCTGACTATCCAGGCAAAAATGTTTAGTAGACATGTGTAGAGATGCCCACATTGCTGCCTGACAGATATCCAGGATGAAACTTCATGTGCTAAAGCGGTGGTTGCAGCTTTAGCTCTGGTGGAATTCTCTCGAAAGCCATCAGGACGCTTCCTTGCAAGTGCCTAGCAGATCTTGATGCGGAGTATAACCCATTGTGAGATGTTGCACTTCTGCACCGCCCAACCATTCTGTGTGCCAGCATACCCCACAAAGAGTTGATCGTCCACTCGGAACTATTGTATGATGTCAAGGTAGAATGCAAATGCTCTTTTTGGGTCCAGACGGTGGAGTCGCTCCTCTTCCTTGGAAGGATATGGAGGGCAATGTGACAGATTGGCCCATATGAAATGGTGTAACCACTTTTGCCAAGAAAGAGGCCCTAGTACAAAGCGAGAAGAAAAGGGAGGCTTGGAATACAAATCCTGCAGCTCATTCATCCTCCTGCCAGATGTAGTTTCCACTAGAAAGGCTCTTTTAATTGTGAGCAGACAGAGAGGACAGGTATGAAGAGGCTCAAAAGTAGCACACATCAAGAATGAGAGGACCAAATTAAGGTCCCACTGAGGCATAATAAAAGGAGAACAGGGGAACATATGTATGAGGCCCTTCAGAAATCTATTTACAATAGGATACTTAGATAACGAGGATTGTTCAACCAACATCAAGAAGTGAGATAGAGCAGAAAGGTAACCCTTCAGAGTTCCCAAAGCAGAGCCCGGTGGGCAAGGGTAAGAATAAAAAAAAATATCAGAAAGGAAGGCAGAAAGGGAGTCAGTGGACTTTTCTGTACAATATTATACAAATCGCTTCAACTGCAGGTGTATACCGTCTTGGTGGAGGGACGCCAGGCTGCCAGAAACGTCTAGTCAGAAACAAAAAACGCTGTTCTCAATAGTGAAATCGTTCACCCAGCCCAAAGCACTTTAATCTGAAATTCCCCCATCCCAAGATCTTTGCAACAAAAGTGCAGACTATTTCGAGGAAAAAATCGACTCCATTCAAAAAAACTTCCCCCCTGCTCAATCAACTCAAGGCAGACTCTCCCCTTCCAACTAGAATCCCTAACTGTTAACCTTAAGAATTTCTCCCCTGTCACCTTGACTCAAACCAGAGAAGTCATCTTGGCGTGCAAATCCGGTTCCCCTTCTGACCCTTGTCCCCCCAAAATCCTCCACCAATTCATCGACGTGGTGAACCCCATCATCAACGATATAGTTAACTCATCGCTTCGCACTGGATCTGTCCCCCGCCTGTGGAAAAAGGGTATAGTCAAGCCTCTCATGAAAAAGGCCAACAAATCCCCGTCTGACCTCACCAATCTTCGTCCGATCTCACTCCTCCCGGCTTTGGGAAAAATAACCGAACAGATGGTTTATAGAGAACTCAAACAATATCTGGAAACTCACAATATACTCCATCCGCAACAATCTGGTTTTCGCCCCAAACACTCGACCGAAACAGCTCTTATTGAACTGTCAGACTCAATAAAGATGCTGCAAGACCAGAAGAAGAAGGCCATTCTCATTCTTCTCGACCTGACCGCGGCGTTTGACACCATTTCCCACTCCATCCTGATCAACAGATTGACGGACATAGGGATTTCAGACATCGCCCTATCCTGGATAGAATCTTTTCTTACTGACAGGTTCCAAACTGTCGCTCTTGGCCCTTTCCACTCTAAAGAAAAGAGAGTTTCCTCTGGGGTACCTCAGGGCTCCATCCTAAGTCCCCTCCTTTTTAATATCTACCTCATCCCACTCTTATCCCTGATTGAGTCATTTGGCATACCTGTAACCTCGTATGCCGATGACACGCAGCTCATCGTACCACTAGAGGATAACTCAACTAAGGCTGAACTCAACCTCAAGAACTGTTTGACCGCGGTCTTTCAATGGATGGATACCAACCACCTCAAGTGCAACTCCAGCAAAACGGAGATCCTCCCCATTGGAAGAAACACCATCTTCTGCCCAGCCCTCTGGTGGCCGGAAGACTCAGCCGCCCCCCCCCCCCCCAGACCGTAACAACAGCAAGGAATCTTGGTGTCCTATTCGACTCCGACCTTTCATTCGACCAGCACGTCAGGACTGTAGCGGGCCGATGCTTCGGTATCATAAAATCTTTAAAAAAGTTCTTCGACTTTCTCCCACTTGATTCCAGAAAAACTGTAGCAGTAGCCCTTATAATCTCACGCTTGGACTACTGTAACGGTCTCCTTGCGGGAGCAAAAAAGACGACACTGACCAAACTTCAAAGTGTTCTTCACACTGCTGCCCGACTGGTTCTAAAACTGCCCAGAAGATCATCCATTTCCGCAGCTCTAAGATCCCTGCATTGGCTCCCTCTGCACAAAAGAATATTTTTTTAAATGTTGTTTGTTGCTTTTCGGGCTTTTAACCTATCCGGTCCCAAATACCTCACCAGACGCTTCCCCCACTACATCCCAAGTCGATCCCTTCGCTCTTCCCAGGACAACCTCATCCTCCCTGCTAGGTACAACCTGAAGACAAAGGGCGGAAAAACCCTAAGCGTCCTGGCCACTAAAGCCTGGAACTTCATGCCCAAGAATCTTAGACAACAAACTCACGAAAAACCTTTCAGAAAACTGCTGAAAACTTGGATTTTTAACCTCACGGATGACTACACCAAGGCTGCCATCTAAGCTCAAACTGTTTCAATAGTGGTTTTCGATCCCCCACCAGGAATTTCAGCGCCAAGATGCTCCCTTCGGAGCGAACGTTGCGCTTTAGAAATACCCCCTCAAATATCAAATATCAAATATCAAATTGTAAACTTTGGGAGGAAGGTCAAAAGCTAACAACTGCCACTGCTTAACCTCCATCAAGAAGGCGGAGAGTTGACAGGTTCAGGTGGAGGACCCTTCCCTGCTGCTGCAACAGAAGATCCTCCTGAAGAGGCAACCTAGTCGGAGGATCGATGGTCATGCTTAGTACCACAGGATACCAGATTCTCCGTGCCAAGTCCAGAGCTACAAAGATGACTTGGGGCCGGTTGTTGCTGACCTTCTTGAGAACTCTGGGCGGTTTGGTATGTGTGGAAAGGCATACATGAGGCCTGAGCTCCACTTGTGATGAAAAGCGTCTCTAAGCCGGTTTTGAAACTCTAGGACGCAAAACTGCTGAAACTGCACGTTCTCAGTGGAGGCGAGCAGGTCTAACCAAGGCTCTCCTTACTGCTGAAATGGACCTTGCACCACCTCTGGTTGGAGATGCCATTCGTGATCCTTTAGGCATCAATGGCTGAGTTTGTCCGCTCTGGCATTCAGGGAACCTGCCATGTGTTAAACCGTCAGAGAATGCCCTGCTGTTTCAGCAATGTCCAGAGATGCAGGGCCTCCTGACAAAGTGTCTACGACCCTACTCCGCCCTTTTTGTTGCAGTACTACATGCCAGTGGTGTTGTCCCCGCACACTTGTACCAGCCTTCCATTGATGGAGGGTAGAAAGGTCCAACAGGTTGATGTGGAGTCCAGATTCTGAGGGAGATTAGAGTCCTCTGATCTCCACCTCTCCCAGATGGCCATCCCATCCCAGGAGTTACACATCTATCACTGCTGTGAGATCTGGTTGAGGAAGCGAGAGGGGTCTGTTTCTGACCCAATCATGGTTCATTAGCCACCACTACAAATCCTTCACAGTCCTCTCCGTGATCTGGACCAGATCGGAGACATTCCCCTCAAGCTGCACCCACTCAAACTCCTGATCTCACTGCAGAGCCCGCATATGTAGTCTGGCATGTGTGACCTGGCGAATGCAGAAGGAAATGAGGCCGAGCAGCCTCAGTCAGTCAGTTTCACTGAAATCCAGGACAGAGGAAGAAACATCGGAATCATAACCTGAATATACTGTACTCAACGCTCGGGAGGATAAGCTCGAAATTGTTCTGTGTCCAGAACAGCTCCAATGAAAGGAAGTGTCTGAGAGTGAGTCAGAAGTGACTTCGGCACATTGATAGTAAACCCCAGTGCATGTAGGAGACCCATCGTAGCCTGGAGGTGGGTGACGACAGCCTGGGACGATCCGGCCTTCGACAGCCAGTCGTTAAGAAAGGGGAAGACTGACACCTCTGATCTCCACAGAAGAGCTGCACCCACTGCCATCACTTTTATGAACCCATGAGGGGCACTGGTAAGGCCAAAAGGGAGCACAGTGAACTGGAAGTGCTCGTGGCCTACCGTGAATTGTAGATATCGCCGGTGGGCAGGCAGGACAGGGATATAGAAATAATCATCCTGCACTACCATCCAGTCTTCCTGATCCAGGTCAAACAAGACCTAAGCTAGTATGAGCATCTTGAATTTCTCCTTTTTGAGGAAAGGTTGAAGGGTCGGAGGTCCAGGATAGGAAGAAGCGAAGAACCTTGTCCTTTTTGGGGACCTGTAAATAGTGGGAATAACAACCACAGCCTACTTCTGCCCCAGAACCCACTCTATGGCTCCCTTGACCAAGAGAGCCATGACTTCCTCTGTAAGCCGGTCTAGTGATGGCGGCATGGAGGAAAGCGTGGTTTCAAAGGGAATGGAGTAGCCCCTTTGGACAATCTGCAAAACCAACCTGTCCAATGTTGTGGACTGTCAGTGGTGGAGGTGATGGCGGATCCTGCCACTAACGGGATGCTCGGGATCTAAAAGGGCGGGTATGGAATGTTTGAAGGCTGCAGCTGCTGAGGGAGAGGGTGGTTGGTTCAGAGTGCTGGCCTCCAACCAATGAGGTTGGTAGGAACCGCATCTTCATCAACGCAGAGGCTGGGAAGCTTGCACAGCTCGGTGGCTGTGACAGGGTTGGCGCCGTTGAAAACCCCTTCCATAGCCACAAAGGGAGCGTAAGGCAGACTGGGGATGACTTGGGGCAGTCGAGAAGCCCAATGACTTGACCTTAGCCCATGAGTCCTTAAAGCACTCCAGTTCTGAGTCTACCTTGTCTCCTCAGAGAAGAGTGCCATTAAAGGGCATTTCCATATGAGAAGCTTGGACATCCCCTGAAAAGCCAGTCATTCTCAGCCAGGTGTGGTGCCTCAATCCCACTATTGAGGACACTGCTCTGCCCAGTAAGCCAGTTGTGTCCAGCTCACAACAGATCATGACCTTTGCTGTGTCTTTCCTGTCTGTAACGGCTTGGGAGATGTTAGCCTGTGCCTTCTCCAGGACCTGCGCAGCCATATCGTACAGTGTGTGGAAAAAGCATCCAAGTTTTTTTTTTCCCCAAGTAGTCCAGCCTCTTGGATTCCCTGACCAGGGGTGCCGTAGAGTGTTGGGGGAGAAAGTTTGGGTCCCCAGTTGCGGGACAGTGGCGATGGGCAATCGTCCTATTCACATGGTACAGGGCCCAGATCTAGAAAGTCAGCTGGCATCGCCCAGTTCTTCATACCAGTCCATTTGGGGCTCATATGGCTCATATTCTAGAGGATCCAGGGACCTCTCCCAATCCTTACAGAGTCCTAGCCCACAGGAATAGGGCTCAGGATTTCCAATCTAGGACCTGAAGGTCCTGCTGGCTTCAGAGTTGGTGTGGGGCAGTGCCCCTCTGGCTTCGTGTCAGATTCAGGGTTGATAATGGGGCTGGCACTGCCGGTGGGTACAGTCGGCATTGGGAGCATCTGCATCGGCAATGGCATCGGGGAAGGTCGAAGTGGTATGACTGGCACTGATCGGAATCCATTATCAGATCCATGTGGGCCCAGCAGAGCTGGAGCTGCCAGGGCAGAACTAAATTAGTTCCCCATGAAACCACAGCATCTGAAGGGTCCTATATGGGGTCAGGCAGCCCAAATATGAGAAGTGGGGCCTCATATCCTGCAGGTTGCTCCGGCTGCCTGATATCCGGGGAGGCGCGGAGCCGGCCCAGGCACAGGCTCTGAAGCACTAAGCCTCGGATCCCCATGTTCTTTCATCACGTTGGCTGATGAACGAGAAGAGCCCTTTGACATCTTGCTCTACGTCTTGTGCCTCTTACCTGAATGTCCTGACGATCTTGAATGGGACAAAGAGGACTAGGGGCTTCGTGAACAATCCCAGGAACTTCCTCTCAAGTGGGACCTTGATTTTCGCAGAGTCCCATGTCAGGCTGCTAAAAGCTTCAGGGACCGCTCCCTCAAACCCTTCGGCACCATGGCCCAGCTATCAGAGCATGACTTGGTGTTGTGGTTGCTCTAAAGGCACCAAGGAGAGACAAGGTTTTGATGTGTAACTAACATTACCCTGTGCCAAGCTCTGCAGAGCTTAACACCTGTCCTATGTGATGACATCCTCGACACACTAGGAGGAAACCTCACAAAACAGTTGTCAAAAAGTTGGAAAGTTCTTGTCAAAAAATGACAGAGGGGTAGCTGTTATCTAGTTCAGCACTGGCGGCGCAGAAAGAAAAGAACTGGTGTCAACGCACATTAGTGGCACCTATATAGATACCCTAACGCCACTCCGATGCAGACCATGGACGTAGAGCCAATCAACGCCATATAGCTTGCTTGACGACCAGAATCTTAACATCCTCTTCTTAACGGAAACCTGGCTGGATGAACACTCGGATCCGGACATTATCCAGGCCTTACCTAACGGATATTCCATATCTAGGCTAGATAGAAAGGACGGTAGAGGAGGTGGCATCGCCATTGTTACTAGAGCTCCTCTCGTCTGCTCCCTTGCACATATACAGGTTGATCATAGTGAAGCTGGCACCTTTACAATCAATACTGGTCCCAATCATTCGATCTCTGGTATTTTGATATATCGACCACCGGGTAGATTATATGACTTCACATCCACCCTTATGGAGGCGGTCACCCATCTAGCATTAAGGAAATCTAAATTGTTAGTTCTAGGAGATCTTAATGCTCATTTCGAAGATCATTTAGATAAAGACGCAGCTGATATTCGAATGGAACTGCAATCGGTTCAATTTGACCTAAAAAATAAAGAACCTTCACACCAACTAGGACATTTGCTAGACACCGTCTTTGGAAACTGGCTGGGAGTGCATACTTCTGATCCTATACCCATACCCTGGTCGGATCACTATATTATCCCCATTTCAGTCCAACTTGACAAAGCGGAGCTCTTTCGTCATCAATCCCTGCGATACAAACGCAGAAAATGGAAGAATTTTACTTTAGATTCTTTCATTCAAATTGTTCAAGACGAAGGTCCTCCTAAAGGAGCTGACTGTGAGGTAGCTAATGAAAATCTAAACAATATCGTCACTAAGGCCCTGGACATCACAGCCCCTAGCCGCACCATGTCCAATGTTAGGAGGCCTAAGAAAACTGCTCCATGGTTCGGCCAAGAACTACAGACCTTGAAAACGGCTTGTAAGAAACTTGAGAGAGCCTGGCGCCATAACTTCTGTGCAGATACTAAAATACAATATAAAACAGCACCGAGAGAATATTACAAATCCGTTCGCCTGGCCAAAGCTGAGCATTATCACACTCGTATTACGGAAGCAGACAACTCCTCTAGGGAACTGTTTCAAATATATAAAGAGATATCCATAGTGGAGATGTCCTCCTCCACCCACAATGACTCTGTGGAATCGTGCAATAATATTGCTCAGTATTTTGCTGGCAAAATTAGTAAAATCTACACTAGTTTCTCTAAACAGGGAGCCCCGGCCACGGACTTTACTGAAAATGATAAAATTGTAAATACTCCTGTGTGCCTCAAATCTTTTGTAGTTCCCTCCCATGAGATTTTGTCCAAAATGTGCAATAAAATTAAATCTGGATCACCCCGGGACCCGGCACCACCAAAAATTTTAGCTGAAGCCTTTTCAGTATTGGAACCTCATCTGAGGCACCTACTACAAACTTCCTTTTCAACCTCTTGTCTCCCGGAGGAATAGAAACAGGCAATAGTGCTACCCATTAAGAAAAAACCCAACATCAGTTTGGACATAATGGATAATTTACGACCTATATCCCTGCTACCTTATGTGGCCAAGTTAGCAGAGAAAATCGCTAACACTCAACTGATGGAACATCTTGAGACCCATAATGTTTTCCATAAATCTCAGTCGGGTTTCAGATCAGGTTTCTCTACGGAGACAGCTCTCCTGAGGGCCACAGAAACCCTACGTGAGGGAGCAGATGAGGGAAAGACAATGGCCCTCATCATGCTTGATCTCAGTGCCGCTTTTGACACTGTAGCACACTCCATCTTGCTACAGTGTCTAAACAAAGCGGGAGTCACCAATAAGGCACTGGGATGGCTGAAAGCTTTCTTGCTTAACAGGAGCTTCCAAGTCCAAAGAGGGACTTCTCTCTCCGACAGGGTGATGCTTGAGCAGGGGGTTCCTCAGGGCTCCGCCCTGAGTCCCACCCTGTTTAATCTATACATGGCCCCATTGGCAGAGGTAGTGCAGTCGTTCGGCGTGGAGCTTGTCTCCTACGCCGACGACACGCAACTTCTTATATCTCTGACCCAAGCCCCTTCTAAGGAAGCTGATAACTTCAATGCCTGCATGACCAAACTTGCCACATGGATGAATGACCATTGTCTGAAACTTAATGGGACAAAGACAGAGGTCCTCATTATTGGTGGCAATGAGGTCAAATGGACGACAGAGTGGTGGCCCAGTTGCCTTGGTCCTTTGCCCTCCCCCTCTCGAGAGGCGAAGAATTTGGGTGTATGGGTGGATAATAAACTGTCCTTTGATAGCCACATAAGAAAAACTGTAGGCAAATGCTTTGGGGTGATGAAAACTCTGAACCGCACCCTTGACCTGTTACCCATCAATTCCAGGCGTACCATGACGCAAGCACTGATAACGTCCCGTATTGATTACGGAAACGTGCTGCTCATGGGGACATCTGAGAAAAACATCAAAAAGCTACAGGTTTTACAGAATTCGGCAGCTCGCCTGGTCTTAAGGCTTCCCCGCAGAGCACCATCACGCCCCTCTCTCGCAGCCCTCCACTGGTTACCTATTAGGAAGAGGATTGATTTTAAAGCTATGCTATGGTGCCATAAAATATTTCATCACAGAGCACCGGCTTATATGTCGGATTTGGCATCTGTTTATGAACCTAGCAGGTCGCTTAGATCTAAAGGAATGGGTCTGCTCAGAACTACCTGCCCCAAAAAAGCTAGAATGGGAGGCAGATCATTCCGTACTTTAGCTGCTAGGAAATGGAACCTTCTTCCTTTGGATATCAGGAAGGAGAATAATGAAATCATGTTTAGGAAGAAGTTGAAAACCTGCCTCTTTACCTTGTGATTGGTTTCCTCTACACTATTTCACACTCTCTCCACAGCGCGGGGACACGCCGGGAGGCGTCACCAGGCGCTCTACAAACTCCTTTAAATTAAATTAAATTAAATAGCGGCACAGAGGTACTGCTAAAAAAATCCTCCAGATCCAGTCTGACACCTGCGACAGTCACAGGTAAGAATTCTGTGGTTAGAAATCTCTATCAGAGGTACTGGGTTATAAGACCTCCGGAAAAAGAGGAAAGAAACATAATGAAGGGTGAATGCTCCCACCCTAATATTGGGGGAAAAAGAGTCTATGACTCCTAAGTTGGATACAGAGCTGATCACTTATATGTTAGAGTTAAGTAGGGATCCTAGGAAAGTATTAGAGAGATAGCGTAAGCAATGTGAGGATAAACTGTTAGACACCTTGGGACCCCTCACAAGGATGTTTTATATGATTGAGGAGGCGTACTTGAAAAGCAATGATTTAGACACCAATAGTTTGGAAGGATGGTGCAACTTGCACTATGTTTTTGGATAATGCCAACGCCAGGTTAATGGCATAAAGACGTAAGACTGTCCTGTTACAGGTAAATCCTAAATTGGCTAAAAAAGAGCCTTGTGAAGATGCAATGGGCGTGTTGTTTGGTGAAGGTATGATTAAGGCCTTGGGAAAATATGTCTGTCTATACCTTTATGGCTCTGGACAAATACAATTTTCAATGCGTAAAGTTTTTGGAGAAGCCAATCTTTTTTATGGCTGGACTGGGAGGCGAGGGCAACCTTCCAGCTGTAATTACTATGTGTCCCAAGGATCTGGTAGAACATTTTTTAGAGGATCCCAGAGTAGGTATGGATTTTACCCAAAATAGGAAGGGGTTCCAGAACAAGAGCAGCGAGTGGATGAGAGCAAACTCCCTCCACAGGAACTGCTGAGTATGAGTGTGACGATTACCTATGGTTTTATGCAGGAAAAAGGTGGGGGGTGGAGATTCAAATTCTAAATAGACCAATTGAAAAACCCCACAAAAGATCCTTGGGAGCTGGATACTGTTTTAGGTCACCAAATAGAGTTCAATTCGGACCCCTTCAGTTGCCGGAACCAAGAGAAATTTGTTTCAAACAAGATTTGGTGGAAGTGGTTATGCAGCAGTCAGATTGGGGTTGTGAGCAGATTGTTTCTTGTGGAGAAGGACAGGGGTTGGTGGCCCATGAAAAAGTTGAAGGAACTGAATTATTATGTGAAATACATAAAATGGAGGGAGTGCATCTATTGAAAGATGTGTTACAGAAATCGGTATGGTTGGTAAACATGGATCTGAAGGATGCATACTTTACAATACCAATGACAATTCAGATGGAAAGGTCAGTTATACAAATTTCTGTTCCTACTATTCCGGGTTGTCATCAGCCCTTTGGTGTTTCAGAAAAGTGATGCGGTGAGTAGTAGGTTTTTTGAGAGAGAGAGAGAGAGAGAGAGGTGTTCATTTGATTTTTCATCTGGACGATGGACTGCTTATGGATCAGAGTGCAACTATCTTCAAATCACAGATGAAATTGGTGAAGGACTTGTTGGCGTTCTTAGGTTTTCTAGTAAATCTGGAGAATTCAGTATTAGTCCCGTCGCAGAGTTTGGAGTTTTTACGCTTTGTTGTGGACACAGGGAAAGGGCAACATTTGTTACCAGGAAAGAAAAGAAAGCAGGAAATAAATGCTGTTCCGAAGATAAAAGGGGTAAAGTTGAGGGATTTGGCCCAGGTGATAAGTTTTTTGTCAACATCAATGCAAACAGTGTTACCAGGTCCTTTACATTATAGGGCTTTGAAGTGTGTTCAGACCTCAGGTCTGCAAAAGGATTGAGGTTTGGAGATTATGTAGAAATGTCAAAAGAAGCAAGAGAGGAAGTTATATCTGGTTGGAGAACTTGGAGGCTTGGAATGGTCACGAGATTTTTGGATCAAAACCAGATTTTGTAATAGAAAAAGATGCGAGCAATTATGGATCAGTAGTGATGTGTTCAACACAAGAGGCAGCTGGTGTTTAGAGGAACTGATGAAACATATGAACTGTCTAGAGATTAAAGCAGGGAGTTTCACATTGCGCAGTTTCAGACCTCAATTCTAAGGATGCTTGGTTCTCTTAAAGATGAACAGTATTACAGCAGTAATGTATGTAAACGAATTGGAAGGCAGAAGATCAAAGAAGTTGACAGAGGTAGCAAAAGAGATCTGAAAATCTACTCTAGAGTACAAAATGGATCAGCAGGCCCAGGGATACAAAACTTTACCAGAGATACAAAACTTTGCAGAAAACTGGAATTCAAGTAACATATTAGATTACAGTAATTGGAAGTTAGACAAGGACATTTTTCAGGAAATTCAGGATTGTGTCAGCGACTTTGAAGGTAGATCTGTTTGCCTTAAGGTTGAGTCATCAATTTAAGACTTACATCAGTTGGAGGCTAGACAAAGGGACCCTGGAAGTGAAGGCATTGAAAAGAGATGAAATGTTACAAGTTTCCTCATTTCGCTATGATCCTGAGAGTGTTGATTCATGTGAGGAGGCAGATTTGTCAGATAATGAAGGTGACTCCTTTTTGGACTTCACTGAAGCATGGTTCCCTTCAGTGAGGGGGATGATGAATTAATGGTAGCTAATTATTTAGCAGACATTTCAAAAAAAAAAATTCATACAGAACAGTAAATTGCCACAGATCATCTATTGCTGCTGGCCATTTTTTGGTTCAAGGTCTGTCAATAGGCAAGAGTCCTTTAGTGTGCAGAGTGATGAAAGGCATTAGGTTGAAGATTCCTCCTAAGGCAGATATAACTCTGTTTGGAATGTAGATTTGGGGCCAGATGCACGACCCTACCAGTTTGCGAGTCACAAATTGTGTCATTTTGTGACTTGCAATTTGCGATTCGCAAATAGGAATGTACAATAGTGTCTCAGACACTGTTTGCGATTCCTATTGGGGTCGCAAATTGCCTGTCTCATTAATATTCATGAGGCAGGTGCAATTTGCAACCCCATTAGGAATGGCTGGCACTCTCAGGTTTGGTGGTCGGCTGGAGTCAGCAGACCACCATGTCTGTGACTGCTTTTTAAATAAAAGTGTTTTTTTATGTAGTCTGTTTTCCTTAAAGGAAAACAAAATGCATTTAAAAAAAGAAAAATTAAACATTACTGTTTCATTTCTTAAGAGTAGGCATTGGTCCCCAAAAATGTTTGAATGCAAGTCACAAAGAGGAAGGGGTCCCCTGGGGGCCCCTTCTCCTTTGTGAGTGCCTTACCACCTAATTAAAGTAGGTGGTAAACTGCAAGGGTTTTGCGACCACAATCGCAGTTGCAAAACAATGGTACATACCATTGGGACTCGCTACTAGGAAGGGACGCCCTTGGCACGCCTCTTCCTAATAGCGAGGCGCATCCCATATTTTGCGAGTCGGTAATATATTACCGTCTAGCATAATAGGGTTTGAACATGGGCCAGACCTATTTTGCGGTCGCAAATGTGCTGATTTTACGATTTACAAAAAAGGTCGTACACCTGGCCCTTAGTTTTTAATTTATTTGAAAGATGGCCTGGAAACATGTATCTGGGTACTAGGGAACTGACATGGAAGTTGGCAAATTTGTTGTGCATAGTTTCTTTTAAAAGGGTTTTGGATATTAAAGCTCTTGATATTAGTGGTAGATTTTATCAACAACAATGAATTTTCTTTGAGATCTGGAGGAGAACAAAGACTATATCTGAGTCCGTTTTTTATTCAAGATTTGATGCTTGTCCTAATTTATGTATAGTCAGATGTCTGAAAGAATATGAATCTGGACTTATGGAGAATAGGAGCAATGAAGTGGACCAATTAGTAACTCAATTTGCTGCACAGTCAGTCAGAGATGCTATGGCTAGTAAGGTTTACATAAATAGAGGAAATTTTGAAAGCAGCTGATTGGTCGAATGCAGAGGTGTTTAGATAATGTTATTTCAAACCAATATAGCTTGTTTCAAACTAAGGGGCTCATTATGATTGCGGATTTTCGCATCCTCCGGGCCGGCGGAAGCCACCGCCGGCCCGGAGGATGCGGAAAATCTGCAGCGGACCCACCAAAGACCCACCGCCACATTAGGATGGCTGGTGGGTCCTGGTTTCCGTCCGCAGCTTTTCCTCCCCGGTTGGCTTACAACTGCGGAGGAAAAGCACTAATCTGGTGACGGTGTCTCTCAGACACCGTCCGCCAGATTAGTATGTGCCTGCAAACATGCTTTTCCGCTGCGGCTTTTCCGCCGTCGAAAAGCATGTGTAACTTCACTGCGGGGGCCCGTTGCGGGCCCCCTAGGTGAAGGGGGGATGGGGGGTGCACATGGGGGGTACCTATGGTACCCCCCTGCATTTGTATGCAGAAAGCGGCAGGCACCGCGCGGTGCCTGCCTCTTTCTGCATGCAAATGAAATGCGTGCATTTTTAACATTGCCGCGGGTGCAGCTTGAAGCCGCACCCGCCACAATGTTAAAAATAGAGGATGTGACCGCCACCCTGGCGGTCACATCCTAATCACACAGGAGGGGCCTCCGCAGCCCATGCGGACGTCCCCTCCTCCTCAATGATCGCGGACGGACGCAAGTCCGTCCGCGATCATAATCGGCCCCAAAGTGTTAAAAAGCTTTGAACATGCATAATGCTAGCCTCCTGTCATGACATAAAATGTCTCATTGGTTCTACTGCATAGAGAATAGTGATTTTATTAAAGACAAGAAGGCTAGCATTATCCCTCCCTCCTACCCTGAAAGTGGGGAAAGATGAAATTTGATTTAATAAATATTAATAGTGTTTAAAGGATAAAAAAACAAAGGATAAAAATATTGATCAATGTAAATTTTAATAAAGATTTTTTTAAATCTTTGCAGAGAATTAGGAACTAGATTTGGACAAGATTAATAAGGTAGGTTGGAAGAAGATGGCAACAAAAGAGAAAGAAGGAGTCTGACACAAGGCCTATAGGGACTTTGGGGTTCTATTTCAATTGCTTGGTTTTTAAAGTTCTATTTTGAGGTTCCTTAGAGAGATGCTGCTCAGACATGGTGAATAAAGTATAGTGCATAACACTAGCCTCCTTGTCTTTAGTAAAATCATGATTCCTATGAGAATCAACATTTCCTGGCGAGGATGACCCAAGGTATTCCATCCCATATCAGTAAATCGTGTTGTAGCCACTGCAACCTTTTAAGCAGAGACAAGTGTAGGTAAGGAGAGAGGAAGCTGGCACTGTGTGAGCAGGTGGCTCGGATGGCCCAGACATGGTTGAAAATGGCACTAAAAGGCAGGGTCCGGATAAAAGATGAGGGGTAACTGGCTCACAGTGGATGCTTTAAAAGGGGATTTGGTAGGCAGTTAATATTCTATCCTGCTTTACCATTCACTGTAAAGGAAACAACATCCTATCACAGCTATACAAACTGTCCTTTAGCAAAAATGTTCCATGAAATATTTTTTACATTTATTAACTAGTCATTTTTTGTAACAATGTAATCATACATATGAGCAATGGCAAATACAATAACACAACCTTCCTCTACACTCCCTCTACAAGTCCCAGAAATTTATTGAGAAAGTCGATATCATTAGAATTGCATCTTAAGCCTAAAATTCCTCAAAACACTTCCATATAAATCAAAATATTATATATGAGAGGTGACCATGCGTATCATCTTTTCCTTGGTTGCCTATTTGTTCAAATCCTCTAAGCTTCTCTCACCACTAAATGTGTGGCATGCTTCCAAGTTGCAACATTGACTTCATCACCTTTCGACAAAGATTTGTTCATACTTGAGCATAAATGAGAGAATAGTGTCTTAAGCAGTGAAGGAAGTATGTTAAGCCATTATTGCCAGAATGATTTATCAGCCCTATTTCCAATAATACTTCCTCCAAAGGTTTATAGCCCTCTCACACAACCACAAGGATTCTCTTGCTCACTTTGCCAATGGATTCAAGCTAGCCTGACTGATGAAGAGTGTTACCCTGTATCTGGTCCCAGGATGCCTGTTTCTGGTCCAGGGAAGACCTGGCTTGGCAGCTCAGGCTGGATTGTTCCCATGTGGAACAGTGTCAAAACTGATTTGCATATGGCTGGGTTCAAACTGGAATGGCGAGCAAAAAAACGATGGATCGGTTTCCGGGTTCCACCACTCTTCAGCCACGATAGCTTGATTCCAGTGGCATGGAGAACACAGGACCCACGTCTGGGCATACCCGTACCACTCGCGGTGACAAATGCAAAAACAACCTTTGATGGCCAGAATGCAGAACAATGTCATATATTCACCTCAGTACAGAGATCTGGGCCTAAATCCATCGTTTTCTTGCACACCATGCCATTCCAGTTTGAACCCAGCCATATGCAAATCAGTCTTGACCCTGTGCCTCATTGGAACAGTACAGCCCGAACTGTCAAGCCAGGTCCTCCCTGAACTGGAAACAAGCATCCTAGGACCGGTTTCAGGGTTAAACCCCTCTTCAGCCAGGATAGCTTGATTCCAGTGGCATGGTGAGCACAGGACCCACGTCTGGATATACCCATACCACTCAGGGGGACAAATGCAAAAACAACAGTTAATGGACAGAATGCAGAACAATGTCATACATTCACCCCAGTACAGAGATCTTGGCCTACCATGCCATTCCAGTTCCCTTTGGTTTTCCTTTGTTTGCCCTAAGTTGGCAGGGTATGCCCAGACGTGGGTCCTTTGCTCACTTTGCCACTGGGTTCAGGCTAGCCTGGCTGATGACGGCTGATTAGCCAGTAACTGGTCCCAGAATGCTTGTTTCCGGTCCAGGGAAGACATGGCTTGGCAGTTCGGGCTGGACTGTTCCCATGAGACACAGCGTCAGACTGATTTGCATATGGCCATGTCTGAACTGGGGTGGCGAAGTGAGCTAAAGAATGATGATGGATTAAAACCAGATCAGTTGACTGGGGGTGAGTGCTTGCAAGGTTCAACACTCCGTCTATCACCCGCTTTGGTTTTTTTTGTTTGCCCTAAGTTGGCAGGGTATGCCCAGATGTGGGTCCCTTGCTCACTTTGCCACTGGATTCAAGCTAGCCTGGCTGAAGATGGCTGATTAGCCAGAAACCCGTCCTAGGATGCTTGGTTCCGGTCCAAGGAAGTCATGGCTTGGCAGTTCGGGCTGGACTGTTCCAATGAGGCACAGGGTCAGACTGATTTGCATATGGCCATGTTTGAACTGGGGTGGCGGAGTGAGCTAAAGAATGATGATGGATTAAACCCAGATCAGTTGACTGGGGTTGAGTGCTTGCAACGGTCAACACTCCGTCCATCATCCACTTTGGGTTTTATTGGCCTTATTTACAAGGCAGCATTAATCAACTTAATGTGGCTTAACGCTGCCTTGTAAATATGGCACCCTTTTACACTGTACTTAACGTGAAAGGGGAGGCCAGTGAGTGTTGTGGTGGGCGTTCCACTGCAACACTCATGGATTTTGACGCTGCCTCCTATTTACAAGGGCAGCATAAATAGAAGGCAGCGCCAGAATTAAGAACAGGGAAAAACCCGGTCTTAAACTGGCGAAACGAGGAGAAATGCTTTATTTCTCCTCGGTTTTTCTGTTTCCATGTGTGGTGTGTTGTGCAGCACACATAGATCAGCAAATAGGCCATTCAGTGTTTTTGTACAGGAAGGTGATCCTTTCTGTACATAAACAACCTTTAAATTATATTTTGTCACTTCTATGTGTTCTGCATTAAGCAGCATGCATAGAAATTTCAAAATGGCATTTAAAGATTATATGCAGAAAGGGACATCTACCTGCACATAAACAATCTTCCCCTCAATGCAGACCACCTTCCACTATGGTGCAAGGGTACATGAGTCAACGCTAGGCTGCTAAATTTAGCGCAGGGGGAAATGCAGCGCTGCACCATATTGTTGTAAATATGGTGCAGTCCGGAGTTCCAGAAGTGGCGGAGCGTGGCGTTAAACCAAGGAGAGTAACGCCACGCTCCGCCACTTCATTGTAAATATGCCCTTCTGTGTTCCACTCACTCTCTCTGCCTCTCCTACACTGCAGATGCTGAATCACCAGATCCTTTAGTATACTCTGCACAGAATCTGTTCTGTGAAACACTGTTAACAGTAGCCCAAAATGCACTCTTCCTAAGCATAGAACTGTAGCTCTCTCACCAGACACTCTCTCTAACCTGTCTCTCTCTCCAGTCATATGTTTAGTTACGCCAGGCAACTCTTACAATCAGCAGCAAGAGACGCACTTCTTTCTCCCAGAATAATCACACGGTTAATTCTCTCAGACACACAACATAAAATATCATGTGTGGTCTGTGGACAGCCTCCAAATTCACAGCCAATCATAACAAAAATCGGAAAGCAGACATTCCTCCTCAGAAAGTCCATCTGAAATGAGCTGATACCCTTGGAAAATATTTTGAGACCCACTTCCCTGCCAAAACACATTCTACTCACAAGGTGGCATGAGGGCTCACCAAAACAACCATGGCTCTCTACAAAATATAAGGATTTTTCACACATGGGAAGACGGCACTTCCCTATAACCATATTTCATGCAGGGGCTAAAACCGGAATCACTGCAAGGAAAACACGAGTAACACGCTGCTTATCAAAGTTAGGGGATAGAGAGTCACTCACTCCTCTTTGCTTTCCACCTCAAGCCTGCAAAGGCATAAGCATCTCTTCTCCCCCTACTCACTCTCAAAGGACTGGGACCTTGTATGTATGTGCCTGAATGTGGATGTGCAGCTGCCCAAACCCATTGAAAGAGCCATCATTTCCGAACATGTAAGTGAAGTGAATGGTTCTATGTGATTTAATGGAAAAATGATTTAATGGAATACCATTACTGATAAACTATTTCATCCAAACTTTTTAATAGAAATGTTTAGAATGAATGGCATTTATCTTTTCATAGAACCCAATTCATAGATTTGTTTTGTTAAAATTGGCTTTTGAATTTTTCTTTTTAAAGTGTAAATGCAATAGTTGATGGTCTTACTTTCAGAAAAAGTTTTGTCTGAGATATTTATTTTTGTTTTATATTTAAACCTTTTTGCATTGTCAAACAATCACTTGGGATGTTTTTAATTCATTCACCCATCATCACCTGTAAACACGATCCATCTCTGACCCCTCACAACCCCTAAAGCCCCCTAAAACTCTTCACCACACCTAAACTACACTCATCCCTGAAGCTGTAAAGCCTTTTCTACCTCAAAAATCCACTATCTCTGAATCATAAAATCACTCACTATAACTAACCCACCCACCCCTGAACCCTGGCAAAACCCTTACTGCCCTTAACCACCAGCTATCCATAACCCATTTAGACTGCCTCATCACCCTAAACTACTCATCCCTAAACCCTAAAAACCCCTTTCTACATCTAAACTCCACTCATCTCTGATTCCTTAAAACACCTCATCACCCTAAACTCCACCTCATTCTGAACCCTAAAGATCTCTACCCACAAGTGAACCTTAAAAAACCCTCACCAGCCCTATACTCTGCCCATCCATGCACCCTAAAACCCCTCAACACCCTTACACTCCACCCATCCCTGAAATCAAAAAATACCTTTCTAAACACTACTCATCTGTGACCCCTACTACCACCTCCCCACCCCTACACTCCACCCATCTCTGAATCCTGAAAACCCTTTCTATGCCCAAACTTCAATTATTCCTGACTCCTAAAAATCTCTCATCAACCTAAATATTACCCATCCCTAAATCCCCCAAAAATCACAGTAGTCCTAAAATCCACCCACGTTTAAAGTAATTTTTGTTTAAAATGATCTCTCCTTTATAATATTTCCTTCAATTTCCGATTTGTTTGTATTTCCATTACATTGTCTTTTCTTAAAACTGTTTTTTCCATGATTTGGTTCAGTTTTCGCTTCCCATTAATTCACACACATCAGAGTAAATGACAGCCTGATAGCAGAGTTCCTGATCAGCTCTTCATTCCTACACTGTCTGTTAGACATGCTTCTTTTCTTTAAAATGGGTTAAGACTTGCGTATGGAAGGACAGTGATAAGTAAGTGGGTATATCCCAAAACCCTCTAACCAGCAAAGAGAACAAAGGATGCTGCTGAAAATACGGTGTTGGTTGCATTTGATGAAGACAAATATGATCAGGTGCCTCGCCCTCTTTCTAAATGACAGCTCTTATGCCTATTGTGCAGAGAACAGTTACCAATTTAAAGCATTATAAGCTGACTCAGGACTTCTCAAGAACATCCAACCAACAGCACCTCCAACCCATCTTTCTAATGTAAATCCACCCATCCCCAGCAGACTATTACATATGGTGGTTGCAGTGCAGATGCACTAGAGATTGGTAGGTGATGTACTGGTTATGGGGGTCCAGCTGCCACCATAAGGGGGTCTGTCCCCTCAAGGCCAATAAACAGCGCTGAGGTGGCCCTGGCTGTGGTGCTGCCTATTGAGCTGGGATGAAGCTTTTGTCTCTGGAAGTGGACTTGGGTGGTATGCAGGCCTCTTCTGACAGACAGCCGGGGTCTGGATGGATTATGGGGTTTGCCGTGGTAACAGGAGGGAATCGGTGTTGCAAGATGGACAGCAGGAGCATAGAAAGTGAGAAGAAGAAAAAACCGATATCAGCAGGTCAGAGAAGTGAAGAAAACCACCTTCTCAGCTCCCGATGGAAAGAAGAGAGCATTAATGGTGTCCTTATTGTAGGCGAAACTCACTCTTTCATCGGGACAGCACACATTCAAAAGCCACCGAGGGGCTTCATTTATTTGTCGAGAAGGAAAACTTCAAAAAACAGCTGGTTGCACAAGTGGTCTATTCTGTCTTTCCCATGCGGTTTCTGCAAGGAGGAGACTAGACACATAGAGATGAGCACTGCTGGGCAGGCAGCGGAGCGGACTACCTCGACCCAGACTGAATGCCTGTGAGAGTAATAAGCAAGAGTCCTCTAACCAAAAAGAAGGTCTACAGATTTCGATAAATATGAAAGTGTCAATGAACTGTTGTTAACACCTGAGTAATTACCCTTGATCAACTCTTCACAATGTCTGCTCCTGTCATTACCAACAAGTTGTTCTGCTCTTTCCATAAGATTTTGAGAAGAGAGAATCCCAGGGCTTATCATCAAAAGGTGTGTGTTGTCCAAGCTTTCTTCTATGCCACAGGAAACTGTAGTTGAAACTGACTATGCTGATCAGGCCTGTCACAAACATTTGGCAGGGTCTCCAAAACTATTTTGTTCACCGCGCTGGAAATAAAAAAATAGTTGTTGCTTATAGTGTGCACAATCATACAGCTTTACCTACATTATTCCTCTGAGTGCCGCCCTCTCCCTGTAGGACCATCTTCCCTTCCTTCTGCACCATCACCTCTTCTCTGCACCTGCCTTTCTCTCCTGCCATCACGCATTCAACCATTCTCTGTAGCTGCCACATTGCTGTGCTGGGTAGGCGCACCATTTTGGCGTAAACCCATGTTTACAAGTGTTAGTAAATCTGGATTTGCATCAAAATACATGGGTGGATGCATGGGAATGCCCATGCTCTACCCATGTAATGCCTACCCAGCGCAAAGTACAGAATGTTGCATTACTTTGTATTTACTAAACCATTTGCTTGGCTTAGTGTATGCCGAAAAGGACTTTGCATCGGGCTGTCCCATAAAAGTCACACAACCCCAATGAATCTGGGCCTTAATACATGTTACCTTATGTCAACCCCTATCCCTATCCTCCTGCTATTGGATGCTGCGGTTTCAGGAATGTATGCACCAAGATATAGAACAGCCATGTATTTCAAATGTACGGAGAAAGCAACATAGTGAAATGTGATAGAAACCATAATGAACTATCTGAAGTCAGTAAATTACTTCTTCTTAGTCACTCCTCTCAATCAAAGTGAAAATAACAGCCATGGTCTAGCCATGTTATCCTGACTTTCTAAAAATTAAGGTCCATTCACGTCTGATCAACTGAGCTGCTTTCCCTTGAGCTAGGGCCCTGTAAAGCATGGGGCTTAGGTGATTTTGTTCCAGCTATCCTTCCATTGAGACCAATCATTTTTGCACCTCTGTCAGCAACTGGGAAAAATGTCTAGCTACAGCCAACATTAGCTGTCTGCCAAAGTTCATGTTCGTAAATCAAAAATAGAAAACAAAAAGAATGGCTAAAGCTTGTTTTGGGTATGCCTCCTTCTTCCAATACATGTATATTGTGTGGTTCATGATTTGGGTCAGCTGCATTTCTCACTGGTTTGCATTTTTTTTATTCAATGGTGATGGAAACACAAAAGAGTCTGCCCCTCTCAGTACAGTAGATGAACCACTGCAGGCAGCCACTGCCTCCGCGGCCCTTGCCACGCACTCAGCCTGTGTCTCAGTCACAGAAGATCCTGGGCTATATCATGTGCATTCCACATTCTATGGTCCCCACTACTCATGCCAGGCTGCTGCTGTCAAACTGAGAACGGTCAGTGGCAACACTCCAGCTGCTGCCAGGCTTCTTTATCAACTCTGAAGCGTATATTTTTTATGGCAATATTCATGGGTAGTCTTATAGTGTAAAAAGGCCGATGTATAGTGTGTGCATTATCCAGTTTTGACGCAAGCACATTAACCGCATGATTTTCTTTCTGCAAATGCAGTGCTACTGGATTCCCAGTCTTGATTTATAAAATGTTCTCATTTAAATTATCTGTGGTTGTTAGATCTGGGAGTCTCTAGTTGGCAGAGGTAGGTACCAATGTCCAAATAGGGACCGTTGCTTCTAGTCAGGGTAAGGGGGATACACTCTTTGGATAACCCCTTCTCACCCCCTTGGTAGCTTGGCATGAGCAGGCAGGCTTATCAAAGGCAATGTGTAAAGTATTTGTACCAACACTCAAAGTAACACAATGAAAACAACACAAATGGACTCCACACCAGTTTAGAAAAAGAAAGTATTTTTATCTAGATTACACAAACGACGAAAATCCAATATACACTGTTCCAAAATAAGTCTTTAAAAAGAGTTTAAAATAATCCACAGTGCGACACTTTTAGCCCAAAGTACCAAAGTACCTGTAGATGCGACAAAAGTTCCAAGTGGCAGCTGCAGCATCAGAAAACAAGCAATACGTCACTCCTGAGACCCTGGGGAGTCGATACGACAAACCCGCTGCACACAGCGGCCTGGTTGCGTCGAATCCGATCTGTCTGTATGGGGAGCGATGCAATACCTTGTATGTATTCTGGTTTGCAGGTTCTCCGGTAGGAAGCATCTCGCACAGGCACGATGCAACGATCTTTGGGACGGCGAATATCTTCGGTGCAGCGGTGATGCGCGGCACAGAGTTGATCCTCTTTCTGTCTTGGCCCCTTGATGCGTTGATGCTGGACTCTGTGACGATGTTTGCAGCGACGTGATACGGTCCGCAGGCAAGCGATGAGACGGAATTCACAGCGACGATAGGCTCTGCTACGATATTCGCAAAGACAGGAATCTTCCCGCACCGGGGCGATGCGCTCTGCAAGCGAACGATGCGTCGCAGCAACAGGCGCTGAGACGATCTTCGCGGCGACGGGAATTCTCTTGCATTGTCGCCGATGCGCTCCACAAGCGAGCGTTGCATGCAAAATTGTAGATCTTCTTCCTTTCTTCTTTTCCAGCTCTCCAAACAGCAGGAAACAACATCCAGAGGCCCCACAAATGGATCAAGCACTCTAGGCAGGTCAGAACTCACACAGCAGAGTTCAGGGGGGAAGCTGGAGGTGAAGTCCTTTTGTTCCTGGGACTTCTTTACAGGAGGACAGCTCTCCTCAGGCCCTTGGAGATCTCTTCAAGCAGGAGACACAGCAACAGCAACATCCTTCCCCTGTCCTTGGCAGAATAGCAACTGCAGGTCAGCCTGCAAACGCACAGTGAGGCAGTCCTTCCTCTTCAGTCTTCCAGCTTTTCTCCTTGGCAGAGGTTCATTCTTGATTCCAGGATGATCTAAAGTTCTGGGGTCTGGGTATCCCTTTTTATACCAATATTTTCTTTGTTCTGTGAAGGCAGAGAGGCCTTTGCCTGGTCCAAATCAGTTCTCGTCAGTCCTGGAGCGCTCTGTTTACATGACTCCTTCTTTCCTTTGGGAGAGAGGGGCAGGGCTGTCAGTGACTCAGAAGGAGGTGGAGCCAGCATTGTGGAAGGCAGGCACAGCCCTATTCAGGCCCAGGTCTATCCCTTCCCACCACTCAAGATGCAGATGAAGCTATTCAGCCTAGTGCTGACTCACCCAGCCTCCTGGAGCCACCCCAGCCCCTGTCACTTACAAACCAGACAGTCAACTCACAAACAGGCAAAGGCACACAGAAAGGTCAGAAAAGAAAACAGCTGCTTTCAAAAAGTGATGTTTTCAAACATAGGATTTAAAAAATATCCTTCCTAAAAGATGGGTTCTTAACTTCTGAGTTCAGGGATACCAGACTTTTATTTTCTATCTTGCTCCTAAGGGAAGATATGCAGGTAAACATTATACCCAGCATTCTTATTCTAGCCTATGGGCCAGATAGCCTTTCAATAGTGAAAAACGAAATTGGCAGTATTTCACTATCAGAGCATGTCACCCACACTAGTACATGCTCTACCTTTCGCATACACTGCAGCCTGCCCAGGGTGTACCTTGGGCCTTCCATAGGGGAGTCCAATGTGTACAGAAAGGGAAGGGTTAGGCCTGGCCAGTGGGGACACTGGTCAGGTCAGCATGACAGTTAGCAACTGTACACAGACACTGCGGTGCCAGGCGTGAGACACAACTTTAGGGCTACTCATGTGGGTCGCACAATCAGTGCTGCAGGCCCACTAGTAGCATTTGAATCACCAGCCCTGGCACACTCAGTGCACTTTACTAGGTACCTACTGGTCAAACAAGTATGCCAATTATGGATAACCAATCACAATAACAATTTATACAGAGAGCATATGCACTTTAGCACTGATCAGCAGTGGTAAAGTGCCCAGAGTCCTATTGCCAACAACCACAGGTCAGGAAAAACAAGGGAGGAAGAAGCAACAAGTTTAGGGATAACCCTGCAAAAAGGGCCAATTCCAACTGCGGTGCACTAATTTTTAAATGGAAAAGTATAGTAATTTATATTTAGTTTCTTCTTAATATTTGATTGTAGTCAACGGCATTCTGCTTGAAAACAAAAGTTCGACTGATTCATGGACTTCATTTAGGAATCGCCAGAGAATGCAGCTGCGACCCCTGACTTGCCCCTTGCTACCCTTGGCAATGCTTTTGCGACCCCTGGCCTTAGCTGTGGCAAAATCAGTGCATGGAACACAGGAGCAGTTCTTCCTAATGGACGCTGGTTGGAGCTCCACTTGTCTGATTTCTGTCAATTTTGTTGCGCGAGAGTGTGCGTGAATGTGTTAGTTTGGTAAACAGACAAAATATCGACTACAAAATATTGAATGGACATAATATCGAGTACAAAATATAGGCTGGACAGAATATCGAATGGACAGAATATAGACTTCAAAAATATCGTTTTGAAGGTAAGTAATGTAATATCGAAATTTAAAATATAGATAGTGTATTTTATGTGTTAAAAGTGTTTATTTATGTTATAATGTAATTTAATTAATGAATTTAATGTTATTTAAATTTTGCGTAATTTAATTCTGTAGCGGGTTGTGGGTTTATAGGGGAGTAGAGTGGGAAGTAATTTAATTATAATTAATTAAATAAGTACATTTATTTATTGGTATTTGTTTATAATTAATTGTTAATTAATGTTTATTTTGTAATTAATTACATTTTAATTGACAATTAATTTTATTTAATTGATTAATTGATAATTATGTTACTTTAACTAATTTATTTTATGTAATGGGTTGTGGGTATATAGGGGAATAGGGTGGGAAGTAATTTAATTATAACTAATTACATATGTTAATTTTTTGGGGTATTTATTAGATTTTAATTGTTAAGTAAGTTTTTAATCACAAATTAATTAATTGTTAATTTGTAATTAATTAGTATTACTAGATAACTAATTGTAATGATTCAATTAAATTAGTATTTGGAATTAATTAATTTTTATATTATACTAAATTGGTAATTACTTTTAATTAATTTTTTTATAGATAATAATATATATATTTTTAAATAATATATGAAGTATCTACTTTCCCTACTGTTGCACTCTTTGGAGTGTGAATAGTAAAATGTACCCCTACGCTATCCAACGCTTTCCCTACTGTTGCACTCTTTGGAGTGGGAATAGTAAATTTTACCTCTACGCTATCCAACGCTTTCCCTACTGTTGCACTCTTTGGAGTGGGAATAGTAATTTTTACCCCTACGCTATCCAACGCTTTCCCTACTGTTGCACTCTCTGGAGTGGTAATAGTAAATTTTACCCCTACGCTATCCAACGCTTTCCCTACTGTTGCACTCTTTGGAGTGGGAATAGTAATTTTTACCCCAACGCTATCCAACGCTTTCCCTACTGTTGCACTCTTTGGAGTGGGAATAGTAATTTTTACCCCTACGCTATCCAACGCTTTCCCTACTGTTGCACTCTCTGGAGTGGGAATAGTAATTTTTACCCCTACGCTATCCAACTCTTTCCCTACTGTTGCACTCTCTGGAGTGGGAATAGTAATTTTTACCCCTACGCTATCCAACCCTTTCCCTACTGTTGCACTCTCTGGAGTGGGAATAGTAATTTTTACCCCTACGCTATCAAACCCTTTCCCTACTGTTGCACTCTCTGGAGTGGGAATAGTATTTTTTACCTCTACGCTATCCAACGCCTTATCTACTGTAGCACTCTCTGGAGTGGGAATAGTAATTTTTTACTTCCGCTATCCTACGGTAATATTATTGGATATTTTTTAATTATATTATGTTACTATATATATATATATGTTTTAACAAATATGATTGTAAAACTTTTTTTATAACTTTAATTAAATATTTAATTATTATAAGGTAATGTAAGTGTTTTTAAGTATATTTTAGTAAATAATTTGTAATATTAATTTAATTTAACATTATGTTTAATGAAATCAATATTTTTACAAACTATATTTTAGTAAACGATATTTCTTACTGGATATTTTTGTACTTACCTGTTTGTAGATATAAAGTCGATATTCTGGCTGTCGATATTTAGTCGCCAATATTTTTGGTAGTCGATATTATGTCCCAGGATATTATGTCAGTGATTCGTTAGTTTGTGCAAGCATGTGTGGGTGAGTAAAGATCTAATGGCATGCAATGTCACTTCTCTTACCCCTGGCATTTTGGCAAATAGATGTCCATGAGCTGATTCACCTTTACTATGCTCACTCTCACTAGAGTTCTATAAACTTAAATCGCATCTAGTTTTGCGGTGCAGCTTTCTTGAATGTCAGTGTATAATAGGATGCAACTAATAAATTGCTTAGATAAAAGACAGCATGTCCCTCCATCTACACCCGAACTATATGCGTGGCAGTTGCTGCTCTGATTTTCTTACCAGGCATTATGTAGCTATGTCTCCTCCAGCACATCATAACTGCCCCAGCATTTGTATCTTTTACTTCATACTACCAAAGAGTTGAATGGAAAAAGATGGAAGGAAATGTGAAATCTAAGGTGGGGGATCTGGCAAATTTCTGTGTGAAACTACAAGATCAAAAGTAGGTTTTGGTTTTTCCGTTGGGTTTTCTTGTTTTTGACAAATGAATAGACTTTTTTTAAATACCTCCAAGGAATAAGGCCTATCCAGTAAGCTCCACAATACTATTTGATGCATGACGTATATTATCACATAACACCGTCTAAACCGAACAGCCATCTATAAAGATGTCTACCAATATACATGACCCATATTTACAATATGTGGCTCTCCTGGGATCTGGCTTCTGTGTTATGCTTTTGTGGTCTTCTCCTGCATTATAATGCTGACCAAATTGGCAGACTTTGTGATTTCATGATGTCAATTAACAAGTTAATAAAGTAACCTTGAAAATTACAAATGGCTTTGCAATATGAAAGTTGTGACATTTTGAAACTAGCAATGCTAAGTAGGCATTAATGGGAAATCTCCACTCCCTGAGCATCAAAAGAAAATGTATCAATGTTTTGCAGCTTCTCCTATAGTTGCAAACCATTGATAGGTTACTGACAGCTCACAGCAGTTAGTAACCATTTGCAAAGAGGAAGCTGTCCAAAAGGAAGAATAGCTTGCACTCTGTGAATTAGAGCTGTAGAACGTGGAGAAATCAGAGAGCAGTTCCAAACATTGTGCAATATCTTTTCAGTATTGGGGTCCCTGCCTTAGGTACAGAGCACTGCAACATCCCATCTCTGTATTTGCAGATAATTGCAAGGATCTGCGAACCAAATCCCGTCTAATGGCTAATAATGAGGCAGTATTTCAGCAAGTTCAGGCCGGTTCCTCTGAAGCGATGCTCTCAAGATGCTATCTTTCTGGCAGCACCGACTCTGAGTTTTAAATTTAACCAGAGTATTGATCTGGCCAAACAGAAGGAAGAGACGTTAGGGTGGGTAACTGAAGGGAAGGAGACCTGGAAGGAAAAAGGTTAGTCAACAATTCTTAGTTCTACTTTCACGAAGAATTGTTTTTTACATTTCACACAAGAAACCGCTGGTTGTTTCCACTAAGAGAGCAAAGTCAAGAATTACAGTTCCTTTTGTTAAATAACACAAAGTTATTGATGTTCCTGGTTCAAATGCTTTAACAGTCGTTTTCAAGGTTTATTGAGAGTTCCCAAACAAGCCTATATATCCAAAAACAAATCTCTACTGTTGGAGGAACTAAAAGTTAGGGGCATATTATCAAGCAAGACATTAAAAATTATTGCTGTTTTAGCGGCAGAAAACTGCTGCTAAAGCGGCGATAATGAGCTTGATAATATGGCCTTGTGAATTCCAATAGAAACCCATGTTCTGGTGTGAACATGGGCTTCTATTGAAATTCTCCAGATAATTTTAACGCCCTTCTTGATAATATGCCCCTTAGTTCCCAATGTGTCTCTGTGCTAAGATTGGTTGATCTCCCTTCACTAACCACTAGTGCAAACCTAAACATGCCCCCCCAACTTACCACCTTACTGGTTTGCTATTTTTCCCAATTCACCAGAAGAATTTCTGCTCGATAGCAGTAGGCAGTACCTCATCTGAAGAAAGTGAGTAGGGACTGAAAGCACACAGCTAAAGAGCGCGCTGCCCAGAAACACGTGCTGCCTTGATTTGTTGAAAGACTGGAACATCTCTCTGAATTTGTGAAAACCTCTTGGGTGGCACACTCCTCGATGTGTCCGTTCTTTTCAAAACCAAACATGAATAGCAAGAACAGCTGAAAAGACAAAACCTATCTAAACAGAGGTGCTGTCCCAGAAGGCGGTGCCCTCAAGCATGTTCCAGAACTTGTACCTGCTGCCAAAGGGAAACAACAATGAAGTCATCAGAGTCAGCACAAACAGATGAGTCATTAGGTTCAGCAGGTCATTTGGACATGTTTCAGAACTGTTGCCTGCTGCCAAAGGGAAACAAATATTCAGTCATTGGAGTAAACACAAACAAATGAGTCACATAGTGTAGTCCCTTACTGGCATGAGTGTTAAAGCACGCAAAATAATATTAATGGAGATGTAACAGAACTACAATATATCTTGTTTAAGTTTTGGAACATTATTGGTACAAACATGCTGATGAGATGGAATTTTAATACTTTTTTCATACTTGTGTCAAGACGTTTGTGACAAGGGTTTATTAATGACATTTTTCTATGTGCCAGATTTGTTTATCAAATATAGTGTAAAATATTGACCAGGTCATATTACGGATGCTTCGCAAACAGAATGTCAGAGATGCAACCCCTCCAAATGTACAGCTCGCCCAGTATGTAAATCAAAATGTTATAATGTAGAAGGCTAATGATGTCTGAGTTGCAATCTGCATAACATTCAAATCATGTCAGAGGTTATACTTGATATGTACTATACATTTATGCAAAATGGATTTACTATTTTGTGTCTGGTTTATAGGACTTCATTGTGAAACTGGTAGTGTTTTTAGAGAAGCAACATTATGATTGGCCCATCTATAACCTACGATTCTAACTGTGAGAAACTAGCTTGGTTTGTTTGACAATCATGTAGGTGTATGTTTGAAAAAGAGGCTATTTATTTATTGTACTGATAATATTACCTGTCAGGTTTCATTTGCTCATTTTCCATGGTCTTTCTTCTTCAACACCAGGATACTTTAAGAGACTGTGGCGAGGAATCCACTTGTTACAACACAGTCATCTCTCCAATCTACTTTGTCTCCTTTGTGCTGACAGCACAGTTTGTGTTGGTGAATGTGGTCATTGCTGTGCTGATGAAGCACCTTGAGGAGAGCAACAAAGAAGCTAAAGAAGAGGCTGAACTGGAAGCGGAGCTAGAACTTGAGTTGCAAACTATGAATACACAGCCCCCAAACTCTGATCCCTTTGTTTGGACAGGAGGTGACATTGTGGAGAGATCGGATAGCCCAGAAGGACATACTAATCCCATTCATGTAAAGATTGATTCCCAGCTTTCACTGGTGAACCCAATGGTAAGTGTTGCAGGGTGACTGCAAAATCCTGACTACTTTCAGCCTCTCATCTGTTTCCATTTCACTTTTAGTATTTGTAGGAATTGGAAGAAAGGCAATTGTTGGAGGTTCCTGGTATTTGATCAATAGTTTTACCAATAATGTTCCACTAATAAATGTTGATGGCATAGAGAATAAATATATTCAGGGTGTCCATAGAACACAAATTGGAAAATATAACTAGCCATTTATTTCACCTTTAGATATTTTGGGGAGAAAACTCTTGAACAAAGAATCACAATTTATACACCTATTTTAAAGCTCAAATCTAAATGCCCTGACTGTACCATGTCATATATGGGTATGGCATGCATTCCAGAGATAAACTAAATTATTTTATAGTAGTGTATTGTCTTACCGAGTGAGCAACAACAGTTGGGAGTCCTTTCATTGACATGTAGAGGAGAAAGTATATGACTGAGTTGGGCTACTGTAAAAACTACCAAGACAGCTCTTTCTCTCACGCTCGACAGACTACATTACACAACTTCATTGACTTCATTGTATTCCAATATGTATAAAAATTCTGGTGTTCTGATTCTTTAACAGCACAATGACAGCAAAGCAACACATCAAAAAAACGTATATAGTACCATGAGTGCTTCATAGCAAAATCTGTAACTCGGGGTGTAGAAATACAACATTACACTCAACACTATGGTATGTAAGTAGCTAGTTGAACTGTGATAGCAATTAAAACATTGCAATGTAGAGAGCAGCAATGAAGATAGATGGTACAGGGTCAATAATGGCTGGTAAGAATATTCTGCTCCAACATTCCAAAGCGGGGAAGCTGGGATTGATCCTAGGCTTTGTGGTTTCAGATTTTGCAGTTCAGCCACTGGATGGGTATATTTCTCTCTCTTTTATTACATGAAAGGTTACTGCTTTGTTTTTAATTTTTCGCGCATGAGGTTACAGCTTGGGTGGCTAATAAATGCAAGAGCAAGTAGTGTCAGGGAAGCTACAGGGGGTGGATTCAGGGCTACGATCAGGGCTATTCATTGCATGAATACCGCTAGGGGTCAGACAGGGCTTGTGGATGGTGAATGCAGAGAAAGTGAAGTGAGTGTTTAGTGCTAGGTGAACAGTAGGAAATGTCTCTGTGAGAATGATAAGACAATTTCAAAGGATTTTTAAGGAGTTTCCACACCAAAGTAGCATAGCCTGTTATGGCAGTAATTAGACATGAAAGCAAACACTAATAAACCCCTTGTTAAACTGTCATTTAGGCTAGTATCTTATAGAAAATTAACATACATATATCGAATGGGCTTCCTATATAATAGAATGCCTTTTCTGTAGAAAACTCCTAAGAGCCAGGTTATTCAGCCTCAGTGAGGAAAAGAAAAATGTAATGGGTGAAATGCATGAATTAATCACAAACTGATAGCGTGGCCCTTAACATGAGCAACGTCCCCTGGTCACAGCATGAAACCCATTCCTTGGGCTATACAGATTATGTCATTAATCAAAAAAATGTTCGTATTCCTTGAAGAAATCTGAGTATTTATTTTTTTTCTCTTTCATGAAAGTTGTATCATCACATTCATATTCAACAATCCAGCCTTGTGAATTTCTAAATTATAGTGTCCATGTCCAATGCATTTCGGCTAGAAGCTAGCCTTCATCAGGGACTGGGATCGGTGAAGTTAAATAGCGTGCCCGTGAGCCGCTTCACGAAGGTTGAATTAATCACAACCACCCATAATTACTTCTGGGGTGTATTTCAGAGCATAGTTTTCTGCCTACTATGTCACTCTATTCAAGAACCAGCCCTGGGCAAATCAGGCATGGCCCTGCTTCAACAGAAACATTCCAGACAGAAATACTAGGCCAGGTCCACTCTGAATAAAGGAAGCAATCTCAGACCGGTTTCACTCTATTTGGACCTTGTCAGAGTAGCGAAGGATGATTCGTATAGTACACACAGCACAAGACAATACATGGGCATAACTGTCAGCGCTTTCTAAGTGAGGCACTATATCTGCGCTCCTTGTGCCATTGGACTCAAGATGCTTCTCACTGACTCACATCAGTCTGGGATTGCTCGTTTCCATTTGATGGTGACCTAGACTGACAGTTCAGGTTGGGCTGTTCCTACTGGCGCAAGACCAATACCGATTTACACTGTTATCTGTCCAGGCTGGTAAGGTGGATAAAATAATGGCCTGGAATGCACCTAAATGTATCACCAGTGACTGACATTAATTAAGCATTCCACCCATTACTTTTTTTGTTTTTCCAAGCGAGATGCACGAAGTTCGATGGATGTGAAAAAATATGGTCCTGTGCTTAAGACTCAAGCTGCATCTCAAAGACGAGGCCTACAAAGCCCGAAACTGGCCTTATATTGCTCATGTACCTCTCTGGTAAGACCTGACCTACCAGTTTGGGCTAGAAAGCACCTACCGTTTTGTATTTCTGGTTTCTGTCTAGAGTGGCAAGGATGGCAAATACACAATGGACTGAGACCCAAGTAATTACTAATGGTCGAGATTAATTCAAAGATTCCACCCATCACTTTCTATCTTTCTAAGGATATTCAGCCTCAAGAGCATCACTATTTGCCCCTCTTCCTCCGCATCAGGTACACACTGTCGCAAGCACAATCGAAGAGGGATCTGAGTTTTAAATGCTAGAACCACTCCCATTTGTCTGGATTGCACAATCCTACTGAATTCTTGGCATTCTGGGTTAATAGTAAATGCGGTTGATTTGCCATACACAGTGACAAGAGAACATATTTAAATAAAATCTCTTTAGTGTTCAACGACATATCCAGTCAAGAAACGTTCAGTTAATTCTAGCATATGTTTTCAAAAAGAAGAGCGCTTCCATATTTTGTTAGTGTCACAATTCAAACCTTCGCCCAACATTTTGGCACTAGGTTACAAGCTGTCAAACAGGAGCACGAGGGAATTGTAACCAGGACGCCCTCCACTCACAAATTTAAATAAAACCTGGTTATAGAAAACACATGACGATATCAAACGATTTTTACCAGATGGGAATCATGTCTTAGTCCTTGGTGAGGCTATGCTTACTTATCTAATCAGGCCTGGGGTTTTAATATCATTAACACATATGGGTGGGCATGACAAGACAATTAAGCATAGCCTCACCAAGGAGTAAGACATGATGCCCATCTGATAAAAAATGTTTGAAATCGTCATGTGTTTTCTATAACCAGGTTTTGTTTTTTTGAAACTACGTTACAAGGCACAGGTTTTAGGTAAGTGATGGACCATCAGGTGTTATCAGTGAAATTTCAAATCTGTGGTAGAGTGAAAAATGAAGTACTTATTTTGCATGGTACTATTAACGCTTCCGACACGCATACCCAGCTGTAATGTAGTTAATGCTGCATGCTGCTACTAGGCTCTGCTCTCTCTTCCTGTCTCTCCATCTCCATATTTGCACCAGTGCGCCTGTTCTTCCAGTAACCCTGCTGTTCTTGCAATCTTTTTACTGTCCTCCATTGCTTCTCTCTTTCTCGTCTACTTTACCGTCCTGCATGCTCTGGGCGCTCTTACAGGAAAGGCACTTGTTTGACACCATCTCACTGCTGATCCAGGGGTCACTGGAGGGGGAGATGAAGCTCATGGACAACCTGTCGGGCTCTGTGTGCCATCACTACGCTCTTCCTCTGTCCGAGAAGTGCAGCTTGGAGAAGCAGGTTAATATCACTTACGTATTATTACAAATTACCATCAATGCAAAATGAGGATTCATGTGTGAAATGATGCTATTTATACATTATGTTGTTTAAACTATAAGATAAAACATCACAATGTTAGTGTATTAAAGAGAGTAGATGTAAGTCATCTAAGCACATTTGGAATGCCCCAACAACCTTCCTATTTCTGGAAACTATGTCTGCGGCTGTTTTAATAACTTTGAGAATACAATGTACCTGATTTGTAAAACTAGATTATTATTTGTTTGTGCAAGGACATCGGATATAAACACATCTTAAAGAGCCTATAATAAATGTTATCTTTGTTGATGCTGACGGCACTGTAAAGAAGTTCAAGGGTGAGTTGTAGGTAAAATATGCGAATAAGCGAAGAAATAATGATAAGAACAAAATAAAGCGCTTCTCCCAAAACTCTACCAATAAGCAATCAGCCCAAAACTTCTTTTGTATATAAAAAAAAACGCTGTCCATGAAGTTGACCACAATTTCTCTTTAAGAGTGGTTCAAAGGAATAAAGGTTCCTTAATTCATGAAGGGGTGAGTGCTTCAAAGGCTTGAAAGTAATATTTTGAAAAGACAGCACCTTTGATGAATTTTAAAATGAAGTGGTGGGAGGTATCCTTGTTGAGATCCTTTCTTCTTTCCTTCACAAATCCCATCCTCGTCGCCGATGTAAAGAAGTTCAAGGGTGAGTTGTAGGTAAAATAAGTATTTATTGTAGAATAGGATCCCATCCACAGGTTTAACAGTCACCAGTAGCAAGGTCCAAGCTTAACTGACTAGATACTCTCAACACAACAATCTCAGAATCTGTAGAGAGCATTCCAATGCATGTGGCAACCTGGCAACAAGCTGCATTGGCAGGATGCCACACACACCACCATCAAGCACTAGGCCACAATCTGCTCTTGGTGCACAGGCAGGATGAAACCTGAGCTAGCCTCTTTTGGGTCACTGTTTGGCCACATTGATTTGTGGTTCAGGTGCACTCATTGACTATGGAAATCAGGAAACCTCAAAATGCAGTCACTCCCTTATGGGATTCCAGGCCGAATTCCCTCGAAAGCTTACAAATGAAGGGAGAGAGAGAAATCATTTGCCACAGAATTAATGTTCCCTGTTTGGTTAGTGACTGAAACAATAGAATCAACATTTGTAGCCTTATAGATGGGTAACGGCTACTGATGGGCAGGTACGTGCCATAGTAATGCTAGGGAGTGTGGGGGCTCAGATTTCTCACGCTATACCCATCTGACAATGACGATGCAGGCTAGGGCAGCTAGGGAGAGGGGTCACTGGGAAGCTCTGAGTTGAGCCATTACTTTGGACTTATTTGGAAAGGTAAGGGGAGGGTGTAGGTAGCATCAATATATATACACACGAACCTTAAGAGACAGCACAAGTTAACACAGGACACGTTCAGTGGAGATGCTGTGCAGAGCAGCAACCTTCAAGGGGATGCAGGTCTCTCACCGTCCTCTCCAGTGCAGCCCAGCTCAAAGTCCCTCATTTCAGACACGAACAGTATACCCTTTTGTTGGAGCTGTAACCTGGCTAGGAGCCTTTTATAGGTCACACAGCGCCCAGCTGAAAACTCACACCCTATTGGTAGGCTCAACAGTTCATCAAGGTAAACATAAATGCAGGCTGTCACTTCACAAGTTGTCAAACAAGAAACAGGGCTGCTGCTTTGCTTTACTGATGCAACTTTCCAGCCGAAGAAAGTTTTGAACTGGAAAGTAAATCCGAAATACATTATTTTGCATAGGTTTACATCGCTTCTGTCCCCTCTGTCTAACTAGCTGTGATGTGACGGCTGGATCCGATCATCACTGGTCAGTGTTACCCAACTGAGATGTTGTTGGATAAATGTTCCAGCCCACAGATTAAGATCAAACAGACATCAAGAGAAAAGCTTGAATTATCTCTGATGTCATTTGGAAACTCAAAGGGGAAATCTTCAATCAGTGTTCCAGCCTACACTGACAGCAGCTCCATGTGAGCAGCTGTCAGTCAGCATGGATCTGCAAAGACCTGCTCTGAAAGGGCCCCGTGCTGACACTGCCTCTCTCTGGTCCGACCTGGGAGAGGTAGGAGGGGCAGAGAACCATGAATCCATTCGACCATCTTCCTCACGTCTCTAAAATCCCAGGGAAGCAGCAGATCAGCATCCGCTTGAACGCTGGGATCGGGGTAAATTGGGCCTCATCCTCACCTGTTTTCCACAGAAGCATGCTCTAGACACTTTCAACCGACGCAATGGGGACAAGTTTGGGTGACAACTCTTTTTGTCAATGACCTGAGTTTGTGTGCCAACTCTTTTTGTCAATGACCTGTCGCCTGCACGTTTCCAGATCAACAATAGCAGCGAAGCCATAAGGAATGGCAGAGTAACTGTAGTTCATACTTCTGATTTTTGCTGGCATTAGGACTCTGTGATTTTACCCTGCTTGTGCTCACTCCCTAAAACATAGTAACATTGGCCTGCACTTAATTGGCAACTTTAATTTACTTGTAAATCTCTAGTAAATGGTAATACCTGCACCCAGGGTCTGTAAATCAAATGCTACTAGTGTGCAGCAGCACTCATTGTGCCACCCACTAAAGTAGCCTTTCAGAGCATTTCTCAGGCCTGCCACTGCATCCCGTAGTGCAGTTTTAAACAGTCATATCGACCTGGTAAAATAAACCTTTTGCAAGGCCTAAACCTTCCTTTTTGTAATACTTATAAGTCACTCCTAAGGTATGCCCTAATATCTCCTAGGGTAGGGTGCACAGTATTAAAAAAAGTTGGACATGTCGGTTTAAGTTGTATATGTCCCTGCAGTGAAAACATCTTAAGTAATTTTTCACTGTTGTTAGGCTATCTGTCCTATAAGCTAATGCTGGATTAATTTATTAAATCTAAATAAATGCTGACTTCAGATTTGGAGGAGATAGAGAAATTCATTGTAATTTGAAACCCTCTTTAATAATAAAGTCGAATTTTACGTCACAATTCTGAAAATGCCACTTTGAGAAAGTTTAGATAAAAGGGGAGTTAGGCCCAGAGGACAAGGTTTAGGCAGGGCAGTATTATCGTTTTCAAGAAGGGGAATGAGCCTTTACCTCACTTTATTCATAAGCATTTACTTTTTCGCTTTATGGTCAAACACATTACTTTTTGTTTGTACCGTTATTTTATTTATACGTCTTTTTCTTGATGAGTTTATCTTATTTTTCATCATTTCATTTCAGTATGAAAAAGAGAAGTGCCTGGTCATATCTGTACTATAAGCATTTTCCAAAACATTCTAAATGTACATTATTCAATTATTCATAAAACATATTATACATATTACATCACATTACATTTTTTTTAAACCAAATAAAAAAGAAAATCCATCCAATACATTCATATTTCTCAACCAATGTTGGTCAACTGGCTAGATTAATGATCCTAGACTTATTTAATTGTTTATATCTAGTATCTGTGGATGCACAGGGAAAAATTCTTCTTTACTAGACTTAGATTTTTCTGGAACAAAAATTGTTCTTTAGTTCTGTGCTTTATCGTGTGCCAACGCATTTCGAAGCCTTGTCGCAGAGTTTCAGGGTTCTCGTCAGGGCTGTTCAATTGTAGCAATGTCGCTATTTTCTTGAGAAAGTTGGCATTTTGTGTACCCAAAACTACTGTGCCTTTCTGCCAGTAAGCAGGATTACATGACTGTGGTTGTGTGGTTCTCTCTCCTGCAGTGTGTTGTTGATTTCTTCAAGACCTAGGGACAATGGGTGCTTAGGTGTGGACAGGATGGGCAATCCTGGCAGGATGGCTTGGGTGGGGCTATACCCATCCCCACTTACACTATCATGGGCTTTCCCTACAGCATCCACAAAGGAGCCTGACACCAGGCCTGTCCTTGCTTTTGTCACCATAGGCAGCTGGGAGCCAAACCCATGAAGGACACAGGCAACTGGTCAGAGCTAGTTTGAGAGTTGGCTAGGGGTGGCCCCCAAACAAAGACTGGCACTGGAATAAAAGTTGACACTCTCAAACTCAACATAAGAATACTCCTGGACCTGTGGAAGATTCAGAAGGACTTCTCTGATGTCAGGAGGGCTGCCTAGCGGCTTGAAGGACTGCCTTGCTGTCTGAAGAAGGAAGATCAGACCTGCTTGCCTTTACCCCAGGCTACGTTACAAAAAAAGGGTAAACCCAATTAAAAGTAAAGTCACTGGGACCTGGGTATTCTTCTGTACATTGAGAAGGGGTTATTTGGAAAAAGGAGGGTAACAGTCGAGTCAAACGGCCTTATTGGTCAAAATTCAAATAAACATCGTTTGCTTCCATAAGGAGCCCCAGGAGGACCAAAACAAATGTTAGACACTATTTATGTTGCCATGCTTCAGACTGCCTGCATTAACATATAATAACTGAGGTACGAGCTGGCATAATTGTAGGCTGTCGACGTTTCGACCCCAAAGCGTTGAAGGATCACTGGAGACCTTACAGGGGGTCTTCTTCAGGACGGGGCATGGTGGGTGGGGTGGTGGGGCCGTGATGATGTGCGTCACGGTGAAATTTTCATGGTGATGCAGGCGCAGTGCGCTCTGCGGGTGCAAATGAGAACACAGAAGGCAGTTGAATTACTAAGGATACACTGAATCAGTTCCTCATTAGTCGGAAAAGATTATGAATAATTAGTGGAAGGCGCCGGAGTCGCTCATCCTGCCAGACAAAGTTCTGGAAATGAAAGTTCAGGGGTCCAAAGTCCGATCGCCGTCACCGCGCTAGCCAGGTTGACTCTAAGTTAATATAGTATAGTTAACAACCTGCAATAGGCCAGAATGTTCCTCTCCAAATTAGGAGGGGCTAACCGATTAGGTGCCTACCTGCAGATTAGTGCCAAAATTGTAGTAGGGTGCGGGGCACCTGCGCACCTGTACTTCATCAATTAAGGTGTCCTACTGGAAATAAAAATAATAAAGTTGTTGGAGGACCAACCGTTCTGGAGGTCTTGGACAGAAGCTTTATATAATGGTAGCCTACCTGATGTCAAAAATGTGTCCGGGCGTAATGAGCTGGTACACCTGTAGGGCAACAATGGCAGAGCAAGACGTGTTTACTTTGTGCCGCTTCAATAGAGTCCAAAGTGGGACACCGTCGGGAGGTTCATCGGTCACATGTAGTACTTACCTGTCTGTTTTTTTATTGTGAGTACAATCAGTGTGACTCTGTGCTCATCGGCTTATTGTGAAATTAGTTACATCTTTTAGGTGGTGTCAAATTTTATATTCGTGATTTGCTTTGTTCGGCTGATTTTTCCTTTCCTTTCATCTATTCTTTCTTATTTCTTATTTCCTTAACAGTATTATTATAAGCATATTTATTTATGCCCATTATGTTCTCGGACACTCAAGTAATTTTGAGTATACTCGATGAAACAGCCTAATTCTGTATTGGTACCTTGAATCCTTCCTTCTTTTTTCTATTTTTCTTTTCATTTTTTTTCCTCTTGATTGCGGTCTCGCCCACTTTGATCAGTTTAAAATGGGCGCAACTCATTTTCCGCTCCCTCGGTCATTGTTGCGCCCGACGGTGCCCCGACACCGTTTCCTGCATGTTTTCCTCCCTGGTTTCACACAGAGATTTCGGCTGTTTTCAGAATTTGCGGGGCACTCGTAATGAGGGTCGAAGTGTTGCTGGATGTGTGTTTAATTATAGGAAACAATTACATCATTACCATTTCGTGTTGTTTTTATGACTGTCTCCCAGCTCATAAGCCAAGATCAAACACTTTTTGAGGACACCGAACCATTGCTTTCTTTCAAAGACCTGGAAATCATTAAATGGCAGGGACAGCATGCCAGTTACCCCAGAGGAAAATAATGCGAATGCCTTGATCATTATTTACCAATAAATATAGATGTAATGGCCATTACTAAGCTATCTCGAGTACACCCCTAACAAAAATCAGCAACACAGACATTCATTCCCACTCTGCCAGGAAAAGGTTCACACCGTTATTTGTGGTAATTGCCGGCATGTGTGTAGTATTGCTGTTACATCTCCCAGTAATACTGCAAACGTGTAAATATGACAAAGAGGGAAAATAATCATGTCCCTACTCTGCCACATCGCAAGCGGGTTCTTGATGGCCCCTAAATTCATAAAGATAATACAAGATTTATTTTAGTTTAAAGTTGAATACAAATTTTGAAGTTTATTATAATTATTTTACTTCAACACATTTTGGTAGTAAAAACGAGGGTTCCTTGTTGTTAAGTTTCATTGTTTTATATGTTGTCAATAAGCTGTGTTCAACGCACACCCTGGCCACGAGGAAAACTTTGTGAATTATGTTTTATATTTGAGCGCATTTCAAAAAGTGCCTAAATTACAAGTATAATAGCTGCCTATGTTCCATGTCTGTGTTTCTTTCTCATAATGGTGAGTGAGCACACTTGGAAGCTTATTTTTGAGCCAATGTACCATGTAATGTTCCTCTCTCTATCTATCTCTGTTTTCTTTCTCTGTCCTTCCGCCTCTAACTTTCTTTGGGGGTACCATTCATTTCTCGTTCTTTCTCTTTCAACTTTTCTCTCTGTCGCTCTTTTTCTGGATTACTCTCTCCCTTTTGCTTACTGTGCCTCACTTTTTCTTGTTCTATCCCTTTCCTGTTTTCTGTGCCTTGCTCTCTTCTTGTTTTTTCTATTAGTTCACCGTGTATTTCTGTCTGCGGCTGCCTCTCTTAAATCATATGTGTCTGTGTCTTCATCTTGCATTCTGTGTCTGCGTCCCGCATACTCGCTCTCAATTGCTGTTTGTGTCTCTTCTTACTTTATCTTGGTCTCGCTTGATCTTTCTCGTACTCTTTTGTTCTGTTTATTTGTCTCTTTTTGTTACTCCCTGTCTCTTTCCTTTCTTTTTCTCTTTCTCTTACTCTTTCCCTTCCTCACTCTTTCACTCTCTCTATGTATCTCACATTCTCTTTGCTTGCTTATCCTCTCTTTATGTCTCTCTGTTGTTTTTCTCTGTATTTCAGCATCAAACCCTTTCTTGATTTCCCTCCTTCTTGCTTTTTTTCTGTCTCGCTACCCCCATCCATGTCTTTCTCTTCGTTGCTTTTAGTCATGTTCATTTTCCCTCTCTCTCGTTCTCTACTTTTGACATTCTTTCTCGCTCGGTCACCAGCTCTCTTTTATAATTGTTTTTTTCTATCCCCTGTTGCGGTTGATTGTTTTGTACTGCTGTGTTACTGCTTTTCTTATCCTTAATCATTTTTCCCTTGTTTAGGTCCCTCTAGCGGAAATGGATGCTCTATCTCTCACGTCAGATATACTGTCTGAAAAATCCTGCTCCTTAGCTCTGACGGATGACTCTTTGCCCGATGATTCTAACACAGTCTTACTTAGTGCTCTGGAAAGCAATGTATATACGATGATCTCTGTGTACTTTGAGGTCTTCAGGGTTCAAAATACTGCACTCTTCCTAGTTGGCTGTCATGGGAGTATGCTTACGAGTGATATTGGTTGAACCCATACCATTCAACCATGCTATTTAAATTCTTCATTTCTTCTAATCTATAGATTGATGACTAAAGAAAAGCTATATATGGTTCTCACTATTGGCAACATAGCATTAATGAAACAGGCACTTGCAATGCAATTGGTCTCACTTTTAGGACATTACAAGGTTTTACCTAAGAAGCACATTATCCTGGGCAAAGCGATTCTGGTATTTTACTGACCTCTGTTGTTCGTTTTCTATCAAGACAGTTAATTAAAGGCAGTTGCTAGAAAAAAAAAAAAGAAAGCCAATGGGCAGAAAGCAATTCTGGGATTTTACTGACCTATGCTGGTCGTTTTTCTATCAAGACAGTTAAATGGAGGCAGTAGCTAGAAAAGTAGTCCCTAAGCAAAAGCGGAAGCAGACACGTCATAGGACAATGCTCCAAAGCCCACACGAAGTACATACAACAGATCTTCCAGACAGAACAAGCGCTGTCTAGGCTCGACCTAAACATTGAAGGCATTTGGTTCTACTCTTTTACAATTTAAAAACTGAGTAAAGATGGTCCTTACTGTTCTGAGCATCCTGCTTCTGGACTTGGATAAGACAGACAGCAAGACATTACACTAAAAAAAATAACAAATATGAAACCAGTAGCTCCAAGATACACGTACTCTAACTTAGTCACATTTAGGACAGACAAACAGCAAATAAATTAACTGCGATGGGAAAGGCTGAATCAAATATCAAAATGAGGAAATTCTCAATTTCCTCTAGAAACAGGCCTTGGTAGTTTGGCACGAGCAGACAGCCTTATCTCAGAGGCAGTGTGTTAAGCATTTGTGAATATACACAGTAATACAGTGAAAACACTACAGATGGACACAACACAGGTTTTATAAAAATAAGTATTCTTTATATAGACTTAAACACAAGACCACAGACGACAAAAATCCACAATACTACACTTAAGATTACTTAAAAGATGATTAAAGTCTCTTAGTTCAATTTGTTGGTAAATGCGACAAAGTTCTCAACAAAGTACCTGGATGCGTAATGCAAAGTAAACAAAAGGCTTGCAAAAGGGGAGATGCGTTGGTTCCGTCACCCGGGGGAACGGTTGCGTCCTACCCCAATGCTTGCGCAGCGTAGGGGACTCGTCGTGAGCCTTACCGGTGCAGAGGTGATGTGTAGATTCTCGCCTTACGGCCTCGTTGCGGTGCGCAAGATGGCGCCTTGATGCGATGCGACAATCCGGGTGCGATGCGAGAAGATGGCGCCCTAGAGGCGGCGATGCGATGACGCTCTGACAGCTTTACGAAGGCTCGCTTCTCCGGCGTTGCCATGAGTTCAGCTGCGGCGGTGACACGCTTCTTCTCGATGTGTCGCGCTTCCAGCTCCCAGCGGCACGCAAGTGTCTGGAGTCAGAATTCCCAGCAAGGAAATTCAGGAGGGAGCTGGAAGTGAAGTATTTTGTCCCTGAGACTTCAGCAGGAGGCAAGCACAGTTCAAGCCCTTGGAGAATATTCTGTAGAGGAAAGTCCTTACAAAGTTCCTTCTCCTTTCCCTTGGCAATGAAGCAACCACTGCAGGCCAACCCAGCAAACAGCACACTAGCAGAGGGGCAGTACAACTCCTGCAGCTTCCTTGTTTCTTCTCCTTGGCAGAAAGGTTTCTTGTCAAGAAGTGATCTAATTTCTTGGGATCAGGGTCCCAATATTTATACCCCAAAATCCTTTGTTCTCTGAAGGCAGAGAGGCCTCTGCCAGGTCCAAACCAGTTCCTGAGCACTTTGTTTACATGACTCTCTTCTTCCTTTCACTGTTCAAGTTCAAGGATTTATATAGCGCACTACTCACCCAGAGGGTCTCAAGGCGTTTGGGGAGGGGGTTCATTATTTATCAAATAGCCAGGTTTTAAGTTCTTTTCTGAAGGAGATGTGGTTCTGTGTAAGGCGGAGGTGAGTGGGGAGTGCGTTCCAGGTTTTGGCCGCCAAGTAGGAGAAGGATCTACCTCCCATGGTGGATCTTTGGATACATGAAACTGTAGCGAGGCCTTGATTGGAGGATCTTAGTTGGCGAGAGGGTGTGTAGAAGGAAAGTCGAGTATTGAGGCATTCGGGCCCGAGTTCGTAGAGGGCCTTGTGCGCGTGGGTGAAGAGACGGAATGTTAATCTCTTGTTGACGGGGAGCCAGTGGAGCTCTTTCAGGTGGCTGGTAATGTGATCTTGGCAAGGGATATCCAAAATGAGTCTCGCCGATGCGTTCTGGATGCGTTGGAGTTTTTTCTGTAATTTGGCTGTGATTCCGGCGTAGAGGGTGTTTTCGTAGTCTAGTCGACTCGTAACCAGTGCGTGGGTGACGGTCTTCCTTGTCTCGGTGGGGATCCAACGGAAGATTTTTTGGAGCATACGAAGTACGTTGAAGCAGGAGGATCAGACTGCGTTGACTTGTTTTGTCATCGAGAGGGAGGAGTCTAGGATAAAACCTAGGTTACGTGCGTGGTCTGTGGGTATGGGTGCAGAGCCCAGATCCGAAGGCCACCAAGAGTCGTCCCAGGCAGAGGGGGATGATCCTAGGATGAGCACTTCCGTTTTGTCGCAGTTAAGTTTTAGGCGGCTGTTTTTCATCCATGTGGCTACTTCTTTCATGACTTCGTGAAGGTTGGTTTTGGCGGTGTTGGGGTCTTTGGTGAGGGAAAGGATCAGCGTCAGCGTAGGAGATGATGTTAAGGTTGTGTTGATGCGCGATGGAAGCGAGTGGACTCATGTAAACGTTGAAGAGGGTGGGACTGAGTGATGATCCTTGTGGTACTCCGCAGATGACTTCGGTGGCCTCTGATTTGAATGGGGGAAGTCGGACTCTCTGGGTTCTTCCAGCGAGGAACGAGATGATCCAGTCCAGGGCTTTTCCTTTTATGCCGATGTTGTTGAGGCGTTGTATGAGGGTGCTGTGACAGACGGTGTCGAAGGCGGCGGAGAGGTCGAGTAGTATGAGGGCCACTGTTTCTCCGTTGTCCAGTAGTGTTCGGATGTCGTCTGTTGCTGCGATGAGGGTGGTTTAGGTGCTGTGTTTGGCTCGAAAGCCGGACTGTGAGGGATCGAGGGAGTTGTTGGATTCAAGGAAGGCGGCGAGTTGGCTGTTGACGGCTTTCTCGATGACTTTGGCCGGGAATGGGAGGAGGGAGATGGGGCGGTAGTTTTTAAGTTCAGAGGGGTCTGCTGTGGGTTGCTTCAGGAGGGTGCTGACTTCTGCATGTTTCCAGCTTTCTGAGAAGGTAGCAGAGTTGAAGGAGCAGTTGATGACATCACGGAGATGGGGTGCGATGATGGAGTCTGCTTTGTTGAAGATGTGGTGGGGACATGGGTCGGTTGGCGAGCCAGAGTGGATGGAATTCATTAGACGGATGGTGTCTTCAGTGGTGATTGGGTTCCAGGCGTTGAGGTTGTTGGAGGGCGGTTTAGGTTCTGAGGGGGGTGGAGAGGATTGTTCGTTGGGACTGTTTCCGAAGCTGTTATGTATGTCGGCAATTTTGCTGTAGAAGAAGGAGGATAACGAATCACAGAGGTCTTGGGAGGGAGTGATGTCGTTTGAGGCTGCGGTGGGGTTGGTGAATTCTTTGACGATGTTGAATAGTTCCTTGCTGTTGTGGGCATTGTTGTCGAGTCAATTCTTGAGTGCTGATTTCTTGGTGGATCGAATCAGCTGGTGGTGTTTGCAGGTGGCTGCCTTGAAGCTGGTCATATTGTCGGTGGTTGGGTTTTTTCTCCATGTTTTCTCGAGAGTGCGGCATAGCTTCTTGGATTTATTAAGGTCATCGTTGAACCAAGGGGCCTTTTTGCTGTCTTGTGTGGTGTGATGGTTTTTCAAGGGTGCTAATTCGTCAGCGCTGAGCGTGATCCATTGTTTGAATTTGATGGCAGCTTGGTTTGGGTCCGTTGAGGGAGCGGGTGGGTTAAGGTTGAGCGATGTGAGGAGTTGTTCTGTGGTTATTTTGTTCCATTTCCTTCGGCGAATAGGTTGTGGGGGGGTTGTGGGTTGAGGTGGTTTTGTAGCTGAAGTGAACGCAACTGTGGTCCGTCCAGTAGAGAGCTGTGGTGTGATCGAAGGAGATGTGCTTACTGGAGGTGAAGATAGGGTCGAGCGTGTGTCCGGCTATATGGGTGGGGGTGTCAACAAGTTGCTTGAGACCAAGATTGGCTAGGTTGTCCAGAAGGGTGGTGGTGTTGTAGTCGTTTTTCTTTTCCAGGTGGAAGTTGAGGTCTCCTAGTAGAATATAGTTTTCGGAGGTGAGGGCATGTGGGCTGATGAAGTCGGTGATGTCTTCGTTAAATTGTATGCGGGTTCCTGGTGGTCTGTAGATGAGGGTGCCTCTAAGTGTGGTCCTAGGGTCGGAGTGGATCTGGAAATGGAGGTGTTCGGCGGTTGTGAGGTGTACGTCGGAGCTGGTCGTGATTTTGATGGTGTTCTTATGGACGATGGCGATGCCTCCTCCTGTTTGGATGGTGCGGTCTTTTCGGATAATCTTGTAATTGTCCGGGAAGGCTATGGCGAAGTCGGGTGCTGATGATGCGTTCATCCATGTTTCAGTGAGGAAGGCGACGTCCGGTGATGTAGTGTCGAGTAGATCCCAGATTTCGGTGGCGTGTCTGTGGGCTGAGCGGGCATTCAGCAGGATGCATTTCAGGTGGTTAGGGTCGGAGCTGTGTTTGGGGTTAGTGGATGTGGTATGGGTACTGTGCAGGGCAGGGACAGGGACATCAGGGAGGGACATCAGCCGCCCCACAGGAGGTGGAGCCAGCACAGGGGAGGGAAGATACAGCTCTGGAGCACTCTGTTGACATGATTCCTTCTCTCCTTTCACAGTGCAGGGCAGAGACATCAGACAAGCCACAGGAGGTGGAACCAGCATTGTAGAGGGAAGGCCCAGCCATATTCAGGTCCCAGGTGCAACTCCTCCCTTCCATCTAGATGCAGATCTCACTATTCACCACCGGGCTTCCCCAGCCTGTCTCCTGGAATCCCCCAGCCCTGTCACTCATAAACCCAAACAAGGAATACACAATCCAGCAGAGGCAGGCCTGGATAGTTAGGCAAGAAAATACCTACTTTCTAAAAGTAGTATTTTCAAACACAGAATATTAAAACGAACTTTACTAAAAGATGTATTTTATTATTCTGAGTTCAGGCATACTAAATTCGAATTTCTACCATGTTCCCTGAGTCAGTTAGGATTATAAAAATGTAATAATCTAACTGCCCATTCTGGCCTATGAGAACAGGTAGCCTTCAATAGTGAAAAATGAAAATGGCTGTATTTCGCTATATTAGAAGATGCTACACACATCAGAGCATGTCCTACCTTATACTTACAATGCACCCTGCCCTTGGGCCTACCATAGGGGTGTCTAATATGAAGCAAAGAGAAGGTTTAGGGACTGGCAAGTGGGTGCACTTGGCCAAGTCGACATGGCAGTGCTAGACTGCACACAGGCCTTGCAATGGAAGGCCTGAGACACACTTTACAAGCTGCATCTGTGAGTGGCACAGCGAGTGCTGCAAGCCCACCAGCAGAATTTGATTTACAAGCCCTGGGTACACATGGTGCACTGTACTAGGGGCTGACAAATAAATCAAATAACCCAATCATGGAGTTACCAATTAGTACATCAATTTAACATAGGGAACACATGCACTGTGGCACTGATTAGCAGTGGCCCAGTGCCCAAAGCATAAATCCAACAAGAGCATATCCAACCAGAGGAGGCAACCGTCAAAATGGAAGGGAGACTCACACCAATGATGCCAGGTCTAACAATGCCCAGCTGAGATCCACTCAACCAGAGCACACAATACTGTTCAGAATTGCTGAAAATGATTCCTGTGGAAACATCAATATATGTGTTGAACCACGCCGTCTTTAGCGTATGCTGATCTATAGCAGTAAGTACTAGCCAGGTTGCTTAAGAGAGGACCAGTAATTGGCAATACCGGCCGCCTTGCTATAGCTCTTTACTCAATCAGCCAGTCCAAATGTGGCGCCTACCACTTTTGATGTGACTGCTTAGCTCCTCTCAAGGTACTCATTATGCCATCGCTCCACACTGCTTGTCAAATACTTAGTTGTTTTACAAGTTAACAGCACACAATGTATGTTATTAAACCGAAGGCACTGAGGGAATTTGTTGAAGATCTGCAGCATTCAGCCTGCATGTTCTGATAACATTATGGAACATTCAAGAGGATATTAGCACTGTGATAGTTACACTTCACCCTTGTTACACATCTAGACCTTTGTCTAGGGATGAATAATTAGAGTGGTGGCCATTTAGCTTGTGATAATACTATATAGAATGCTCATAAAACCTTTATTGATTCTGTTCTGCCACCACAGACAGTGAGAACTGAAAACAATTAATCAAAAGCCGAATCGTTACTTTAATGTGACAGAAGACGATTTTAAATTACCTGTTAGAAAGCAGGTTGGCAGCTTATCTTCTGGGTTTTGCTGGTGAGGCATTATACAGTCACATCTATGCCAAAACACCTTTCAAATGTCATTTATCTACACTTAGAGTTAATGCATTTTGCTTTAGTATAATTCAAACAAGCTTAGACTAAACCATGTTAAATTACTTTGAGGATAATTAATAAAATGCGTGTAGGATTTCTTAGTCAATGTCAGAAATGCATTTCTCTAGAAAGCTCTGTCAGTATTTTGAGCCCTGATTTACTAATGGCCTCTATTTAGTTTACACAATGTTTCAGTTGCTGTCTAGAAATCAGTCACCATTGTTTGCTGTACTACGGTCGTATTGGTGTAATTATTTTCTCAGCTATCATCACATCCGTTGCTATCTGTGGACATGCTGTTTCCGTTTGTTATAATCTATTTGGATGTTTGATGTTTTATGCCATTACGATAAGCTGGTGTCTTATTGACAATATTTTTAGGTCTGCTTTTCCTAAACTGTGATAATATTTCCCATCATGCTTCATGGCATTTTGCTCAAGAGATAATAGGAATTGTATCTTACACAACAATCAAATTCTAAATTGGGTGTTGACATAGAGACCACAAATGCCTTCCTACTATTAAATCGCATATACTTTCCAAGAATGAATGTGGGTACATTGAGGTAGCCTTACATTTTGCAGAGATGAGATAAATATAATATTTCATTACAAGGGTCCTTAAAACAATAACCAAATTCCATTGGCAAACAACTCTATAATGAAATACTAAACCCAAAATAACCTCTCCTCCCTCTTCCTCAAACCATTCATCACCTAAATAAGGAAATTAGCCATACATCAGATGTTTTTCGATGCCCCCCTTCTTTTGAGTTATTTATATTGCTTTTTCTGAGAGCTGCCCAATTCATACTCTTTTCTTTTGTCTGTCCATTGGACAGTGGGTTCTTCCTGATGGAGTCATAACTCCAGCACTGGGTCTACTGTCTTGGCAAGAGGGCAATGGCATATGCTGATTTCTCGAAGGCGCCGGATGGTGCTGGGAGAGGTAGTACCGTCTTATCTCCAAGTTAAGAAGGATTGTTGTAGCTCCGCCATCACCTGCAAGGGAGGCCTTTATCAGATCCTGATCAGCCTGGTAGGTGAATGCACTCTGACAAGACTTGCATTGTTTTTTGCACTTTTCTACTGCTTTTCCATGCTGAAATATCATTGCAAATTGAGGGGCGTGTGGAGGAGAAGGTATTGCTCCCAGTCTGTATCATGATCTAAATCCCACTGCCTCACCTGTATTTCCATAAAGGTGACTGTTCTTCTTCACTGAAGGCTGCTTCTGCTCTGCCGACAGATAGGTGTAGCTAAAGGCAGTATTTGAGACACATACCAAGTTTCATCTAGGGAATGTAGTTGCAACCAGTGTTACCTCGGATACTCATAATGGATGGCTTCGGGTCAGGTTTCTAGATTTTGAGGGTCAGTGATCATTTGTTTAGATGGAGGGAGTTGGGAGCCTTTGAGAAGGGGGCTGCAAACTTTCTCCATGCTTCGCCCTACCTTGAATGTTGTGGTGCAGACAGACAACACTGATTCCAAGGACTACATCAACATAAAAAGGGGTGAGATCCAAGGTGTTGGGACTGTGACCTCCAGGGTTGGATTGGAAATTCTGGCAGGGCATATCAAGAGAAAGGTGACCTCAAGAGTGGACCATCTGAGTCAGATGTTTCCATACTCCCATTTATGCATTTCCAGGAGGGTCTTCCAGGTTGTTTCTCAGAGCTTCATTTGTCTGTTTGGATCTAGTCACCTCCAAGAAGAATTGACTGGTTCCTCTTTCTTTTCATTCTTCAGCTCCATGGCCTCTGGTATGAATGTTCAGTTGCTTTGGTGGATCGGAGTCCTGTTTTGGCCTTTACTCCTTTACTTTTTTTTTACGAGGGTTATATCCAAATTGTGTAGGGATTTGGTAGATGTTCTGCTGGTGCAGCTTTGGAGGATTCAGAGGGTGTGGTTTCCACGCTTGCTGGACTAGGCTGTTGGTCCTCTTCCCCCAAGATCCCTGGACTTGTCTCATCACCAGCTGGAGAATGAAAGGATAGGTCTCGGGGTAGGGTGGCTCCTGAGACTTTTCAACCTTACTGCAGACCTTCCACAGAAGGGTGTGTAGACATAATTGCATATCTTTCCAATATTGGTGCCTTTTTATGCTCTGCAATCTCTTTCCTGTCCTTTCCAAAAATACTTGAAAGTTTGGATGGCTTCCAGTTGGAGCTTGCTGTTTTCCATGCTTAAAGTTCAGTCTGCTAATATTTGAGATCCTTTGTTATGTTAGTATGAATTTGTAGAGCGCACGTTCACCCCAGGGTTTCTTGGTGCTGTGTGCCGCTGGGGAACCCGTCCTGGCTTTCCCTGCGTGATGGTCCCTATTGGGCATCCCCATGGTGAAGCCAGGCATCCCCGGCAGCAAGGGGGCCGTTGTGGAGATTAAGCAAGCTATTGCCCTGAGTTGCAGCGTGGGACCCATGGTTTTAGAGGCACCGAGGTGAGATTTATCAAGCCCGCTGACATTGGTTCCGTACCCTGCCGCGTCGGGAATTGAACCCTGGTCTCGGGCCGACCTCTACTTCTAGGTCTGCCGCCTCTAACCGGTGAGCCACACTTCTCCACATCCACATCCTTGAGATGATTTGGATCAAATTGAAGCTCTGGTTTCGACCTGTTTAAAGGTTTTCTCTTGCTCAACCCTCCGCAGGAGGCTTTTTTTACATTTCTGGCATTTGTTGCTTGTGTTGAGAATTTTTCAGGCTCCTCCTGTTGAGCCAATGCAAGACATTTCCTTAAACCTTCTCTGTTTTAAAGTGATGTTTTTGATAAGGTGTCCCAATGATCTCGGCTCTCTTGTACATATGCCTTCTTTTCTTTGAGTCATTCCAGATTAATAGATATTGTGTGCTGATGCTTGCTTTTTTATCAAAGTTTTGTCATCTTGAATTTCAGACCAAGATGTGGTCATTCCCAGGAGTAAGGATAGTTTTCCGTTACAAATGTTTGCATGGCAAGGTTGCTTTATCTGTAACACGGTGCTAAGTTCCACCAATGTGGCTCACAGTTTGCCACTTTTGGCGTTAGTAAGCATATGCTGAAAGCTTGCACAATTATTGACCTTGAACTCTATACTTCAGGCTGATGCTGTGATTAAGATTCCCATACCTTACTTTTTGTTGTGAGGCACACTCACTATAAGCAGTGTTGCTGCCTCGTGGGAATCGTCCTCTGGGGTGCTTTTTCTGGATGTTTTGAGGGGTGCCACAAGGTGCTCGCCTTTTAATTTCCTGGTGCACCTCTGCATAATGGTTTCTGATAGTTCTGCCTTGGCTGTGTGCTGTTGATGCTGCCGGTGTTTGGGACCTGTTGTATTTGCATTGGTGTTGTGTACCGCTAATGTTCCACTCGAGTTGCATATGATTTCATTTATGGTGTGTTTTTGTTTTCATTAGTCCTCCTTCAGTCTTTTTGGCTTGAGTATGTCTTCATTTAGGTAAAAAGTGGTAGTAATAAGAAAGACAGAGAGGTAATGCTTGGATTACATGGGGGAATCTCCATTTACTTGCCTGCTTTTGAACAGACATTGTACGATCAATAGCACAACCATCAATTAGCTCAATTATGTCACACGTCTCTGTCTGTCTCTGGGCTTCTATGGCTTTTCCTTGTTTTTGCCACAGTCACTTCTTTTGGAGGCAGTTCCATCCAATTGTGAAAACAATGTTCTAAGGTTTATTTCAAGATCGCACTTCTACTTCATGGCACAAATTCTAGGGTATATATAACTCTGACAGAAATGAAAGAGTCTCTTTAGTGCTTTTTGTTCTCGTTAATCCTCTGAATGTTTCCATCAGATCCCTTATGCTTGCTCTCAGCTCTACAAATGTTTGAATTCTTGAGTTGCTCCTTTCAAAATCTTAGCTTAAGACCATTCCTTAACCAGTTTTTCAATTTTCTCCAAAGACTGTTTTACCACGGAGATTGCGTCCAGAAATAGACACAGACCTCTAGATGAAACCTAGACAATAAAATCCAGTTTCTATCTGATGACTTTAAAAACTTCTCTGGATGTCTGTGCCCTCAGGGTTCAAATTAATGTAATTTGTCATGTTACCTGATAGAATATTCCTTCAGCTTGTTTAAACAACATCTAATTTCCCACTGCCTCATAGAAATTACAGCTTCAAAATGTATTTGTTCAATCTCCAAGTAGGCATTTACTACTGGTTCCTCCCTCTGTCACATATGTCCTATGAGTCCCCCAGAGTCAGATCCTATGAACATACCGAGAACTGATTCCATCTAGTGGTGTTAATGGTGATTTAGTTTACAAGCAGTCTGTGCTTCCTATCCCTGAACCAGTTCCTTACCTACTCACCCTACCCAGCTCTCACCCACAGGCTGCTCATGTTGTGTGTTTTCTGAAGAATTGTCTAAAAGATTACACTGATCACTAAGCGCATTTTATTTTGGTACTTGTATTTATTGTTATTAAAGCTACCACACATTTAATGCTAGGGAAGATCCAGCTGCCATGTGCCACACCTCTTTCTTTATATATGTGGAGTAGTGTGGCTCACTGGTTAGAGGCGGCAGACCCAGAAGCAGAGGTCGGCCCGGGACCAGGGTTCAATTCCCGACGCGGCAGGGTGTTGGGCCAATGTCAGCGGGATCGATAAATCTCGCCTTCAGTGCCACTCTAACCATGGGTCCCACTCAGCAACTCTGGGCAATAGCTTGCTTAATCTCCACAAACTGCCCCATCAACGCCGGGGATGCCTGGTTTCACCTTGGGGGTGCCCAACAGGGGACAATCTCACAGGGAAAGCCAGTACAGGTTCCCCAGCATTATACAGCGCCAGGAAACCTATGGGTAGCAGTGCGCTTTACAAGCTCAAATACATTTACATATGTGTCATTCAGTCAAAGAACAGTTATACGTTCCTATCGCCACTTTCCTCTTTTGAAATAAAGCTGCTCCTAGTCGAATATCCCATTCACCTGGGTAATTACCAGACAGACTTGTATTTACCTCCGCGTGGCTTCCGCTTGCAAGAAGCGGATCTCAGTCGGCAGGCCTATGGTCCGTAGGCACTCCCCATCTTTTGTGTGCACTTTTCTCGCAGCGATTGCGCAGGGTATTTTTAAACTCAAGCGTCAATCACATTTCGTGTCACAACTTTAAACCCATAACATTTTCCAAAAGCAGTACGGTTACTTTTAATACTGATACAGCACACAGCTCCCCTCCAGCTATTCTTCTCTTCTGTTAGCTTTCCATCCTTGCTCTCTGTTGCGAAAACTGAAGCAATGCATTGGCTGTGCCTTTCCAGTTTCCCTCTTTTCTACTCCCAGCCCCACCACTGTATCACCTCGTTTTTATCGACCGAGCTACCTTAAAATGTACTTGCCTCCTTGCTTCATGGATTTGGAAGATTTTGAGTGTTTCAAATACTCCCTTCCCAAATGTAAAACCTTTCCTGGCTCCCTGCTATCACTGTACACACAATGTCAATGTGCGCCGGCTCCTGTGTCCCTTGCACTTGGAAAGACTGTACCTTGCTTGATTAACAATGATACATTTCCATTGCTTTTTTACTTGCCTACTACGCAGCTGTAGAGCTCTATACATTATGTATCCATGTAAACTTTACTCACAAAGACTCATTGGGGCTTATGTACAAGCCCCTTGCACCACTTTTGCGTCATTTTCAACATGGGAATTGTGACGTAGGGGTGATTTCCTATTCGCAAAATGCGATGCAGGGCACGCTACGAAATTCGTTTTATTAATTAAATTGTTTACTTACCTCCAATTATCCATACTCCGGTTTTTAGCATCCCCCACCCTGCCCCTCCCCCGTCCCGCCTTTCGCCCCACCGCAACTCCCTCCACGGGCCGCAGCTGTGCAAGGGGCTTGTAAATAAGCCCCATTGTCTTTAAGCGGGGCCTGCTTCAGCAGATCACTCATTTTGTAGAGGGTGACTTTGCTTACCTCTATCGAATATGGCTCTGTGGGAGAGGGCTGTGTTTTTAGTGCTAGAAGAATTCCCATTTTTGCAGTCGACAATATCCCCTCTCTCAGTTATTGCAGCAACTGCGAATACTCAGGTATTATCTATACAACTGAAATCCCTCATCAGCTGTGGAGTCCCTCTAGTAGCATGGGTGACCCAAAGACCTAGATTTCAAGGCCAATCGAGGAATGACTCATTAACTGTGAAGCCATGTGAGTTTATCCGAGTAAAGTCTTCTGTACAATTTTGTTAATTCATGGAATTGACTCCACTACTACAGAAGGAGTATGCATTTTTTTTTTACCAGAACAGGATTGAGGCATTGTCAATAAGAGGCAGGTTCCTAACTTTGAGACTAGTCAAAAGCCCCGACTCTGACAACAGTGGATGTTCATCCATCATGCACCAGGGTTCAGGCAAACTTCAGTCTAAGATCTCTAACAGGGAGGCTGTTTTGGAGATACAAAACAACAGATCATTTGTATATATGATTTTCGGGTATCCATCTTCATGAAAACCCGGAATAGAAATACTAGCTTAAAATGGCAAACCAACATAACCTATTGCCATGCCCACCCAATACATTATTCACTACATAACACCAAATTAGCAATCCCAACGCCCTTGGCCGACTGAACAGAGGCAAGCCTGGAGGTGCAGTGTTTTGGGGTAGTATCTGATTGCAATCAATGGGTAGCAGGACAAGCATGTCCTTTACATGTCGGTACCAAACAACATGGAGTGTACAAGACCTGTTGGTTTGGAGTACTTGTACCCTGACAACAGAGTTTGGCACATCCATTATCATGGAGGCGTGCACTTGACCAACCACAATCGGACTATCTGCTGTCTTACTTTGTTTAATATGAAACTGTACTGGTAGCCGACAATGTGTCAATTTCAGGTATATCCCCAGCAAAGTGTGGCCCTGAGGCATGATGACCGTCGCATTACTGTTTTTTTCTCATGTGATGAAATATTCATGGTACAAAGGCTGCCGAAAATCAGTTTTTTCTGTCTGTTTTGTGTGTACTGTGGTTTGTGCAATGACGTGAAAAACATGTGGCTGCTTGATTCAGTTCCTCTTTGGTTTCAGTTAGTTTTGTATCTGTTGCAACTTCATGCCTGTACCATCCATATAATTTTAGTGCATAGTTTGTTTCTAATTATTTCTCTGCAAATAAGTATTTGTTTTTATTTTGTAGGCTGAACTTGCTTCAAATTCGGATGTTAAAACAGGAGCACAAGAGGAAAACTTGCTGACTGTGAGAAAGCCGTTTGTGGGCCGAACCCACTCTTTGCCAAATGACAGCTACATGCTCCAGACCTTGGATTCTAGCCCCGGGGGCGGCTGCCAAACGCACAGCAAATCCTTCTCCTACAAGGACCAAACAGGTGCGTATTTTTTTATATCCAAAGCAATGTGGGCGTTATGAGCCCTATTGTCTTAGGCATGGTCTCAAGTGAAGTCGCTTAAAGAATGCACAGCTAGCCTTCGGATGTGGCCTTGGTTCATGACGATTATGATTAAGGTTCCCAATTATTCCCTTTTTACACAAATACGGGCACTAGCCGAAGTGTGCACCGGGCATTTCCTTCTTGGGCTGGAAGGGTGGAGGGCGGTGTTGTGCCCGTGGGGGCCAGTTTTGTCACTGGCAGGCGGCCCCCATATCTTCCCCCTTACCCACCCATTCCAGAGCTGGTCGAGCAGCAATCTGCCAGGGGTGGTTGCTGTTCCCAGTCCGGTCCTGCAGATAAGCCAAAACAATGTTTTCCTATTGCATATATTTTTAACACAGAAAAAGACAGAAATTAGGGGCATACATACAATGGGATTACATGGCTTAACTCCGCTTTGTAAATATGGTACCCTTTCACACAGATTCTGCCTGAAAGGGGCGTGCAATGGGTGTTGCTTTGGTTGTTCCACTCAACACCCATTGCTTTTTGATGCTGCCACAGATTTACAAGGATGTGTAAATATAAGGCAGCACCACAATTAACGCCATGCAAAAGTAGACATTAGATTAGCGCATCACACACAAAAAGAAGTAGGATAGTAACAGGTCGCTATTATTTAGAGGTAAACAGGCAAAAATACTATGTTAGAAAAACTGCTGTCACCCAGAATGGTTTGTGGCATCAATCAATCAATCAATCATAACATTTGTATAGCGCGCTACTCACCCGGAAGGGTCTCAAGGCGCTGGGGGAGAGGGCTCTGTTACCGCTCGAAAAGCCAGGTCTTGAGTTACTTCCTGAAGGAGATATGGTCCTGGGTCAGCCGAAGGTGGATGGGGAGGGAGTTCCAAGTCTTGACTGCCAGGTAGGAGAAGGTTCTTCCTCCGGCGGTGGCTCTGCGGATGCGTGGTACGGCGGCGAGGGCGAGGCTGGTCGATCGTAGCTGGATGGGTGGGTGTGTAGAAGGTCAGGCCGTTGTTGAGGTACTTGGGGCCCAGGTCGTGGAGAGCCTTGTGTGCGTGGGTGAGGAGTCTGAACGTGATCCTCTTGCTGACGGGGAGCTAGTGCAGGTCTCTCAGGTGGCCGGAGATGTGGCTGTGTCGGGGGACGTCCAGGACGAGTCGTGTGGAGGCGTTCTGGATGCGTTGGAGTCTTTTCTGAAGTTTGGCCGTGGTCCCGGCGTAGTGGGTGTTTCCGTAGTCCAGTTGGCTGGTGACGAGTGCCTGGGTGACCGTCTTCCTGGTTTCGGTGGGGATCCATCAGAAGATCTTTCGGAGCATGCGCAGGGTGTTGAAGCACGATGATGAGACGGCGTTGACTTGTCTGCTCATCGAGAGGGAGGAGTCTAGGATGAAGCCCAGGTTACGTGAGTGGTCCGTTGGCTTGGGAGTGGTGCCCAGGGCAGGGGTCCACCAGGAGTCATACCAGGCGGAGGGCGATGATCCCAGGATGAGGACTTCCGTCTTGTCTGAGTTCAATTTCAGGCGGCTGTTCTTCATCCACTTGGCGACGTCTTTCATCCCTTCGTGTAGGTTGGTTCTGGTGGTGGCGGGGTCGTTGGTGAGGGAGAGGATCAGCTGGGTGTCGTCAGCGTAGGAGATGATGTTGAGGTTGTGCTGGCGTGCGATGGCTGCGAGGGGGCTCATGTAGACGTTGAAGAGGGTGGGGCTGAGTGATGATCCTTGTGGTACACCGCAGATGACTTCGGTGGCCTTGGATCTGAACGGGGGCAGGCGGACTCTCTTGGTTCTTCCGGCGAGGAACGAAATGATTCACTCCAGTGCTTTCTCTTGGATTCCGATGTTGCTGAGGCACTGCACTAGGGTGCAGTGGCAGACAGTGTCGAACGCTGCGGAGAGGTCCAGGAGGATGAGAGCCGCTGTTTCCCCGTTATCGAGCAGGGATCTGATGTCGTCAGTGGCTGCGATGAGGGCGGTCTCGGTGCTGTGGTTGGCTCGGAAACTGGACTGCGAGTGGTTGAGGGATCCGTTCGTCTCGTGGAAGGCGGCAAGCTGTCTGTTGAAGGTCTTCTCGATGACTTTGGCAGGAAAAGGGAGGAGCGAGATGGGGCGGAAGTTCTTGAGGTCGGTGGGGTCCGCTGTTGGTTTCTTCAGGAGGGCGCTGAGCTCGGCGTGTTTCCAGCTCTCCGGGAAGGTGGCGGTGTTGAAGGAGGTGTTGATGATGTCCCGGAGTTGGGGTGCGATGATGGAGTCGGCCTTGTTGAAGACGTGGTGGGTGCAGGGGTCGGTTGGGGATGGTGTTCATCGTGCGGCTGGTGTCTTCGGTGCTGACCGTGGTCCAGGCGCAGAGGGTGGTGGTGGGGGGCGTTGGTTCGGGGGTTGGGTGCATGGTAGGTGCACCGAATCTGTTGTGTATTTCGGCGATCTTGCGGTGGAAGAACGAGGCGAGAGAGTCGCAGAGGTGTTGCGAGGGAGTGATGTTGTTGTTACCGGCGCTGGGGTTGGAGAGCACTTTGACGATGCTGAAGAGTTCCTTGCTGTTGTGGGCAGTTGTTCTTTGAATGCTGTCTTCTTGGTGGTGCAGATCAGCTGGTGGTGTTTGCGGGTGTCTTGCTTGAGGGCAGTCATGTTGTCTGTGGTCTGGTTGTTGCGCCAGGCTTTCTCGAGGGTGTGGCAGTTCTTCTTGGAGTTCTTAAGTTCGTCGGTGAACCAAGAGGCTTTCTTGCTGCCGGGCCTGCTGGGAGGGGTCTTCAGTGGTGCGAGGTCATCTGCGCAGTTGGTGAGCCACTGTGTGAGGTTTCTGGCTGCTTCGTTGGGGTCCGTTGTGCTGGCGGGAGGGTTCTGGCTGAGGGAGGTGGTGAGCTGGTCGGCAGTGATCTTGTTCCAGTTCCTGCGAGGAACCTGTTGCGGGTGGTGGAGGGTCGTGGTTTTTCTGAAGCTGAAGTGGACGCAGCTGTGGTCAGTCCAATGAAGTCCGGTGGAGTGGCTGAAGGAGATGTTCCTGCTGGAGGAGAAGACTGGGTCCAGTGGCTTAGGGCCACTGGCATAGGGCTCCTAAACACACCTCTGCGCAAGCCAACGCATGAGGTGAAGCAATAGGGTGAGAGAAACAATACAAACACATAGAAGAGTGGCGATGAAAGCAAAAGTTAAAGTGCAGACAAACAAAGTTAAAACTAACTCAGGGTTTTTCAAATACCCATATTATTTGTAGATTCCAAGGTTAGAATCAAAAAGGTTTCGCTAAACCAGTGGTTGGTGACTAACTGGTAAATTATAGACCATTAACCCCTCCACTTTGCAAAACACGTCTACATTAGCGCAACAAGAAGAAATACTTTTACTTCTCCTTGTTTTTGCTCTTTCTGTGTGTACTGCATTCTCTAACGCACAAAGAAAGCAAATCGCCTTCAAAGATTGTTTATGTGCAGGATGGTGTCCCTTCCTGCACATAAACAATCATTCCCCCCTGCAACACAGACACCCTTGTGCCATAGTGCAAGGGTGCCTGCCTTGCAGGGATGATTCCCTGCAATGCAGGCACCCATGTTGGCGCTAGGCAGCTGTTTTTAGTGCAAGGGTAAAACACAGGGGTGCACCCTATTCTTGTGAATATGGCGAATCTCAGCGTTTTTTAAATGACGCAGGGCGGCACTCCAAAACTTGACGCCACGCTGCACCATTTCCTTGTGATTATACTCCTTAGTTCTCCTTTGGGGTTCTCACTACGCTTCGCAGACCATCATACGAGTAGTTGTACATATTTACAGTATCTGTGCGCTAGTACTTTCATGCTTATGCTTTCAGGTGAATGTATATGTATTGTATACAATTTCTTCTCCTACTAAAGCCCTACAGCTAGTGAAATGCAAATGCATTTTTATCAATGTATATATAGACCAAACCTTTTGAACCAACATATCTCCACGGTTCAAGTACTCTCACCACACAGAATTTACACTGTAAAGGAATTTTGCATTATATAAAATATATCGACTGAAATAAAAATACGTCTTTATTCAAAATTATTTTGTTAGCAAGTGTCCAAGCAGCACACAGTTCAAGTCGGGAAAATTGTACGCATTGCTCCCCTGCCAAAAAAATGCTTCAGACCAGTGGTTTCCAACCTGTGGTCTGAGGCCCCTGGGGTTTGCGAAGCCTCCTCAGGGAGTCTGCGACTTCTTGGAAAATTAAATATTATTAACAAATGAATAAGGTGTATAGAAATAAAGAAGCTAAATGTACAATTGAAAATTTTAAAATGTACTGTAAATACGAAGGAAATTAAAATTAGAGACTAAAAATTAAATTTGAATCCTCAAATTGATTTAGTGGAAGCAATATAAGCGCATCGAACAGAATATAGAATGGATGATGAGTGGCCTCAATTGAATTTAGAAAATCTCTAACCTTCATATTAAAATTATTTATGTATATGTGTCATCATGTGTGTTTTTAATTGAATGTTTTTTTCAGGACTTTTTGTGTATTGTTTTGCAGTTCAAATCATCGACAATGCTTCGCCCGGGCCCTCAGTTAGCAGTCCTGATTCAGTGGGGGTTCCCAGTGTCCAATAATGTTTCTGGGGCAGGGGGTAACGGGTTCCAGTAATGATTAATTGGGGATCCCCAGAAGTCAAATGGTTGAGAACCACTGCTTCAGGCCATTTAACCCTCTTCCTCAGGGTCTCACAAGGTCAAAAGCCCGACGGAAAACGTGTAAGCAGAGGAGAATGGTATACAATTTTGCTGGAAAGAAGGCCTGTCTTAAATAAGGCCATATGCCAGTTGTTTTTTCCTTTGCTTATATCCACTATTGCCTATAGAGTAGCTCATGGAGAGTACCTGGGGAGATCGCAAGATGATGGTATGCACAGTTTTAACATTTTTAGAATAATATAAATCATTCCGGTCAGTTTCTGGACCTTTATCATGGTGGGTGGGCAAAAAACAACTACCACAGGTTCCAGTAGAAAAGCTATGTCAGCTACATCTGTAATCCAGTTGAGCACCTCTTCCAAGGGTATGCATGACCAGCATATATGGAAATATTGCTCTTATTCACTATGTTCTCCCAACAACAGGATAACGGAAGCTACATATGGTGAGGGACTTGGACATATGTTCTAACACAGGCAAAGAAGCAGAACAATGTGCTGGTCAATGTCACTTACAAAAGGGTGGGATTCGGGGCACATGCCTGCCTTGTTTCTTTATCAAGTGACAAGTAACCTGTCTTTTGCCCTTTTGATGATAGCCGACACAGGCCTACTTATTATGTAAAGGCATTAACAGGTCTACAACTCTTGTATGTCTCCACATACAGAGTCCGTTTCTGTTTGCTAAATTTAATGACGTTATTAGTTTGACCAATGTCAAGTACAAATATTCACTTTTTGACTATTACGAAAGCAACCCAATTCGATCATGTAATTCATAGTTTTAAGGACTTTTTAAAACATAGATTGCCAAGGTGACTTCTTCGGATTTGGGATACATACTGGGAATTCACTTTTGGAACATAGGACTAGATATCCTAATGCGAGTCTGCAAATCAGGTGGAGTGGTTTGCACGTTGACCGGCTTGAAACCCCACACCTTCATTTTGTGCTAGAACTGCTGTACTAATCAGCTGCAGCAGGGTACAGGGCAGGAGCTCCTGATTGATTCCCTATCATTGCCTAAAAATACTGCAGGGATGGAGATCTGTGAAAGATGGCAGATATCCATCACCGTATTTTAATTCATTCAGTGGCGTTTCTCTCAATGCAGCATCCTCCTCTATGCCCTTGAGGGACGAGGCTACTTTAAAAAATAAATGTTGACGTTGAGTGAATTGGAGGGAGGGAAGCTTGCAGTGGGTCCAGGCTTGCAGTTTGCTCTCCCCAATGCAGGAAGCCAACATTTACAAGGTGAAAACTTTCGCTCTGGGAGCCCTCAGAGTTCTACCGAGCGTATTCTCAAGGACTTATCACAGAGTTAGCGGCACTTTATTGCACCTAAAGTGGGGATAAATATATCACCCTATTCACAAGCTGGTGCTAACAGCCGATATCACCAGTTTTCCTGTGATAGCAGCCACAAAAAACATCGCCACAGATGAGCCCGGCAATTAACGCTAATGAGATACAGAGTAGGCGTTCCTGGGCAAAATGCCGCAAAAACACCACTTCGCAACATTCTTAACAACCAGCCAGATCGGCGATAAGATCCCAAAACATGTGATAAGGTGCAATAGCAGCAGGGATTTAACACCTGCTCTTACCTGGTGTAAAGTCGTACGACACCCTGCACCATAAAAGGGAGCCCAGCCCAGAGCCACACCTGAAGAACAATAGATGGTATGCAGCTACTGATCATACATCTCAACACCCACCGCCACCACCCAAAGGCCCGCACACACAAATCCTTACCAGTCTGGACCACCAGGACGGGGCATCACCGCAGGCTGCACACCTGCTCAGCACATAAGGTGCCCTTACCTCAGTGCACCGAAAGTCTCCGTTCCGTGGCGGTAGGCCCGTGCCGACTGCAGTGTATACAGTGCCACCAAGTCTCGTGGTGCGGATGCCATCATGCCACCTCCGGCAATGGGGAATGTGATGTGGAAGGGCCCTAGGCCCTCATGAATAAATAATAACCACACGGATGCACCCAGATAGAGAGTGGAAATGGCGTCCAGCACGTGCGACCGGCCCTTTTTATTGGCAGGGTTACATGTCCTGTGACACGTGTGCTGGATGGGTGTGTTGTGGGTGTAAACCAGCCATGAGGGAGTGGCTGTGGCATCTGGACAAGTAGACCTGTGATCAGCAGATCACTACAGGGAAGACCTGGGACATGTAGCATTGGCGTCCCCCCTGTAAGCGTAAGCAGAGTGGGCTGGCCTGGCGTGTGCCAGTCCAGCATAGGGGTGTGAACAATGACCACGGGGCTCGGGGTGTGGTTCCGTCCTAGGCTGAACAAGGAAGTAACTAATGCGTGTGTCTCTGTTGTAGTGTCGGCGCCATCCGGACTGCAATCGGTAATGTTGCACCCTGGGACTCAAGCCCCACAACATGAGCAACATGGACGTAAGGGGGAATCACAGACCCTACATTCATCCATACTTCCACACTTGAATGATCATAGACATGACACATCTGTGTGAATATGAATGTTTAATGCAGATTCAGTGGAGTGCTGTAGCTGGAGCAGTACAGGGCCATGCAAACCCCACTTTACATTGTAGGCCAGTGGAGGGCCAGCCAGAGTCCTTTCGAGAATGACAAGTTAATCGGAAGAGGAAGAGTCTGATTGCTGTGTCATTGGTAACCAAACAGAATATGGCAGTCCATGTCGAGGTTCAAGGTGAGTGTCGCAGAGTGCATCGGGGGACAGTGGAAGGTGATGATGCAGAGGGCAGAACCAAGCAGAAACAGGCCATATGGCGGAGATGAATGCTACAGCTTTCTTCTTACCAGTAAGGCAGATTAATCCACATCTTCGTCCTCTGCTGTTTCAAGTGCCTCACATGTGGGTGGTGGTGTTCTGTCTCCAGCACTGTGTGGCAGTGACACCTCAGGGGTCGGAGGTGGATTGTCTGCCGCACTGTGTGGCACTGAAACTTCAGGGGGCAGAGATGTGGATGGAGTGGTAGCAGCAGCATTCATCAGCGCCAGGCCTTGTGGCAGCAATGCCATGAGGAGGGTCTACAGGGCACGGAAGAACTCAGCTACCTCTCACTGGTGTGCAGCCGTGGCAACCGGTCTTGCCGCCTGCGTACGCTCCATGTTCTCCATGATCCTCATCATGTGTCCCAACTCCCGGGTGACATCGCTGGAGCCACTCTGACTAGACAGTTGTCCTTGTCTCAGAGTCAGGACTCCAGCAATGTCAGCCATGGATCATTGGAGAGCATGTAGCAGGCTGTGGGTGTCCGTTAGGGACTGTGAGTGGTCCCTGATGGGACTTAGACACCCACGTATGGCATCTAGTTTGGCTGCCAAGCGGTTTAACCCCAACAGGCACCTGTTCAGCCATCTGCTCCTGGCACCCCAACACACGGCATTGGAAAGCCAAGTGTTGTTCGTGGCGGTCCTGGGAGGCGGCCGTAGTGGTGGTTGCTGCCTGCAGTGTGGTCTGTGCAGGGGGTGGGGTCTCATCGATGCAGCTGGGCTGCCCTGCTCCTGGTGGTGGGTTGATGTAGCTGCCAATGAACTCTTGGAGGGCGTCGGTGTCAAAGGTGTGGTGGTCCTCTTCGTCATCAGAGAAGAGGGGTTCGGTCTGCTCTGCAGGAGGTGTTGGTTTTCCCTCTGCAATGTGAAGGGGAGATGCAGTTTAACATTGTGTTCATATGTATGTTGATGCATTGTACATGTTTCCATACAGACTGCATGACATGTTGCTTTATGACTGTTTGGAAGGAGCTGCCTATTTGATGCTGGACAGTGGACATTTCGACAACATCACGGATGTGTGTCTGTACTTGTACATTATCAACCCACATTTCCCTGCTATGCCAAATGTGATTGGCCAGTTTCTACACACAAGCAGAACCAGTTGTGTCCTCTGTTCTGTTGTAGACGTGTTGTGGTTTGTACCACATTGTTGGCAATGTTGATGTGCTCTGCATGTTATGTGTGTGTGCTTCATTTTGGGAGAGTTGCCCCTGCAGCTCTGATTTTGCTGCCCCTTATCCCTTTCATGCGGGGTGCCTTTGACTTCTGTGTTTATACAGTGCTGAAATGTTGTAGACTTGGGTACATTGGGCTCTTGGTGAGAGTTGAGAGTCTGGGACATGTTTTACCCGCAGATGTGTTTTTGATGTCAGGGGTTGTTTGTGCACGTGGATGTGTCAGAGTGTGACCTGCTCCTTTACAGATGTGGTCCACACTCAGCCACCTCAGAATCGCGGCGTGCAACATTTCATGATAAATTGACTGCAGCAATGCTATTCGTCATGCAGTGTCACTTGCATTGTCAGTGTTGCTCACAGACACGCTGCTTTGTTGAGTTTAACACATGCACATGGGTTAGTTGTGAGATTGGTGGTGTGTAGGAAGGGCCCCCTCTGGACACATAGTCGACGGGGGCCTACTTGCTGTTTCTAGGTGCGCTGCAGTATGCCAAGGGGATCAGGGACATGCTCCAGAGTCATAGTGGGTGTGCACTGTGCTATACTTAATTGTGCATGTGTGCCATTGGGCCCATCTCCCAGATCCCCCCAGTCCCTGGTCGTTACTCATCCTGTTGCTTTTGTGTCAGGTCATGTTGAGCAGTGTCCGGTCCCCCAACTCCTGCCACCGTCTCCACACTGATGACTGCGGACACCATTTCCTCCATCTCATCAGCTCCTCCTGTGGCGCTGGACTCCCACCTCCAGTCTGCATTGCTGCCTTCTGGTTGTTGCGGAGTTTCGGCTTGGTTTTGCGCTTCAGATCATTCCAGCGCCTCTTGACCTCTTCCATTATCCTCCTCAGCACTCTGACTGTATTCACCTTGTCCATGATGGACTGCCTTAATCCATTTGTTGTTGCCAATGACACAGTGGAGGTGACGAACAGTAGTTGATGGTGTTCTATCACCTCCGTTATCAGGATCCTGTTTTCCTGCGGACTGAACCGCGTCTTCCTCTTCTTCTTGTCTTTGCCCTTCCCTGACCCTGAGTTTTCAGGTTGGTCCTAGGGGAGGCCTGTGGGGTTCTGGTTGTCCTCTGTACTTGCTCCGGCTACCTCCATTGTGCTTCACAGTTGTTTTGCTTTAGTTTTTTTTTCTTTCTGCTTTTATAGTGATTTTTCCCTCCTGATGTGTGTGACTTACAAGAATTTGGTAGCTTATGGCAGATTTTTTTTTTGCTGTTGGGTCCATTGCTACTTTTATTGTGTAGGGGTTTTGATTTTTATCGCCGTCCCGGTGACTTTATCGCAGACATTTGAGGCGTTATCAGGATCAAATTGCATGTTACCACTGTGTTGTGAATAAGACATTAACATGGAGTTATTTTCCTGCGATAGACGGCGATGTGAAACATTTTGTTAACCAATTTTGGCAATGATTATCGCACATTCTTGAGAATTTCCCCCTACGTGTTTTAGTCCTGTGATGTGTGCAACTCTACTTGTCCCAGGAAGAGCCCAGAAACCAAGCATTCCATGTTACATTTCACAGGGATATACAGCTTTGGCGAGCAGAGCAAGTTGCATTCATGCAGCCCAATTTTTTCTGGACTTTTGAATACATTTAGCCATTGTAACCCAAAGGAAGATTAGGTGCCAAGTAAAGTGTGTTCATTTAGAGCAGTGATCTTCAAACATTGTAATGCTATACCCCTACCAGCAAATATGTTTCACACTAATGAATGTGAGGGGATTACATGTTGGTGAGTTTGTTTATTGCATAGGGTATAATGTAAACCTAGCTGTCCTTTGAAGGACTTCCAATACTGATTTAGCTACTGCATACACAGTTTCCAAATTGGCTATGGTACAAGAGAAGACAGATACTTCATGTCACAGTTTTTTAAAGTTGTATCAGAATAGTCTTTTGAAATCTCTTCCTTGGTAAATGGGTGCAGAGCATTGGTCTGTAGCTCAAAGGACTGGCTTTGTATAAAGGATTCGTTTATTTAAAGGACATACTACTGCCTCTATTGGTGTGTTTGAACAGGATATTAGAGAAGGGTTGAAGAGGTGTGTCACAGTAGGTGTTACTGGTGCAATAAATAGGTGCTGCAGTCGACTAGTGACATTTAACTTCCAAGCCCTGGGTACACTCAATCAACCAATGATTTGTATAGTGCCTCTTATCACCCATGAGGATACCCAGGTGCTGGGGGTGGAGGGGTGCTGCTGGATGTCATTAGTGGAACATCTAGGTTTTTAGGCCTTGCAGGAAGCTAGCTCTGTATATACTTTGTCAAAGTAAGGTATAGTGTACACAAAGTCCAGGGGGGAGTCTCCAGATGTATAGCAGAGGCTAAAATAGGTAAGTACTAACAGCTCTCACTGTGGTAGTGCGGGTGAGCAGTTAGGCATATCCAGAGAGTGTGTTGAGCATTTACTGTATTCACTCAATCAAGTTGAAAAGAAGAGAGAAGACCCCACAAGTTCCAGGGAACAGGGTACTACAGACGAAAAGTCTAGAAAAGATCCCTGGAAAAGGTAACTCACTCACTCACACTAAATTTTCTGAGTATTATTTGTAATCACTGGTCACAAACTAATTTATACCGTTCACAGACTTTATTAAAAAAAACATACATGTAGATAAAACAGAGTTCATTATATAATAATTTTTGAGATTCGTAAAAACAACCGACATTTAATAAAAACAATCATAAAAATAATTCAACAATGTATAAAGGTGCAGCAGAGAAGGAAAATATACATTTTTAGAGTGTCAGCAGAAATAATCAGAAATTATCAGAGTGGATCACAAATTAGTCTAGGGTAAGACACAGAATACCTATAGTAAAAAGCAGAAACCCCCAAAAAGTAACAAAACATCGAGATGATACTGATTCCTAGATTCAAAAAGCCCTTACAGTGTTACAAAACCAAATCTCATTTCATAATAAACCTATTAACGGAGATTTACTGGGCTTGAATTCTAAAAAACAAAAAGAGCGTCGACGCGTTTCGGTGTGACTGCCTTAGGATGTTGGCACACCTTCCTCAGGACAATATCGAAGTCGTTAGGGGTTGGACTCATGTGTCCTTCCTTAAAATTAAGGTTCTGTTTCTTTTAGGGTGGAATAGAAACCACATCCGCAAAATGCTGGATCTTAAGTTTTGCCTTCAGAGTATACGGGGTCGTTAGGGGGGATGCCCTTGCCCCTATATTTCTACAGGAACGTAAGATCGTCCTTACAGAGTAGTGTATACTCCACTGGATCTGGGAGTTGCACCTTTTGTATGGATAGAGCCCCTATGGCTATAAGGGATGACCACCTCCTCGTGGTTTTTTTTTGAGGTCCAAATACCTCCAAATGACGGTAATTGGCTTAGTCTGTATAGTCTGTACCCCACTGGATCCTGGAGTAACACCAATTATGTGGATCACGCCCCCGTGGATATGAGGGATGACCACCTTCCCGTGGTGTTCTTGCTTTAGTTCAAATTCCAAGTACCTCCGGATGACGGTAAATGGCTTGGTCAGTAATATACCTGATCTTCGAATTAGTCCGGTCTTGTGACGCCACGGGTACGTCTTCTCCTATATTTCTCAGCAGAGAAAAAAAGGTGCAACTCCCAGATCCAGTGGAGTATACACTACTCTGTAAGGACGATCTTACGTTCCTGTAGAAATATAGGGGCAAGGGCATCCCCCCTAACGACCACGTATACTCTGAAGGCAAAACTTAAGATCCAGCATTTTGCGGATGTGGTTTCTATTCCACCCTAAAAGAAACAGAACCTTAATTTTAAGGAAGGAAGAAATTTAGTATGAGTGAGTGAGTTACCTTTTCCAGGGATCTTTTTTAGACTTTTCACTCAATCAAGGACTGATTACACACACTCCCAGACAGAATCCATACCAGTTAGGTAAGTATAAAAAAGTCATACTTCTGTTTTACTTTCAAACCATGTAGGACTTGGCTAAGGTAAGTAAAATATGCTCTCACGTTCAAGACTGTTCAAGGAAATGCCATTGTGGTTGAATTTGCATTTGTTACAGGTGTGTATAACTTTAAAATCCAGTTTGAATTATACAGTAAGTACTTTTCATTACTCTTGGATTAATTTGAGCACTGGCAGTGGTATGCCTCGATACCATGCCTTAGGTTCTCTCAATAAAGGGTAAGTATGACTTTTTATACTTTGCAATTTAGTTCTCTTCTCTTTGTACAACAACAGTTCAACGCAGACATTTTTAGGCCCAAAATCTCTTAACATGGGTTCCTATTGTGAAACAATTATAGTGGTTTCTCAGATAAGTACACAACTTATGAGGGTGAGTTTTGGGGGTTAAGACCAAGCTTTCCCAAGGTCTAGATGGGCACTCAAGTTGCACCACCAGTGGCACTATGGCAGCCTGGTACAGGGTGCCGGGGCCCAATGTTAGCCAATGGGGCTCAGGGGGCCTTCGTTTAGGGACTGTTTGCGAGCAGGCCACACGGTGTGGGAGCAAAGCTTTTGGGGTTGAATTCAGCACTTCAGGGACTAACAACCAGCACAAGAGCTGCACCACCAGCTGCACTGGGGCATCCGGATGCAGGGTGCAAAGAGGACGTCAGGAACCCGTGCTTCTCAACGGAGACCTTCGGTTTTGCGAAGTTGCTGGAGGCTCGGTCAGGGAGGCTTCCTGAAGGCGACCACCGGCTGGAGAGGTAAGTTGGGATTGGGGGATGCCTGGACATTGTCAGTAGAGCCACCCAAGGCCGTAGGGCGTTGGGTGCAGGAGTGTCTTCTGGAGTTGGGTTTTATTAACAGCTCCGGTCGCTGTCGGGGGGACTCTTCAAGTTCAGGCTGCAGGCATCATCTTGAGGTTTGAGGGAGGTAGGTAATCACCAGATCCCAGGTCAAGATTGCTGGGGAGACCTCCTTGGGATGTTGGCCCACTCTAACCCAGGCCATGGGCATCAGGTGCAGAGTGGTGCAGAATCGCGGAGTCGCCAGAATACGGATTCTGTGGTGAGTCTTTGAGCAATACCGTGCTCACGGGAGACAGAGTCTGTAAGATTGTTGCAGGGCAGATCCTCCAGGCTCTGGGGGTTCCTGGCTGCTGGACTTGCCAGGGCACTTGCTGTAGGCAGGTTGTAGATGGGACGGACCAGTTAGGTTGGGGGCCAAAGCAGTTGGTGTCCTTCTCTCCTCTTCCTCAGACAGCACAGCTTTTCGGTCCTTCTTCTTTCTTCCTTGAATCTAAGGAGGCAACGTTCAGGGTTGCCCCTAAATACTACATTTAGGGGCATTTAAGGGATGTGCAGTTCGGAACCAATGGGTCACTTCCTTGGGGTGAGTACACCCACTATTATGCCACTCTCCAGTGGGAGGGGGAATGAGCCCTAATTGGCTGAGTCTACCCATCTTAAAGATGGAGGGGACTGAGATGTGAGCATTCACCTCGCCTCCCCTAACTGAAGGGTAGGGTTGGCAAATATGGGTACACCTCTCTTCCTAGCTTGGTTTTCCTGAGGATTCTCCTGCCCAAAATGGGGGCCAGAACTGGAGGGAGCCAGTTGCTGGGGCGGAAAAGTAAGGGACAGCTTCCGAAGACGGCTGGCCTTTGAAGCTTCCCCTTTTGTGGACACAGCCCAAACCGGTGGGGGGGGGGGGGCTTGACACTCCTGCCGCCGGATGGCCTTTGTTTCTGAACCCAAAGAGTGGAGGCTCTCTACCCAGGGCTCCAGAAACCTGTCTGGTGGTGGCAAATGGCAGGTAGCCTTTCAGGAACCACAGCAGGGCTGGTCAATTTTCAGGGGGCATATCTAAGTTGCCCCCTAAGTGCATTTTACATTAAATCCAACACTGGCATCAGTGTGGGTTTAATGTGCTGAGAAGTTTGCTACCAAACTTCCCTGTTTTTAGTAAAGTCATTATGGAGCTGTGGAGTGTGTAATGACGAACTGCCAGACCATATACTCTTTATGGCTTTACTACACTTACAATGTCCTAGAATGGGCTTAGACACTGTAGGGGTACAGGGCTCATGCCACTTCACCTTAGCGCTGATGCACCCTGCTAGAGGGGTGATCTACCTTGGCCTTAGGCAGTAGGTTGCATGCATGGCAGACAGGGATGTGTGCCATGCCGACTCTTCACCTTTCTCTGAACCAAAACACGCAGTCTGCAATGGCAGTGTGTGGGTGTTAATGTACAGGTCTTCGAAGGGTGGTACAGTAGGTGCTTCAGCCTTTAGAGGCCTTCCCTGGTCACAGTGCCTTTGGTACCCATGGTACCTTTTACAAGGGGCTTACCTGTGACCAGAGATATGCCAATTTTGGGTACAAAGGTAAAGTCTTGGGAAAGAACACAGGCCCTGGGAACCTGATTGGTAGGGACTCAATGCACACCAAGTCAGGTTGCATCAGATGTCAGGCAAAAAGGGGCACTTTCCTGCAGGCTGTCTCTGAACTTCTGTAGGGGGAGTGCAGTGCGGAAGGGGGTGGGAGGCCAGTCCAGATCTTCGCAGCCAGGTAGGAGAAGGTGCGCCCCCGCTTTTGTGAAAGCGGGACATGTGGGAGAGGGAGGCAGAGCATATTTGCCTGCTGGGTTGGTGGAAGTTCAGTCTGTGGTTAAGCTAGGCTAGTCCTTTGTTGTGCAGGGCCTTGTAGGCTGGGTCAGCTGTTTAAACTGGCACCTTTTTGGATGGGCAGCCAGTGGAGTGCTCTGAGGTGGGAGGTGATGTGGTTTCTTCTCTGGAACACTTTGTACTATACATTAGGAACTTACAGGTAAGTTGAATATGACAATGAGAAGAATAGCCAATTTTTAGATTGTTTGAAGGTCAAAGCACATGGACTGGGGCTTGGTTAGCGGAGTCCTAGTGCACAGGGCAAGGAAAATGGGGGTAATGAGGGTGATGATACAAAAAAGGCAATTTCCTGCAGTAAGTGTAAAAGAGTTTCTTCGTAGATTTAATGAAGCTCAAGGGTATGACGGCATCTTCCTAGGAGGTGGCTTTAAGGGAGTTGAAGACATCTGCGATAGTGAAGGGTTTAACGGATGAACATTGCTCGATGGAATGTTAGAATGTGTTGGGTGAGCCTAACGTGTGATAGAGGTTTCCCCTGAGAAAGTAACCAGGTACTTTTTCTGCTTTGAGTTCAGAAAGCTTTGTGAATTTTCTCTGCTGGGAACAAACATCAAAGACAATCCTTCAATTTTGAACACATATAAAGAACAATTTTTCTGGTCACAAGAATTGTGAATTAGGTAATTGCATAAATAGACCTTCAAGCCTATCATTCTATTTTGATTTTACTATTTAGCACATTTCAACCAGCTTTAATTCACTCTAACAGCACAGTAGTTAATGAGTCCTGCCAAGAATTACATTCTCAGCTGTTTTATATGCGAGTCTGGACCAACAACATATTCAATACAGTCAAACAACTACCTTTACATTGTAGCATGAGTGTTAATAAAAGGGAAAAGAAAAATTTTGTTACTGCTACAGTGCGTCACCATTTGACCACCGAAGACAAGGTTGTAGTTATGCACAATTTGTAGCGTGATTGAACATGGTGAGTTACCAGTGAACATTCGAACATGACATTCAAAGTGATGGCCACAGCACTGCTAAACAGCCCCGTAATAAGACATATTTTGTTTAAGACGACCATCTAAGGATCACTGATCTTTGCTCATTAATTGTCTTTTGAGTTCATGACAATTCTGTTAGACAAACGGAAATAAATGACACATTGGCATGTTTTTTTTGGCACACCTCAAGACCAGTAATTTTCAGGACATGGTCTGGCCACAAACGAAGATAGCCGCTTGATGCTGGAGCTCTGCCGAGTCATGTCCTGGACAGATTCAGTGGCTTCAACAGTGGGATGTGAACCCCGCAACCCACAACCTGTGCGTTGGACATCCTGCACCTTGCCCTCTTGCCTTCCCACACAACCTAAAGGGATCTGTAGACAGCTTGCTCCAAACACTTTGCAGAATATAGGCTTACAGGTAGATCCTACCCTGCAACCCATAGCCCCCGAACTTGCCAGTGCTAGGGTCCGATGGCTTCATCCTCTTCTGCCCACCCACAAGATTACGCCGCAGTTTGCGGTGGTCTGCCCTGTATTACTGCGGGCATAACCGGTCCAGTACCACTTTATGGCTTCACCACCTCCTTGAGCTGTCACAGCGGAAGGTTCCGCCTGTGCTCCAGGCCCTCTACAGCGCAATAACTGCCTGTAGGACCACCCCAACTGCCTGCCTCCAAGGGGGGCAATGCAGCAGACCTAGGGTCATCTGAGGGAAAAGTGTGCACTGCAAGCCCATTCACCAGCTATTGCAGCTCATCCACTGCCTCGGCAAGAGACACTAATGGTAGAACGGGCGACCTGCGACCATACTGTCATGACGAAGCCACAACACACACTGTCCATTTCATACAAAGGTACCAGAGCTACCCTCGAGCCTCTCGATTTGGGTAACCGAGGCCCGCAACAACAACTCAGGCCTTGCTGACTTCCTGTTGACGTCGGACAAGGGAAAACCAAGACCACCCTCACCCTCCCCTCCTTCCATACCCCTCCATATAGTAGTTGCTCACACACAGGATTAGGATAGAGACAAATCCCGATCCACTCTAAAACCCAACCTCACAACAGAATGATCACCAAGAACTTTCCATGATGGTCCCGAGCTTGACAAGCCTGGATTCACAGCACCAAGACTGAGAGGAGCGGAATGCATCAGACAGCAGAACATACACCCAGATTTGAACACTCCTGTTGCTAATTGCATTGCTTAGTCATGAATATTTCCCTGTTGTTGTTATTGCTCTTATAATAACATATTTTGCTTGCCCTGCGCTGCGAGCCCCTAAACCTTGTCCTCTTCCCATTGAGGGACTGCACTCCCTCTCCTCACCACCAACCAACAGTAGATAACACCACCTGCTCCTCTCCTCAGGTCCAATGAACCCGGCACTACGAAAGGAGGCGACTTCCATCACTCCCTCCCGAGGAGACCCCCCCTTCTGCTTTCCCATCAAGCCTCTACCCAATAAATAATAGCCTTTGCTCGCTACATCTCCGACCTTCCCACCTCTCCCCACAAGCGTAATAGCGCCTTCCGCCTCCACTCTCCGCTGTAGAACATCTGTACCACACAAAGGAGAGATGGCTACACACTCACCCCCATCCACCCACACCAGAGGGCATGGTCTCTTTCCTCCCCTCTTCCCTGATCCTGCGAGAGCCCTGGTAAACTCAGTACTCATCTTCCTCTCCCTCGCTCATCTGTCATCCGGAGGAGCCCCTAAAGGCTCTCAAGCCCCCCTGTTGATCTCCCTGACCACCACGCCCACTTCGATTTGTCTCTTCACTTATGCGATACAAGGCCCTGGCCCTAGATGGGACACCCCCTCGGCGCACTGCCTCACAAGTTAAGACCTGCGGCACACAGAACAACATCCCCAATGCTGTCTTTTTAGGAGCAGCTTCCCTTGCTTCACTTTTCTCCCTCCGCGACACCCCTCGGACCCCTCTCCCCTACACCACTACATTTGTCCATATATGCATATCAACCTTTTGATACCCATTTCTAAGAACAAATACTTGCCTTCTTAGCTACTGATCGGTACGTCTGGACGCCCCTCCCCTGCGTGACCTGGGAAATCTCTATTTCTTCCCTCTCCTTCCCCCTCTCCCTATCCATCTATTTGTCTGTTCTTATACCCTCTCAATCTCTGCCCCCATTTTTTCTCTCTCTCCCCCACATCCCCCTGTCCAAATGGTTGCTGTTCCCACTTCCCCCTATCCTCCCTTTGACCCTCAATCAGACGAGACTTTCACTCTGCCCCAGCTCAGTCCTTCGCTTAAACCCACCGATGTCACCGCCTCAGGCAGCACAGAATACCCTGGTATAGTTTGAGATACAACCCTCATCTCTTACTGTCTTGCCCCGCATTGGTGCCCCTACCTGTCTATCGAAACACAGTCGCCTATGCCTACCCAAATCATGGGCTCCCCCAGCCCGAAGCGGGTCATCTCCTGGAACGTTAATGGTCTCACACACTATATCAAGAGAAAAACAGTACTCTCTTATCTTCAATCCAAAAGAGTGGACATAGCCCTGATGCAAGAGACACATTTATATTCTCTAAAATTACGCTGAGATTAGGTAGGCAGAGTCATCCACAGCTGTATAGCAGCTAAGGTGACCCCTGATAGTGATCCAACCGCAAACATGGGGTTGCGATCCTCCTCCCCAACTCTTTACCTGTAACAGTCACAAAGACCTGGTCTGATCCTGACGGTAGGTATATATCCGCTAAATTACACCTTGGAGACAACTCCTTATGCGTAGGGTCTGTTTACGTACTGACTGGGGTGAATCAATCATTCCTACTTCAACTGTCTACTGATGGAAATAGGGGCCTCACAATACCTCATAGGAGGGGACTGAAACCTGGCGCAGGACTCGGTAGTGGACAGGTCGGGACCTCTAGCTAGAAACAATGACGCAGATATGGCCCTGATGAAAGATGTGATGAAGGTCAATGGAATAGTAGTTCACTGGCGTTGCAGCCACCCAACAGGTGCAGAATATACTTTTACCTCCCCCGTCCACGGCACACTATCCAGGCTGGATTATTTCCTTGTCTCTCAGAGGACGATCGCTCAGGTACATGAGTCCCTCATATTGGAAGCAGCAATTTCGGATCACTATCCAGTCGTATTGTCCCTGGAGGTGGGCCTTGTCTCACCAGGATGTAAACAATGGTGGATGAACGTAAAACAACATCGTACACCGCAGGGCAAATCCTAAATGTAAGCTCACATGGCCACATACCTCTCAGACAATGCAACCTCGGTTCCTTCAGGTAGAGCACTATGGGCTCATGCGAAGCACTGTAATGGCCAATAAACAGGCGGCAGCATGTCAGATGGACCTGGAGAGAGACATATCTTCGTACACTCACCTTGATTCCTCTAACCTACTTTGCAGCACCATAGGATCCTCGAGCAAGCCCGGATGGCACTTGATAATCTTTTCACTTCTAAGACTGAGTATGCCCTACAACGCATGAAAAGCAGGCACAATGAGCATGGCGAAAAGGATGGTCGTCTTCTTGCAGCCCAACTGCGTCCGCGGGAGGCTGCAATGGCCATTCCTGCCATATAATCACCAGGGGGTGAGGTCCTTACCAGCCCCAAGGATATAGAGAACGAATTTGCCGCATATTATAAGACGCTGGGTGTCCCAGGAATACCAACTAAAGCAGACCAAATTAGCACATTCCTAAACAAGGTGAACCTTTCCTGCCTCTTGGCATCCAACACAGTGACTTCTAGATTGACTACTGGAGATTTATAGAAATCTTCAACACAGGAAGCGGATGTGGGCAAGCTGCCGACCAAAATGACTGCGTAGCGTTGAAGCTCCGACAGCCTCCTCGTAATCCTTGCCATATCCTGATCAACTTTAGCCATCCTGGCCGAGGAAAAACCTGTGTAGTAAGCTGCTACACCTGGTGCATCATGCAGTGAGCAGCGGTGGGCTGATCGAGGCTTAACCCACCCGACAATTTGGAGAGCAAGCGGCCCCTCGCTCAGACATGGCTGGAATCCCCCGTGGTCGGGCAGGCCTACCCTGGGGGTGCACCCTTCACTGAAGCAGACTCAGCAGCTGCCTGACCACAAATCTGTGCACCCAATAGACAACAATGGGCCTGGCTGATCGCAGCAACTGGGGCCGGGACCGCAAGCTGAGGGCTCGCACACCATTGAGAGACGACAATCCGATGGCGAAGGGACGTACCAAGAACAGGCACATTCAGTAACCTGGTAAGGCCCGCCCATGTAGTCATGTGTCAGCCCGGGAGTCTGCCATCTGGCCGAGCTGGGCCACCCAGAGCTATGCCCATCCTGCCTCCCCCTCCCTCCATACTCCCCACATGGTGCTCTCCCAATCAGGGTCTGTACGTAGAGGACGAGAGAGAGTGGTGGGCTGTGGTTTTCGGCCCCTGGGATGAAGACATGCGGACGGACTACAGGCCCTGTATCTTTTTGAGACCTGACCTCCTGTGACTGCTGGGGCCCCAGTGCATCTGTGGCACCGAGGGGCCGGTCTGGGGGAGGCCAGGACTGGTGAGAAGTTAGCGGCCCTGACCTGCTGGTTTGTTGGGCCTACCCACTGCATAGTCGTCACCCCTGTACCTGTGGCTGCGCTGTGGGCAGGCATCAACATTCTTGGGGGGTGCATCACACCCATCTTCTGCACTCGGCTTCTGCTGCATGACTGGGCTCTTAGACTGCTGGCCTGCCTGCTTTGTGCCTCCTCCTTGGTTAGAAAAGGGCCAATGCTGCGTACATACCGTAAATCCATTTCGAATCCGGGCCCCACACTTAATACCTCTTGACTGCAGTGGGCGGGACCTCCTCCAGCTGCAGTTGATACTGACCTGGGGAGAGCGAAGCTTTCCCCTGAACACACACAGAGCCCGGACTGTAGAGCCGCTCCTGCCCTGGACTGTCTGTCACTGCGGTCTCACTCATCTACTGGCTATGGTCCAGGTTGACTTAAACCAATGCCGGTTGACATTTGACAAGACCAATAAGCATGGGCGGAAAATCCGTTCCGCTCGCAGATTTTGCGGATTTTCGGTAAATTCGCAATCCGCGAGATTCGCGAATTTCCCGCAAAATCCGCGAGCGGAACGGATTGGGTCAAAAGTTCAAGCTGACTTTTGTAACTCTTTTAGAATGGCGCTGGCAAGCTACCAGAGCCATTCTAAAATAGTTACAAAAGTCAGCTTCAACAGGAAGCTCTAATAGATAAAGTAAAGCAGGTGCTGCTCAAATTCAGTTACACAATCATTAATCACCCCAAACTTGGGGTGATTAATGATTGTGTAACTTAATTTGACCTTCAACTCCAGCACCTGCTTTACTTTATCTATTAGTGCTTCCTGTTGAAGCTATTTGCAGCTATTTTAGAATGGCGCTGGCAGCTTGCCGGCGCCATTCTAAGTGGGGCTGAGGGCAGAAGGGCACAAAAGTGGGACAGAGGGCAGAAGGGGACAAAAAATGAGTGGGGCAGAAGGGCACAGAAACAAGTGGTACAGAGGGCAGATGGGCATAAAAAACGAGAGGGTGGCAGTGATTAACCAGCAAAAAAAAAACAGCGAAAACGCAAATCGCCTCGCGAACACCCGAGAATACGCAAAGTGCCCCGCGAACTCGCAAAAATAAAAAAATCCGCAAATTCGCGCAAATTTGTACATTTTGCAGATTGCGAATTCGCAAATCCGCGGATTGCAAGTTCGCAAAATTCACCCATGCTTAAAGACCAAGGCCCCTGTGGAGGGCTCTGACCTAACGATGGTGGAGGGGGCACGGCGAGCGCCCTTGATGTGTCATATTGAGTTACGGGTAGTTTTGCAAATGCTCACTGTTCAGGTTTATGTTGGTACCTCACTGTTACTCCCAGAAACAACTGTTTTCCTTTTGATAGATCATCAATACTACACATGATGGGGTTTCACCCCTTTGTAGACATAGCACTAGCAATCTGGAATATACGGGGTTTGAACAACACACTCAAGAGCAAGCATGTGTTGCAGTACTTGCAGAGACACTAGGTCAACATTGCCTTTTTTTCAAGAAACACACCTTTCTCCCACACCACTGCCCACATTTGCATCCACATTGGGAGCTCATTGTCATTTTTCAGGCTATGCACATACGCCAGGGGAGTTTCAATACTTATACAAAAGTGAGTGCAATCCCAGCTGTCCGCAGTTCGCCATGACACAAAGGGTCGTTATCTGTTAGTGGTGGGTCGCCTGCTGGGTTACACCATACACCTAATCAATTAATATGCACCAAATAAAGACTGCCAGGAATTCTATCACAATCTGCAGGCCAGATTGATCTGGTGGAGGCAGATCACATCTGTATGGGGGAGACTTTAACCAACTACTCGACCCCAAATGTGACAGCACTGCAGGCACCCCTGGTACCAAAGCACAATCCCGGCGTGCTCTGCAGGAACTAAGTAACATACATAACCTGATTGATGCCTGGCATCAACGGCGCCCTTTGTAGCCCGCCTACACATATTACTCTGCACAACACAACACCTGGACCTGTCTAGACTATTGGCTTGGTACGCTCACCATAACCCCATGAATTGACTCATTACAGCATCTTCCATGAACCGTGGCAATTCACTCCCTGGTGCTCCATAAAATCCATTTGCTAAGGGCGTGTGGGGTGGAGAGACATTGGGGGTTCCCCGGGATGGTGCTCCAAGATGAATTATTCAGGTCAGAACTCCGAACAGCTATTTTGGAATATTTTTAAATAAACAAAGGGACAGTAGAATCCTGGGCCACCTTATGGGAAGCCTTCAAAGCCTATATGAGGGGTGTTTGTATTTCTAAATATGCGGGGATCCTGAGACACTTGCAACACACTCTATTCCAAATTGAGAAACAGTTATGTGCAATCGATCAAGCCCAGGCAGTGCACAGCACAGGTTACAGACACAACTGTATCGCCGCGCCTCTCAATTAGTAGACTTCCATGAGGCAGCTGAGAGAGAAACGCATTTTCTGGGAAACACACAATAGCCAGGAAGTACTGGGAAGGAGAAAGATTGGGTCATAATCTCGTTTGACTGTTGCAACCCCCTAGGGGCCAATCTTATATAACCGCCCTCCAGTGGTCAACGAAACCTATATCACAGACACACTGTATTCAGGACAAAATACTTACCTACTACACCAATCTATACACCTCCCGGGTCACAGATGAGGCCACCGATAGAACACATTACCTAGGTGAGAGAGCCATGGTGTGGCTAACTTCTGCACACCAACAGTTCATTGGGGAACCCTTTACAGTGGAAGAGATTATCCAAGCGATAGAGGCCATGGACGGTATGAAAGCACTGGGTCTCGATGGGTTCTCTGGCATTTTCTATGAAACATATAAACATTTGCTAGCGCTGCACCTCCTAGAACTGTATCGGGAAGCGTCGGAGAGGGGTGTCCTTCTACCCACTCTCCATGAAGCATTGTTAACACTGCTTCTCAAAACCATGAAAGACCAGCATCACTGCGGCGCCTATTGGCCACTCTCCCTATTGAACTTTGACAACAAGATCTTGGCTAAAATGATAGCAACCTGATTCTCCCTCCTGCTGAATCCAATAATATCTCCGGCCTAGTCAGGGTTTGTACCGCACAGGTCCACAACTCTGAATCTACACACACTCTTTGGGGTTTTGCTTAGAATCTCCACCACTATTCCTATCATGGCTGAGCTGTTAGATGCAGAAAGAGTGTTTGATTCACTGGAGTGGCCGTGCTTGCAAGCCACATTGCGCAAAATGGGTCTCCCACTGAGATTCACAGCACTCAGTACGATGCTGCATACTCTACCCACAGTACGCACTTTCATCTAAATGGGATGCCTTACACGGGGAACAAGGCAAGGCTGTCTGCTGTCACCTCCATTATTTATCATGACATCTGCAGGAGCGGTACTCCCGCAGAGGACTAATGTTTCAAACAGGGCTACTCCTACTCACACTTTATGCATATGACATTATCCTTTATGTGCGGCATCTGAGTGACAACCTGGGACTCATACTTAGAGAAATATTTTGATACGGGCCCTGTCTGGGTTACACATAAGTTGGGGTACGTCTAAGTTATTATCCCTGACAACAGTGGTGAGCAGAATTGGTAGTGAATTTCCATTTGTGTGGTGCAATGACTCCATTAATTACCTCGGGATACAAGTCCACAGAGATGAGGAGCAGATAATGGACCAGATGTAGGTCGCCAATTACCGGTCGGTACCGGCCGATTTCGTCCGTTACCGACCGGTAATTGGTTTTGACATGTAGGGGCCATTATTTTACAGAATCGGTAAATTTACCGATTCTGTAAATTTACCGATTCTGTAAAATACCGATTTGGTAATTTTACCGATTTGGTAAAACCCAGATGTAGGTAGCACTGTTGACAGTGCTACAGGCCTTCAGAATTCGGTATTTTACCAGCCAATCCAATTGGGTGGTAAAATACCGAATTCAGGTGTACATGCACATCTGTGCATGTACACCTGTGCCATGTGACACACAGACATGCCCTTAGGGCATGTCTGTGTGCCACATGGCACACAAGCCTGTACTTGGGGTGCTAGAGGGTGTCAAAGTGACACCCCCTGCACCCTTGCAGGATTCGGTATTTACCGATTCGGTAAATACCGAATCGGTATTTACCATTGATTCCTATGGGCTTCAAGGCCCATAGGAATCAATGGGCAATACCAATTCGGTATTTACCGAATCAGTAAATACCGAATCATACAGATTCTGTAATTCTCAAATTAGAATTACCTACATCTGCCCCTTCCGATTTACCGACTCTTAAATACCGAATCGGTATGATTCGGTATTTAAGAGTTGGTAAATCGGAATTACCTACATCTGGCCCAATATGTCTTAACTATGGTCCAGCATTGGATCAATTGTCCACACAAACCGAACACTGGCTGAAGCTCCCCTTATCCATGACCGGCCGCACAGCCATTAATAAAATGGTGGTCTTGCCCCACTTTTTGAATATATGTTTTTTAACATCCCTATTTTGTTGACTAACACGTTCTTCGCAGTGCTCTGTACTACCCTCATACGCCTTATCTGGGGGGGTAGCAGTCGAGAATTCGTTGTGCTGCAATGATCCTACCGTACGAGCGGTGGGGATTCGGGGTCCCTATTTTCCATCTGTACTATTTGGTGGCCCAGTGTAGCTTTGTTCGTCACTGGTACCACCCAGATGCCCGAACACCATACAGTAGGCCAGAAGCCAACCTTACTAACCCGACACCACTGGCTGCATTGCTGCCAGAGGGACTGCCATGTGACCTCCATGTCATCCAGATGGTGCTAACAAACAGCTGGGCCTGGAAGCCGCTGATCCGGATGATGGGAGGCCACTTATTATATTAATCAGTCCTCTCTCTGGCCGCAAACCATTGGTTGCCCATCACGCAAGAGGCTCTGGTCCGCCGAACCCTCACCAGATATTTCCTGACCACCATTGGGGACCACTTCCCCGATGGATATGTATTCTCGTGGATGGAAGATATTAGTTTCCAAGCCAGTCCTTTGCTAGATCATTTTGTACTGCAGCGGTTGCAGGGGACACTCAGAGCCCAGGTTCCCAGCACATAGAACCGGAGGACTACCCACCTATGACGCTACTTATCACAGACACAGGTGGGGATCACTTACTACCTAAACTTTACAAATCAAGCCTGGCCTTGCTCCCTACCCGAGAGGCCAGGGTTTGCTTGGCCTGGGAACAGGATATTGGGCACTCACTGACTCATTCCCAGTGGTATAAATGTGGTAGCCAGACACAACTGATCTCCCTTAATCATCGCCACAAATTTCTCCCCTCAAATTCCTCTGGCGGGCATATAGCACACCAGTGTAACTACATAAGATAGACCCCTCCCGCTCCCACGCTTGCCTCAAATGTCATTCTCCATCAGCAGGCTTTGCCCATATGGCGTGGACATGCAACAAGATAGCCCAGTACTGGCGGACCAGATTTGCTGAGCTGTCACTTCTGATTCAAATCACACTTACACCTTCACCATTAATGGCACTCCTGGGATTCATCCATGACATCCCTATCGCCTTGCGCCACTTCATTGCTATTTCTCTCCTACTCGCCAAAAGTGAACTTGCCATACAATGGGGCAGCAGGCACCTGCCCGCACAAAATGCATGGATTAATAGCTTAATCCACTGTAACACAAACAGCAACTTACATGCATACCTGCAGCCGCCAACATCTAGACCTCGAGAAATATGGCAGCCGCTGCAAGCTTATCTCCCCTCGCTCGAAGGCACTGCCAGCTCACAACCCAGTAATGCTGCTCACTACCTATGAAACACAGAGGGACTCCATACGCAGCGAACACACATTGGGTGCACACCCATCCGTAAGTCGCACAGTATGATTTCCTATTCTGTTCGCATTATTACACTTACTGGTGCTCATTGAAGTCTGCATGTAAAGGGGATGAAATGCATTGCTTATCCTGTACTTGTGACTACTATGTCTTAGCGGTACCTTTTTAAAAAATACAAAATACATTAAAAAAATAAATCAGCAATACAATCCTGGAAAATATAACTTTGTCCTGTTAGTTAGTTTCCACTATTAGATAAAATGGTACTTCAAACTCATAATAATTTTCCTTTACATCGTGAACCTATGAGTACTGCTCATGCAATTATTTAGCTGTTTTATGTATTAAAGACTAGAACTAACCAGCTGATTGAACTCTGAACATATGTTAATAATTCATTTATACATAGCAAAAATGACAAAAACAGTAGCCGACACTTTGGCAGCATCCAACAATTTTTGCAACAACCCAAAATTTTGCTTGAATTTAGGGACAGATTCACAAAAAACGAACGTAGTACGGTGCTGAAATCATTTTGCTGTGCCGCGTTGCAGTAATTTCGAAGCACAGGGATGCGACCTTTACAACAATATGTTGCATCTCTGTGCTTCCCCCTGTGCTGGCACACAAACTGCTGCCATGCGCCGGCACCCTTGCACCATGGTGAAAGAATGCCTGCTTCGTGGGGAGATCATTTGTGGTGATTACCTCTTCCAATGTGTGCTGTAGAATGCATCATGCATTGAAAGAGGAAAGAAACGAGGAGAAATGAAAACATTTCTTCTCAATGCACCTCGCTACGCCACCCCTAGGGTGGCGTAGCATTCTGACGCATTTCCAGATTCAGGATTCCTCGTAAATCTGGACATGCATCAGTGGACATGGGTGTTGTGTGGGAACACCCACAGCAATACCCATGTCACGCCCCTAACACACAAAGTGTTGCGTAAAAAGGGGTGATATTTTCAAGCACAGGTAAAGTCACACAGAGTGGCTTTACCTGTGCTTGTAAATATCACTCAGCAGGTTGCGTCATGCAACGTGACGTACCAGCGGCGCAGGAGGCTTGTAAATCTGCCCCAAAGATTTTAGGTTTGAGAGCTCCATGATACAGATTTAGTTGTGCTTTATGTTTAGCTAGATGGGGATTTGATGTCCGTAGGACCCTAGAAAGGGAGATAACCAAAGCCAAGAGTAGAAAATGACCCAATAGCAGCAATGGTTAGAAGAAAAGAAATAACAGAGTAATTTAGATACGCAGGCACTTGCATATGATTTCATTATATGTTGATGTATTACTTTATCTCAAAATGCAGGCAGAGTCCTAAACCCAATAGTAGAGCAATCAGAACATTTCGAACAGCTGTCAGAACTAAAAGACAATCATGTTTATTCCCCCCGGATGGTGCATACGCCACAAGAAGCGTCACATCTACCTGAATTGCCACGGAGATAGGCATTATGGGGCTTATTTACAAGCCCCTTGTGCCACTCTTGCATCACTTTTAACATGGGAAAAGGGATGCAAAAGTGTTGCAAGGGGCTTTTAAATCTGCCCCTATGTTTCTTCCCATATTTGGGAATGCAAGGGTTTTGCAAAGATGCAGACACCATAGTGGGAAACACAGATATAGCCCTACCATCCCCCAGAGAAGCTATTACGTTAAATTGCGTCTATTCACAATGGGCAGCTGGCACTTTCAGAGAGGATCATGCAACTCATATTTTTGTATTTCTTTGCAAATATACCTATGAAAATCCTAAAGCAGACCATGGAAACTACTATTTGTTTGCACAATAGTAATGGGTATTTAGATGGTTAAAATATCCGCATGGAGATAAGTCAAACTATAATGGAGGCCCAGACGTTGTATGTTACTGGTATTCATGACGCTGTTCGCATACAATAGGCCCTAGTTTCGGTCAGGATTACTAGACACTGCTAAATATTACTGGAAACAATGTCTTGTCTAAAAGGAAACTAACCACACCTCCCTCCCATCATGGAATTGCTCAAAACCGGTAAACTAGAATCAGTGGAAACTTTGCAATCTGGCAAAGTTCAGGTGTATCCGGAATGGGATACCTATTTGCAGAAGACCGATTACAGTAATTTGATGAGATGCAATACACTAATACCCTACCAGTCAATCTATTTTTAACTAATGGAGCAGCAACCTGACACATCAAATTAATATGGAGGAATGGTGGAAACCCATACAAAAAAAAACAGTTCTACCTACCAAATTAACTCATGCCAAAGCCTGAAAAGCGGTTACAACTCTACAGTATTACAGAACGAACTAAGACTGATCTTGCAACGTTCAGAGAAAATGTGCAACAGATTTAAACAGAGAACTTACAAAAACAGAATGGGCATGGCATTAGAGCTCCTTAGTGAGGGTCTCCAGATACTCAAGATTTAAATTGATACAATGTATATGCACCTTAGACCCTACTTTACACCACATAGATTACCCACAATATGTTCAAATACACCAGACACTCAATCAATCAATCAATCAATCAATCAAGGAATTGTAAGCTTGCTACTCACCCGTGAGGGTCTCAGGGCACTGAGGGGGGGGTCCGCAGATCGGTTTAGTCGAAGAGCCAGGTCTTGAGGGTCTTCTTGAAGGTGTTCAGGGAGGGGGCGCATCCGATGTCTACCGTTAGCTCGTTCCAGGTCTTGGCTGCAATGTGAGAAAAGGATCTTCTACCTGCTCTGGCTCTGTGGATGCGCGGGGTCTCAGCCAATGTGAGGTTGGAAGATTAGAGGTTTCTTTTGGGTACATGGAAGTTGACTCTGTCGTTGAGGTATTTGCGTCCGTTGTTGTGTAGGCATTTGTAGGCGTGAATGAGGATCTTGAAGGTGACTCTTCTCTCCACAGGGAGCCAGTGGAGTCTTCGTAGGTATTTGCTGATGTGTTCGTGACAGGCGATGCCGAGGACGAGTCTGGCGGCGGTGTTCTGTATTGTCTGGAGTTTGTGGAGTAGGGACTTGTTGATGCCAGCAAAGAGTGTGCTTCCATAGTCCAGTGTGCTGGTGATGAGTGCATGTGTGACTGTCTCCCTTGACTAAGGGGGGATCCATTTGAAAATAATGCGGAGGATTCAGAGGGTGTTGAAACAGCTGGTGATGACGGCGTCGACCTGTCGGTTCATGGTGAGTGATGAGTCAAGTACAATGCCGAGGTTTCTGGTGTGGTATGAGGGGGTAGGTGGGCTTCCAAGGGCGTTCGGCCACCAAGTGTTTTCACATGCTGAAGGGGTGGTTCAGAGGACAAGGACCCTTCTGCCTTCTCTGCATTGAACTTCAGGCAGCTGTTGGTCATCCAGACTGCAATGTCTTGCATTCCTTTCTGGAAGTTGAGTTTGGAGGTGGTGGGGTCTTTGGTGAGGGAGAGGATGAGCTGGGTGTCGTCCGCTTAGGATACAATGTTGAGGCCGTGTTGTCGGACGATGGCTTCGAGGGGGCCCATGTAGATGTTGAAGAGGGTCGGGATCAGTGATGACCCCTGTGGGACTCTGCAGGTGATTTTTGTCGGGTTGTAGAGGAAGGGTGGCAGTCTAATCATTTGGCTACTTCCGGTGAGGAATGATCGGATCCAGTCCAGGGATGTTTCTCGTCTGCCTGGTTTGTTTAGTCTGGCGACTATTGTGCGGTGGTAGACGGTGACAGAGGCTACTGATAGGTCGAGTAGGATGAGGGCTGCGGAGTGGCCTTGGTCCAGGAAGGTGCGATGTCTTATGTGGCGGTGAGTAGGGTGGTTTTGGTGCTTTGGTTGCTTCGGAATCCAATTGGGACGGGGCGAGGACGGCGTTCTCTTCGATGAATCATGTCAGTTGCCTGTTGACTGTCTTCTCTGCAACTTTGGCTGCAAAGGGGAAGAGCGAGGTGGGCAGATAGTTCTTGAAGTCGGTGGGATCAGCTGTGGGCTTCTTGAGCAGGGGTTTCACTTCAGCGCGCTTCCAGTCATGTGGGACGGTACCTGTTTTGAAGGTGGAGTTGGTGGTTTGTTGTAGTTCGGGTGCGATGGTGGCCGCGACTCTTTGGTGGATGTGAGTGGGCTAGGGGTCAGTGGGAGCCCCCAAGTGGATGCCTTTCATGGTTGAGGCGGTGTCTTGGGCCGTGATTGGTGTCCAGTTGGAGATGGTGGACTGGCTGGTGTCCAAAGGGGGGGGGGCCCGTCTGTGCTGTCTTGCCTGAGATGCTCAGCCAGTGAGGCAGACTTTACACAAATGTTCCGGTACTGTCCTGTGCTGAGCAACTATGGAGAGCAGTCACTTCTGCCAGTCACTTTTAACTTCTGAATTTATTTCTGATTCTAACCTCTGTAATCTTGAGGTCTACACTCTGAGATTCTACAAGAGAACGCCCAAAGTGAAACTAGAAAACAAGTTAATGAATCTTGCATCAGTGCTAGCAAAGCAGCAAATGACTACATCTTGGATATCGACACAAGCACCACAGGTGCAGGAATAGCAAAAGAACTGTCTAAACAGGGAAAGGCTAAAAATGATGTCCAAAATGTGTTACTGGGACGCTATTTGGGTCATGAAGGTGTAAAGACTTGGGACGAAATACTTGTAGGACTGAAACACAAAAACAATGACAGCCCTCACTAAGCAACAAAATAGCCACCTCCCTCCTAAGCCATGTAAAGACATCACCCGACACATGTAAAACATATTCTCAAATGTAAAGTAACAAAATCCATTCCAACAAATGTACCATTACAAATCCAATTGAGAGAAAATCCTTCTTTTTTCATAATCACCCTATATTTTTCTGTTTTTTTTTTACTCTGCACACCACAGCACTGCTCTCTAATCCCCAGTGTATGTGCTGTAGCCTCTAAAATGTAGAAAATTGGATAAACCCCAAATGTAATATTTAACTTTCCAGTAAGGCCATGGCACATGATGCAGGATATACACCAGTGGCATGGAAACATAAATGTCACCTGTGAACTGCAGCACATGTTGTAGCATCCACTAGACTGACTAGGAAAGCATGGATTCAGACAGGGCTGCATAGTCTGACTCCTGTAGATTTTAAACCTGCAGGTGAACCTGTCAAAGTATACCTTTCTGACAGAAAGAATACTACTTTTAAATATTAAATGAGTCACACCTAAGTAGGCTGTGTGTCCACAAGGTAGGGTGCCTAGTGTTTAAAAGTGGTACACACAAGAAGGCTTGACATGTACCAACTGTGCAAAGCCCCCCAAGTGCTTTTTTGCACTGTAAAGGGTTTGGGATAAGCTGCAGGAACCACTATTTGTAATATTCATTAAAAATCCATTTTACTAGTGGAGGTGGATGTTTGATAAATATTTATGAAATCTGACTTAAAAACAAAATCGATTTTGCCTGGTCCTCCAGTAGGCTAATTAGCTTTAGCCTGCCAGCAGCGGACCCCTGTCAGTGCCTCCCCTTAATCAGGTCAAAAAACCTGCTCCTAGAGCGGAAACAATGGCTTAAGCCTGTTGGCAGGAAGTCCTGGGTGTGCGGTAAGTGAATCATTTCAGCTCAGGAAGGGGGGCTGGGGAGAGTTTAGAAACTTCATTTAATTCAAAGGGACCAAGCTAAGGCCTGTCCCTCTATACTTCAGTGTAAAAGGCGATCTGAGGAGAAGCATTTGTTCCCTGCAAAATGGCATCCAGCAAGGCATCAACCCAGTGGAACAGGGAGCTGGCCCCAGAGCTAGTTTAGTGGGGTTGAAAGGGGACTGCTCATTTCCCTGACTGGGGTACCAGAAACGTCTAGGGCAGAAGGATGCTGCCATGTTCGATGTTACCCTTAATAGTCCACTGTGGTATAGTTTACAGTAAGCAAACAGGATGTGCTGCATAAGTGGAAAAGATTGCCCCCGGGAACCTTATTCTCTTCAGCCCTCACCCACTGAATAGTATATCCTGCCAAAATTCAACTCACCCACAGCTCATAAGAGCACATTTATTTTGGACCTACAAAATAAGATAACAGGGCTAGACCACCTGTCTATGACCTATGTTAAGAATGAATGTTTGGACCTATTCCCATTTGTACCTAGGACTGAGAAGTGGACACCTAGGATCATTCGGCTGACCTCATACGTGGCTACAGGGGCGCAATAAGCTGCAAGAGGCCTTTTTTACAGGAGTGACCAGCTGACCACTAGCAACTGGAACTGGACTGGACCCAGCTGGTGGTGATGCCCCAGTGGGCCTTAGAGTCTTAGAAATGGCCAAGAAGAGCTGCCACAAAAAGTCTGAAAAAGTTGGTACTTTAAATATTTTTGGACTTGCAAGACCTGCAGAGCAAAAAAAGACCTCATGGCAAAGCTGCTTGACTTCAAGAGAATTTTGTCAGATACAGCTTCCAGGCTTGCCCGGTTGAAAGAGTTTGAGCTCCAAAAAAGAATCCAAAAGTCCAAATGTAGTAATATTGTCCATGAGAAGATTCTCAAAGTATTTGCCCAAGAAGAGCAGTGGCTGTGAAGTTTTAATTTTTCCAATTTTGAGGTTTTATTGCCACAACCAGTGGCTTGAGTAGAACCTCATCCAACAACTATCCAACTTTTAGAGGACTTCACTGGCTACAGCCTGCAACCCTGCCTCGCTGGAGGATTTCAACTTCCATTTCAGAGGCTAAGTCAGAAGGTAAAATCTTTGAGCAGGACAACCTGCTTGGTGTATCAAACATCCATCCCATTGTAGACGGCTTAAAGTCATGCCTAGGTCCCAGTCAACCACGAATAGTGACTTATGATTGGTACTGTACCTATTTTAGATGTGTTTTGCCCTCAAATTTGAACAACTGATTCCTCTTTTGGGATTTTAGGCATTTTGGTATCACTTTTCATATTGAATTGTTCTTTGTTTTTAGAAATTGGTTTTGTGTGTTTTTATTGTTATGTTTTGTTACCCAAATTGCAAAGCGCGATGTATACCCAGAGGTGTCTTGGCACTGAATCTTTGAGCAACGATGAGCAGAGCTAGAGATCCTACTGATTGAAAAGACATGTTTTCAAGTATTTCCTAAACTGAAGCAAGGAAGGGGCCAACCTTATGCTGAATGACAGCGGGTTCCAGGATATGGCTGCTCTGACTGCAAAGCTACTGCCACCCCATTTAGATTTATTAAATCTAATATAATTTATATTGAACATGCTTGATGATCTTAGGTTTCTAGTTCGGTGTACCAGGAAAGGACTTTCTTCATGAAGGAGGGTCCAGAATCGTGGAGGGCTTTATAGGTCAGACAGAGGGCCTTGAACTTGATTCTATTTTTGAACCTCAGCCAGTGAACGCAGAACTCATACTTTGATGTTAGAATGGGAACCCGTTGTTTTCCTGAATGCACCCCATCCTAGCCAACCGATTCCCCCCAAATCAATATCCTCCAGTCTGCAACATTCTTTTTCGAGCCCTGCACACCCTTCCATTATTAAGAAGCCAATCTAAATCTAGTTTTATACTCCAAACCAAGTGATGTCCTAAGAGGGTTGTAACACTTGCAAAGAGGCCTAGTTCCAGGACCAGGTCCTCGCCTAACTCCTTACTACTACACAGAGCAACATGCAATGTTCTCGCTGCCAGGTCACACTCCCCTCTACCTTGAGCCAGACTCCCATCTTCCACCCCCATATTCTCCCCCACTACATCCTCACACTCACATATACCAGGTGTTCACCACAGGTGTTAAATGCAAGCATTAACCCTCCCCCACCCTCACCCGTACCCTCACTGAACGGCATTGGGAATTCCAAGCGCTAAAAACTGGTTCTGCACAGTCATTCCGCATTCGATGACGATTAGCTCGTACTGGATGTAGTTAGGTACAGAGATGACATTAATAACAGCCTCCCTGTATCTCCATTCCTAACTACTCCTTCCTCTAAAGTGGGGCCTTAACAGTAATCACAAGAGGGGTGAAGCCCGAGGTCTATGGAAGATGACCAACAGGCATCCATGCACCTTTGGTAGAATGTACTGTCTTTGCCCGGGCTGCATACAGCTGCTAAATGAAGACTCCCCGATTACTAATGGAATATGTTAATGAAATCTCAGGGTTTTGATGAATAGGCTGGGAAACATCCTTTACAACGCAACTTTTACAACGCACTACCATTACGACGCAACTTTTACAACCCAAGTCATTACAACGAATTGCGCTGGAGGGCGCTCTAGGATAGAGAATAGTTTAATTACTATCCAACACCTTCCCTACTATCCACGGGGACTGGAGTTGGAATAGTAAATTAAACTATTCACTATCCAGCGCCCCCCAACGCAAGTCGTTGTAACGACTTGCGTCGTAAAAATTGCGTCCTAATGGCATGCGTTCTAAAAGCATGCATTGTAATGACATACATCCAATAGGCTCCAATGCATGAATATTGATTTGCTATTCTATATGTATCCTCAGATACTGATGTTCTTGCTTGTATTTCCAGGCTCCACAGCGTCTGTGCAGTCCCAGCCCGCAGATACCTCTCACCTGTTGCAAGTTCCAAAGGAACCTCTTCACTGTGTTAAATTAAGCAGCAATATGGAATCTGACAGCATCCCCAAAATACCGCCACCCCTGCGTTCTCCTTCTGCTCAAAGGATGCTTCGAAGGCAGGTGAGTGGAAGCATTATGTCCGTTAAAATAACCGTTCCTTCGAAATAAACAGATATCATTTGACTTCCACTCGCATCTTGCATTAACATGCTTTGCCAAGCAAGTAAACGCTTCACACTTCAAACATACGTTTCCTCTAGAGGTACATTGCCTCTTTCTCTTATCTGCTCTCCTACTCAAGACTTGTTGTAAGTCCCCCGCTCAATCACCTACACTTTCTTATCTGCTTCCAGCACAAATGTAAAGCGATCGTTCGCAGGGGGCAGCAGGAAGCCGTGAGATGGCGTAGATGCTTATAGAAGCATTGGAAAGGGCAGACCTATATTTAAGAAACTCTTTTTGGTGGAGCAGCACTACCTTTTTCAAGTGACAGTTGTCACCTTGCAATAATTCTATCTCAAATCAATGCGCAGACTACAACACATTAAATAGTCCCTCCATAAGATGCACTTTGGCAATGGGGGAGTTAGAATAGCCTAATAAAATCAATAACAATACTGAATTAATGTATTATTAATAGTATAGCAGTGGTGGTGATTGTACACGCAGTGGCATTAAGAGCAGAGTAGGTTAAGCATTAGTATTGAGGTAATAATACTAGCGGCACTAACAATAGTAGTGTTATTTATAGTAGTGGTATAAATAATGATTGAACTAGTTGTATTAGTGGTTGAAATAGTTATATAAGTGGTAGAAGTAGTGTTTGTAATAGAGGAAGTTGTAGTAGTAATGACAATAATGTATTTCTAGTTGCAGTAGAAACAGTAGAAGCAGTAGTACAAGAAGTAGTAGCTGTAATATTAATGTAGTGGTAGTTGGTGTGATAGGTTGAAATAGTTGCAGCAGTTATAGTAATCTCTGTAATAGCAGTAGTATTATTAGATGTGATAGTGATAGTACTAGTAGTGCAGTGACAGTATGTCACTGTAGTTATTGTGATAGTAGTTGAAATAGTGTTACTAGTAGACTTTCACTCTGGATAAGTTTAGCATACATTTGATGATGATAACCACTAACAGGAAGAGGGAAATATGACAATTTGCCGGCATCCCCTAACCTCACTTAAGACAAGCATAAAATCAATCAGGATTTGTAAAGGATAGCTTATCACCCATGAGGGCATCCATGTGCTGGGGGTAGCTGCAGCTTGGAGCCGTTAGTCGAACAGCAGGTCTTTAGACCGTTTCTGAATTCCTGCAGGGTGGGGGAGGTCTGCAGGTGGAGGCCGTTTTGAGTCTTGGCGGCAAGGTAGGAGAAGGAGCGGCCCCTGTTCCTGCTTGGTCGGTAGTGGAGTGATGTAGAGTGGGGTGGAGTGCAGATGTCTGATGGGTTGGTGGAAGTTCAACCTTAGGTTAAGGTAGGCAGGTTCTTCGTTGTGCAGGGCCTTGAGGGCATGGGTCAGCACTTTAAGTTGACACATCTAGTGGATGGGGAGATAATGGAGTGTTCTGAGGTGAGGGGTGATGGGGGTTCGCCTTGGTATCTTGCTATTTGGAGGAAGACTTCCCACTACTGATATTCTCTACTTTCCATGACCATGGGAGTGCCTTCCCAGTGTTTTCCTGTGGTGGGAGTGTCTGCCTTTTTTGCAGTATTCTCCATGTACTTGTGTTCGGTGCCCTTTTGTATCATGCACACAACACTTTGCCCTTGTAACACACGATTGCTACCTCTCACATGTTTTTACCTTTGATACTTGCACAAGTACCACCTTGCCTACGTAACGCCTGTTCTTGTGCCTAGCACTTATTGCAGTATTTTACCTCAAATTATACTCTGTTTTCTCTTATAACTGCACACTTGTCACTTTTCCTCTTGTGCACTTTTGACTACCTCATGTATTTTTGGTTGTTCACAATTTTTACTACCTCAAGTATTTTGTTTGCTCACAATTGCCACTATTACCTTTACTACCTCATGTATTTTTGGTTGCTCACAATTTTTACTACCTCAAGTATTTTGTTTGCTCACAATTGTCACTATTACCTTTACTACCTCATGTATTTTTGGTTGCTCACAATTTTTACTACCTCATGTTTTTTGTTTGCTCACAATTGTCACTATTACCTTATGTAAGTAACGTATGTTTTAGTAATCTGCTCTTTTGTAATGTTTCTCATTATGTTTCATTTCTGTTCCTAATGTGAAGCGCTCTGACGCCTTCGGGTAAAGTCCGCGCTATATAAAAATGCATAAATAAATAAATAAAATAAATAAATTGGTAGGTCGAGGACCAGCCTGGCTGCTGTGTTCTGAAGTCTGTTTAGCAGCTGTTCAGTCCCCCACATAGAGGGTGTTGCCGTAGTCCAGGCGGTTGGTGACGAGGACTTGGGTGACGGTGCATCTGGTTCTGATGGGGAGCCACTCGAAGATTTTCCGGAGCATGAGGAAGTATGCTGAGGATACTGAGTTTATCTGTTTTTTCATGGTGAGCCTGCTGTCAAGTAAGATGACGAGGTTCTGAGGGTATGGGAGACTGGCCTTGTTCTGCTAGCAACCAGGGGTTGTCCCACGGGGATCTGTTGCACCCAAAGATAAGTACCTCAGTTTTGATTTTGAGGCAGTTGTTTTGCATCCAGCTGGTGATGCTAGAAGCTGGCTTTGTTGTTCATGAGGCCTGCGGATAGGGAAAGTACGAACTGAGTGTTGTCAGCGTATGATATGATGTTCATACCATTGGTTCTGACCTGAGTGGAAAGGGGGGCCATGTATGCATTGAAAAGGGTTAGACTTAGTGAGGACCCTTGGGGAACGCCGCAGATGATGTTCTTTGTGCCTGAGGTGTAGGGTGGAAGGCGGACTCTCTGAACGATGTTTAGAGCCAGTTTGGAGTTGACTCGGTCATTAGGCATTTTGCTGGTACGTCAGATCCTTTCTAGTCGTTTGCATATGTGTTTGGTGGATTTTAGTTCCGGGGTAAACCGGCTGGTGTGCTTGGTGTTCTGCTTGGTCTGGCTGGTTTGCGGGGGCGACTGTGTCAGCACATTCAGGGATCCTTGAGTTGAATTTGTTGACAGCGACCTCGTGATTGGAGGTGGCGCCAGGGTTGGATTTGCTGAGGGTTTTGGTCAAAAGATCTTTGCTTACCTTGTTTCAGCTCCTGTGGGAGGTGCTGGTTTGGTTGGTGGGGGTGTCAAGGGTGGTTGGGATGGAGAAGTGGGCAATTGAGTGGTCGGACCATGTGATTTCATAGGTGTGGCTGTACCTGATCCTGTTGCCCGCTATGAAGATGGGGTTCAGTGTGTGCCCGGTGATGTGCTTGGGGTCAGAGACTAATTGGGTGAGGTCTAGGGTTTTCATGCTATCGATTAGGTTCTGGGTTGGCATTGTTGGTGTCATTAATGTGGAAGATGAGGTCCCTGAGAAGATGAAGTTTCTTGATTTGATGGCCAGAGGGGCAATGAAGTTGGAGATGGCCTCGCAGAAGATTTGCCATGATCCTGGTGGACTGGATACCAGAGTGCCTCTAATGGTGGTTTTGCCATCAGTGTTGAGTTGGAAGTTAAGGTGTTCCATGATGGGGATGGTGTCGTCAGTGGCTGTTGTGCAGTGGAGGGATTATTTCTCGATGATGGCTATTCCACCTCCGCATTTGTTGATGCAGTTCCAGTGTATGATTTTGTATTCATTTAGAGTGGTGGTGACATGTCACGTGTTTAAGCGGGGCGGAGCCAGGTCTCGGTCAGTAAGACGATGTCGGGGCAAACGAGGTGACGGTGTCCCAGATCTTGGTGGTGTGTTTGAGGAGCGAATAGAAATTGATCAGGGGGCATTGGATTCTCATGGTTCAGGTGTGGTAGGCGGGGGCCCATGGGAGAGCAATCGGATACTGAAGGTGAAACAGCGATGTCAGCAGGAGAAGAGTCCTGCAGTTGAGCAATGGAATGTGCGGCTGCAGTTGTTGTTGCTGGGTCTGGGGTTCAGGGCTATAATCTCAGCACTGATGTAGCAGTGGGTGGGTGGAGATCCAGGGGTCCTGCCGTTAGGCACTTTCCAGGCGTGGACGGCGCAGACAGGCTTGTCTTGGGCACGCCTCTGGCACGCCAGAACTGCAGCTTGCATTAAGTAGGTTCCTGGGAGGCGGCGGGGCGCTGGATGGGGGCAGGGTGCTGGATGGGGTCACAAGACAGTGGGAAGCGGAAGGGAGAGCGAGAGGAGAGAGCGTGGGAGAAGAGCGGTTTCAGGGGGGAAAGGCAGCAAATAGTTAACAATTAGACTGTTAAAAGGTGGCAAAAGTAAAAAAAAAAAGAAGGAGGCAAAGGTTATATTGAGGCTGAAAACAAAAGAGGCAAACATAACAATAAGGCTGAAAAAGGAGGAGGCAAGAGTTGCAATTCGGGTGAAAAAAGAAAGAGGCAAAGGTTACAATTTAGGCTGAAAAGGAAGGAGGCAAAAGTTATAGTTAGGCAGAAAACTAATGGGGCAAACGTTAGAGTTAGGCTGAAAAATAAAGAGGCAAAGGTTACAATTTAGGCAGAAAATAAAGGAGGCAAAAGTGACAATAAGGCCGAAAAAAGAATGAGGCAAAGGTTACAATTTAGGCTCAAAATGAAGGAGGCAAAAGTTATAGTTAGGGTGAAAACGAAGGAGGCAGACGTTAGAGTTATGCTAAAAAAGTAGAAGGAAAAAGTTACACTTTAGGCTGAAAATGAAGGTGGTAAATTTACAGTCAAGGTATGAGGGGGTAAACAGGGAGTAAAATATTAGCGTCGAAATCAGTGGAGAAAATAATTGCGTTAAGGACTGGCAGCGAGGTCCAGGTTTGAGCGGGGAGTGGCCTGATGCAGCAGGTGAAGCTGGCACAGGGACCTGCTCAAAGGGGTCGCGCTGCGGCCTGCATTAAGTGGTTCATGGGAGGTGGAGAGGCGCAGGGCGGAGTCACAATAAGGGGGAAGCCAGAGGGAGAACGACCGGGGAGAGTGTAGGAAAAGAGGAGTTTCGGGGGGAAAGGCAGTATAGAGTTAACAATTATGCTGGAAAAAGACTGCAAAAGTTGAGAAGAGGGAGGATAAAGTTAGAGTTAGGCTGAAACGAAGGAGGCAAACATGATAATTAGGCTGAAAAAGAAGGAGGCAAAAGTTAGAGTTAGCCTGACAAAGAAGTAGGAAACATTTACAGTCAAGGTGTGTGGGGGGCAACAGGGGGTAACATTTTAACCCCGAAATCAGCAGAGAAAGGACTGGAAACAAGGTGCAGGTTTGAGTGGGGGCACAGCCTGCAGCAGTGGGGGGGAGCTGGCCCAGGGACAAAAACATTTCCAATATCTCTGTTTTCTTCAGGGCCTTGTTACCGATTTCAGAATGAAGGAACACAACAGTAATGAGTGACAGTATTATTCTTACTCAATTGAGAAAGTCTTACCATTCAATTGAAGGTACAAACTGCCTGTATTCAGTGACTGACTTGTCTATGTGTGTCATCTAATACTGTTCTTTGGTTTGCATCTTTAAATAGGTTGCAATACGAAATGATTCCCTGGATTTATTTGGAACAGAAAGTAAGGAGAATATTGCCTGTGAAATAAGCGAGATTGCACCCATGCAAAACTACTCAATATCTTCGCAACAAGAATGCATTTCTTCAGCTCAGCGATCATCAGTAGACTCAGCAAAGAGCGGGAGATCAAGTGTTCACACACAACGGCCTTTCCATGATCAATACAATATTTCTAGGCCTCCTGCATCTCCTTGTGCAAGTCTCAACCGTTTAAAAGAGATTGCGCCAGACCATGCCAATCAAGAAGTAGATGAAATAAACAACTGCAAGGAGCAGTTGGGGCTACATCCATGCAGGACATCAAGTGTCTACTCAGCAGGACCTCCTCTCACATCCAAAAGGAACTTGGGGAGTGATAACAACGTCACTTTGAAGGACCTCAAGAAGTTCTATAGCGTTGATGCACAAGGACTGCTAAGAAAACCAGCTTCTTGGTTGGATGACCCTAGGAGACATTCAATAGAAATTTGCTCCATGGAAAGCAGTCCTCAACATCAGTTCATCTCCAGTACTTCTGGCTTCATAAGTCAGGTTTTAAGTGAAATGAATAACTTGCAAGCATCTAGGCAGAAGAAAAAACATAGCCCTCCCTGCATATCGATAGAGCCGCCGAATGAGCCAAGCTTGTTATCTAGGACACATCATTGCCTTTCCCCCGCTGGTCCAGACATCTGCTTAAGGAGGCGAGCTCTATCATGTGAGTCTAAAGATTCAGTAGACATTGGAGACTCACTTCTTCCAGACAATACCCCTGTGCCAGCTTTACCCACCCCAAAGACAGATTTAATAACGCTTGCCAACTTTTCCTTTGATCAGACTGAGATGGAGCACTGATTTTTTTCATTGGTGCCAAACGTTTTCTTTCTTCTAAGACATAGCTATCCAGACTTCAGAAGGCACTGCATCAACTATCCAAAGAGTGGTTACAGAGCCAGCTACCGAAATACCTGGCAAAACTCTAAGCCTCCGTTCAGCTTGGATAACAGCAATACATTGTGCAGACATAATATGTATTTTATATTTAATTAAATGAACAGGTTCTAGAGATGCAGGATGTAGTACATTTTGTGAATAAAGGCGTGTTTATTATTCTTTAATACAACGTTTCTAAGGATGTTTCTGGAATATGTTGGGTTTGAGATATTAACAGAACGCGAGAAGGCTACATTTTCGAAGTCAAAACACAACATGAAACTGTTTGCATATTCACTGGCACGAATAGTACGCTGTGTTCACAAAGATTTGAAACAGTTGTAACATATAAAAGAAGGTACGGGTTAAAAAATTATTATGCAAAAAGTGGTTGGTGATTTGCAGCATTATTTTAAAAAGAGCGCTAAAGTTTGCAATAGCAAAGTATAATTTGTAAAAATGTGAATTTGACCTTTTAGCCTTTCTTTTCCAGTTGTTCTTAAATATTACAGTCTCCTTAGAAATGTTTATCCGTCGCCTGTCCTGACGCCACATGAAAGCATTGCCAAGATTGGCTTATCATACCACAAGGTCTGTGCTTTATGAGAATGTGATCATCAATATGTCGAACTCAACAAACATCTAAAATGAAGAAATGGGGATATAGAGGATACATTGGTACTTGATAAAGTTAATCTATATTTGTATAGATGAATGAACATTTGAGGTACTAGAGCAAACAAAATGGGCAAACAAAAGTAAAATTGGATTTTTGTTAAACGATGAAGATATCACTTCTAGATAAAATGAAAAATAGGCACTTTAATTTCTCAACATTTGTATAGCTTCCAAACTCTATTTAAACTACACAATCTCATGTTGCCTCACTTCAAAAACTTTTAACATGTAAATCCGGTTCTCCCAACGACCCCTGCCCGGCTCAGTTTTTTAAACTCTTGGCACCTCTCATCAACACCCTATTGAATAAGACCTGGAACGCCTCTCTGTGCTCTGGCACCTTCCCCGCTGTGTGGAAACAGGCTATTCTGGTACCGATTCTTATAATACCTGATGCCGACCATACTGTTTTTAAAAGTTACAGACCTTTTTCCCTCCTACAGGCTCTGGCAAAAATTCTTGAAAAAATAGTTCAGGAACAACTTTCCAACCACTTGGGATCTCGTAACCATTTCCATGACTCTCCGTCCGGCTTTAGATCAAGCTACAGTACTCAGACCGCCCTGCTACAAAGTCTCCGGAAATATACATGAGAGCATCAATTCAGGCAAAGCAGCCATGCTAGTGCTGCTTGACCTGTCTGTGGCGTTTGACACAGTTTCCTATCCTATTCTTCTGGATAGATTAAACAACATGGATATTCAGGGCACGCCCCTGTCCTGTATCCGGTCCTATCTGGGAAACCGGACTCAACAAGTTTTTCTCCATCCTTTCTTCTCAGACGAGAAACCCCTGCTATGCGGGGTCCCCCAAGGCTCTGCCTTGAATCCTCTCCTTTTTAACATCTACCTATCACCCCTTGCGGCGCTGGTCGAATTCTGTGGGGTGAGGGAGATTTCCTACGCTGACTAGACCCAATTGGTGTTTTCTTTTGAAGAACATTCCAAAGCGGCATTCTCTAACTTTAGACACTGCCTGAGTAACATCTCGGCGTGGATGTCACTTAACACCCTTAAGCTTAAGTCAGGCAAAACCGAGATACTCTTCTTCAATCAAAAAATCCCGCCACCTTACGCTGTGGTGGCCACCTGGGATTAAGCCACCTCCCAAGCCTGTTGACTCGGCGAGGAACATCAGCTTCCGGTTTGACAATGAACTGTACTGCAAAACTCAAAAAAGACAGGTGTCCTCCTCTTGTTTTGGGATGCTCCACATGTTGCGTATATTCCTCCACTTTCTTCCCCTGGAGTCCCGTAGCTTTAATTACATCCTATCTAAATCAAGCTAAAGGTCTTTACCTTGGGGCACCTGCCTATCTGATTAGGCGTCTACAGATTGTACAAAACGCTGCGGGCCAGAGTGATCTGTAAAATCCCTTTCCGTCACTCGATCACCCCCCCCCCCCACCTGAGGAAGCTCCACTGGTTACCGGTGATTAAAAGTGTTAAATTCAAGGCTCTCATTATGGCTTTCAGAGCTTTTCGGGGACATGGCCCTTCAATACCTGAGAGCTAGACTTAAGCATTAGCAACACAGCCAGACCCTCAGATCTAACCATCTTCGTCTCCCTGCTACACCCCATTTTTGCAGGACTAGAACGGGTGGCAGAGCCTTTGCGGTTATTACCTCCAAAATCTGGAACGCCCTGCCACTGTCTACCTGCTCTTCTGAGTCAGAACCCATCTTTCGACGTGCCTTGAAGACCTGGTTGTTTACCAAACTCTAGTTCCCCACTCTGCACCTATCATCTGCCATCTGCATTACCCATGTTGGGGGTAGCTGTGCGCTTTATAATCTCCTAACTAAATAATAAATAATAAATATCTTCACTATCCACGTATCTTACTTAAAAAAATAATTTGGCCCATTTGACTGTTTGCATATCCACATTTAATTTGACTCAGTTGTCCTTGTCAAACGTAGGAAAGACAATTCCAGGCACCATTGAGGAAATGAAACATTCTGTCTTACTGCTTTGACTTAGGGTGCTGTGGTTAGCCTTGTACTTCGTACAACCTTGGATTACATAGTACATAGTCCATGTTCTCACTGAAAGAGCCAAGCCAACACTAGTTGGTCACGTCTAGATTTATGCAGCACCTGATTTCTCTTATTATGAGGGCTTATTGTCAGTTAGTTATGTTAAGACACACCAAAGAGCCAAATACAAAAAAAGAATCCCCAGCCAAGCATTGGCAAAGCCATTTCTTTTTGCACAGATTATTTTGTCTTGCAACAGCGTTTTACATGGTGCTCAATGTATAACCAGCTTCTTTCTCCCTCTGTGGAAACACACAATAAGGGTGATTTGTTGAATGTTTGCAGGACCAGCAAATATGATCAAAATAAGATATACACACATAACACTTGAAATTGTAGTGTTAACTGCAAAATATTCACAAACACATATAAATCCCCATCGCGAACTCACATTCTTGCTGCACCGGGAAACATCAAAGCACTGCTGAAGATTTTCACTATTCACCGAAATCTTATAATTTTCTCCACAATTCGTTTACCCTGCCTTGTCGCTCCTATCTCCTTTTCATAAGAATACTTTTCTATCTATACAGCAGGTCCTTCACAAGAGGGAGTGCAGGCTGCCAAAGGGTTCATGATTCACCAGGCCCATACTACCACATTTAACAATTTTAAAGCAAGGATTTTTTTCCAGGTCCTCACAAATCTCTAAAATCCCTACTAGACAATGACCTACAGCTCTGCTGAGTAAGATAAACAGGATGGGGCAGTGGATAGGAGTAGGACATAGAGGTAACAAGAGTGGCATAGCAAGAGTGATGAAGTAGAAGATGGGAGGGAGAGATTAGTTAAAGGGGGGATATAGGTATTAATAGGAAGATGTAGGACCCCATCCCCTGAGCCTGTATAATTTTATAAGGGGAGAAGGGCATGAGGACCCCTCCCCAGGCCAGTTTCAGCCCAGGGACCCCATCACCAGGACCAGCAGTTATTTTTGTGGGGAGGAGACACACGGCTCCCCTACTCAGGCTGTGATAAGCTCATGGACCACACCACATTTTATAAGAGAAGAGGGGCATGTGGCCCCCTCCCCAGGCCATTTTCAGCCCCGGGGACACATCCCCCGGGACCTGCCATTATTTTTATGTGGAGGGACGTGGGGGAAGTCTCCACACCATGCCCGCTCTTAAATAGTGGCTGTGAGCAAAGCAGCGTGAGCAAAGCAGAAAAGGCAGGAGCGCTCACCGCGCGGAGAGAGCAGCCCTATCAAGATGGCCGCTGTGCCTATACAAGTAAGAGGGGGGTACTCACACGATGTGCACCATGCTTGACCAGTTTTAAAAATGAGCAAAAACCAATAATAAAGGCACTGGTCCCCCAACAATTCTCAATGTCAAAAATGAGCACATTTTGAATTAAAAAGGAGAGTAATTGTGTCACAAGACGCCCTACGTTTGTCAAATTCTCTGTGCCATGGCAACTATTAAATAGTGGTTGTGAGCAAAGTAGCGTGAGTAGAGCAGAAAAGGATCCCGCACTAACCACTCCTCCAAGGCAAAATTCTGCTACAGGCTGTGATATTTTCTCAACCGGCAATCCAGATCAATGTAGAAATGCAAATGGGGTGAGTGAAGGTCAGTGTCGGACTTGACCCTCTCTTCACAGTCACTCCCAATCTTGTTGCCTTTACACGTTCTGTTTTCTGAACCCATTTTTTTTGTTTTTGTTCTGGGACTTTGCACACTTTACCACTGCTGACCAGTGCTAAAGTACTTGGGCTCTCTCTTTTAAACACGGACGTGGGTCCCTTGCTCACTTTGCCACTGGATTCAAGCTAGCCTGGCTGGTGAGGGGTGTTAGCCTGAAACCAGTCCAAGTATGCTTGTTTCCGGTCTAGGGAAGGCCTGGCTTGGCAGTTTGGACTGGACTGTTCCCATGAGAAACAGGGTCATGACTGATTTGCATATGGCTGGGTCTGAACTGGGATGGCGAAGTGAGCTTAAAAACGATGATGGATTCAACCCAGACCTGTGACTGGGGGTGAGTGTCTGAAATGTTTCAGCGCTCCGTCCATCGTCTCCTTGTGTTTGCTTTGTTTGCCCTAAGTTGGCAGGGTATGCCCCAACGTGGGTCCTTTGCTCACTTTGCCACTGCATTGAAGCTAGCCTGGCTGATGGGGGCTGTTAGCCTGAAGCCGGTCCCCAGATGCCTATTTCCGGTCCAGGGAAGACCTGGCTTGGCAGTTCGGGCTGGACTGTTCCCATGAGGAACTGGGTGATGACTGATTTGCATATGGCTGGGTCTGAACTGGAGTGGTGAAGTGAGCTCAAGAACGATGTTGGATTCAACCCAGATCTGTGACAGGGGGTGAGTGTCTGAAAAGTTTTAGCATTCCGTCCATCATCTCCTTGTGTTTGCTTTGATCCACTTAAGTAGCTCTTTAAACCTGTAGGGACTCAGATCCCAGACCTACTCCTATCCCAGCTGACCATGCTAGGAACCTAGGCATCATTCTAGACAACAAGCTAATAATGACAACATAGGTCAATTCCTCCTCCTGCTTCTTCATCGTCTGTTGCTTCATCAGATATTCAAATGGCTGCCCCAAAGCTCAAGACGCCACATCACCCATGCCCTCATCTCCAGGCGACTGGAGTACAGCAACACTCTCTATACAGGGATCGCAGCTCATCTCTTCCGACGACTACACACCATACAGAATGCTGCAGCCAGACTAGTCCTGGGTCATTCAGACGAACCAACATCATCCCCTAGTTCCTTGAGGTAGGGGGTGGTGTGAATTTGAACCCTCAGGGAACTCCACTGGCTTCCTGTACAGAAAAGATACGAGTTCAAGCTCCTGACCTATGCATACAAAGACCTGCTCAACTGTGGAACCACCTGCTTGAACCACCGTCTGAACTTCCATCAGCCCACTAGACACTTCGGCTCCGCATCCCTTTCTCTAACCCTCATTCCCTGCATCAGACGTAGCAGATACAGAGGCCACTCCTTCTCCTACCTAGTAGCGAAGACATAGAATGAGCTACCCTTTCATCTGTGGAGCTCCCCATCTCTTTTAGAGTTCCAGAAGTCCCTAAAGGCCTGGCTATTCAGCTAATCAACTGGACTCTGTTAGCACCTGCATTCCATCATGGGTGACAAGAAGCGATATACAAATCTAGTGAATGATTGATTGGTCTCCGGCCTGCCATTGCAGCCTGTGTGGGGTTTTAAACTGACATTTTGACATGGCATAATAAACCTTCTATCAGGCCTAAACCTCCCTTTTTAATACATATGTCACCCTACCCTAAACAGCCTATAGGACAGGGTACATTGTATTTAAAAAGTTGAACATGTACTTTTAATTTTTATGTGTCAAGTAGAGAAAAACTCTCAAATTATTTTTTAACTATTGCAAAGCTCAGCTCTCCCATAGGATAACATTCAATTACCTTATTACATTTAATAAGTGATAAGCATGGGCGGAAAATCCGTTCCGCTCGCGGATTTTCGGTAAATTCGCAATCCGCGAACGCTCGCAAATTTACCGAAAATCCGCAAATTCGCACGCAGCGGATTTTTTTTTCTTGGTGATACAATTTTGCGGCGTGCGGTGTAAGTTCGCAACTGCGAACATGTAGGTGCGGCGGGCAGCAACAATCTCGCACTCGCGAAATTACAAAAATTGCAATTCTGCACAAGAAATCTACTAGCAAGCAGCATAGACCTTCTGAAAATTATGATTTTTATCAGAATAACTCCTCAGGTTGACATTTGCCTGCACTTTTTTTGATTTGAGGCCTTTTGATTTTCTTTGGATAACTTTTGGATTAGAAATCAACTTTCTCATATAAGCTTGTTTGGGGCATTACAGTTGCTGTAATGCTGTTCTGCAGAAAAACGAGATTTGCAATAGTGAAAGCATTCAGCAGGTTCAAAAGTTCAAACTCATCATTAGTAACCATTCCCTGTAGTGCTTCCTGACAAGGGCCCCTCCAGAGTTCAGTTGCTAGTTGCAACAATTGTATGACCCTGCTCTGACCCTCACAGCAGGCTCATAGAATAGCTACAAGTAGGCCACAAAGGTCCTGGAAAAAAAATTGCACTGCAACAGAAAGCAAATTACAGATAAGGAAGCAGGTGCCAGACTGGAATTTTAAAACAGTGATACATTAATAAATCAACCCCAAATTAATTCATGTCAGTTGAAGCAGGCAGGTGTGCTTGCTTTTTCCCCCCATAATCTACAGTGATGATGAACCAGAGGGTGGCATTGATATACCAGAGGGTGGCATGGGTGAAACAGAGGGTGGCAGGGGTGAAACAGAGGGTGCTGGGAACCTGTGATGATGAACCAGACGTAGAAACAACATAATCGTGACCTTTGCGAGCCGACATGTAAGTTCGCAATTGCGAACTGGTACAAAACCCTCGCGAACTGGCAGAAATCCTTGCGAACTGGCAGAAATCCTTGCAAACACACCAAAAAAAAAATTCGCGAGAATTCGCGGATTTTGCAGATTGCGAGTTCGCAAACTCGCAAAATTCGCGAACGCCAGATTCGCAAAATTCGCCCATGCTTAAGTGATACCATTTGATTGGGAGCAGGTCGTAAAGTCAAATCTAAAGTCTAAGGAATTGTAATTTTAAATCCTTTTTATTGGTAAAGACGGGTTTTAAGTCACAATTCTGAAAAAAACACTTTTAAAAAGTTGGTATTTTCTTGTCCCAAACATTTGATGCCAGACGCCTGTTCCTGATTCACAGGACAAACTGTAATTGGCAGTTGGCCTTCGTGTATTCTTCACAGACTGTTAGAGGGTGTTTTTTAGGGTGCACTACACTACCTTAATTTGAGCAGGGGTGCTCTATCTAAAATAAGGAAATACACATGTGAGATGCAGAAACAGAGTCAGAGTGGCACCATTTATTAACCCCTTCGCTGCTAGGCCTTTTTTCCCCTGTGCTAGGCCTTTTTTGGGCTATTTGGGGCAGTTCGCTCTTAGGTCCCTGTAGTTGTTTGACCACATAAGGCATCCACGCCAAATTGGCGTCCTTTTTTTCCATCATCATGGGGATTCTAAAGTTACCCAGGGTTTGTGGATTCCCTTGGAGGGGACCCATAAATTAGCCAAAATACAGATTTCTATTTTTTTTTTAAATGAGAAAAAAGGGCTGCAAATGGTATCAAAAAAGGGGTTGTGGTGCTGATATTGCCATCTTCCCAGCTTTCAGGGACAAGCAGATTTTTGTCAGAAAACCAAACATTTTTACAAACTTTTTGCATTTCCCTCGAACATAGCCTATTTTTGCTATTTTTTGTGTTTTCAACCTCCTTCCAGTTAATGGTAGAAATGGGTATGAAAGCAATAATGGATCCTGGAAAGCTATACAGTTTATAAAAGTAGACAACATTCTGAATTCAGCAATTGGTCATTTGTGAAGACCCATCAATGTTTCTCCATAGAAACTAACAGTTAATTACAGGAAAAATTGAAAATTAGTTGAAAAAACAGCCATTTGTGTCAACAATTTTAACCTGTAACTTCTTCTAATTATGACAGCTGTTTGAAAGCAATATACCGTTACATTTGCTGGACCTTTCTGGTTGTGGGGATATACAGGACTTGTATGTTCACCAAGAACCCGATGAACCCAGAGCCAATAACTGAGCAGCGCCTTGTAATTGTTTTTTATTATGTACCACCGCGTATATAGCAATTATTTGGGGAAAATGAATACATGGAAAAATTGGTATGAAAGACACCTATGTATTTCTGAAATGGGAACAAAATAGAGAGTTTAGAAACAGTAGATATTTGTACATTTCCGAAATTGGCAGTACCCATACTAGCATGAGAATTATAGGTCATTTTGCAAAATTACTTCTTTTTTACACATTGTGTTTCATTTGGAAGGCAGAAATGCATCAAAAGTCAATAGGTAATAACAGTTGTTCTACAATGTTGTATTACCCTAAGTCTCTCGATATAAATGGTACCTCACTTGTGTGGGTAGGCCTTGTGCCCACGACAGGAAACGTCTCAAAACACAACGGGGACACACCTCATTTTCACAATGAAAAGTGACCCTTTTTTTGCAAAGTGCCTTGCTGTAGTTTTTGAACCCTAGATCTCCCTGCACCTAGGGAAACTGAGCAAACCTATACATTTTCAAAACTAGAAACTCAGGGAATCCAGGATGTGGTGACTTGACTGGCGCTCACCAAGTTCTGTTACCCCAAATCCCTTGCAAACCTAAAAAATTGTCCGAAAAACACATTTTCCTCACATTTTAGTGGTGGAAAGTTCTGGAATCTGCGTAGATCCACAAAATCTACTCATTCCGCGTTCCCCAAAGTATTCTGAGCAAAATGGTACCTCACTTGTGTGGGTAGGCCTAGTCCCCCTGACAGGAAACGGTCCAAAACGCAAGGTGGACACACCACATTTTCACAGTGGAATATGACCCTTTTTTTTTTGCAAAGTGCCTAGCTGTAGTATTTTAACCTGAGCTCTGCCGGCAACTAAGGAAACATAGGAAACCTGTACATTTTTAAAATCTAGACACCCAGGGGAATCCAGGATGGGGTGAGTTGACTGGCTCACACCAGGTTCTGTTACCCAGAATCCCTTGCAAACCTAAAGAATTGTAAAGAAAAAAATATTTTCCTCACATTTCGGTGGTGGAAAGTTCTGGAATCTGCATGGATCCACAAAATTCCACCCACATCGCATTTCCCAAAGACTTCGGAGAAAAATGGTACCTCACTTTTTTGGGTAGGCAAGTGCCCGTTGCAGGAAACTGCCCAAAACGCAAGGTGGACACACCACATTCTCACAGTGAAAAGTTACCCTTTTTTTGCAAAGTGCCTAGCTGTAGTTTTTTAACCCTAGCTCTGCCTGCGCCTAGGGAAACCAAGCAAACCTATGCATTTTTGAAAACTAGACTCCAAGAGGAATCCAGGATGGGGTGACTTGACTGGCTCTCACCAGGTTCTGGGGGGCAGAAAGACTGTTATTGTGCAGGCGGGTAATTTACATAATAAAATAAATCTGTGGTTTCTAGTGGGCCTCCAAGGGGGGGCCAGAAAGACTGGAATTTTGTGGGGGGAGGGGTGGGGGCATTGGCATGCCCATATTGGGCAGCCCCCACCCTATTAACATATGGTAACTAAAAAATCCCTGGTGTTAAGTGTGCTTACTGCCCTCCCAGTGGGCAGATTGGGGGCTCCTACCCCCATCTGCACCCTGGGGGGCAGAAAGGCTGTAATGGTGGCAGGGAGGGGGCATTGGCAGGCCCGTCGTTTTAGGCAGCCCCCACCCTAATTATCTATGCCAAAAAAAATCCCTGGTATCAAGTGGGCTTTCTACCTCACCCCTGGGGGGGACAGAAAGACTGAATATGCTCAATTTTTTTGGGGGAGCAAAGGCCCTTGCCCAAGATTCTCCCCTTTCAAAAGATACCTCTCCTGACTTTCTACGTGCTCAGGAGGCTGAGGTAGCCCCCTGAGCACGTACTAAGTACTAAGTGAAACTGAAATGAGCCTCTTGGCTCATTTCAGTTTTATTTTCATTGCAATTATGTCAGCGCGCTATGCACGCGATTGGCATTGCAAAAAAAATGTAAATTGGCTTCGGGAGGTTGGGGAAGCTCTTCCCCAACCTCCCGAGGCCAATAAAAAAACGGGAAATCTCTCTGCTGTTTGCCGCAGAGGTGTTTAGTGCGCCTATGCATGTGACGGAATGGTTCCGTCATGAGCACAAGAGCTCCTGATGGAACCATTCCGTCATGAGCACTGAAAGGGTTAAAGAACAAATTGAACAATGAATGTCATGGACACATTGTTAATCAAAAATAGCATTGTGCAATCTAGAAGATAACAAGTTTTAGAGACACATTCTTAGATGAAAAAGTAAATCCTGTAGTTTTGTAAGTTTAAGTATCACGTTAATACAAGGAAAGGGAGAGGAAGAGAGAGAAAGCTTCAGAATGAAATGAACATCACACCCTTGACAGGAAAAGCTTAAAATAAAACAGTTAATCAGGACCTCCAATGGTGTGGAAGACACTGCAGAAGGTGGTCAACAAATGGACTGAAGAGCAGATCTTTTATACTCTTTTAGCCAATTGTGTCCAATTGTGTCTCTAGACAGACTGGGAATAGGGTAGGGAGGCAGGAAATTCCAGACACCACTGTAGGGGGAAACTCCAGAAACTTCTCTCACTACAAAGTGAGCACCAGGTAAAAAAATGGTACTCTCAGGCGCACTCTTCAGTACACTTCTAGACCTGCTTACTGGATATTACAGAAAAGGACACCCTTCTGCCTTTCTATCCTGTTGCTTAAGGCCTGCCCTGCATGAATTTGAATTTGAAGGGATTTGTATAGCGCTCGTACACCTAGCGGTTTCTTGGCGCTCACTGGCAACTGCTACTCAGTGTGTCGGAAAGGGGAAAAAGTTGAGCATTCAGGATGGGAAGGCTTGGGTGAAGAGGAGAGTCTTGAGGTCTCTACGGAAGAGGGGGTACTGGGTGCAGGTTCTGAGGGGCAATGGGAGGGAGTTCCAGAAGGCTGGACCCGTGGTAGCAAATTTTGAACCACCCCACTTCTTCCGTTTGAAGCGGGGAACCAGGAGGAGGTGGTGAGAAGAGGATCGGAGGTCTCGTGAGGGAGTGTAGGATTGAATGGCCGAGTTAATGAAGGAAGGGGCAGAGCCTGTCCAGGCTTTAAAAATGGTGCAGCCGAGCTTGAATAAGACGCGTTGCCGGACAGGGAGCCAGTGTAGGGAAGAGAGAAGTGGGGTAACATGGTGTGATTTAGAAAGGTTAAAAACCAGCCGAGCGGCCTGGTTTTGAACAAGCTGGAGGCGTCTCATGAGGTAGTTGGGCATGCCATGGTAGAGGATATTGCCATAATCAAGGCGGGATGTTACCATGGCTAGAAGAATTAGTTTGAGCGCGTCTGGGGCGAAAAATCGAGAGACTCTGCGGATAGTCCTGAGTGAAAGGAAGGCTGAGGAAACCACAGCAGAAACTTGAGAATGTAGGGAGAGTTGGTTATTGATTTTGAATCCAAGGGTTTTGATAGAGGATACAGGAGTGGGAGGGGAGCCTAGTGAGGGGGGCCAGAAGGAGGAGGTCCAAGGACTGGAGCAACCGCCCGTCAACACCAACTCCGTTTTATCGGGGTTGAGCTTCAGGTGGTTGAAGTTCATCCAGTCCTGGATGAAGGTCATAATGGACTGGACTTTGGACATGGACTCCGGGGTAGAGGAAAGGGAAAAAATAAGCTGGAGATCGTCTGCGTAATTGTACACAGAGACCTCTAGTTGCTGTAAAGCAAAAATGAGAGGGGCAATGTAGAGGTTAAATAAAAGGGGGGACAAAGAGGAGCCCTGGGGGACACCACACTGCATGGGTTGAAATTCCGCAGAGAACTCTCCCAGACGAACCGCTTGAGTCCGGCCGCTCAAAAAGGAGGATAACCATAGTAAGGCTGTTCCTCTGATTCCCGCCGCCTCGACACGTGAAAGTAAGATGGTATGATCCACAGTGTCGAATGCGGCGGAGAGATCTAAAAGGACCAGGGCCTGATGTTGATTGGTATCCATTCCTTGTCGGAGGTTGTCCAGAACTGATGTTATAACGGACTCAGTTGAGTGGGCCGGGCGAAAGCCGGCCTGTCTTGGAGCCAACACACCATGACTTTCCACGAACTCGCTCAGGGTTTTTACCACGTGCCGTTCCAATACCTTGGCCAGGTAAGGCAAGAGGGAGATTGGGCGGAAGTTGACTGGATCGGAGGGATCCGCTCCGGGTTTTTTTAGAATCGGAACGATCACTGCCGATTTGAGTGCAGGGGTGACGATGCCCTGAGCCAGCGAGCTGTTTAGGAGCACTAAAGGTGGTGAAGGGCCGTAAGTGTAAATCTGCTTTAGAATGTAGGCGGGGCAGGGGTCCAGCGGGGAGCCGGACTTAACCAAAGGGAGAATGGAGAGGAATGAGTCGGTCGAGAGGGGAGGAAATGTGTCCAGATGTGCAGTGACTAGAGGACGGGAGGGGTCAGTGAAGGTCTGGGATGGAGGAGGAATATTACTTTTGATTTTATTGATTTTGTCCAGGAAGAAGTGATTGAGCGAGTCGCATAGTGTTTGAGAAGGAGATGGTTTGAGTGATGTTCTGTCGGAAAAAGCAAGATCCTGGATGATAGAAAAAATTTCTCTTGGCCGATTCTCCGCGAGTTGGATTTTAGAGGAGAAATAGTCTTTCTTTGTCTCTAGTATGGCTTTCTTGTACTGACTGAGAAGTTCAGTATAGCGGATTTTAGCAGTAGGGCAGTAGTTCCATCTCCATTGTCGTTCAGCTTGGCGGAGAGTAAGTTTTTTGATCTTTAGGTCGTCTGAAAACCAGCGGTTTGCATCTTTGGGGCGTTTGGTTGCGATGCGTTTTAGAGGAGCGATGGCATCACACCCGACCCGCAGCCAGTTGGTGATAGCTTCTGCCTGCCCAGAGGAAGGCAGCGCGGTCAGATCAGGGCAGGAGGAGGAGAGGAGAGTCGAGAGGGCTTCGATGTCCACACGATTCCATGAGCGCACCCAGACATTTCTAGCAGAGGTGGGCTTAAGAGGTGGAACAGGGGATAGGGAAAAGGTGATTAGTGAATGATCTGACCATGAACATGGGGAAATCGAAAGGGAATTGACCGGGCAATCACGTTGCCAAATTTGGTCCAGGATGTGTCCCAACCTGTGTGTGGGAGTATTAACAACTGATGTGAAGTTGAGTGATAGAAGAGAGTCTGAAAACTCCTTGGACGTGGCACATTCCGCGGGGTCGGAGGGCCAGAAGTTAAAATCTCCCAGGACTATGATGGAGGCGTGGTTAACAACTAAAGTCGCCATTAGGTCTTGAAAACAGGGGAGAAAAGTTTGGGGGGAGGACGGGGGTCTGTACACAAGGACACAGGTTAGCGGGGGGGAAAAGGAAAGAGAGCGAACCACTAGGCAGTCTGAGATTCCCACGGAGGGGGAGACCAGAGGCTGGAAAGTGAGTTCCTTGCGGGCGATCAAGGCGACTCCTCCGCCGGGCCTGCCAGAGGAGCGGTCTGCCCGAATGGCATAATAGGCCGGGGGGAGTATCGCTAGCAGGGAAGGTAGGGAGCTGTGAGAGAACCAGGTCTCGGTAAGAAACAATAGGTCAGGTTTATGGGAGTCAAGTAGAGTGAAAAGATCGAGCTGGTGTTTTACTGCCGATCTTGTGTTTAGATATATGGCAGAAATTGCTGTGGGGGGAAGGGCATCTGGATGCCGATTAGAGGGGCTGGTATTTAGGGACGTAGACAAGGTGTTGGTATGGACTAAGTTCTGTGAGGTTAATAGTCCAAGATTGGAGATGCGAGCTAAGGTAGCAGCCGGTAGGGTCCACTTTCCTTGAAGGGTGGTGAGTTGCGAGTGGGAGTATTGAATGAGAGAAGCAGGGTGTATGGCCTCTGGTCTCGGTCGGTCGCGGACGGGCGCAGACGGGCTTTCCTTAGGCGCGCCTTCGGCGCGCAAACGGCGCGCCCGCTGCGCTCGTCCGCTGCGCTTCCTGGGGAGGCACATACTTATGGAGTGGTGAGTAAATGGGCGGTGGGCGTGGCCTCCAAGGGGGCATGGCCTGTCGATCGCTCGAGGCGCTGGCGTTTTACGCGCCGGTTTCAATGCAGCGAGGGGTCCGCTTGTCAGACTCAAAGGCTTGGGGTGAGTGCAGTCAGATTTAAAAAGACACAATAAATCACAGCGATACAATTTTTAAAAGAAGCTCTCTCCCGGCTTTCCGCCTCAGGAGCAGCGAGTTTGCAAGTAGAGACGCTAGTGGTCAGCGTCCTACTTATACAGTGGGCGGTGGGCGTGGCCTCCAAGGGGGCGTGGCCTGTCGATCACTCGAGGCGCTGGCGTTTTACACGCCGGTTTCAATGCAGCGAGGGGTCCGCTTGTCAGACTCAAAGGCTTGGGGTGAGTGCAGTCAGATTTAAAAAGACACAATAAATCACAGCGATACAATTTTTAAAAGAAGCTCTCTCCCGGCTTTCCGCCTCAGGAGCAGCGAGTTTGCAAGCTTCCTGCTTGTTGAGCGAGCTTCCTGCTTGTTGAGAAGGAAGACTGAACCAGCTCACATCGTCCCAGGTTTGAGGGACTCGAAGGGTCAGCAGACTTTACCTCCAGTTCTGAGCTACATAGACACAACAAGCTCCCGAGACCTTTCAGCAACTGCCCATCTGACCTGCTGTATTGGAACTGACTCAACATGCCTGAGCCCTGCTGGCCTCTGCTGGTATGAATTCCTAATCCCCAAGTGGTGCTTCCCCAGGTTCTGGGTCCTTGGCTGGCATCAGAGAGAGCTCGTCGTGGCCTAACTGAAGATGTCACCAAATCAGGCGTGAAGTCATGCTTAGCTGCAAGTTTCATCAGAGCTTATGTGAAGCCTCACAAGCCCTACTAAGGGATGGCCCTGTTTTTCTCACCCCAGAGCTGGTACACTTTAGGCTGCCATGCACCAACGCACACACACCTGCACCATTCTGCAAGGGTGTATTTGTTCTGTCAAGCATTGGTCTTTTACTACAAGGGGAACCTTCCACTACCAAAACGAATTCTTTAATAGTTTTCCCACTTTGTATGTGTGCTGGACAATGCAGCAGACATGCAAAGTGTGAGAAAACTCCATTACAACTGCCTCGAGGAGTCATCACTTTTAGGTGCAAATCCCTTTCTACATTTGTAAGTGGATAGGGATGTGCGTCAAAACCATAGATGGATGCATGGGAATGCTCATGTACTCCCCCAAGGAATGACTTTGGTCAAATTTCCAACCCAAAACGTGATTTGTGTTGGAATGTAAATACCACCACAACACTTTGTGCAGGGTTTGCATTATTAAAGTAACTGAAAACTGGCACAAAGTGTTAATAAATATGGGCCTAGGTGGTAAAATGAAGATGCATGAGCAGCAGGACAGCCAAGAAACATAGAACTGCTTTTGCTAAACTCTGTTTTAAAGTTTCAAGGAGACAACATGAATGCATTTTAAAACACTGAGGAATTATGGGGGGCACAGAAATCCAATGGTTGTGTTGATTTTGCCATACTGACTAACCTCTATAATGCAAACATGAAACGCAATTGTAACAAAGTTAATAATGTAGTGTTGCAAATGTCAGTTCCAATCAGTTTAATAAAACGTGGGCTTTTAAGCATATTTCTTAGATGAAAATGTGAAAAACGCTCTCTTCACCCTTGCATTCCGCATCAAAGCTCTGAGCAAATTTCCAAAACATTTGCACACAATTACAGTTGACTTGCCAAATTGTTAGTTATTGTAATTTTTAAAGCAAAAACGGTTCTCTTTTTACCAGCAGAGCACATGTAGGCGAAGTCTTATTGGGAGACCTCAGCTACTCGTGAGGAGAAATACAAGATGTCTAGGGCAAAAATAAATGCAGGAACACAGTAAAAAGATGGATTTTTCTCATAACAATTAACACTTTATTGTCTTATAGAATGAGTTACTGATGAGCTACAGCAATGTAATATGTTGACGCAGCTTCAACCTTGTGTCTATTCGATTAGTACTGGCTTATTGAAAATTTCACTTGCATTCTTTGGTTTCACAGATAAATTTGTTAAATATCCAAACAGAAAATTTGATGAAGCAATGTAATCCAGAAAGGATAATCTTCAGTGTGCATACCCCTTTCTGGTCTATTTATTACAGGGTACACTCCAAAGAGAAGTCAGCAGGACCTCTGGAAGTTATCTGTGCTGGTGGACTAATACTCACTGTGTCTTTGGCCCAGTTACAAGGCATGTGGAGCCTGACTCAGTCGGTACATGCATTGTGTAAGGTATCATGATTGGCCAGATTCTTAAATATACTTATTGGATACTTATTATTTTGCACAATTATTTCTGCTGCCAGGAAATGCCAGATACTTGTTGATCACCTGATCTGACAGATCTCTAACATCAGCCTATGAGACAGCACAATCTGCAATACTCATGTGATATTTAATAGACTGCACAAACGTAGTTGGTTAACCACGGTCACCACCCGGTCTTTCTATTTGCATCTGAATAAGTATGATTTGAGTCACTCTTAGATTTCACCAGCTTTAAATATCACAGTTGTCAAAATGGTGTAAGTGGAAGTTGGGGGTCGAATAGCAACCTTGCCTCAGTCTGTCTTGTAAGGTATGGTTTCTTACCTATAATTCTGGTTCTCTTTTGGGAGAATCTCCATTGAAGTTATAAGCATTTGAATAGTTCCACCTATGTGCAGGAATCCTGGGGCACTTCATAGAATATTTTCTTAAGTGTCGACGTTCGCCATTCTTAAGGAAGGCCTGCAGAAAGACTTAAGTTTGGTGTAACACTACACTCAACACTGAGTGTGGTGTACCACTACAGTCAACACTGTGGGGAGCGCAAATTGTGGACTGCATGCCCCATGATGCAAAGGAGCAAACCTTTCTTGAGAAGGAATTTCAGGTAGTTCCTCATAACTATCTTCTTAGAGTGGAAGACTGTGAAAGCTTCATTAGAGCATAAGGCCTGGATTTTGCTAACCCTACGAGCCGATGTGATTGGTACAAGGAAAGCTGTTTTGTAGGAGAGATGCTGCGGGGATGTCTAATGAATGGGCTTGAAAGGTTTTTGCATGAGACGAGAAAGGACTATGTTATGCTCCCAGGGAAGAGATGGATGCATGATGGGACGGAAGACCTTTAACCCTTCTAAAAATTCTTTGATAACTGGGATTTTTAAATGTAGGGCCTATGTTCTTGGAAGAACACCAAATGCAAAATCTCTTCCACTTGAAGGTTTATGCTGCATAGCTCCAAGATCACTTAGCCTCTTTTAGAATGTCCATGCAGACTTGTGGGAGGTTCAAGTGTCCATACTGCACTAGCTCAGGAGCCATGCTGCTAAATTCAAAGAGGAGAGATTGGGGTGAACCATTTGGGCTCCGAACTTTGCTAGCCGGACTGGTCGGTATGGCAGCTTGAGATGTGGACGTTGTGAACCACCATTGATATGGCCACTCAGGAGCTATCAGGATGAGTCTTGCCATCGAGTAGGACAGCTTGAGGAGGACTGCAGAGATAAGAGGGATTCGCGGAAAGGCATAAAGAAGTTTGCCTGACCAGTCTATCCATAGAGCATTTCCCAGAGACCTGTTATAGAAATACCTCAAGGCGAAGTCTTGGCATTTTTTGTTTTCAGCGGTGGCAAACAAATGTATGTGCAGAGAGACCCACAGCTTGACGATGTCTTGCATGACGTCGTCGTAAAGGACCCATTCGTGATTTTCCTGCAGAACCCTGCTGAGGGCGTCTGCCTGCACATTTTGCACACCTGGAAGGTGAGTTGCCATCATCCACAGGTTTCTGGCTAGCAGCCATCTCCAGATAGATTGAGCTTCGTGGGATAACGCTCTGCACCTCATACCCCCTTGCTTGTTGAGGTTATACATGGTAGTTGTATTGTACAAATACTCAACAAAGGGGCTTCTGTTCCTAACAAAAGAAGGCAGGTTTTCTCAACTGGTAGAGAATGCCTGGATGAAGATCATGGGGACAGTCAACAAGACTGTTTAATGTTCCCCTCACACATCCCCTAGAGGATGTCATGCTTCAACATAGGGCAGTGCTCCTCATCGGCCCGTGCTGCAATGCCCTAAGGGTCCCCCGAAGGGTCACTTTAGAGGAGATCTTTTATAGAGGCTGCCGTATGATGAGTGCAAGTGAGGTGATCAGACATGTGGAGTAGTGATGTGTGATTGGGAGTTAAAACTGATAAGGGAGTTACTACACTATCCTTTAATGAGGGGACTACCATTTCAAAGATAAAAACCTATGAGAGGCGAGTGCTGCCATGAAGGTTTGAAAAGAACCCTGGTAGTCAGTATATCGCGACTAGGTAGGGGAAGTATCCTATAGTCGTGGGAGGGGGAACTATCTCAGGTCCCTCCCTCGATGGTGTGTTACATGTTCCGAGCCTGGTCTGGTCTGATCCGTGGCACATCATCAGGACAAAGAACGTATAGTGAAAAAACGACCCCACACTGAGTTGGTGCCCCTAGGTGCTACCTATTGTGTGTGTGGTTCAAGGTCCAACCTAAGTACAAGAAACCTAAGGTCACATCAGGTGGTGTGGAGGTGCCGGAGTTAAGGAGTGCAGACCACGTGCCTGCACCTACCCTCCAGTGTCCACATCCCCGGTAATTGTTTTGTCCATCTGAACAAGCAGGGACTGTGTTTTGAATGACAGGCAAAATGCTTTCAGCGCAAGGTGGACTGCCCAGTGCTCGAGGAGATTGATATGTCATCTCCTTCGGAGACCATGTGCCTTGTATTTGGAGATAATCCATGTGGGGTTCCCACCTCAGTAACAATGCATCTGTCACTATGGTTTAATAGGAAGCCTGCTGGTGGAAAGGAAATTCCGTGAAGGAGGATGGTCGGGGAACATCACCATGTCAAAGATTACTTCACATGAGGAGGGAGAGTAATTTGGTGTTCCCAGTTGCCTGTTTCCAGGTCCCACTGATCCTCAAGACATTCCTGAAGTAGACGCATGAGGTTGGGTGCATTTGGAGTGAGGAAGATACAAGAGAAAATGGAGCAGAGGAGGGATGACACTGACCTCACCTTGGGATAAGAGGCTTTCATTAGAGAATGACATTTCCAACAGATCAATAAAAGTCTCCTCTGAAGGAGACACTCTTTTCTGCACTGTGTAGATGGTCGCAGAGTCAGAACCGTGGAGTGGAGATTGGCTTGTCGTGGCTGATGTGAAGAACTAACCATTGGAGAACATCACATGTCCAGTTGTAATCAATCAGGGGTGGTAAAGCACAACTATTCACCCATGAGGGTCTCAAGGCTCTGGGGGTGGGTGGGGGTGGCTCCGTTGAGTGCTGGGGTCATCTGAAAAGCCAGGTCTTGACGTCCTTCCTGAACTGGGGCAATGTGGGAGCTTGCCAGAGGTGAAGGTCATTCCAGGCAAGGCAGGAGATGGACTTTCCTCCAGTTCTGGTCTTGTAGATGCATGAGACAGTGGCCAGAGAGAGATCAGATGATCGAAGGTGTCCTTTGGGTGCGTGAAAGGAGAGGCGGTTGTTCAGGTATGTGGGTCCGGTGTTGTGAAGGGCCTTGTATGTGTGGGTGAGGAGTTTGAAGGTTATTCTTCTATTGACTGGGAGCCAGTGAAGATCGCGGAGGTGTTGGGTGATGTGAATGTGACAGTGGATGTTGAGGATCAATCTGGCTGCAGCGTTCTGGACGGTCTGGAGTTAGCAAAGGAGTTTCTTGTTGATTCTGGTGTAGAGAGTGTTGCTGGTGTCCAGTCTGCTGCTGAGAGCGTATTTGACAGTTTTTCTGGATTCGGATGGGATCCATCTGACATTTTTTCGAAGCATGTGGAGGGTGTTGAAGCAGGTCGAGGATACGGCGTTGATCTGGCAGTTTAGTGTGAGCGGTGAGTCTAATATGATATCGAGGTTTCATGCGTGGTCTGTCGGGGTGGGGGGATTTCCAAGGGCGGGGGCCACCAGTGGAGCCAAGGATAAGGGCTTCTGTTTTCTCAGAGTTGAGTTTCAGGCTGCTACATTTCATCCAGGTGGCAACAGCTTTCATCCCTTCTTGTAGGTTGTGTTTGGTGATGTTGGATTCGTTGGTGAGGGAGAGAATAAGCTGGGTGTCGGAGACTATGTTGAGCCCGTGGTTCCTGATGATGGTTGCGTGGGGGGCCATGTACTTGTTGAAGAGGGTGGGGGGGTGAGAGAGAAGCCCTGGGGTACTCCACAGTTGGTCTCTGTCGGTTCCGAGAGGTAGGGAGGGAGTTTGACAGCTGAGTTCTGCTGGTGAGGAAGGAGCATTTCCAGTCGAGGGCCTTTCTGTGGATGCCAGTGTTGCAGAGTTTGGTGGCTAGGGTGCGGTGGGAGATGTTGTCGAAGGCAGCCGAGAGGGTCAGGAGGAGGAGGGTTGCTGTTTCACCTTGGTCAAGGAGGGAGCAGATGTCGGGAGTAGCAAGTAGGGCAGTCTTGGAGCTGTGGTTGCTGCGGAATCCATATTGGGAGATTTCCAGGACATTGTTAGCTTACATGAAGTTTGCTAGCTGGGTGTTGACAGCCTTTTCGATGACCTTGGCTGCGAATGGAAGCAATGGAGATGGCCCTGAAGTTTTTGAGGCCCGCTGGATCTGTGGATCTTCAGGAGGGGGTTGACTTCAGCGGGTTTCCAGTCATCGGGGAAGGTGGCAGTCTTGAAGGAGCAGTTGATCATCAAAGTAGTTCGGGTGCTATGGCCAAGGTGGCTCTGTTGAAGATGTGGTGTGGGCAGGGGTCTGAGGGTGCTTCGGAGTAGATGCTTTTCATGGACTTCAAGGTGTCTTCTGTCATGAGTTGGGTCCATTTGAGCAGGGTCTGTTGGGTGGCGTGGCATAGAAGGGGAGCTGGAGCAGTGAGGAGGTATTGGTTGTCAAAGCTGTCATAGATTATCTTAATCTTAAGGTAGAAGAAGGTGCTGAGTCTGTTGCAGAGGTTTTGGGAGGGAGGAAAGTCTGTTCTTTCGCTACAGGGTTTGGCGAACTCCTTGGTGATGGAGAAGAGTTCTTTGATATTGTGAGCGCTGGTGTGGATTCTGTCTTGGAGGGATTTCTTCCTTGTGGATTTGATGAGATGGTGGTGTACTGGTGATGGCTGCTTTGTAGGTGGCATGTGTTTCCAGGGCTTTGTTGCTTCACCATATCTTTTCGAGAAATCTGCAGAAGTGTCTGGATTCTTGGAGTGCAAGGGTAAACCAGCTTGCTTTCTTGATGTGTCTTCCTGTTGCTTTCTTCGAGTGTGTTGGCGCAGTTTGTGAACCGGCGGTGCAGGCTGCGTGATGCGGTGTTTGTAGCTGGTGTAGTCGGTGGTAGGGTGCTGATGTGGGGGGAGCTGGTCTTCGGTGACTTTATTCCACCTTCTGTGGGGGGGGGGGGGGGATGGGTGTGCTTGTGTACGGTGGTTTTTTTGAAGGAGAGGGGGATGCAGTGGTGATCTGTCCAGAGGAACGCCCTGGATTGACTGTAGGAGATGCTGTTTCCTTCGGTGAAGACGGAGTCAAGTGTGTGTCCTGCTTTGTGCGTGAGGGCAGTGAGTCGTTGCTTCAGTCCTATGTTGGCAAGGTCTTGTAGGACGGAGGCAGTGTTTGAATCATCATGGTTGTCCAGGTGGAAGTGCAGGTCTCCGATTAGAATGTAGTCTGTGGAGGTGAGGATGTGAGGTGCAATGAGGTCCGCGATGGTGTCGGTAAAGAGAACGCGGGGACCGGTCGGCCTGTAGATGAGGGTTCCGAAGAGAGTCATTTTAGTATTGGTCCGGATCTGGAAATGGAGGTGCTCCACAAGGGTCACTGTGTCATCCGGGATGGTGGTTGTCATACAAATGCCTCCTCCTGGGCATTTGGGGCGGTCCTTGTGCAGGATTTTGTATCCATTGGAAATGGCGGTGGCGATGTTGGGTGAAGAGTTGGTGGTGGTGCAGGTTTCTGTCAGGTAGGGGACATCGGAAGAGTAGGTGATGAGGAGGTTCCAGATTTCTATGGCATGCATGTGTGGGGAACGTACATTGAGGAGGATGCAGTTGAGTGGTTTGTAAGTAGTGATGTCCGGTATCCTACGCGATGCTGCTGGGATACAGAGGTGGATGTTAGGTGTGGCGGCAGTGTAGACAGGAGAGAGGGCCTTGGGTGTTGTTCAGCATTGAGAGCTGGCAGTTATTTCTGCGTCTGGGGTTGAGAGCGTGGAGGTTGCTAGAGTCGTAGCAGCGGTGGGTCAGAGGACCATTGTCCCTGGTGCTGGTCGCAGTCGGGTCATGGACGGCACAGATGGGCTTGCCTTTGGCGCACTTTGGCACGCTGTAAAAAAGGAAAAAGGGAAAGTCAGAGATGGAAGAGAAAAAGAGGGCACAGAGGAAAGAAGCAAGAGAGAAAAAGTGGACACTATGAAAAGAGATAAGAGAGGTAGAGGTAGAACAGCAGAAGAGCAGAGTGCTTTTCCACTTGACCACCAGGGATGAGGTGCAGGCAGGAGCCTGTGGGTGGAGGAGGGCCTCAAACACCCTGCAACAGTGAGCTCAGGGGGCAACACTCAGTGGTGGAGCTGCACGGAGGAGAGCAGTCACACTGACCAGGTCAGTGGTCTTGCTCTTCTTGCCGCACAGTGGCTGCCAATATGTAGGGATCGGAGGAGGGCGGGTTAGCTGGGAGGCAGGAAGGACACACTGGAGGGGCGGGGGGGGGGCAGCACCGATAGGGGGAAAAATGTGGTAAAAAAAGTGATAAAAAAGGAAAAAGGAAAAGACAAAGAAGGAAGTGAAAAAAGAGGGCACAGAGGAAAGGGGCAAGAGAGAAAACGAGGGTACGGAGAAAAGAGGCAAGAGAAGTAGAGGCAGAACAGCAGAAGAGCAGATTGCTCTTCCACGGGTACACCCGGGATGAGGTGCAGGCAGGAGCCTGCTGGTGGAGGAGGACCTCGAACACCCGGCAACAGTTAGACTGCTGCTTGACTTCTTGTGAAGTTGCCTTGATTAACCAATCATCTAGATAGAGATAGCCGAAGATTTGGTGCCTTCTGAGATGAACAGCAACTACTGCCATGCTTTTCAAGAAAGTTCTGGGAGCTAACTTGAAGCCAGATGGGAGGACCTGGTATTGATAATGATTCTGCAGCACCATAAACCTTAAGAACTTGCTGTGTTTCTTGGTGATGGGTATGTGAAAATACACATCTTGGTCGTCTATGGAACAGAGCCAATCTCAGGGTGTAGTTGGGGATAGTAATACTACCAAACATTACACAAGAAGGGAAAAGAGTCACCTGCCTATGACACACTATGAGCGCCAGGCGTCCCTAAATTGGAGCAAACAATACATTTGCAAGGAGGGGATAGAGATTGCCAAAAAAACAAAGGTAAATTCTCAGTCTCAAACAATATAGATAAAGATTTATTGTATTCCATGTGAAAAAATATTTTTATTTATATTATAGAAGTGATCTATTTACATACACAATGTAATAAGAAAGGAAACAAAATATTTGTCAATACAATAATGGTATTACCCCCAATAGCTAGTAAAGAATCCTAAACAAAAAAGAGCACACGATAAATAGCACCAGAGTCAACCATTTTATCAACCATACTTCAATCATACCCATACACCTAGCATACTACAAACACAAACAAGTAAAAATCGTGAACATGGACAGGAACCACCAAGAGAGCAATGAATGGCAGCTCAGAGTGAATATGTTAAGCAACTCAATATAAAGCCATTGCCAAAAGATTGTTGTGGGCACTGAGTTTTATCGTTGGTAGATGTTTGCAGTTATTAGTACATTTTCATTGAATAAATGCGACTTTCCTCTTGTACATAGAAACTTTTTTTCCCCCTCCTTGGTTTGAGATTGTATATACATAACACATCTAACAGTTCATTGGCAGTAGGAGCACCACTGTGTAGTTCCTGTCGCCGGGTGTGCTGACGCACATTTCGGTACAGGCTTCAATACAGCCACAACCTTCTTCAGTGCACAGGACCCCTGGAATCAGATAACCCACATACATTTTAAGGGGGTAATGGCACAGTAGAAGCAGAAGTAGGCACAATTATCCAAAAATAGATAAGGAAACATCATATTAAGGCAATCTCAATCCGAATCAAGGTTGAACAAAGTTACTAAACAATACAAAAAGTGGACTAAAACGTGCTTCCAGAGTCTAACCCTTGCATCACCCGAATAGATAGACCGTCCATGGCTCAGGGGTTAGAGGCGGCAGACCCGGAAGCTGAGATCGGCCCTGGACCAGGGTTCAATTCCCCGCCTCGGCGGGTCTTGGGCTAAAAATTCCACGGACTCGATAATTCTCGCTCCGGTGCCTTCTCGACTCACGGGTTCACACTCTGCGACTCTGGGCAATAGCTTGCTTAATCTCCACAACGGCCCCTCGCGGCGGGATGCCTGGCTTTCACCTTGTGGATACCCTGCCGGGGTTATCTCACAGGGGAATACCAGGACGGGTTCCCTAAGCAAGCGCCGGGAAACCCACTGCGGGTAGCTGTGCGCTATATAAGCTCAAATACATTACATTACATTACATTACATTACATTACATTACATTCATAGAACACGGTCTCTAGGGCATGTAGAGTAGAAAATTCAGTCACAACCGCGTCCATAATGTGATGTGAAAAAAAGACAAAGACAGGGTGTGTGAGAGACTGATAGAGGTGCTGGTATGAAGACTAAGGACACCAACTTAAAAAAGAAGAAAATAAAAATGAAGATAGGGCAAAGATGAAAACCAGAAGAAGAAAACAATGGTAAAAACTGGATTTACGGACCAGCGGGATCTGTCCAAAGATATGGAAGATTCCGATACGAAGATATATCAGGATACAGAAAAGTGTGACTGAAGCGAGTTCCTACCTATCAGAAACAAAAGCGATGGCCAAAACAGACTTCAGAAAAAATGCCCGAAGGAAGGGTGGGTTAACCCATGATAAGGAAGGAATGAGAAAGAAGACCAAGGAAAAAAAAATATAAGAGAAAATAACTCTGATTCCTAATGCCAGTTTTCAGATGAGAAAGATAACTCGTGGCACACAAGGATTCCCAGCCGGGGTAACTAAATTCACAAGGCGGCAAGACCTTGACAGGGTACATCAAGGGGAAGACAAGCTAAAAGACTAGGGGCCAGATGTAGGTAAATTAGATTTACCGATTCATAAATACTGAATTTTACCGATTCGGTATTCATGAATCGGTAAATCTAATGTAGATAATTATTCAGTAACAAATACCGAAACGGTAGGATTCTGTATTTATCGATTCAGTAATTACCGAATCAGTAAAAATACCGAATTGCCAAGGGGGACAGGGTGTCACTTTGACACCCTGTTGCACCCCTGTTTCTGGCTTGTGTGCCATGTGCCACACATACATGTCCTAAGGGCATGTATGTGTGCCACATGGCACAGGTGTACATGCACAGATGTGCATGTACACAGGAATTTGTTATTTACCACGCAATAGTATTACATGGTAAATAACGAATTCTTAGGGGCCTGTGGCACTGTTTGCAGTGCCACCTACATCTAGATTTACAGAATCTGTAAATTTACCGATTCTGTATTTTACCGAATCGGTAAATTTACTGAATCTGTAAAATAAAGGCCCCCTACATTTCAATACCCATATACCGGTCGGTAACGGCCAAAATCGGCCGTTACCGTCCAGTATTTGGTCTCCTACATCTGGCCCAAAGTCTTCAGTATTGGGCCCAAACCAAACCGACCCCAAAATAGGAAGTGAAATTCTGGCTGGAGCCAGCCCCAGTATGATCAAACTCCAATATGGTAAATAGTAACAAAGTAAAAGTCGTGCGAGAAACTGGGCTCAAAACAAATGAATTGCCAATTCAAATGCACAGTAAGAAATGGCAAGCCATGAGAACATAGAACAGCGAAGGAAAAAAGTGAATAAAACTGAATGGCTAAAGGGGGCAACAAGTTTAACCGTCTACCAAAAGCCGGACAAAGCTAAGAGCAGGTGGAACTAATTTGCCAGAGACAACATCCAAACTGCTACATACATTACTGGCTTTCCCAGCCCCAAGGAGAAGTAAGAAAAGGGGTTCTGGGGTACAGGGAAAGAATCGCGGAAAAAATAGAGGAGGGGGCAGTAAACTCACCAAGATGAGTCACTCGAAGCCCATAACAAAGGAGCCCAGCTAATGGGCTGCAGAGGGGTGGCTCTCCTCAGGGGCCGAAGAAAAATCGTCATGTAACCAGCCCAGTTGAATGCACGGGCAGGAGACTTAAGTCCTGCGGAACCAAAAGGAATGCGCCGAGGGACCTCGTCGAATAACGCCAGAGAGACAGGCCGTGGCAGGGAGGCACACGGAAATAAAACAGATCAAAGAACAGTCATGTGACTGGGAGCAATTTAAAAATAGTCTGCAAGCATGGCCCCACGCTCGGAAAAAACGGGGCAAAAACGGTCGCCATCTTGGATTTCCATGAAAAAACAACTCGCTGGCAAACCCATAATAACGCAAAAAATGAAAAAAAGTGACACAAAATTGGAAAGAATAAATGAAAGTCGACAAGAATAACAACTCAGCAGAGTTGTCTGCTGGTTTCCAATAGTAAGAGGAAAAGGCTGGAAGCAAGCCTGCAGCGGACCTAGTCCGTTAAGAAAGGGACAGAAGTCCCTTGAGTGGACAGGTGTCCAACCTCCATATGAAAAGCACAACAGGGCGGATCCTGCAATCGAGAGAACATACTAGGTCCAAAGGAAGAGCAATCCACTAAACAGTGAAGGGAGAAACAAGAAGCACCCAAACCTCCATGGGAGTTGGAATATTAAATTGCATGTTCCCAGGGTGTGGTTTCATTGAGTCCTCTCAGTTGAGTATTCTGAAAGAAGATCCAAAACACCTCTCTTTTTTTGCGATATTTGAGATCGCCCCTGCCTCAAATAGATGTTATCTTTTCCAGTGTAGTCCATCTGAGCTCCCCGTCTGTGTGACCTAGATCAAGCCAGTGATGAATCATGGGGGCAGTAGTTTTTCCTATTTCAATGTTAACTCTTCCCAAAGTATGTGCAGATGATGGCTGAATGGTTATGGTGGTATGGTTGGGGAAGGATTGGTGAATCTGAGCCAATAGCCATACTGAAAAATACTCAGAAGCCAGACTTCTTTTGTGATTTTTGCCACTCTGCCAGAAAGTGTGAGATGCTTCCCCCTACCGGAATGGGTAACTGAAGAGTGCGAAGGTTCAAAGTTTGATGCCCGTTGTGGGTTTACCTCCTTGGGTGGGCTCTAGATTGCCCTCGCTGTTGCTGCTGGCGACCCTGGTACCAATGAGGGGTTAGAAACCTCTAAGGTTAAAACCGGCGTTGGTATGGCCTGAAAGAACGCCTTTTCTCTTTTGGTCTTTCTAGACCAACAGCCTTAAGAGATTCCATTTCAGACTTCATGCAAGCCATCTTATTGTCTGTGCAACTGCCGAAGAGGGTAGACCCAAAAAAAGAAGATTTAAAATCCTTTGCTGGGACTCTGACTTAAGAGACGTGAAAAGGAGCCAAGAATGCCACCTTAAGGCAATGCCATGACAATATTCATGTGCCGCTAACAAGGAGGAGTCCACTGCAGTGCTGATGACGTGGTTGGACACCATGAAGCCTTCATTAACAATATCTAGGAAGTCTTATCTCTGTGTCTGGAAAGATCATCCGTAAATTGCTGGACAGAGTCCCAGAGCGCTCTATCATATTAACCCAGGAGGGCGGTGGCACTGGCCGCTTTCATGGTGGTTGCGTCCATGTTAAAACATTGTGACCCACAGAGACCAATTTTTTGCTCTCCTTGTCGGGAAGAACTGAAGAAGCAGGGGCGGTAGCATGATACTTCTTGGCCACCAGAATGACCACGGAGTCAGGAGGTGGATTTGATTGGAGAAAAAGAGGATCTTGCTCAGGAGGCCTATATTTTTTCTTTAGCCTCAATGGATGTTGCTGCTGCCGACCCCAGCAACACCCATGTCTTTTTTTTTGTGAAAATATTTTATTTGTATTTCAAAATAATGCATCATAGCTTTCAATAAGTATACATAATAGATGTTGCACAATATCCTTCCAGCAGAAACAAACCCAATTATTACACAGTCACGAGCATAGTTCAGTTCAACAGTTAAAGTAGGAATTCTCATAGCATTTAGAGGTTTTAGAGTCCTAATCTGAATCTGAGGCAGTATCATCATTATCCGAGGGAGGTTCGCAGATGTCTCCTCTATACTTATTACATGCCCCCCAAATTTTACTCCATTTGTTAGGACAGCCCCTGTTGCAGAACACCGCTCTTTCAGAAATCATTGCTGCAGCCATATCATGTTTCCAAGCCGCTAGTGTAGGTCTTTCCGCCCCACCCCATCTCTGCGCTATGTTTCTCTTAGCTACTAGCATACCCATCGTCATCCAACCTTGTCCGGAGCGTGTGAGGTCGTTGGGCTCCCATATATTTAAGAGGCAGCGCCTAGGATCCGGCAGCAGGGAAACTCCCTCCGATTTAAACATAGTTCTCATTACTTGTGTCCAGTAGTGAGTTAGTCTTGGGCAGTCCCATATGGTGTGATAAAAGGTCCCTTCCTCACCACAACCTCTTAGGCAGTATGGGTGTGTTGTTCGTCCTATCTTGTGTAGGGTGATTCTAGTGTACTATGATCGATGTAGTATTCGTAACTGCACTAAGTGGAGGCGTGAGGGGATGCCTACTTCCTTCGGAGACGCCAGCGCCTCTTGCCATTCCGAATCATCAATTGCCCCACAGTCATGAGACCACTTCTCTCGCAATGGGCCTGTTGGGTCGGGTAAGTTATTTACTAACTTACTATAAATTAAGGAAGTCGCTTTCAATGGCATGTAGTCTGTCAATAGGCTGTCCTCGAGGGGGGACGCATCTGGGACCTCCGATTCAGGCATTAGCGCCGTCATCAGCGCGTGGCGTATCTGTATATATCTGAATTGTTCTGACGGGGCCAACTCATATTGCTGTCCTAGGGTCTCAAATGGTAGTACTTGTCCTTTCTGCCACATATCCCCAATCGTTGAAATACTGATAGCATCCCAATGGTCGAAGCTCCTGGTGTGCCTGAGCTTTCCCAACCTCTTTGTGTCCCACAATGGAGTCAGCTGTGTCAATACCCCGCGCCATTCCAATTTGGCCTGTGCTGTATGCCATAATGTGAGTGTGTGCTTCAGCGGTCCAAACTTTGTGAGGTATCATTTTTTATCATAAAGGGGGCCAACATACCAGACAGTCCCAACTGTGCTCTTTCTGCCTTTAAAGCCGGTTCAGATTGCGGAAGATGTAACCACTGATTAATGACTTTTAGCTGTGCTGCCCAGTAATAGAGACAAATGTCTGGGAGCGATATACCGCCGTCGTACCAGCTTCTTACTAACTTGGCTTGTGCTATACGTGCGGGTTTATGGCCCCATAGAAGAACGGACACCTGCGCTGCAATCGTTTTAAAGTAGGTGGTATTCACAGGGTACGGTGTATTTTCCAAAATATACAGGAAACGGGGCAGAGCCATCATTTTGAAAAGTGCTGCTTTGCCCAGCAGAGTCAGCGGCAGTGATTCCCAGTGACGTATGTCACGTTTGAGACGTTCAAGAGGGGGTTGCAAATTGTATTTATAGAAGTTGGCAGAGCTAGCCGTGATGTGAATCCCTAAATATTTAAATGTGCTGTGTGCAGTCTGTAGCGGGCAGCCGTCCGGTAAGCGGGGCGGTGGGCCATGCAGTATGTACATAGTGGATTTGCAACAATTAATAGAGTAACCGGACGCTCGCCCATAGGCAGCGCAGACATCCAAAAGAGTGTTAATAGAACGCCTATGGGAGGAGAAGTACAACAGGATATCACCCATGTCATTTTGACACTGCCCCAGATTTATGAGAAATCTTAACTATGAGGCAGCGCCAAAAATGTATGCCTCCTCAAGGGAGCGTAAGGGAGTCACAATAAGGAGAAATATATTTATTTCTCCTTGTTTTTCCTTTTTCTGTGTGTGCCTGCTTAGTTGTTTACTTGCTGTAGCGCCTCGCATTGCTGGAAATTAATTGTGCCTGTGTGTGTTCCTGGCGCTCCACCGCTCGCATTGCCTACATTGCCCCCTGAGGTCGAGTATTGCCTGACTGTGCCTACGGCATTATTTGGCTTTATTTTGCATTATTTTAGCCCCAATAGCCCCATTATCGTCGTGTTTGCCTTTATTTTGGTTGCTGCCATTTGGTTGTGCCTCAAGCCAGTCCCTCCCCCCACGCTACCGCCTCCCAGCTGCCCCGCCCACGCTCCGCCCCTCCACTCCCCATTTATGACAGATACATTTGCGCGCAGCGTCCACGCGCAACGGCCGCGCCCCATGCGCGCCGAAGGTGCGCCAAAGGTAAGCCCGTCTATGCCCGTCCACGCCTGGACCGCGCCCAGCACCAGACCCCCTGGTCCCCGCAAACCCATCACCTCCCGCATCACATACGACGCCGCAACCCTCTCAGCCCTCAACCCAGGCCGACCACCAAAGTGCCACCAAGCCGCCCCAGGACACACCCATGGACCATTCACCTGCCACTCCTGCAAGTTCGACTCCATCAGGACACACACCAAATCCACAAACCCCAAACAAAGCCCCGACACTAACCACCTAAAATGCATCCTTCTCAACACCCGCTCGGTTCACAAACACGCGATCGACCTTTGGAATCTACTCGACACCATATCTCCGGACGTCGCCTTCCTAACAGAAACCTGGATGAATGCCTCATCAGCTCCAGACATCACCATAGCCATCCCGGACGGCTACAAGATCATCCGAAAGGACCGCACCAACCAAACAGGAGGAGGCATCGCCATCGTCCACAAGAACTCCATCCGCGTCACGACCAGTTCAGACGATAACCTCACTATCGCCGAACACCTTCACTTCCAGATCCACACCGACCCCAAGACCACACTCAGAGGCACCCTCCTCTACAGACCACCAGGACCCCGCACACAATTCAGCGAAGACATCACTGACTTCATCACCCCACACGCCCTCCCCTCCGAGGACTACATTCTACTGGGAGACCTCAATTTCCACCTGGAAAAGAGCAACGACTGCAACACCACCACCCTTCTGGACAACCTCCCCAATCTCGGACTCAAACAACTTGTAAACACCAGCAAGCACATCTCCTTCAATCACACCACAGCTCTCCATTGGACGGACCACAGCTGCGTTCACTTCAACTACAAAAAGACCACGACCCACAACCACCCTCAACCAATTCTGAGAAGAACCTGGAACTAAATCACTACCGACCAGATCTTCACATCGCTTCTCCAAAACCCTCCTGCCAATTCATCGGACCCAAACCAAGCTGCCATCAACCTCACACAATGGATCACCCACAGCGCCGACGAATTAGCACCCTTGAAAAACCATCAAATCAAGCAAGGCAGCAAAAACGCCCCCTGGTTAAACGATGACCTTAAGAAATCCAAGAAGCTTCGTCGTACCCTTGAGAAAGCCTGGAAAAAAGACCCAAACACTATCACCCGAGCCGCCTTCAAAAACGCCACCCGCAAACACCACCAACTAATCCGGACAACCAAGAAATCAGCATTCAAAGACCGACTAGACAACAACGCCCACAACAGCAAGGAACTATTCAACATCATCAAAGAATTTACCAACCCCACCGCCAGCACCAACGACATCACTCCCTCCCAAGTCCTCTGCGACTCCCTAGCTTCATTCTTCCACAACAAAATCGCCGACATTCACAACGGCTTTGACAACCAACCCGGAGATCAGTCCACCCCACCCACCTCTGAACCAAAACCCCCCTTGAACAACCTCTACGACTGGGACCCAATCATCACTGATGACACCATTCGCCTGATGAACTCCATCCACTCAGGATCCCCAACAGACCCATGTCCCCACCACATCTTCAACAAAGCAGACTCCATTATCGCACCCCATCTCCGAAACGTCATCAACTGCTCCCTCAACTCCGCCACCTTCCCAGAAAGCTGGAAACACGGCAAACTCAGCGCCCTGCTGAAAAAACCCACAGGAGACCCCACCGAACTCAAAAACTACTGCCCCATCTCGCTCCTCCCATTCCCTGCCAAAGTCATTGAGAAAGCCGTCAACAGCCAGCTCGCCGCCTTCCTCGAAACCAACAAATCCCTTGACTCCTCACAGTCCGGCTTCCGAGCCAAACACAGCACCGAGACCGCCCTCATCGCAGCAACAGACGACATTCGAACACTACTGGACAACGGAGACACAGTCGCCCTCATCCTACTTGACCTCTCCGCAGCCATCGACACAGTCTGTCATAGCACCCTTATACAACGACTCGGCAACATCGGAATTCAAGGAAAAGCATTGGACTGGATCATCTCGTTCCTCGCCGTAAGAACGCAGAGAGTCCGCCTTCCCCCTTTTAGATCAGAGGCCACCGAAGTCATCTGCGGCGTACCACAAGGATCTTCACTCAGCCCTACCCTCTTCAACGTATACATGAGCCCCCTCGCAACCATCGCGTGACAACACAACCTCAACATCATCTCCTACGCAGATGACACACAGCTGATCCTCTCCCTCACCAAAGACCCAAACACCGGCAAAACCAACCTACACGAAGGGATAAAAGAAGTAGCCGAGTGGATGAAGAACAGCCGTCTAAAACTGAACTCGAACAAAACGGAAGTCCTCATCTTAGGTACATCCCCCTCCGCCTGGGATGACTCTTGGTGGCCACCGGCCCTGGGAAACGCGCCCATACCGACGGACCACGCACGTAACCTGGGCTTCATCCTGGACTCCTCACTCTCGATGACCAGACAAGTCAACGCCGTATCATCATCATGCTTCAACATCCTACGCATGGTCAAAAAAACATTCCGTTGGATCCCCACCGAAACAAGAAAAACGGTCACCCACGCACTGGTCACAAGCCGGCTGGACTACGGAAATACCCTGTATGCCGGAACCAACGCCAAACTTCAGAAAAAACTCCAACGCATCCAAAACGCCTCAGCCAGACTCATATTAGACATTCCCCGCAAAGATCACATTTCCGGTCACCTGAAAGACCTTCACTGGCTCCCCGTCAACAAGAGGATATCTTTCTGTCTCCTCACCCACGCACACAAAGCCCTCTACGAACTTGGACCCGAATGCCTCAACACGCGCCTATCCTTTTACACCCCCACCCGCCAGCTGCGATCGTCCAATCAAGCCCTCGCCGCTGTTTCGCGCATCCACAAAGCCACCATGGGAGGAAGATCCTTCTCCTACTTAGCGGCCAAAACCTGGAATTCCCTCCCCATCCACCTCCGCCTTACACAAAACCACCTATCCTTCAGAAAACAACTAAAAACTTGGATATTCGATAAGTAAAATTCTCCCCCTTCCTCAAGCGCTTTGAGACCCTCTGGGTATGTAGTGCGCTATATAAATGTTGACTTGACTTGACTTGACTTGACTTGCCGAAGGGGACAGGTCTTGTGTGATTCGGAGTATGCACTGCCAGTAACCTGCTCCTGCAGACAAGTACACAGCAGCACACCATGTTTGTCTCGCTCTCTCTGCCTGTAGTTGAGCTTTTTCTGTGCACCTGATAGGTATGCAAAAAAACATGCTTGGAATTCAGTTACTGATCCTGCAGCAGCACACTTGCAAGCCCCATATATGCCAATACACCTGATTCAAGCTTCAATAGAAGACAATAGAGAAAAATACATTCTCCCCACTATTTCTTCTAAATCTCCCACTTCCCTCTTCTAAACTGTTGGCATGTATGCTTGGAAGTAGTGAAAATAACCATTTCCTGAGTGAATATTATATAGCAATGCTTGGTTGAGACAAACCAGTCGTAACACATTTTAGGCAAGTTGTACAATATGAGAAAATTTGCCAGCTCATAAGTTATTTTATCCAAACACAAAGTATAGTTTAGCGTCAACGTTTCAATCCTTAATATATTGTTTACAATTAACCAAGTCCCTTTAGGACAGTAGAAGGTGGATACACCCAGTGTAAATAATAAGAAGGGTAAGATGGGGGTAAATTGTGGGTATACATATAAATCACAAGTGTCTTTGAGGAATACATTAAATGTGAAGGAAGTTACCTCCAGAGTAAATAGAGGCGGACTATCAATCAAATTATCTGGAATACAGACATTATTTACCAAACTACTGGCATTCTATTATCTAAGAATATCTGTACTTAAAAATGCAATTGTTTAAGAGGGCGTCACCCGGATCATGGAGATCTAGGACTAGTCTCTTCCAGGGATATGCCTATGGTGGGTAAGAGATCTATCCCTGCACTCTTGTATGCTGACGATGCCGTTTTAATGGCACGCACGCCCCTGGCCCTACAGAATTTGACAACATCTTTTAATAACTTTATGTCAAACTTTGATTTAAAAATTAACTGTACAAAAACATATTCCATGAACTGTGGCACAGGAAGTAAGCAACGAAGAAAAACAATGTATATAAAAAACACTCCTGTGGAATCCACCCTTATTTTTCCTAGGTATCCTGTTCCATGAGGCGGGCACAAGGGCAAGTGCAGTAAAAGCGAGAACTCTTTTGTTGTCAAAAAAAATAATGGCTCTAAAAAAATTTATTAAAAAATGGGCAAAAAAACGATCAGGGGAATTTTAACTATTTACAATGCTACTTGCATATCAGTTGTTCTTTATGCTGCAGGTCTTTGGGGATATGTTAACATAAAAACAATTCAAATGGCCGAAAATATGTTCTTGAGGCATATCTTAACATTACCAGCGAGTGCCGCGACCTATTTTTGTCATGCAGAACTTGGTCAGCCATATGTCTCAGACACAATTAGAATTCAGCCCATTCTTTTGTGGCACAGGGCATGGACAACAAATGAGTCCGTGCTGAATCGTGCTATTCTTCGGGACGTCCTAACCCTAGAAAATGTGACTAGGATTAAGTGGCTTGCTTATGCTAAAAGCTTCCTTGTTGATATTGATCGCCAACAATATTTTGATGATCCAATTTCAATGGTTAACATACCTAGGAAATAATTGAAAAAACTCTGTATGGAACATCTTCAAGAGAAAAGAGTTAAAGAAGAAATAATGAAAACAACGGTTTCTTCGCATCAACTGATTTTAATTGAGGGCAAACTATAGCCTTATTTATCCCTACATATGACTAATTATGAGAGGTTTGTCCTGACTCGTTTTAGGTTAAACATTGTTTATAGACTTTTAACTTTCCCTGATATTAATTCTTGGTCCCATGACTTAATTATGTGCCCATGTGACGACTGTTCACCCCAATCTGAAATTCATGTATTATTTTTTTGTAACTTTTATACATTGCCTCGTAGGAAACTTATCATCCCCATCCTAAAGGAAATTAACTTGAATCAATGTTGCCCAGCGTTTTTAGAATTGCAGAGACTAGATACAGTATTAATTGTTGCAACAGTCTCAGAATTTTTAAAACAAGTTTTTATATTGCGGAAATCAATTTGTATGGATGTATTTTAATCGATTTACTTGTGTGGAAACATGTTTTTAATAGGAAATAATGTGTATTACTTCTTTGAAATGAAATCTCATGTTGTATGCTTTTATGGTTATTATCAAATGAACCGAATAAAGTACTTGAACTTTGAACTTTGACTAGTCTCCTCTGCACTCTTTCACAGCTATCCAGTGTAAGTGTCTCCTATTGGCATTTCATCCTGTGTACAAGACATCTAGTGATACTCACCATGGGAAGTGTTCTGTAGCCTGTTCTAATGGTCTGGTGGAGGAAAATTTCACAGCTGCAGTCTTAACATGTTAGATAAGTGAAGGGGGCCTGAGGAGCTTCAAAAAGGCGGTGAGGCCCAATCCCCCCAGACCAAGTGAATGTCTGAGCACCAGTCAAAGATGCTCAAGTAAGTCCTGCAGCTTCTCTTATATTCACCTGTCTTGGGGTTCGGGAGCAACCACAGCCAACATCGTCTCATGGAACCATCTGTGCATAAGACTTAAAAAGACAGTGTGTAACCAAGATTGCAGGGACTATGTACAGTGCATACCCAAGAGTCAAACAAACATGCCTTGACAAGTTCTTTCAGACCACTGAAACACAGTGCCATTTATCTTACATGAAAGTCACATGCACACCCAAAATACAAGAAAAAAAGAAATGGTAATAGTTTTTCTGTGAAATGTTTTTTTTCAGAACTTCATTATTAACGACATCTAGGCCATAATCGATACCTACCAATTAAAACGTTTCCATCAAGCTCCAATAAGTTAAAACAAAAATGAGCAGATAATCTCTGCAATTGTACTCATTTAGGTAAAATTTTCCCACCTTACAATGATGATTTGCTATCTAACCAATAAACAACTAATAATATAAATAACAAAAAGAGTAGCATTTTCTGCTAAGGACTGACAGCTTTTACAGGGAAACAAATAAATAAAGATTCAATAAATATTTCTATTAATGTTTACTTTTTGAAGAAATGTTGCTGAACCAGGGAAAAAAGACTCACACAGGGTAATAATCTAAAGCTATGAGAACAATGCTAAATAAAACATTTCTTTCAACAGACAAAAGATTCAGAACAACACAAAATGTAACTGGAGACTTGAAAATACAATCATCAACCAGACAGCTGATGACAAAATCAAAAAAGAAACATCATTCATCAATGGTAAGAATTACAGTAGAAAAATAATCTAAAAAAAACAGAATAATGAAATTATTTCCTTTTTTAACCCCATATGTCCTTTTCAACAATGCTAATAATGAACAACCTCCTTAAACTTCACTTAATATATTAGGTCAAACAGAGGCAACAACCCTTATCTACATGGTTATGTGTGTTGTAAAGAAAGAAGGAGAACCGCAGGATTACTGAAAGCAGGTCAAGTATTCCTTTCACCGATATATGGGCTGAGTTGTGACTCTGTGATAATTTGCATTAAAAATAAAAAACATATGAAGCACTAAGCACTTCCAGTGAGCTTTCATGGTCAATCTTAAAAATAGCTTCAAAAACACCACTCCACATTTAGCAGGTTACCTTCCAGAACTATATAATTTAAAGAGAACAAAAAACTGAAATATCAAATGTATAGAGATTACACATCCCAATTTATAAAGCATTTGAGATATAAACATTTCTGAATAGCTTAAAATAACCTTTTCTAAACAACTATTTCAAAAAATGACAAAGAAGATACACAAACATCTTTTACTAATATTATCAAATACTAGAAACTTAGTTACCCTCGAAAATATTTGAGCAATGAATGGATTTCAAATTGTATCCCCATCTGTTCACCCAAATATATTCCATGCGCATGAAAATGAACAAAAATACCCTTGTGTTTATTTATTTTGATAGTTCTATATACAGTGGACAAGTATGGTTTTCTGTCACACGAACGAACATTCATCACATTATATAGAATTTATAAACTTGGTAACCAAATAAAGAAAATAAATCCAACTAAGATAATCATTGACTTCCAGCTGCCAACAATAAATGTAAATAAAATTCAAATACCCTAATTCAGGGATTTCCTTTAATTTATCTCAAGTAATTTAGCTTAACGATATAAAAAACACAGTAATATTTGATTGACAGTGAAGTATAATTTGATATAAAACAGTGTTAGCATTAGCTTTTGTATCCACTGAAAATGTTGATAAACATTTTACAGCTGTAATTATTAGAGAATATTATAATAACAAGGAGGAAAAATGTACAACACTATAAATTAACTTTGAAGATAACTGGATTGGCCATGTATGGAAGCTGGATCACAGAAGATAACCAAAGTTAAACAATGAATGTTGTATTGCTACAGGAACTACTTAGAGATGGGTGCAAAATACTATAATGCATAGAGGGGTGGCATAATTATTTCACTTCAACAATTTTCCTGGAAAATGTATAAATGGATATAAGTCCAATCATTTTCCGGTGGTATGCCCTGAACAATTCTATAACAAACACACAGACATACACATGCACACAATAAATATAAAAAAAGAAGAATGTAGCATGTTTTCAGATGCAAACTACCTAGAATTAATAGCCAACACCAAACAACACCATATATTTAACACACAACAGTAGTAACAAACCTTTCAAGGACAAAAATATTTTAGCACAAATACAATAACTCACCATTTAAAGACTTTCAAGTTCATCCAGGAATTGCAGAAATTTGTATGGTCCAATTGTACAAACCTATTAAAAACAAGAGAGGACTATTACCCCCTAACAACCTTTTCCTAAGAAAAATGAAGCGACTTCACCCAATTCAAATCTACAATCCATTACAATACCATACAAATATGATGTTTTACAAAACAGAACATACAAAAACCGCTCTTGGAAAGCTGAATTATAGAGGAAGAGGGTGTGTGAATAGGAGGGAGACCCTCTATACGCCATTTCCTAAGAAGGAAATGCACCAATCCACTCCTCAATATGGCTCCAAAGGTGCCGGTATATGTCATCTGCAAAAACAGAAAAGTGCAAAACACACAACAACAACCCTCATACTAATACCACCCTTCTTCTAAACTCAACCCGCCTTAATATACAATATATATATACATTCAATTTGCTCATTGAAGCACAAAAGTACTTTTTTTACCTGACTGCAACACCTGCACCGTCAATGGCGTCACTAAAGAGGAAAAACAAAGATTACTTTTACATATTATTCAATGGTTTTCCTGAAATAATAACAATGAAAAAGTTATTAAAATCCTCTTTGTAAATTACTAAATATTATATATTTTAATAAACTTAAAAAAATGATTACTATTTATTTATATTTTCAATAACACATTTTTTATTTAGAAATAAAATTAAAAATACACTTTTCATTTTACTTTTGTACAAAAATAATTGTCTCCTGTTCACTATTCACACTGCATTTGCTACATCCCTTGCAGTTTAAGGACTCGAATGGACTGACTCTTGATTTCATATCTTGCAAGGTAAATACCTTACTGATGTAAAGGCTGTGATGTATTTGTTATACAGAATAATGGTCACAATGTAATGGGAGCATCCCACAGCAACCTCCATCCTGCCTAAATCATGATTGTTTGTGTCCTGCAACTTGCACTAGATCTCACCTGGCATAAAGGAGGTTCAGAAGACTGAGAGGTGTTGCACCACAATTAGTAAAGCCACAATCCGACATTCTGAAAACGTGGGGATGCGCCAAATTTAAAATAATACTGCGCACAGCCCTGCATTTTCCTTGCGTTGACATTAAATTTAGCTGCCTAGTGCCAACTATAGTGCAAGGAGGCCTGCGTTGTAGGGAATTACTGTTCATGTGCAGGAAGGTGTTCCTTTCTGCACATAAACAAACAATAATGACGATGTGTAACTTTTATGTGTCCTGCAAAATGCAGCACATATAGAAGCTGCAACTCGTCATTTTCTAATGATTGTTTATGTGCAGGAAGGGACACCTTACATAGGGTTAGAAATGTGATTTCTAGAAAAGTAGTGATTTACTTCCAACCGCTGTTTACACGATTGGATGATATTAATAATAGTAACCGCAAGGGAGGTAGTAGCGATGCTGCAAAAACAAATTGAGGCGCTAGAAGAGAATTTGAAAAAGACTAACGCCCTGGAGGAAGCTAAAAAACATTTTGAAGAGGTGAATCTGGAGCACGTTTATGGCAGCGTTTCTTCCATGTTGATAAGAGGGGCTGCAGCGTGTGATATGGGTATGCATGGGACTCTTGCAATAAACATCCGGCACACCTGCAATTGCGTGCGGCTCAGTACGCATAGAGGATCATTATGCGCCCCCTCATATTATATGGTGGAGGTATGTCGCACCTCAGTTGTTTTTTAGTTTTGTAGCTTCAGCACTTAAAAAAATATTTGTTTGGGCACAACTCTGTGGTGGTTTTTGAAGCAGTTTAAAGTACTTGTGCATATTAGAGCTGAAGTGGGAGGGATAGATTGGGGATAGTCAGCATTGAACAAAGGGACTGAGTACTGGTAATGAGTTAAAGAGCACGTTGTGTTAACAGCGAGTATATATTTTTGTTTTACAAGTACCGTGGAATGTGTGCACTTATTGTGCACCGTCTATATTTTTGGATTAAGTTCATTTATGCTGCATAGATAGCACAAGTTTCAGTAATTCAACATGGATTACAATAAAAAGGTACAACAGTAGAAATTTTGCAAAACGTGTAAACTATGCACATCTGTAACACGTAGTTTTACTCTGATTATATTGTAGTTATCCCTGAGGAAGGGCAACAAGTGGCCAAAATGCATTTGGATTGAATTCTTCACATTGGATTATAAAAAACTTAAATCTCTGTGAACATATGAGCAAAGCCTGGACGGCACTTGTTGAAATGCAGTCAAATATGGAATTATGAAAATACAAAATCATTGATTACCTTGGGATTACAGATGAAATAATTTGGATTTAAATATGAATGAATAAACAGATGTGTTCAGAGAACCTGCCAAGTGTTGAATCACCAGGGATATGCCCTGCAGTTCCAGCCATGTCCTGAGACACAGGACCTCTTGACAAAGGGTCCACAACCCCACCCGGTCCTCTTTGTTGCAGTACTACATGGCGATGGTGCTATCCATGAACACTTGACCCAGCTTTCCCTTGATTGAAGGAAGAAAGGCTTTCAATGCCAAGAGAATCACTTGGAGCTCCAGATAGTTGATGTGGAGTCCGGATTCTGCCAGAGACCTGAGCCCTCTGATCTCCACATCTCCCAGATGGCCACCCCATCCCAGGAGTAACACATCTGTACCTACTGTGTGGTATAGTTGGGGAAGGTAGAGGGGTCTGCCTCTGACCCAATCACAGTTGGTCAGCCCCCAATGCAGATCTTGTGCAGTTCCCTCCGTGATTTGGACCATGTCGGAGAGATTCCCCTGGTGCTGTGCCCACTGGAACTGCAAGTCCCACTGCAGAGCCGGCATTTGGCATCTGGCATGTGTCAGTAGCAAGATGCAGGAGGCCATGAGGCTCAGTAGCCTCAGAGTCACTCTCACTGAAATTCAGGATAGAGGCTGAAAAACATCAGTATCATAGCCTGAATATTCTGGACTCAACGTTCAGGTGGATAGGCCAGAAACTGCTCTATGTCCAGAACAGTTCCAATGAAAGGGAGTGTCTGAGAGGGCAGGTGTGACTTTGGCACATTGATAGTGAACCCCAGCAAATTCAGAATATTCTCTGCTGTCTGGCAGTGGGAGACAACAGCTAGGGGTGAGCTAGCCTTCAACAGCCAGGTGTTGAGATGTGGGAAGACTACCACCCCTGATCTGCGCAGATGAGCTGCGACCACTGCCATCACCCTGGTAAACACTCAATGGACGCTGGTAAGGCCGAAGGGGAGCACAGTGAACTGAAAGTGCTGTGGCCCACCGTGAACCGCAGGTAGGGTCGATGAAAAGGCAGGACAGGAATGTGAAAATAGGCATCCTGCAAGTCCCACACCAGCATTCAGTCTCCTGGATCCAGAGCAGACAAGACCTGAGCTAGAATGAGCATTTTGAACTTTTCCTTTTTCAGGAAGTCATTGAGGGTTCAAAGATCTAGGATAGAGCGAAGAACTGTTCTTTTTTCGGGACCAGAAAGTAGCGGGGAAAAAAGTACAGCCTACGTCAGCGGCAGGAACCCTTTGTATGAGTCCATTGGCCAAGGGAGTCTTGACTTCCACCTGAAGTAAAGCCAGGTGTTCCTCCATCAGTCGGTCATAAGTTAGAGAAATGAAGAGAGGGGTAGTCTCGAAGGGGAGGGAGTATCCCTCAGAACTATCTGTAGAACCCACCTTTCCAAAGTGATATTCTGCCAGTGTTGGAGGTGGTGGCTGATCCTGCCACCATCTGGCTATCAATACTCTGGAAGGGCCTGGCTAGGAAGGTTCAGAGACTGCAACTGCAGAAGGGGAGGGGACTGACCCAACCTTTGGCCGCCCGACTTACGGGGTCAGAACGAGCCACGACCACAGCTGCACAGAGGTTGTTGAACTTGCGTGGTCTTGTGTCTGGGATATGCTTGGCGTCACTGAAAGTCACTTCGTAGCCATGAAAGCAGACAGGGCGTGTGTTCACTGAGAGGCCCAAGGACTTGTTCACAGTCCATGAATCCAAGCTCAAGCACCATGTCTGACTTGTCTTCGAAGAGACAGGTGCCCTCAAATGGCATGTCTATGAGAGAGGTCTGGACATCCCTTGAAAAGCCAGAAGTCCTCAACAAGGCATGGCGTCGAAAACCCCCCCATCAATGAAATTGCTCAACCCAGAGTCTGTCATGTCGAGACCACAAGGAATGGTGAACTTTGACACATTTCTCCTGTCTGATACTGCTTGGGATAGAATGGCCGGGCCTTCTCCGGGGCCTGTGTCAGCACTTGCACAACTGTTTTCCATAGGGAGTGGAAGTAACGGCCCAATAGGCATTCAGTGTTCACTAACTGCAATGCAAGGCTGGTGGAAGAAAAATAATTCTTATCCCAACTATCCAGTCTCTTGGATTCCCTGTCTGGGGGTGTGAAATGGAATGTGCCATGGGAGGTAGAGGCATGGACCACCAAGTTCTCGGGGTAGGGTGGTTGGTGAGGAAATGTGGGTCGCCCTGTGCAGAGCAATGGTGGCAGGCAATTGTCCTATTCACAGGAGCCCTTGTGCAGGGCTTGAACCAGGTCCCCAGAAGGACATCTTTTAAGGCCTTGTTGAAGGGTAGCAAGGGTTCTGAGTAAGAGACACCTGGATGCAGGACCTCTGTCAAGGTATTTGTCTAGACTTCCATGAATGGGAGCTGAAAGTCCAGGACCTCAGCTGCCCTGTGCACGGCCATATTGTATGATGCTCCCACCTCCATGGCCACGGCAGGGGAAGAAAGCAGGCCAGCACCTGCAGAAGTATCCAGTCAACTGGCCTCACCCAACTCCTTGTACCTGTCCATGTCCTGATAAGGCTGGTCTTATACAGAGCCCAGCGACCCCTCCCAATCTTTCTCCATTCCTATCCCTTCAGAATAAGCCTGAGGAACTGACCTAGGAACTAAAGGTTCTATCAGCTGCTGTATTGGTGCCAATAGGCGTCAATCCAACTCCGGGTCATCGGGAATGACAATCGGACTTGTGCCACGGGGACATCGGCGGCGTCTGGAGTTTTGTGTCGGGCCAGCTCCGGGGAAGGTCGTAATGGCATGACTGACAGCAGTACGGATCTACCACCAGATCCATTGGGGGGGGTTTCAGCGCTGGAGCCACTAGCGTGGAACCCGATTGAGCCCCTTCTGAGCCTCCAGGGACCGAAGGCACACTGGTAGGGTCAGGTCATCCCAATATGTGGCACCTGATATCATAAAATTCTTTACGCTGGACGGGGGTCGCCCCAGCTCCCAGGAAAGTGAGGTAGTGTGGAGCTGACTCAGGTGCAGTTTCAGTTGAACTAGGCTTACAACGCCAAGACTCCTCCATCGTTTTGGCTGACGGATGGGGAGAAGTCAAAGCATGCTTCGCCTTCTTGTGCTTTTTGTGTTTTTTCCCTGTCCAATTTGACAACTTCAAGTGGGAGGATGAAGACTTTGGACTCCCGTAGCAGTGCCCTTCCTCTCGACCATTACAGTGAACGAGACCTCCAACGAGAACAAAGCGGTGCTGAGCACCAGTCCGCAAGCAGCTTCAGGTAACCACTCCCTCAAACCTTTCAGAGCCATGGCCAGGCAGTCAAGAGCATGACTTAAATATGTTGTTGTTCTCCCGGCATCAGAGGCAAACTATGTGTGGGTCGTTCATTGACATGGCACGGTGACAGGCACCACACGGCTTGAGCCCAGAAGTCTTCTAGGACAAGTTTGGAAAAACTTACACACCAAAAAGGGGTTGACAAAATGTAAAAGAAAACTGTCACTCAAAACTCAATAAAAATAAATTTGAGAAAAAAAAAACTGTCACAAAGTGAAAGAGAGTAGCTCTCTTCCTGGATCTGCTCTGGCTGACACAGAAAGAAGGAAAAGAACTGACGTCTGCACGCCAAGGTGGTGCCTATATATGTGGCAGAGACGTTGCAACAGTGCAGACACTGCCATCGACATCACACAGAGCGGACTGAGGCTACCTCCGGGCACGCAGAGGTATTGCTTGAAGAAATATCTTTGAATCCAGTCTGATGCCTGGGAAATTCAAAGAAGGGGAATTTTCAGCCAGATATCTCAATCAGATCATTATTGTAAGATTAGAGGGGATCCAGAAAAGAAAATCCAAAAACAGGACTTTGACGATCTCTGAAGAGTCTGTCATTAAGGGAATCATTTGCAGCCAAGAATTTGAATTTATGAATCAACCACACACTAGGCTACCACTGATATATGGTGCCCCTAAGACCCATAAAAATATTCTGGACAGCCCCATTACGCCCCATTGTGTCCACGATTGGAGCCGCCATGGAACCCCTATCAAAATATATTGACACATTTCTCAAACAATTGGTGTGTGCCCTACCGGCATACATCAAAGACATGGGTCATATGCTCTCCAAACTGGAAGGTTCCAATTTTGACTCCCACATTGAGATATTAGTCACAATGGGTATTGAGACACTTTATATAAACCTACCACAACAACAGGCACTAGAAGCAGTAAGTATGACACTTGATAGAATAGGTGAAAACCAACATCATAACTTTATCATGCAATGCTTTGCCATCGTTCTTGGGGAGAACTTTTTTGAACGTGATGAGATGCTTCACCAACAAACCAAGGGAGTCAGCATGGGGGCAGCCTGTGCCCCCAGCGTGACAAATTTGTACTTGGGCACTTTAAGTGAACTTACTATATAAAGAAGAAGCCCCCCTTAGTGGGAATGTATATGTTCGGCCAGGTATATAGATGGCATCTTCTTTATCTTGAAAGGGGAAGAAAGACTACTTCAAGAATTCCTATTATGGATCCACGTGTGTGATCCCCATATGAAGGTAATTCCTAAAACAAGTAGGGAGAAAGTCGAGTTTCTTCACTTCCACATTTGGATACAGCATCAAAACTTTCAGACTCAAGAATCCTTATCAATGAAATCTACCACAAGAAATACCCTGTTACACTTCATCAGCTACCACCCACGTTGCTAAAAGCAAGGCAACCCATTCAGCAGCCAGTTCCTGTGGTTGTGCAGGAACTGTACATACATGCAGGATTTCATCTCAAATGCCGAGACTTTGAAGAAAAATTGTTATTGAAAGCCCACCCCAGAGGCTGGGGGTGTTTACTAAGATTTTACTCTGTGTTTTCTTCACAAAAGTTAAGCAAATCGATACAAAATCCTTTTTACCTATTGTCGCCGAGATATAGGAGGAGAGGTCGAGGTGGTGAAGGAATGATTGACTGACCACTGTAGTCTTTACGGTATTTATTGAAAAACTCAAAGTAAAGTAACATCCATCCGATGTTTGTTATGGCGATATCCGGCTTGCTTCAGGGTTTTGCGGGGGAAAGATGATTCCTGGGACTTGGCTCTTGTCGAGGCTTCGGCGCTTCAGAAAAGGGGTCTTTGTCTTGTCTCCGGTGAGAGAAAGGAAAGAGACCACCGATTTTAAGGCTCGGGCCCATGGGTCACGAGTTGTTAGAAGGGGGCGGGGTGAGGGTTAACCAGGGGCTACCACCAAAGTCTTATCCCAAAAAAATATCACGAATAAGAAGGGTGTGCAAAAGAAAAGAACATAGCCCCGTGACCTCCCCAGACGTCTTCTATCCTGTCCCTTCCCGTGAAAATGCAAAGCGCAGTATACGCTTTCGTACCTTGTCCAGCCACACTTCTCCGGAAGTGTGGCGGGGCGAGTCATGGTCGGTCCTTCTGGCTCCGAGGTCTCCGGTTTCGTCCGTTCTCCTTCCCGTCTTGCTAGTATTCTCCTCCAGCTCCTGCTTCCCAACGTGAACTCGTCCTCCGGCTTTCGCGTTTCCGCATTCCGCTGGCACAGCTTTATCCGCCTCTTCCGGGTCTGACAGGCTCACTGAGGATGACGTCAGGACTGAGGTCTCCGCCTCTGGGGAAGCCCAAGCTGCATTAAAGGGGCCATAGGTGTCCTGTGGACGGGGTGGAAACGAATACCCATTAAAGTCCTCACCCTGCCTGTCCTCGGCAGAGCCCCCGTGACACATCCCTCCCCCGGGATTTCCCCGATCGGGGGAAAGCGGAAAGCGAGAAAGAAAGTCAGCATTCCCCTGATCCACGCCTTTCCGATGACGAACTTTCATTTGGTAGGGCTGGAGGGCCAAAAACCACGGCAGGATGCGTTCATTGGGACCACGGTTTCGATGGAGCCAGGTCAGCGGGGCATGGTCTGTATACAGTATGAATGGCCTGCCTTCCAGATAGTAACGGAGTTTGTCCACCCCCCATTGGACCGCAAGGCACTCCTTTTCTATGGTTGAGTATGCTTGTTCTCCAGGAAACAATTTTCTGCTGATGTACAGAATGGGTCTTTCGAGACCCCCCTCATCCTGCTGTGATAGAACCGGCCGGATCCCGACCGGAGGCATCCGTCTGGAGGATGAAGGGTCTGTGGAAGTCTGGGGACACCAGTACAGGGGAGGATGTAAGGGCATTTTTTTATGCTTGGAATGCATTGGCTTCTCTGTCAGAGGGGGGTGGCAACCGGGGAGAGGTGTGGGTTTTACGCAAAAGATCAGTGAGGGGTCCTGCTAGATCAGCAAATTGGGCTATGAATCTGCGGTAATACCCCTCTAGGCCCAGGAACGCCGGCAGATCTCTTTTGGTTTTGGAGTACAGAACAGCCTGAATGACCTCAATCTTTTTTGTTTGGGGTTCCACAAGCCCGTCCCCCAAGACGTAGCCTAGGTATTTCACCTTTCTGAAGGCGACTCTGGATTTTTTTAGTGATGTATTTAGCCTCACCAAGGTGTTCTAGCAATTCATCCACTCGGGGGAGAGGATAAGCGTCTTGCTTGGAAACTCTATTTACGGCCCTGGAGTCAATGCAAAACCGGATGCTGCCATCCGGTTTTGACACAAGGACCACCCGCGAGCACCAATTGCTGTGTGACGGGACAATCACTCCTGATTGCAGCATTTGGTTTACCTCGTCCTGAAAGGCAAGTCTTTGGGCTTTGGGTATGCAGTAGGGTTTCTGCTTAACCACAACACCCGGCGGTGTAGGGATGGAGTGTACTGTGAGTCGGGTTCTTCCTGGCTGGTCTGAGAACATGTCCGAATAATTGAGAAGGAGAGAAAGGATTTCTTCTTTTTGTGAGACAGAGAGGTCTGGGTTGATGGGGGCATCATTGACGGTATGAGGAGATGGTGAGGCAGTAGATACTGTGTGAACTGCTTGAGGAGGGTACCCAGCCACTTTTTAAAAAGATTAATATGGTATATTTAGGTGGGTCTTGGTTCCAGATAACTGCAGCAGGTAAGTGGTTCGTCCTATCTTTCAGAAGATTTTAAATGGGCCTTGCCAGTCTTTTTTTAATTTGTGGGTGGTGGTGGGCAACAAGACCAAGGCCCAGTCACTGATGTTTAACTCCCTCCACTTCTTTCCTCTATCGTAGAAAGCCTTCTGTTTTGCCTGTGCTATGGCCAGATGGTCATGGGCCATGGCTCTAAGTTTATGGAGCATTGTTTGCAGCTGACGGGTATAGTCTAATAAAGCCTCGGCTTCCTTTTTCCTAACTGTCCTTTGTGATCTCAAGCAAGATCCTAGGGCTCCGACCGAACAGCAACTCATAGGTGAGGTTCCTAAGCTGGCTTGGGTTTGGCTACGGAGAACAAAAAAGGGCCAGCGGCAATAGCTGGTCCCAGTTTTTACCATCCACGGACAGAAGCTTTTTTAAGGTGAGCTTTAGGCTACCATTGTATCGCTCAACCAGACCATCTGTCTGGGGATGGTAAACAGAGGTTTTTATATGTTTGATCCGCAGTTGCTTGCACACTTGCCGCATCAAACGAGACACAAAAGGTGTGCCTTGATCAGTAATGATCTCCCTGGGGAACCCCATGCGTGAAAACACCTCTATTAATCTTTGGGCTATAACGGAGGAGGTGGCTGCCCGGAGGGGAAAAGCCTCCAGGTAACGAGTGGCGTAATCAACCAACACTAGGGCGTATTGGTGCCCCCGGCCTGACTTAGACAAGGGCCCGATAAGATCCATTCCCAAGCGGTCAAACAGCCTAGTTATGATGGGCAAGGGATTCAGGAGCACTGGGGGAGGGACGTAAGGATTATGTCGTTGGCAGATCTGGCATTCCTGGCAGTACTTTTTGATTTGGGCGTATACTCCTGGCCAGAAGCAGTGTTGTAGTATGGCCTGCCCTGTCTTTTCGGCCCCGGTGTGACCTTCCAGTAGATGCGCATGAGGGAGGTGCGTCACATTGTAAATCCCTGTACCAGAAGAAGACATTCCTACATGGGGCGTTCCGGTGCAGGAACACCTCCTAAAAGTGGCTGGCTGAAATCTACAAGATTTTACTTTGTCACTTCTGGGCTCATGCTGTGTCAAACCCTGCACTACCTTGAAGCAGCTGTAAGGATTGACACAACAGTCTGAGCATAGGGCCCCCAGAGCATTGCTGCAGATGTGTTGCACTTGAAACATAACTCAAACAATGCACCACCTTTACAGCACAGATACATCGCATATATGTGCCATTTTTGTCCCATGGTACATCGCATTTTAAATACGGCACATCCATGGTGGTGGTGTCACGGAGCACAATAACTGACATATTCCTGGGGATATGCCAGTTATTGTATATGTGCCCAATAGTGTTTTAATATAGTGAATAGATTACTAAATACCGATGAATGAGTCACTACAAAACTAAAACAATAGTGACAGAGTGTATGGTGGAAGTGTAAGGATACAAACTGGTAAATTGAACGTATAAAAGACCAATTTGCAAGAACATAGAAGACTGCATACATCGTCTATAAAGGTTTGAAGCAGTCTATGCCCTAAGGCCTATTTTAATGCACGAGTACTTAGGTAGTGAGTGGATGATTACAGTTCTGCAAGGAAAGAACCTGATTGAATTTATAAAAGCCTCATTTTTACCACAGTATACAGATAAACACATACTGCTGAATGGCTCACTACAATATTCAAACAGTACTGTGAGAATGTTTGCTGCAAGTATAAGGATGCACATTGAGGAATTGAACATATGAAACATAAGTTTCCTGGTGCATAGAACAGTGCATGCACAGTCTATAGATGTTTGAAACAACCTATGGACTAAAGCCTCTTTTAATCTATGAGTATCTAGATACTAACTGGATCATTACACTTCTGCAAAGAAAGTTCCTCACTAAATTTATTACAGCTTCAGTTTTACCACGGTACAATGGAAAAGAACATACTGCTGACTGGCTCACTACAATACTAAAACAGCAGGGTCAGAGTGTTTGGAGGAAGTCTAAGGATACAGACTGGGGAATTGAAGGCATAAAAAACAAGTTTGCGGGTGCATACAAGACTGCATGTATACTCCATACGGATTTTAAGCAATCCATTCCCTCAGAACCACTTTGCATATTTTAAATCAATACAAACATTTAAAGAACATATAACTGAATCTATAAGTGCTTCACTTTTAGTACAATAAATACATTAGTAGATAATGCTCAAACTTTTATTATTTTTAAACAATAAATGTATTCTATTAACATCTCATAATTTAACACACATTCCAATAGAAGTTCATCAGATATGTCATTCAGATCAATTCCCTCGTTAGCAGTTTCTGAATTAATTTGTTCTAAACTTTCAACATAATTTAATACTTCCAGAAAATCTCCATCAAAGCTTTCATCTTCAAAATCACACCTCACGTCTGCAGCCTGTGACAGATACGATTACTTCTTCAATTATACTCAAGATAATATCCAAAATCTCCTGAGTATGAGGCTGTTCTCTTTCCATAATTTTTCCTTTATGTTCTTGCTCCTTGTATAAAAATATAAACAGTTAATTGTATCACTTTTCGTAATATATAATACAAAACTACCATTTTCACCTATTTTGGCCTCCAAAAAATACTATATAAATACTATTATCTAATAACATTCCATTAGTAGAGTTTTAGTCCTTTGCAAAGTTATATAAATATAATTACTTATAAGGATATCCTGTTTTTAGCTTTTCCTAAATTTTGAAACAAGTCACTCCTTATGACTATAGGAAAAGACTCAGGCTGTTATAGTAAAATACATAACTAAAAAATGTAGAATATGTCTATTCACCTTACCCAGTCCAAAATACTAAATATGTTTTACTAAAATGCAAAAGATACTATTCATTGTCCAGAATAACACTGTGTATCTGAGTATATTTAGACATCATTATCACACTACTTTGTGAATACTTCATGTGTTTACTCTATCTCTATTCCTCATCTATAACTTAGTCTAACCCTATTAATTACCTACCCCTTCGACTTTCAAACTAGCCTCCCCTCTAGTATTTATCTGCAACCTTGTATTTTGCGGTTCTTTATTTTTCTCACTGCTTATAACCTATAATTACCTAACATTCATTAACCTAGCCCTCTCAGTTTATTTTCTAATTTTTATACTATTAATTTCCTTGTGTTCTTCTACTAACCTTTCTTTATGCAGTTGCTTGTTATCTGTTCTATCAATTCTTGAATATCTTGTGTTTTTCACTAATGTTCCTTCTTAATTCAAAAGTCTGTCTAGTATTCCTTACTCAATGTGTTCTTTTCCCTTTAAGACCTTGCTCAACACGAATGTAATCGTTTCTTGTTTTAAGTTATAGAAAATACATTGACTGAATACATTCAATATTGTCTATAATGTCAGGTAAGTTTACTTACTCACTAAATTGTCATACAACGTTCTTTAACTCTCTCAGAAATATTTGCACTTTCTCTTCAGGAATGTCTAAGGAGCAATTGAAAACAAGTCTGAACTCCGGAACGTCTTCGGTGAAGTGCGCACTCGTTAGTGAGCGTGCTCCTCACCAAGGATTCCCCACAAGTCTGTGGTAAATGACTAGAACGCTACTGTGGCTTTCAGCCGCGGCCCGTGGAAGGAGTTGTGGTGGGGCAGGCAGGCGGGGCGGGGGAGGGGCAGGGTGGGGGGTGATAAACAATGGAATCTGGATGATTTCAGGTAAGTAAACAATTAAATTAATAAAACGAATTTTGTTCTGTGCCCTGCATCAAAGGCTCAACAAAGGCCAACAAAGAGGAAGAGAAGTGTGGCTCAGGGGTTAGAGGCGGCAGACCCGGAAGCTGAGATCGGCCCTGGACCAGGGTTCAATTCCCCGCCTCGGCGGGTCTGGGGCTAAAAATTTCCACAGACTCGATAATTCTCGCTCCGGTGCCTTCTCGACTCACGGGTTCACACTCTACGACTCTGGGCAATAGCTTGCTTAATCTCCACAACGGCCCCTCGCGACGGGATGCCTGGCTTTCACCTTGTGGATACCCTGCCGGGGTTATCTCACAGGGGAATACCAGGACGGGTTCCCTAAGCAAGCGCTTAGATACCGACCTCGGTCAGTGATTTGCGCTATATAAATAAATTGTACATTTACATTTTGACCTTGGGGATCATTGTAAACCCCCCTAAGCAGTCCTACGGGATCAGGAAGTCCTATAGCAAATAGCAAACTTTTCCGATCAATCTACACACTCAATCTAAATACAAATAAATAAAAAATCACATTTATTCCCACATTAAATTAAAAAAGCAAAACACTTTTATATTGCTTTAACTTTTGCACCCTTTCCAACTGACAAAACTTTCAACCCTTCCTTCATTCCACAATCTGCCAGTTACCATTGAAACACTTCAGGGAACACCTAACTCAGCACACAGGTGAAAAGTGAAAAGTTCATCATACATTGTTGCAAATTAAAACAGCAAGTATGCTTGACTTGAGTATATACCAGCTTATCTTATGTAACGTTCTGTTCTATCAGTCTTTCTTAATCAATTAAAATAAGGCTTTTAAAAAACAGACACATGCACCCTAGTTTTCTGTAAAATGTTGTCAAACAACCAACCATTTCTTTTCTTTTTTCAAAACTGCATGTTGTCCACCATTTTACTTTTCAAACTGCCATTTCATTTACAGAGACCATCAGAGTGCATCCAGACCTCTCTTCAAAATGCTTACAGTGTGGATTTTGGGACACAGCTATATTTTCTGGAGTCAAAGGTACGCACTACACTTACCAAATGTAGACATTAAATGGATTGGACAGAGAGGATTAAAGTGGCATCAATTGATGCCATTGGTGAAATCCTTTTTACATCTCCAACACCCTGACCTCATAATTGTGCACTGTGGTGGCAATGACCTAGGCACTTTGACTGGGGTAGGTCTGGAAATTCTTATGAAGGACACCTTTAGAGAATTTATGGCACTTTTCCCCCAAACTGCCTTTGACTATTCTAATATATACCAAAGGCAGGAATGGAACTGGTCCAACCACTATTGTCAACAGATTGAAAAAGTTAGGAAACATGTGAATAAATCTGTGTCTGCCTTTCTCCGAGACTATCGAATGGGGTCCATCTACCACAACAATCTGTGTTTCAATATGCATGACATCTATAGGAGAGATGGTGTACATTTTACAGATGAGGGGAACAGAGTCTTCCTCATAAACTTAAGACTCTGCATCGGTACTTACTTGTAGGTACTAACATCTCCCATAAACACAAGGGCTCTTTTTAGAGCCACACAACACATAAATAAATACACTTCATAAATATCTAAAATTATTTTTAATTTTCTTGCTTACGCACGCTTACTGGACGACTTCCAATATTCAAGCTGCACGTCGTCCATACGTGCTTGGTACGCGTATGATAAATCTACCATATAAAAAAATAGGCTTTATCACTAATTTTCTATGATTCCCGAGGACCCCATCTCCATGGGCTCAAATCTAACGTTGTGGACCGTGGAAACAGCCCCAAGGCCTCCACGATCCCAGCCGGCTCCCCACTTCCTGCGGGAGCCGGCATTGCTATTCCTCACAAAGAGCAGCTTACATGCTTCCATTCTAATTTCAAACATGATTTCAACAGTTTCCTATTTATAAAATAATATAGTACTGCACGCTAAAGCCGAAAAGTCAGCACAATTACGATAGAATACAAAATAGAAATAAATATATATACTTCTACACTCAACAAACTCGTAAGCAGAGTACACATTTTAATTTAAAGGCAGCTTACCACAACTAGTTTTTGAAACGCATTGTACAATAAAATGCGTCACAAAATAGGCTACATACATTCTGACTCTATAACGTCACATAGAAAAAAGAAGGCCACTCTTAAGCTACTAGGAAAACACAACAAAAGTACAAGTCCCAAACTTCCATTGTAGTGATTTCTTAGTTGCAGGTCTAGTTGTCAGATCGACGCACACACTCCCTCATGGCTGGTATTCACCCACACCACACCCATCCAGCGCATTCGTTACTACACACGTGACCCTATCTATAAAAAAGACGGAGCGCACGTGTTGTACGCCATATTAGAGTTGTTCCCAAAGCACCGAACAAGGGGCCCACTTCTACATGCGTGGCCTCTTTGGTCACTGAGTTAGTAGTGCCCGAAGCACTGAGCGGGTCAAGAACCTGCGATGATGATGATGATGGGAGCACAAGTCTGTCGTTAGCCATAGAGATATCAAGACTCAGCACCATATATGAGACTTCTTTGTTGGCGATCATGACTACATCATGAAGAAACTGTTGTTTCCCCAAAAGGTGAGCAGTGACACTTGAATATGCATCAGAATGAGTCAAAGGGTTGTAGCTGACTACATACAAAAATGCGACTTAATATTTTAGACGAACGCACTACTATATAATGTATTAATTTACATGTATAATTTTTTTTCGCAATAGCACTAATGTTTTTATAATCGCTGAAATGTCCGGAATATATCCACAATACAAACAGGGACATAATATCAAGAACCGGTGTTAAAATTATCGCAGTTTTATCAGCAGGAAACTGCAGATAAAACGGCGATAATCGGCTTGATAATTTGCCCTTGTGAATTCCCATAGAAGCCTATGTTAACAGCAGAACATGGGCTTCTATGGGAATTAACAAGGGCGAATTATCAAGCCCATTATCGCCATTTTATCAGCAGTTTCCTGCCGATAAAACGGCGATAATTTTATCACTGGTCCTTGATAATATGCCCCCTGGTACGTACAAATATGACAATGAACGTCTATAAAACCGCAATATTATCTAACTCCAAATCAATATAGCAACAATTATCAATCCTAACATCTTTCTTTTAATTCCTTTTAGATGTACAACTTCACGATGGATCATGTAACAATGACGACGGCAATAGCACAAGGTGAGCAAAGAAGCTTGTTTCTGAAACAACAACTTATCTGTAAAAGGAGACCATCTATAGTATGCAGCAGGCGTGCAAAACACACATTGGGCTAAGGAGGCTTCAGCTAGGATGGCATACCTTCCTGCTCCCACACACAGTCGCACCCGAGTACGTCACAGGTTTTTTAACCCCTTCGCTGCTGATGACGAGCTCAGCTCGTCATCAGCCACGGGTGGCGTGTGCTGATGACGAGCTGAGCTCGTCATGTAACGTGGCTTTTCGCAAATTGCCGCACAGCGCAAAAATCACCGCAGCAGCGATGCGGTTAAAGACATTTTGCTTGTTAATGAGGCTTTGATGATCCCCCCACACCCCCGCTTACAGCCCCTGCAGCTCCACTCTTCTTTTTCTTTGAACTTAAGCCCCCCCCGAAAATTTTAACTGTGGTTGTCATGTGTGTGTGTCTCCCACGTTTCAAAGTGCTTTTTTCTCTTTCTCTATCTCTTTCTTACTCTCTCACATTGTTTCTCTTCCTTTTTTAAAGTTTGACGATACTATCTCCACTCTGCTGTATACAACCGTATCTGAATTCAAGTAGTTAACTATCTTGATTACAGTGAATACTTCTTCCACACGTACAGCACCATCTTTCAATCACCCCGATGGCACTAGGTGACAAAGAATTGAGGGCCATATTATCAAGCAATGGCGATACATTATCGCCGCTTTTATTGTCAGGAAACTGCCGATAAAGGGGCGATAATGGGCTTGATATTGTGCCCTTGTGAATTCCCATAGCAGCCCAGGTTCTTGTGTTAACCAGGGCTGCTATGGGAATTCACAAGGGCATATCACCAAGATCATTATCGCCGCTTTATCGACAGTTTCCTCCCGATAAAAGAGGCGATAATGTATCACCCTTGCTTTATAATATGGCCCTTTCTTTCCAAAACAACAACAAATTATTTGTGAAAGGAAAGACTAGGTAGTCTGCAGCAGCTTCACAGTATAGAAATGTATAATTACCTCCAACAAGTGACAACAGATAGGTTGCAACAGTCTGACAAACAGATCTAGAAGCTTATTACGTCACTTTTGAGTCACTTTTAACATGGGTAAAGTGACGCAAGGAGCTTGTAAATCTACCTCTCACTTTTCAAGAAAAAATCTCAACTCCAGACTTTGCGAGGCAGTTTTAATGTTCTTTTCTCTCTCTTTCTCTCTCTCACTCTCTGTGACATAATTTCTCTTTCTCTCTTAAACTTATAGACACTGCTGTCTACTTGCACATGTAGAAGAACAGCCCAACTGAAGTTGTGAATTCAACTGGCCGAAGCGTTTGGCCACAGTGTTTATACAACGGTAAGCACAGAGGCCTAGATCAAGAAAGCCTTCATTGCAAACCATTAGAAATAAGTCCGCATCTTTACAATCCCGTTGTGCCGCTTTTGCATCAGTAACACAGTTGGCACTTCCATATAGACACCACTTGAACATGCCACTATAACAAGTGAAATGTACCAGGCACACTGCACACGTAAAACGGTAGTGTTACCTTTATTTCTGAAAGCAGAGAATGCGTAGTGTGCAGCAGCTTCTCTGTCTAAAATGAATAATTTCCTCCGAGCAGTGACAACTGATAGGTTACAACAGTCTGACAAACAGATCTACAAATTTATTACGCCACTTTTCTGTCACTTTTAACATGGGGAAAGTGATGCAAGGAGCTTGTAAATCTACGTCTGACTTTTTAAGGTAAAATGTCAACTCCAGACTCTGCAAGACAGTTTTAATGTTGTTTTCTCTCTTTCTCTCTCTCACTCTCTATGACATAATTTTTCTTTCTCTCTTAAACTTATAGACACTGCTGTCTGCTTGGACGTGTACAAGAATTGTTCAAAAGAAGTTGTGAATTCAACTGGCCGAAGTGTTTGGCCCCAGTGTTTATACAACAGTAAGCACAGAGGCCTAGATCTACAAAGCCTTCATTGCAATGCATTAGAAATAAGTCTGCATCTTTACAATCCAGTTGTGCCACTTTTCTGTCAGTAATGGAGTAGGCACTTCCATATAGACACCACTTAAAGGCGGCATTATAACAGAAGTGAATTGTACCAGGCACACTGCACACGTAAAACCGTAGAGTTACCTTGACTTGTAATGCTTCAGCTCATTTACTCACATCTACATAATTCTAAACTCTAATTTTCTTTTTTGTTTTGCAGATTACCAATCGGACATCTTTTGGAGTCCATTTCACAATTTGTTTATAATATTTTTTAAAGTTATTTTTCTAGTTGCTTCTAATAGTTATAATTAAGTTTTGTTTACAGTTATTGTTTAAATAAAAGTTAATAAAACAAACTACATACTTCTTTTATTTTGGTGGGGGGGGGGGTATGATGGTCCACAATAAAAATAATGTTGAAATACTATAGTAAGATGTTCAAGATTAGGATTGAAAACTACTGAGTTATATTTCCTCTGGATAGACTACAACTTACAAAAGAAATCAAAATAATACGAAACAATGTGTACGACATTTACAAACCTCATGCCACATTTTCCCGTGCAAAACTTACCCCACTACAAAATTGAATATGTGAACCTCAATCACGCCCCGCAAACCAGGGAAACAATCACCTCACAAAGATTTCTATATTGTATGAGGAGATGCCTGGCCCTCCGCCTACCGCCCTGGAGGCCTCGACGCCCAGACCCAGTTGCTGCAGTGTCCTGTGGGGAAACAGCCATTACAATGCAGTCATAAGCACGCGTGATAGTCACTACAAAGCCATTAGTATGCATATAGCTTTACCACACATGCCTTTACCACGCATGCTTTTAAAACTACTATGCATTTACAACGCATGATAAACACATAATCTTAATGTCTTTGTGTTGACGGACATGCGTTGCAATGGCTGTGATTATGTCCTTCAAATTAGTTTTTGAGTATACGTGTGACCAAGTCTGATAACATCAGAGGCCAAGGACAAACACTGTGGTGTCTGTGGCAGGAAATCTCAGCGATCGCAGAGAAAATAGGACGGTAAAATGAAAGTAACAGATATAATAAAAAGAATGGAGGAAAACTACAAAAATGGCGGTGGACGGAGTATAACATCAGAGGCCAAGGACAAACACCGTGGTGTCTGTGGCAGGAAATCTCATCGATCACAGAGAAAATAGGACGGTAAAATGAAAGTAAGAGATATAATAAAAATAACAGTGAAAAACTACTAAAATGGCGGTGGACGAAGTACGTAATCAACGTTTGGCGCCTCGGCACTACGTTTCAAATAAATATAGATAAAGTATGATTATTAATATATTACAAAAGTACAGCAGCGCATGACACACACGACCCGGGAAAAGAAAGTGGCAAATTTAATACCTGAAATAAAGAAAGGTTTGATAGTTGAACTTGAAGAATAAGAAAAAAACGTGGGCTTCAAAACGAGGATGCGCATGCGTAGAGAGTACAACTGCTGCATAAAAAAACAAACGTAAAGTTTTACATACAATCATTGAAATATACCTCTTTTTTTGACCAGTAAACTTATGTGCATATTATCAAGGACCGGTGTTAAAATTATCGCCGTTTTATCGGCAGCAAATTGCCGATAAAACGGCGATATTGAGCTTGATAATACGGCCTTGTTATTTCCCATTGAAGCCCATGTTAAGACCAGAACACGAGCTTCTATGGGAATTAACAAGGACGTATTATCAAGCCCATTATCGCCGTTTTATCGGCAGTTTCATACCGATAAAACAGCAATAATTTTATCACCTGTCCTTGATAATATGCCCCCTAGGTCTCAAAAAAACCATGAGTCATATTATCAAGCAAAGGCGATACATTATCGCCGCTTTTATCAGCAGGAAACTGCCGATAAAACGGCGATAATGGGCTTGATAATATGCTCTTGTGAATTCCCATAGAAGCCCAGGTTATGGTGTTATCGCAGGGTTTCTATGGGAATTCACAAGGCCATATTATTAAGCCCATTATTGCTGCTTTAGCTCCTTCAGCCACTCCACCGGGCTACACTGGACAGATCACAGCTGCGTCCACTTCAACTTCAGGAGAACAACGACCCACCACCGCCCGCAACAGGTTCCCCACAGAAGCTGGAGCAAGATCACCGGCGACCAGCTCACCACCGCCCTCAGCCAGAACCCACCCACCAACACGACTGACCCCAACGAAGCAGCCCGCAACCTCACACAGTGGCTCACCAACTACGCCGACGACCTCGCACCACTGAGAAACCCGCACAGCAGACCCGGCTGCAGGAAAGCACCGTGGTTCACCAACGACCTCAAAAACTCCAAGAAAACCTGCCGCACCCTCGAGAAAGCCTGGCGCCACGACCAGACAACAGAAAACATGACAGCCCTCAAGAACGCCACCCGCAAACACCACCAGCTGATCCGCACCACCAAAAGGACAGCATTCAAAGAACGACTGGACAACAACACCCACAACAGCAAGGAACTCTTCAGCATCGTGAAAGAGCTCTCCAACCCCAGCGCCTGCAACAACGAGATCACACCGTCGCAAGACCTCTGCGACTCACTCGCCTCGTTCTTCCACCACAACATCCAGACATACACAACAGCTTTGGAGCACAGACCACGCACCCAACCACCGAACCAACTCCCCCGACCCCCACCCTCTGGACCTGGACCCCGGTCAGCACCGAAGACACCACCCATCTGATGAACACCATCCACTCCGGCTCCCCAACCGACCCCTGCTCACACCACATCTTCAAAAAACCGACTCCATCATCGCACCCCAACTCCGGAACATCATCAACAGCTCCTTCGCATCCGCCACCTTCCCGGAGAGTTGGAAACATGCCGAGCTGAGCGCCCTCCTGAAGAAACCCACAGCGGACCCCACGGACCTCAAGAACTTCCGCCCCATCTCGCTCCTCCCCTTCCCGGCCAAAGCCATCGAGAAGACTGTCAACAGACAACTCTCCACCTTCCTCGCGTCCAGCAGATCCCTCAACCCCTCGCAGTCCGGGTTTCAATCAAACCACAGCACCGAGACCGCCCTCATCGCAGCTACCGATGACATCAGGTCCCTGCTCGACAACGGGGAAAATGCCGCCCTCATCCTCCTAGACCTCTCAGCAGCCTTCGACACCGTATACCACCGCACCCTGATATAGCGCCTGAGCAACACCGGAATCCGAGGAGCGGCCCTGGAGTGGATCATCTCGTTCCTCACTGGAAGAACCCAGAGAGTCCGCCTCCCCCATTCCGATCCACGGCCACCAAAATCATCTGCGGCGTTCCGCAGGGATCCTCACTCAGCCCCACCCTCTTCAACGTCTACATGTGCCCTCTCGCAGCCATTGCACGCCAACACAACCTCAACATCAACTCCTACGCCGACGACACCCAGCTGACCCTCTCCCTCACCAATGACCCCGACACTGCCAGAGCCAGCCTCCAGGAAGGAATGAAAGACGTCGCAGAATGGATGAAGCTCAGCCGTCTGAAACTGAACTCAGACAAGACGGAAGTCCTCATCCTGGGACCATCCTCTTCTGCCTGGGATGACTCCTGGTGGCCCCCTGCCACCTGCCCTGGGCACTGCATCCAAGCCAACAAACTATGCACGCAACCTGTGCTTCATCCTGGACTCCTCCCTCACGATGACCAAGCAAGTCAACGCCGTCTCGTCTTCCTGCTTCAACACCCTGCGCATGCTCCGAAAGATCTTCCGGTGGATCCCCACCGAAACCAGGAAGACGGTCACCCAGTCCCTCGTCACCAGCCGGCTGGACTACGGGAACACCCTCTACGCTGGAACCACAGCCAAACTCCAGGAAAGACTCCAGTACATACAGAACACTTCTGCACGACTCATCCTGGACATCCCCCGCCACAGCCACATCTCTGCCCATCTGAAAGACCTGCTCCCCGTCAGCAAGAGGATCATGTTCAGACTCCTCACCCACGCACACAAGGCTCTCCACGACATGGGCCCGAAATACCTCAACAGCCGCCTCACATTCTACACACCCACCCACCAGCTCCGATCCGCCAGCCTCGCCCTCGCCTCCGTCCCACGAATTCGCAAATCCACCGCCGGAGGAAGATCTTTCTCCTACCTGGCGGCCAAGACATGGAACTCCCTCCCCACCCACCTAAGGCTGACCCTGGACCTTCTCTCCTTCAGGAAACAACTCAAGACCTGGCTGTTCGAGCAGTAGCGACTCCCCCCCCCCCAGCGCCTGAGACCCTAGCGGGTGAGTAGCGCGCTTTACAAATTTAACTGATTGATTGATTGAGAAATGGTGCTCCCCAGGACCATCAATGGCTCCACTAAGGGGGCCGCGCTACGTCCTCCCAACATTAATAAAAAACTCCAGACAGTGCAGGTACCCGGAGCTGGAAGGTCATTTTACATATTACTGCCCCAGAAAGTTGGCGTTCCCAGGCACATGTACGGGGAGAGAGGGAGGGAGAGCTCTAAACATATATATTTTTAAAAAGCCCCAAGGGGTGCTGCTCCCCGAGACTGCGGGGAGTAGAACCGTAACCCCCCCCCCCGCATACTTCAAAATATAACCAGACGAGTGGCGTTCCCCAGAGCTCGGGCACCTTACATGGAAAGAAAATGCCCCGTAATTTGCCCCCCGGGACCTAATGAATAAAACAGACTTCTAGTTTTTTTTCACCTTTTCCACCGTGTACAAGTACTGCACGAGTACCCCGCGATTTTTTATTTAAAAAAATTAATAAATTGAGCCTAAAGATCCATGTACCACCCCCTGAGCAAGCCTATATTGTCAGAATGTTTCTAGCCTGCCCCTTTCCTAATAACTCAACTTTGTTTTACTGTTTTCTTGTGACTCGGTTCTCACGACAAACAAGATGGCTGCCAACACTTCCTGGTTTGGAGTTTTGAGAACCAATCAGCATGCAGCTCGTGCTCGTAATTGTACGGATTTCCGTACGCGGCGATTTTTCCTTTTAATTTATTTGTATAAAAAATAAATAAATAAATAAATAGAGCCTAAACATCCATGCACGACCCCCTGAGCAAGCCTAGAGGGTCAGAATGTTTCTAGCCTGCCCCTTCCCTTATTTCTCAACTTTGTTTTACTGTTTTCTTGTGACTTGGTTCTACCGAAGCACAAGATGGTCGCCAACACTTCCTGTTTTCGAGTGTTGACAGACACTTGACAGCCAATCAGCATAGAGCTCGCGCTCGTAATTGAACGGATCTCAGTCCGCGTGTAGAACTCTGTCTCTAGATCTCGCTATGATTTTACTTGTAATTTTCTCAGAAACTACTGAACGGATTTACACCATTTAACAAAAAGCACAATCTGCAAACCAAACTCTACGCCAAATTTGTTGTAATTCTGCTCAGCCGTTCGAGCTGGAGCCCTGGCTAAAGGTCCCTATGGAAAATTGCATGGGGAAAACACGTTTTGGGACCCCCTTTTTTCTCGGCCCCCGCTTCACGAATCACCCCCAAACTTTAAGGGAAGGAGCGGATGGAAACTAGGTCCTAACTATAACTACCTATATATATATGTATATATATATGTATATGTATGTATATATATATATATATATATATATATATATATATATATATATATATATATATATATATATATATGTATATATATTACCTACTGGCGGTCGCCAGTAGGTATATATAGTTAGGATTTTTTCTCTATGGGATTTTTGAAAATTCTATGTCTAATAACTTTGGCGTTTGTGGACGGAATTGGCTGAAATTTTCAGGAAAATGGAACATTTTGTTTCTGAGCAGCCCCTGACAATTTGGGGGGGTTTCATCAAGGGGGGGCCGAGAAAAAAGGGGGGTCCCAAAACGCGTTTTTCCCATGTTAATTTCCATAGGGCGGTTGGCCTCACTTTTAGCTCGAACGGCTGAATGGATTTGCACGAAACTTGGCAAAATTGTAGGGACTGTTAGCCCGATGTGCCTTTGCTAGGTCTCAATATATGTGCTCCAGTGGATTTTGAGTAATTTAGGTTCAAAAAAAGATATATATCTGGGCGGAGCCTAACCACACATCTGATCTGATTGGCTGTCAGCACTTCATCCAAGAAGTGTTGGCAGCCATCTTGGGACCAATATACATGATAGCACCTCATTAAAAAGCATTGTAGTTATTAGAGGGTTTTAGGACTTTAGTTACATTATAAATCATTTGTTGATGGTACCATACTCGTTTTAGGAATTGTGGTGGGTTCTAAGGTGATTTTACCATGTGAAAAAACCTTCTGCTGTGATATCATGAATATTGTTTGAAAGAAAACTAATATCTCATGATTTTCCAACAGTGGTTTGGAAGGGGATCTATAAGCTAAACTGAAAGCATATTTTCTGTAAATTCACATTATCTTTCTCAGTCATGTGAAAATGAAGTCTGACATTCTCAGTAAAACATAAACATCCAACAAGGACAGAGATTGTCAGTTGATTCCTTTGTGTTCTACTGCAGCCTCCTAGAGTGTTCTAAAGAACAACTAGAGCGCTAACAGTCCTACTTATTACAAAGGTATGGCACACCTGAAGCCATCTTGATTGGAATAAAGTGGTAACTCTTAAAACATTTAATTTAAAAAGAAACAACATGAGGGGGTATATTTTGCCATAGAAAGTATGATTAGTGCTGCAGAATGAAAAATTAGGGCACATTTTGAGTGACTTCTCAAATCCTTTTCTATTTCATTAAAACATTCTGACATGCAGTCTCCCAAAATGGCCACCAGAGACAAAAGAGCCCAAATGTAGCCCAAATATCACCCAGATGTAGCCCAAGTATAGCCCAATGACAGAATGTCCCAGAGTGTTCTAAAGAACAACTAGAGCACTAACAGTCCTACTTATTACAAAGGTATGGCACACCTGAAGCCATCTTGATTGGAATAAAGTGGTAACTCTTAAAACATTTAATTTTAAAAGAAACAACATGAGGGGGTATATTTTGCCATAGAAAGTATGATTAGTGCTGCAGAATGAAAAATTAGGGCACATTTTGAGTGACTTCTCAAATCCTTTTCTATTTCATTAAAACATTCTGACATGCAGTCTCCCAAAATGGCCACCAGAGACAAAAGAGCCCAAATGTAGCCCAAATATCACCCAGATGTAGCCCAAGTATAGCCCAATGACAGAATGTCCCAGAGTGTTCTAAAGAACAACTAGAGCGCTAACAGTCCTACTTATTACAAAGGTATGGCACACCTGAAGCCATCTTGATTGGAATAAAGTGGTAACTCTTAAAACATTTAATTTAAAAAGAAACAACATGAGGGGGTATATTTTGCCATAGAAAGTATGATTAGTGCTGCAGAATGAAAAATTAGGGCACATTTTGAGTGACTTCTCAAATCCTTTTCTATTTCATTAAAACATTCTGACATCCTGAGAGAAAAAAAGTTTATGGCCTTTTCTTCTTGATACCTCGTCTCCTCCTACTACGGCTTGGAGCTCTCTGGAATTGGCTCAACTTCACCCCTTCTCCTTCCTTACTGCCTCCAATCTCACTCAACCACCTCCTAAACTACTTTCTCCTATTTTCAAACACTCTAAAGCTTTAACACTCGCCCTTTTTCGTTCATTCTCTGTACCATCTACTCTTCATATGAATACCCCACTTTGGTATAATAAATCTCTTAAATTACGCAATCGTGCGCTCTTTTGGAAGGAATGGATTGACAAAGGAATTCTCACTTACCAACATCTTATTTCTGACAATTCCTTATTAACCTTTCCAGCACTTCGTGACTCCTTCGGTATCTCTAACACATACTGCACACACTTTCATGAACTTCTGCCCAAACTATCCACTATTATCCTACACAATACTCCTTCATCCTCTTCACCTCCCCTCCTTACCTCTCCACCTAACTTTCAGGTTCCCCTTAAGGCCTCTTCTATTTATAAATTACTTTCTCCCTCACTTATTGACAGGCCTAAAACTAATCTTGAACTTGTCTGGGAATCGGACCTCAATCAAACTTTCCCCTCACTTACCTGGGACTCTATTTGGTCCAAACTTCATTCCACCTCTCGTTCCGCTAGTACCACACAAACCCTTTATTTTTTTTATAATAGATTATTTTATACTCCCTGTGACTTGTTTAAATTTAAATTGTTAGATACTAAGAAGTGTTGGTCCTGTTCATGCACTCCTGGTGACTTTGTTCACATGTTTTTTCTTTGTCCTAAGGTCCAACTTATGTGGTCCCACATTTGGTCTACACTTAATAAGATTTTATCTACTAATGTTCCCTTTGTTATTTCTTCTGTATTCCTGGGTGGTTTGGCCCCAGTTTGGGATGTCCCACTCCATACTCGTAAATTTATTGATCTTTGCATAGCTATCGCTTTTCAAATTATAACAACTAATTGGAAAGACACTACAAACGTGGTTTATAATGCTTGGTGGAATTTGCTCTGCCATCATCATAGACTAGATCATGCATGTGCTTCTTCTATTCCATTGTTGATAAAACGTGATTTACTTTGGTCCCCTTTAACAGACTTTTTATCTAAAAGTGCCTCTTGATCTCATGTTATTGTTATATTTATTATTACTGTTATTATTATTACTGTGAACTTCTCTGTATTTCATACCTCTTTATTTCTCTTACCATATATTTTTCCATTGCTGTTCCCCTTCCATTCCCCCATTTTCCCCTTTCTTCCCTCTTTCTTTCTCTCTTCCTTCCTCACAAAATGAAAAGTTATAAAAGCATTTTTTCTTTGTATAGCGTTTTCCCCTTTTGGGGCCTTTCTTGTTTATTGGCACATTATTCTCCACAATTATTTTACTTCCTATTGCTCTATATTTGTGCTATTGTACTGATGTTTTACATTGTTTTCTTCAACTCAATAAAGCGTTTCAAACTTAAAAAAACATTCTGACATGCAGTCTCCCAAAATGGCCACCAGAGACAAAAGAGCCCAAATGTAGCCCAAATATCACCCAGATGTAGCCCAAGTATAGCCCAATGACAGAATGTCCCAGAGTGTTCTAAAGAACAACTAGAGCGCTAACAGTCCTACTTATTACAAAGGTATGGCACACCTGAAGCCATCTTGATTGGAATAAAGTGGTAACTCTTAAAACATTTAATTTAAAAAGGAACAAAATGAGGGGGCATATTTTGCCATATGAATTATGATTAGTGCTGCAGAAAGAAAAATTAGGGCACATTTTGAGTGACTTCTCAAACCCTCTTCAATTTCATTAAAAAATTCTGACATACAGTCTCCCAAGATGGCCACCAGAGACAAAAGAGCCTAAATGTAGCCCAAATATCACCCAGATGTACCCCAAGTATAGCCCAATGACAGAATGTCCCAGAGTGTTCTAAAGAACAACTAGAGCGCTAACAGTCTTACTTATGACAAAAGTATGGCACACCAGAAGCCATCTTGATTGGAATGAAGTGGTAAGTCTGAAAACACTCAATTTAAAAAGGAACAACATGAGGGGGTTAATTTTGCCATAGAAAGTATGATTAGTGCTTCAGAAAGAAAAATTAGGGATCATTTTGAGTGACCTCTCAAATCCTCTTCTATTTCATTAAAAAAATTCTGACATGCAGACTGAAACATGCACTTTGAATACCAGCAGCAGACGTCCCTGGTGAGCAGTAGCTTTACTACAGTGATCTAATGTGCAACTAGAGTGCTAACATTCAGAATTTATGGCAAATGTGTGACACATCTGAATGCCTTCTTGATGGAACCAAAGTAAACAAGCATTGAAAATGCAATAGATCTCGCCCTCGTTTAAGTTAAAGCCATTCTGTTTGTAATGAGGTGGCTTTTTAGCTCTGCTTTTATTAGTGTTTTTTCAACTTTCATGTAAATAACATGCATCTGTATGCATATAAGTATATGTATCCATGCATTTATGTTTGTATTTATATTGATATACAGATGATATATGTTTATATATGTATGTATATATATATATTCACTGAAAAAACCATAGGCTATAGACCATATATAGTTAGGAATTAGCATTTACAAAACCTTGAAAATTCACTGAAAAAACCATAGGTTATAGACCATATATAGTTAGGAATTAGCATTTACAAAACCTTGAAAATTCACTGAAAAAACCATAGGTTATAGACCATATATAGTTAGGAATTCGCATTTACAAAACCTTATTATACTCACACAAAACCATTGAAATTCCATATATAGTTATTTGCACTAACTATATATCGCGCACCTGCAATCCACTGCTGATGATGTCACATATTACATCATTCATGACATGGTCAGTGACATCACTGATGACATCACTGATGACATCTCAAATGACATCACTGATGACATCTCAAATGACATCACTGATGACATCACTGATGACATCTCATTTGACATTACTGATCACATCACTGATGATATCATTCATGTGATAATACGATGAACCTCTTCAGACTCTAATATAACCTTAGATAAAATCAGTGTAAACAGACACTCACAGACTGTCACTCATCCATGGAGTTACTCACACACCTAGTCAGTCATGCAAAGAATCAATCACACCTCCATTTCCTCAACTATACAGTTATACAAACTTTACTTATTCAAACATATACTAACACATATTTACTCTCTTATACAATCCCTGATACAAGTTCACAATGATCCATACAGCCACTCACACATTCACTGGCTCTTATGCACAGTTATTTATATATGTCAACTCTCACATGTACTGTGTTTTACATATGTACTTACTTTGACATGTAGCACTGAGATATCCATTCACTCACCAATACACTCATGCACACAGTCAACCGCCCATACAGCTGTTTCCACATGCACTTTTGAAACCATACATATAGTGAATCAACTGCTCACACATCTATGCACAGAGTCATACACCTCCCAGCCACCCATACACACACTCAGTCTCCCATGCAAATACTTGGGCAACCAATCAATAACCCATATAGTTACTCATATAGCTACTTATCAACACATGCAACAGTTTACAGAACAACAGACATAATGATGCACAAATTAAGACAGTTTAGTCACTAACCCATGCACTCAGTGAGACACATTTAATCACTCACTCATACAGTCAGTCATGCACCTACTAAATCCTTCATCCAGACACTTATACATCCACTCATTCTTCAATATGTAAGACATATTTTAACTTTACAGAAACATACAGTCACTGGATGTTGTCATCAGTGATGTCATCAGTGATGTCATTTGAGATGTCATCAGTGATGTCATCAGTGATGTCACTGACCATGTCATGAATGATGTAATATGTGACATCATCAGCAGTGGATTGCGGGTGCGCGATATATAGTTAGTGCAACTAACTATATATGGAATTTCAATGGTTTTGTGTGAGTAAAATAAGGTTTTGTAAATGCGAATTCCTAACTATATATGGTCTATAACCTATGGTTTTTTCAGTGAATATATATATATATATATATGTATGTATATGCAGAGTCACTCATCCCTTGTCCGATGGAAGAAATACAGCCACACATATATATAGTCACTTTTTCTTCCTTTAAAGAGGATGTTACATTTTCGCACGCAAGATGGGATGCACTGACTTTTTACACCCTCACCCGGTGTCCATCCCATACGCGGGCTCTTTATTTGTAATATAAGAATATTAACAGTTATGTTTATACCTTTTCTTATTGTTTTTGTTGCCTCATTTGTGTTATACCTAATATAACCACTTTAAGATCGTAGGACCGTTCCCTCCTGGAGTGAGGAAGTATATCCATCCATACTCTGGTGGATATCATCTTCTTTCCAATTTCTACTTATAGCCTGGCCTATTCTGAATAGTATAGGCCTTTCCTTGTAGCGGTTTTCCCTTATAATGAGCTTAGTCACCTGTTTTCGCAATTGCTTGTGATTAGGCTATGGTATCATGTTGAGCTGCCGTGACAAATAAGAGAGTTCATATCGGTCTTGTCTCTCTAGAGGCTTTTGCCCCAGTGTCTGGTGGAGGAACCTTGGCCATTCAGGCTGAAAGTCTTTGAGTTACCGTACACACTGCAGAGTGCTCCCCTATTGCGTTTCCTCTTTTGTTTTTCCTCTCTTCGCCTGAACCACTTAGCGGAATTGCTAACATAGTGGCCCCCCACTTATTAGTCAGGTAGGTAAAGTAGTGTGGTGTGCTTTTTTCAAAATTCAAGCAATAGTCTCCATCTTTGAAATTACCTAATTTGTGGGATTTTTTCCGTCGCTATACATTAGAGCGTGTTGCCCCATCTACGGACATATGCTTGAGGATCACACACAGTTTTGGTATTGCCTTCATTGGAATGTTCTGTATGGTCCCTGGAACCTCTTGATAGTGATATAAGTATGTTGGTACCGTTTTTATTTTGAGCCTTAAAATCTTTTGGGATTAAGGTGTCTCTTTCTGCTCAACCTCGCTGCACGATTTCAGCACTACTTCAGGTGACATACACAGCTGTGGTTTCGTGTTTACTCCATGGGTGATGCTGGGACTGTATCAGTGGCGTAACGAACCTTGAGGGGGCGCCCCTGCAGGGTTCGTGAAGGGGCCCCCATCCGGACTCAATCTAGAGCTTCCCAGCAGAAGTGCGGTGCTGATGGGGCCCCCTGGCGGGTGAGGGCCCCTTGCACCGCGGGGGCTGCAGGTGCCTGTGTTATGCCCCTGGACTGTATCAGAAATATTGCATGACCTATAGAACTTTCTGCAGGTGTTTTCTCCCCCCCAGTGCCAGTTGTCATAATACATACCGTTGTGGTATGCGATCTTTTGTTTTACTTTTAATGTTAATGTTCCCATAGTTTCAGCCATTGTCCATACATGTGGACAGGCCCCTCCTTTAATGGTTTTTGTCTTTGCTTCGGCCTTCCTTGAGCACCCTCAAGAAGGTGGTCCGTATTTCGGTGTTTCACCAAAACGCGCATCGGTGCAACTACAATCTGAATTGAAACCAGAATGAATGACATCAGATGAATTAGAGAACCATAAGTGTACTAAAGGGAGTTCTTAAAAGCTACAAAAAAGTGTTTTCTACACCAAATGTAATGGATTTTGTTATGTAATAGGACAATTAGTTATTTTGGAGCAAATTCTTGAGCATTCAGTCTGCATTTTGAGTTACCACAATGTTAGGGCTTTAATGTGGTTTGGTGTGAATGAGGTAGAGTTGATGATGTATGACAGTTCACAGAATGGATGATATATTTTAGCATGTGTGGGGGCTGCAGGGCATGTGTTACGCCCTGGACTGTGTCAGAAATATTGCATGACCTATAGAACTTTCTGCAGGTGTTTTTCCCCCCTATTGCCAGTTGTCGGAATACATACCCTTGTGGTATGCGATCGTTTGTTTTATTTTTAATGTTAATGTTCCCATAGTTTTAGCCATTGTCCATACATGTGGACAGGCCCCTCCTCCTACTTTTGCTTTAATGTTTTTTGTCTTTGCCTTGGCCTTCCTTGAGCACCCTCAAGAAGGTGGTCCGTATTTCGGTGTTTCACCAAAACGCGCATCGGTGCAACTACAATCTGAATTGAAACCAGAATGAATGACAACAGATGAAGTAGAGAACCATAAGTGTACTATAGGGAGTTATTAAAAGCTACAAAAAAGTGTTATCTACACCAAATATAATGGATTTTATAGGACAATTAGTTATTTTGGATCAAATTCTTGAGCATTCAGTCTGCATTTTGAGTTACTATTGAGTTAGCACAATATTAGGGGTTTAATGTGGTTTGGTGTGAATGAGGTAGAGTTGATGATGTATGACAGTTTACAGTATGGGTGACATATTTTAGCATGTGTGGAGTGATGGGTGTTTTGGAATTAAACTATTTTGCATATGTAATATTCTCATAAATGTTTTGCTGATGAATCAAGCTGGGAAATGTATATATTGTTGTGATATAAATTATGATTTTGCAGTGTTACTTTGTAAAAAAAACATACAAGGAAATGCTATATAAAAAAAAATGTTGTTCCTGCAATGAATTAATTTTGAGAATGTCTGCTTCACGAACATATATTATTGAATTACATATTTGTAGTTACACCTATGTTAATCGTGTGCGTGTGCACATATTGTTGTTCTTAATTCTGTCTTTCCCTCGTATTGCCTTCCCCAAATTAATCAGGATCCACCAAAGTTTTTTGATCCATTTATGTTCCGAAGGGAGCATCAATATTCCCCAAAGGGAGATGACCATTTGTTTCGCAGCTAAAAGTAAATGGGTAGTAAGTCAACCTTGGTTGCCATGCAAAGGGTAGATAGGTAGATGTCATTGGCCAGGTGGCCTAGCAGTATCATTTCTGGGCATCTGGCGACACCCGAGCTTGTAATCTGCTGTGTACGATAACACTGTGTTCCTGAATTCTTTAAGTCTAGGAGGAGACCACAGGATATGCGTCAGCGTCGCTTCTTCTCCACACCCCCTCCCGCACTTTGGAGTGGTTCCCCTCTTTATCCATGCCAGTCTAGCTAAGATACAGTGACAATGATATCATATTTTCAGTATAGTTTATCTCTCTCCCTCATGGGCAACCATTAGCTCAAATTAATATGTTGCCCCTTTGTTAATGATAGAGTTAAATATGTAGTTTTTTGTCCCTAGCAGTTAGAATGTAAATTTTTGGTTTCCCTGTTTAGAATTCAACCTTTTGTAAATTTTAAATGTGCAAGTCAGAAAGTATTTTTCTAAGGGGGTCAGTGTTCTATAGGCTTCTTGCTTAATCGAAATTATAGGTATCTGCTGTCCTCCGATTCTGGGAGTGCATAATCCTCGTGGAGCTGTTCAATGTTTTGACTGTGTTGTGATCCAGCATGCCCATTTGTGGTCTTACACCCATCCGCCAACCAATGTTGATAGGAAGCCCTGTCATAAATTGACAGAGGACTACAGTGATTGCCGCAGTCGAGACTGAGACGCTGCGTTGAAGCGCTCTTCCCCCGGTCATAGACGGCGACGGCAAGCGGGCATAGGCAAAGACAGAGCCAACCCTGCAGCCCGTCCTAAACTGGCACGATGTGCCAACCCTACCCTTGACCCTAATGACTGTAGCGTGGGTGGGAGACCTCACTTAACTTTCCCCACCCGACAATGCGAGAATGCAGGAAGAGGAAGTTGCCTTCCTCTCCTGCATTCTTATACCCACCCCCAAACCACACCCCCCAACCCCAGCATGGCCCTCCCAGCGCGAACGACCCCGGGGGAAGATTAGACTGCGCCTTCACTTCCCCCGGGGCCCTGCATCACGCAATAATCAGGCCACACTGAAGTTTATTGGGTAAAAAGCCATTTATTAGGAACAGGCTGCACAAACATAACAACAAACAAATACACAATAATACACAACAAATCCCCCCCCAACCTCAACTCCACCTTCATACACTCCGGACTCACCTTCCATTCCACTCCATGACCCATTCCATTCTTCCTCCCTTTCTTCCGATCACTCTTATCATCATGGCATTACCCTCATGCCTCCAGTCCCTCCCATAATTCACTCTCCCCCCATAGAGATGGTTGCGCCCGCTAGCGACTCCCCCACCCCTCCCAAGTACCGCCAACCAGGGAACCCCCTTTAGGGCGGTTACCTGCTCCCCCGCTAACCTACTGTGCCCCCATTCCTGTGACACCATATCGCCTCATTCCACAGCTTGCTCACCACATCTCTCACTTCCATCATATAATAGGAATTCCCCAGTGTCGAAAGATGCACACCGTCATCCCTAAAAAGCAGTCTTTCTTCCAGTCGTAGTCCAGGGTGCGCTATCACTTTAATGCCCTTGTCCTCACAAAAAACCCTCATAGCTCTGTTCAACTTCCTTCGAGCTTCCTCCACTGCCCCATGGTTGATGGCCCCTCTCGAAATCCTTCTGGGGACAAATTCAGTCCATGCAATACAAGTCCCAGATAATTTCTGCTTCATCACTTCCAAGTCTCTTTGCATGAGCTGTAAGAGCGCCAAACCCGACAGCTGAATCAAGTAATTTTCCCCTAAATGAATAATCAAGAGATCCAGGCATCCTTTCTGTGGGACCATCTTCGTTAGCCAGGGCAATAGTGCCCCCCATCGCATCCCCCCTTTCCCCCACCAATGCACCTCATGTCGTTGTCCTCTGAGTCCCAGGTTACGGACGTACACCTGTTGCTCTGCATATTTGGAGGCCCAGTGCACGAGCGAATGCCCCACAATTCATGTGACTGTCTTGGCCCCCGTACCACCCACACAACCTAAGAGAAGAAAAATAAATTAGTACACATCCTGAGCATAGCTCCCCAACACCCTTCAGTCCCATATTACCCGAAACCCCGGACCAAGACCCTACTTCCGGATATAACGCTCACAACACCGAGACTTCCACCTGCCGATCCGCCGGATCCTGTCCCATGACCAACCCAACCGTGCAGCTGCCGTCACCGCCCAATGCGGAAAGAATGTGTTCCAAATCCCGCCGGGTTCAACCCCAACCTATTCAATGGCTTACGCAAGACCGCCAGCAACTGTGCCGCCGTGACTCTAGCCCCAGACGCATGACAAAGGATCTCATGCACCGAGGCCGCAGAGGAACCCAGAAACGCCCTGCACTCAGCCACCAGGCACACTCCTTCCCAACCAGCCTCACACAGCCAAACCCACTTTCCCCTCCCCAATTGATCCGTTTTAGACTGACCCAACCAAATCCCCCGACGAACAGCATCCAACCTAATTTCTTCATACTTCCTGCCACCTTTGGCCCTTGTCCCCAGCAGTTCAGAGACCCTGAAAGCTGAAAAAAAACATCCCCACCATGCACAAGTGGAAAATACGAACTTCAAAACTGTCATAACAACATAACTGTAAAACCTCATCCAACTTGACCAACCGTTCAACAGTACCAGCTTCCCTCAACTTCCCTTACCCCCTCTGCTCCCTACCCCAATCCCTGAGCAACCTACCTATAACCACATCTTTGGTAGGGTCAAAACCGGAAAACAAAGTCCCATAGAATGACAACCCCGCCAATTTTGCTGCAATGGTCGCAGCCGACAACCCCTTGCCCATACAATGTAATACAAACTGTAACACCCCTTGCTCCACCACTGCTCGATCTCCACATGTCACATCTCGCTGCCATCCCATAAAGGAGCCGAACTCTGCCCATGACAGCCTGTAGGTCCGCTTCGTTGAGTCCGCCACAGATTTCTCCACCAGGACCAGCACCCTCACTCCCCCAAAGCCCAGACGCCAGCCGGCAGTCTAATCTTGCACTGATCTGCTCCACTCACCAGTCTCCGGAGACGCTGCCAATGCGAACAAGACAGAGCATCTTCAATGTCATTCACTCCAGGGACATGCTTGGGTCGAAAAACCACATTCAGCCTTAGACATTTCAGCATGAAACTCCTCAACAAATGCAGCACTCTCAAATCTCTCGCCCGCTGCCAGTTGGCCAACTCGACCACAGTCTTATTGTCCACATGAAAAAGCACCACCTATTCGAAAACTCTGATCCCCACACTTCCAAAGCCACCAACAAGGGAAAAAACTCCAGAAACACAATGCTCCTCCCCAGCTTCACCCAATGGGCCGGCCACTCCTCAGCGCACCATCTGCCATCCCAAAAGATGCCAAACCCTGCTGCGTCAGAGTAAATTTGGATTTGCCAGGCCATTCTTTCTTCCACAAAGTCGAGTGACACCCCATTGAAATCAGTGAGGAACGTCAGCCATGTCCTTAAGTCAGTCCGCACTCCCATGGAAATCCTGACCCTGTGATGTGGTAAAACTGCCCCCGACATGACCATGCCGAGTCGCCTGCAGAACGTCCGTCCAGCCTTCACCACCCTACATGCGATGTTCGAGAAGCCCAACAGTTGCTGCACTGCCCGCAATCCTCTTCTCACCAATCGCCAACAGCATACATGCTTGTATCTCCTCCACCTTTGCCTGCGGGAGGCGAGCCATCCAGTTAATGGAATCCAGATCAATTCCCAAGAAAGTCAAGCAGCAGCTGGTCCCAGCTGTTTTTTCTGGTGCCAAGGGGACTCCAAAACGCTGTGCCATCTCCTGAAACTGTGACAGGGCCCTGCCACAGTCACCTGATTGATCCTTCCCAAGGAAAAGAAAGTCATCCAAGTAGTGAGTTACGTCACAATGCCCGCTAATCAGTGTAAAAGCCCATTGTAAAAATATGCTAAACATTTTGAAAAGCGCACAGGAAATGGCACACCCCAAGGGCAAGACCTTGTACAAGTAGATGGCCCCTGCAAACTTCATCCCCAGCATAGAGAAATCCACAGGGTGTACTGGCAAAAGGCGGAAAGCAGATTTGATATCACACTTCGCCAGTTCCGCCCTTGGCGCACACACCCGCACAAGGCGGATTGCATCATCACCGACCCATAGAGCACCATCTGCAATGAAATCGTTCACAGACCTCCATTCACTTAAGAGTGGCTCACCGTCGGACCCCGCCCCAGTTAAAATTTTAAAGCTAGTAGCACCTACCATTCTCGCACCAAGGGTAAACGTGATCAATGCCTCTCTGACTAATGGATTGGAACCCCCTAGCTGGAAGAAGGCGAAGGTTAGGGCCCTACTTAAAAAACCTAATTTAGATCCCCTCAACCTATCCAACCTCAGACCGATCTCTCTCCTCCCGTGTATTAGCAAGATAATAGAAAAATTCATCAATTCCCAGATGTCTAATTACCTCGAAATCAACGAACTACTCAAATCTTCACAGACAGGCTTTCGCCCGGACCAGAGCACTGATACAGTGATGGTGACGGTGGTCGAGGAGGCCAGGAAGATCATGGATGTGAGGTTCCGTGACAATTGTAAGTGGTGTTTTCGACTCGCACGGATATGGTCGAGTCTAGTATCTATGAACCGCAAATGGCGAGTTTAGTAAGTGTGCGCAGTTTCGCTGTGCTAACTTAAACCGTTCGTTTGTTACGTGGGTTTGTCATCTGTACCCACGGGTTCCATCTTAGATACGGCATCCATTTTGTCTCTTGCCCTCAAGTAGCCAGCGAACGGACGCTGTCCGCTTCGCGACCCTGGGACTCCCAAGATATGGCGGAAGACACATGTTCTTTGAAAGTGTCTTTATGACGAGGGGGTTGCTGCTGTAAGGCAGATGACGCCGCTCGAGGCTCATCTTGCCGCACGGACTTATTGTCTCAGCCGTGCATCTCATTAGGCACGTCCCTTTGATGCCTGTATCTCGTGCTTCTCGATACCTCCCCTTTTTACACCCTTTCCGATCTCCCTACTGTCTCCGTCTTCCTCTGCACCTGTCTTCGTTCCTATTTCGATCTACTTTACTGCTGATTGGAATTTGCTAATGGTGGGAAGATGGGTTTTTACAGTTGGGAACCGCCAAATGTTTCCGCACTTATGTTCCGGACCTTATGTGTTTCAAAGTGACCAAAGCGACCCCTCTGAGAGCGACTTGTGGGAACCAGGTTGTAAACTATTGTGTATCATGTTATCCTATGGGTAAAAACTGTATAAAAGGAGCGATCCACAAATACAATTTGAAGCAGTCTCCCCGAACTACACTCGATGTACTTCCTGTGACTTCTGTGTTCCCTGCAGTAAATAAACCTTGACTCTTTGACGCCGAAGGAAGTGTCCCGTGTCTCTGTGACTTGTACGCCGGAGCAGGTTACCCACGAAGGTTTCAGGTGTTGTGCCCTGGCACCGCTGGGTCCAAAGGAACCCAGTCCTTCAGTTGGCGCCCAACGTGGGGCTTCATCAGTGGTACCGGTCCAAGCCCGACGATCGTGAGGAACTTCGTGTGAAATCTCCGAGGGAAGGTGCACCCCGCTTCATCGATCCTGTTGTCGAAATAAGTGGCCCGAAGACTTTTCCCGCGAAGATTCCCGCCTCCTAACGGCTGCGACGGACTGCTGCCCTGACTGTAGACCTGTTTTGGCGCCTGGCGTAGACCTTGGTATAGCGAGACGATTGACGGGCCTTCCTGAGGACGCCATTGATCTTTGAGTTAAGTATTTGTGGGTCGCTCCCAGAGTTCTTGGTTGTAGACACTTTAGCGAGTGTCTTTGTTGTAAACACTTTAGCGAGTGTTTTTGTTGTAGACACTTTAGCGGGTGTCTTTGTTGTACACGCTGTGTGAGTGTTTTTGTCGGTGACACTTTGCTAGCGTACTTTGTTGTTGTTGTATTTGTTTGACGACTGCAGCCGCCAAAGACCGAGGGTTTAGTTCTTTGCTGGGACTTGGTAAATCCCGAAATCCCGTAACCCTTGAAGTTTGTGAAACTCGGCTAGTGTGCAAGATGCCTGGTCGTAGTACTTTGTTCAGTTGCTTTAGACCTTGTGGTGCGGATTCCCTGCTGGAGGACTCGTGTCCGATACCTCCGGTTGGAACTCCTACTTATGATTTGTATAGCAAACATGGGCTAGGCCCGATTGCTTTTAACGATTATTGGATAAAATATACAAAGAAAGACGGCGATCTTCGTTGGCCACCTCACGGTAGCTTCGAAGCGTCGATCTTAGATAATTTGGAAATAAAGTTGTTCGAACGTAAATCTAGGCCGGCCATGTTTGATGCCTTTCGGTTCTGGCGCAAAGAAGCCCGACAGAAAGAGATCAGACAAAATAAACGTAGTCAGCGAGATACCGTTGCTACTATAGTGAAGAAAGCTGAGCAGTTTCAGCGTGATAAGGAGGATAAGGATAAGGAAGTGTTTGAGAGGCTACAGCGTATGTCCATAGATAAATGCTATCCTGCTTTGCCTACGGAGTCGGATAAGAAGGAAGAGGCAGTTGAGGATTCTTTAATGTCTTATCTTATGAAGTCGCCACCCCCGTACGTACAGGGTATCGCAGCTCCTGTGGTCCCTGCCGTACCTGTTCTTCCACCTGTTATTCCTCCACCAGTTCCTCAACCTGCACCCGCTCTTCCGACTGTTCCTGCTCCTTTGCCTGGTTCTATTCCTACTGCTCCTCCGCTTCCACATACTCCTGTTCCCGCTACTGCTCACGCTACTGCTCCTGTGTTGTTTACCCCTGTTGCTGCTAATGTTTCTACTCCTTCTCTTGTTAGTCCTGTGTCTTACTCTTCTCCCTCTACTCGTAATCGTGATTCTCCCCTTGCGACAAACTTCTTCCAGTCGCTCGGACCTGTTTTTGGCTCTGCTGGTTCTGATGGTCCTCAGAGACGTAGCCAGCTTCCTGGTAATAGAGAACGTGTTGCGCTATACAATATGGCGATGGGTTGGATGATAAACCCTGTTAGAAATCCACCACGTGTTGTCCTCGAAACGTTTGATCAATTCAACATACCAACTCAGAGGTATGTGTTTGATGAAATGTGCAAGTTCTTACATGATCAGATAGTGGCCTTTGCGCCTGACGAGGTGCTGTCCGCCCTGTCTGAACTTCGGCTTCAGTTCGCAACTGGACTGATAGTCGACACTAATGTCCGACGCGCTATTGAGCGGTTGCTATCTCTTCGTCCCGCTCCTATTCCTCATGCATTGTTCGTTGAGGACATCGAGAAAGGAGATGGGTCTGGCCAATATCCTATGCGTGAAGTTCCGCCGGTTTGGGTACCCGCTGATAATACTAATGCTAATGCTCCAGTGGCGGCACATTTCCAGAGAGTGTGGATACACCTCCCATGGAAACGATCGGAAGTACTTCAGGTGAAACAAACTTTGCCCGATCCTCGCAAAAATCCTGCTGGGTATTACAAGGAATTATCGCAGCTCGTAGACGCTACGATAATGAATCTGGCCGATATCGACATGTTGTTTGGCAATGTCGTACCGCAACCGGTATGGGCCAAGATTCGTCACCAAGATCATGCGAATGAATTAGGTGGTGATTGGGCTGCCATTACAGCGGCAGACGCGGGACAAGTGGCTGCTACTAAACCCGATCAGTTGATTGAACTTCTTCCCCAGCGAATCATTACATTAATGAAAACGCTTATGCCAGCTATGAGGGTAAATTGGGACAAGTTGTCAGCCTGTAAGCAGAAGAAAGATGAGAGTGTTTCAGACTTCTTTACGAGGTTCGAGGAAACATTCGTTGATCATAGTGGACAGGATATGGGTACTGAGGGTGGACAGAGGTTGTTTGTAGATAAATTCGTGTCGAACTTATTGCCCGACTTGAGCCATAAGTTGAAAAATTCAGAAAGTGCGTGGGCTGTTTCTACCTCAGCTCAGATATTGGCTACGGCACAATATTACGAAAATAGAGAAAAAGAGGAAAATGACCGTGCTGATAAAAAAACGAAAGAACTAAAAACTAAAGTGTTGTTACAACAAGTATATCCGCCGCGTTCTAATCAGAATGCGCCTCAGCAGAATAGATCGCAGTCGCAATCGAATCGATCGCAGCCGCGTAATGATTCTTCTTTCCAAAGATCTTCATTAGGGTACAACCAATGTGCTTATTGTAGACAGGAGGGACACATTAAATTCAATTGTCCTGCTTTAAATGACCGTAGTGGTGGTAATTCGTCTAGAGGAGGCCGTGGTGGTGCACAGCACGCATCACGTGGTAGAGGTCGTGGTGCTCAGAATGATCGCTCTGACCATTCATCAAATTCTAATAACTGTTTCGATCAACGTGGATCATCGCAAGGACGATCTGCGCAGTACAATGTGGACGATTATTACGTCGATCAGGGAACTGACGATAGTAATTACTAGGACAGCCAAAGACAAGGAGAGGGAGTGGTATCAGTTCCGGTTGATCAGAGAGGGCCTTACGTCGCAGTTGCTACATCGGGCGTCGTTGAGCCTTTTCTGTTGGACACTGGTGCAGCGAAAAGTTCTATCATGTATTCGAAACTCCCTGGCGCACCTTTGTCTGGCTTAACAAATGTTTCCGTTGGATTCTCTGGCGCCCCCGTTAGCAATCCAGTTTCGCGCCCTTTGCCCCTTAAAATTGGGCCTCGTGAGCTCGAAGCTCCATTGATTTTGTCTACTGGTTGTGGCGAAAATCTTTTGGGTCTGGATTTGCTTAAACGCTTGTATGCAACTTTGTATTGTTCTCCTGCGGGTGTAAAGCTTACGTTAGGAGAGAGAGTAGTCTCTCCCATGTACTTGTCTCTCGATAAGCTTCCACCGGAATTGGATTCTCTTCCTGCGTCTTTGTGGGCGACGGGTCCAAATGATGTGGGCCTACTTGATATCTCCCCTTATGTTGTTCAGTTGAAATCTAATGTGCGATTGCCACGTATTCCCCAATACCGTATCTCCCTTGATGGTGAACGAGCTTTGTTAACGATCATCTATGATTTGATCGAGAAAGATGTCATTGAAGAAACTCGGGGAAACGTGTGCAATAGTCCTGTACTGCCCATTCTTAAACGTACTGATCCTACCAAACCGCCTGTTTATCGTTTTGTTATCGATTTACGGGAGGTAAATAAAATTGTGGTTCCTCAATTCCCTGTTGTGCCTGACATCACGGCGCTACTGACTCTGATTCCAGCTACTGCTTCATGGTTTTCGGTGATTGATTTGAAAAATGCGTTTTTCAGCATCCCGATTGCCGAAGAGAGTAGGGACCTTTTCGGTTTCTCTCTTGGTGGACGTAGCTTCCGGTTCAAACGCGCTCCTCAGGGCTACTGTGAAAGTCCATCGATTTACAGTCAAGCTTTGAAGGGTCAACTAGATGCGTTTAGGTTGCCGGTTGGTGCGGCTTTAATCCAATACGTCGACGACTTATTGGTGGCTGCTGATACTCAGGACATCTGCAAAATTGCTACAGTGTCGTTGCTGCAACATCTCTGTGACTTACATCACAAGGTGTCACCTTCTAAACTGCAATATTGTTGTCAAGAAGTAACCTACCTGGGTCACTTATTGTCAAAGGAGGGTAGGAGATTGACCCCAGAGAGAATTGCAGCGATTGCACGCATGGCTGTGCCACAAACCCAAAGAGATGTGCGTGCCTTTCTAGGTATCACGTCGTACTGTAGGCAGTGGATTCCTAATTTTTCATTGCTAGCGAAACCATTGGTGGCTCTTACGTGTAAGGATGTTTCTACTCCTTTACCATGGACGGAAGAATGTCAGAACAGTTTTTCTGAACTGCGTGATTCATTGTGTTCGGCTCCTGTGTTAGGTACCCCTGATTACAGTAAGCCGTTCACGTTATATGTTCACGAGAGGGAAGGTTGTGCGTTGAGTGTTTTAACGCAACCTTTTGGTGGTAAGCAACGTCCATGTGCATATTTTTCCTCGACCTTAGACCCAGTAGCTAGAGCATTACCGAGTTGTTTGAGAGCAACTGCGGCAGCTGCGGTCTCCATCCGACAATCAGCAGGATTGGTCATGGATAATATGCTTACGGTGATGGTTCCGCATGCAGTCGATACCCTTTTGAATCGTACGAAAACTCAGCACTTGACGAGTGCGAGGTTGTCTGGGTACGAATTGACGCTTTTGGCAAGCCACATTCAGATAAAACGTTGTAATGTCCTAAATCCGGCAACTTTGTTACCAGTTAGTGCAGAGTCAGATGCAGTAACAGAACATGACTGTTACTTGCGGACAGAAGAGGAAACAAAAGGTCGTGTGGACCTTAAAAACACCCCATTGGAAGACCCGGATGGCACCCTGTATGTGGATGGGTCATGTTTTAAGTTGCCGAATGGTGATGTGACTACTGCTTATGCTGTGGTGACATTGAATACTGTTGTTGAGACTGCGAGATTGAATCAGAATTCTGCCCAAGCTGCAGAGCTGATTGCTCTCACTAGAGCATGTGTATTAGCAAAAGGTAAACGTGTGAATGTGTACACCGATAGTCAGTATGCTTTCGGTGTAGCGCATAGTTTTGGACGGTTGTGGCGAGAGCGTGGTTTCTTGACGTCGCATGGCACGAAAATACAGCATGGCCAGCTTGTGAACGATCTTTTGGATGCATTGACTTTGCCTGCTCAAATTGCAATTATTAAGTGTAGTGCGCATCGTAAAGTGACGGATGATGTTGGTCGTGGTAATGCGTTTGCAGATGAGATTGCTAAGGAGACTGCTCGGAACCTTAGCACTCGAATGTATGTGACAAGTTCGGTTAGGTGGCCTACAGAATCAAGTATGTGTGAAAATACCATAGAGAGTGTGAAAGCTATTCAGAATGAGGCCACCGACACTGAAAAGATGAAGTGGAAAGAAAGTACGGGAAGGTTGGATGTGAATGGTTGCTGGATTGATTTGTCGGATCAGAAAAGATGGATGTTGCCTGATGCGTATGTACTGGCCGTTGTGCAAATGGCACATGGGTTAGCACATATTAGCGCGAAAGGTATTTGCAAGTTGCTGGCTGATGTGTGGAAGAATGATGGAATTACTAAGTGTGCTGAACGTTTGGTGAAGAATTGTATGGTGTGTATAATGTACAATCCTGGCAAAGGAACCCCAACTCCTCCTGGCAGTTTTGCTCCTCCCTCGTATCCCTTTGAGGTGATCCAATTGGACTTCATCCATATGGAGCGATGCAATAACCTGAAATACGTTTTGGTTGTGGTTTGCGCATTCTCCCGATGGATTGAGGCCTATCCCCTCAAAGACAATACTGCTTTGTCCACTGCGAAAATCCTACTGAAGGAATACTTTCCTCGGTATGGAATGCCTAGAGTCGTGTGGTCAGATAACGGAAGTGAGTTTGTTGGAAGTGTGATGAAGAGTGTGTGTAAGGGCCTTGGAATCAATCAGAAATTCCATAGCGCCAATCATCCCCAGTCAGCTGGATTGGTTGAAGGGTACAATGGCACCCTTAAACTAAAATTAGCGAAGATTCAAGCTACGACTGGACTTTCGTGGCCTGATGCTTTGCCTCTAGCATTACTGTCAACTAGGGCGACTGTACACTCCCGAATAGGACTTAGTCCCTATGAAATAGTGTTCGGCCGTCCTGCGAATGTGTGGGGGGTTCCTAGGCCAGGAATATTCTCTGATCTTGAGTTTCCGATGTTGATTGATTACTTACATGACTTGACTGCTAAACTGAGGTTAATTCATCAACAGGTTTACGACGCCTTGCCGACGCAGACGGAGGGTCCAGGCCACCAGCTCCAGCCCGGGGATTGGGTGGTTGCCCGAAATTTTTCACGCAAAAACAATCTGGACCCCCGCTTTACCGGACCTTACCAGGTGCTCCTGGCCACGAGGACTGCCGTTCGTCTTGAGGGGCGGAAGAATTGGGTACATGCTACCCATTGTAAGCGAGTCCCTATTCCTTTGCCGGCAGACCCGTGGGTAAGGAAAGGCATTGCGTCAACAGAAACAGAAACATTGCCGGCGTTTGTACCTTTTAGCGACGCACAGCTTGTTGGAGAACCCTCAGCGCAGCAGAAAGCCACTGTTGAACATTTGTCAGAAAAAGACTCAAGACCAGATCAACGAACTGATCAGCAGGACGCTGTCTCTTCAACAGATCCTTTGTTCGACGAGCAGACACGTCCCGGGAAACATCGATATTCTTTGCGATCTCACACTAAGGACAAATAAATTTGCTTGCTTTGCTGAGATTGATAACTGCAATATCCTCGTTTCCCATGATCAATTTTGAACATTCGTATCATTGAAAGTTTTTGGATATATATATCAAGCTTCTTCCTTGTATCTTTTTCCTTCCACAGCTGAGAAATATTGTGCTAAATAAATACATGTTGTGTATTGAGGGCCGTAGGGCCGCGCGCGTACTTCCTTCTGGACAGTAGGTCTTGACGCTAGGTTAAAGACCGTCGGTTCCTAGGAACTCCTGGGGATTGACTATTGCTGCACAGAACGAAGTGCGTCAAGAAACGTTGCGGACGGTCGTAGGAAAATGGCATTTTCGAAGCTGAATGATTTGGAAGGAGCTCAGGCATACAGAGTCAAGCTACAGAAACTCAGTCGTACTAAATGTTTTGTATTCCAATTGTTTTTATTGTTTTTAACTGCTTCTGCATTTGTGGCGGGTGGGGTGTATTACACTATGTCTTACTTCCTACTTCCTACCCCTACTCCTACTCCTTACCCTAACCATACTTCTACTACTTCTACTGCTTCTCCCCATTCTTTTCACATGTTACCGGAACACGAACAGGCTAGACGTGTAGAATTCCGCAATAATTCCTTTATCCAGCTCCTCCATCAGCATCAGTTAGTGGTTAACACTACTAATTGTTGGGTGTGTGGGTTGATGCCACATACTACGGGTAAGGGAATTCCATATCTGGTGTTACCGTATAGTTCCCAAGGGTCAGCTCGAGCATTCCAAACAATGTTTCGAAGCGCACTGGGTTCCCACCCCACGCAAGAACAACGTTCCCCCAACTCTGGTCCTACCTCGTATCAGTGGGTGCTATCGATGGCAATAGAGGATATGGAAGATGAGATCCATGATCCTTTTCTTATCCCTAGAGAAGAGGTACAAGCCTATAGGGTCTTAAGTAGAGGGGAATATAGTATGTTCACTAATGAAAAGCAGCTTAAAAGCTCGACTCCAATATGGGTCGTACCCCACACTGGTAATCTTTGTCTTGTGGGTCGTGGCTCGCAAGCCTCACTTGGAGCAAGTGCTTGCACTGAAAGTTACGTTCTGCCAATGTCCCCGACCCCGGTGTTTCTGGCTGCCAAGGGTACCTACTTTATCTGTCATGATCGTGCATACACATGGTTGCCCGCAGACTTCATGGGCTCATGTTTCGTTGCAAATCTGTTGCCTCCGACGTTTACTGTAGATGCCGATTATCATAAGACTAGAGTTGTACGAGGCGTACTTAGCGAAGAGGATACTGCCGGTCAAGAGGCAGGAGACTTTTTCAAGGGTTTCCTCCCGTTTTGGGGACCTATGGTTAATAGTAGGAACCTAAGACATTTGACTCGAGTGGTAGAATCGACAGCTAATATTACTGCCAGTGCCCTTGGTAATATCACCACAGAACTTCAGGCGGAGAGACTTATGACATTACAAAACCGTATGGTTTTAGATGTTGTCTTGGCAGATCGCGGTGGGGTATGTAAAGTGATCCATTCGAGCTGTTGCATTTTCATTCCAGATAATGCTCCTACTGTCTATCAAGCCATCTCGAAGTTGCATAAGATCTCCGAATCCATACACGTGGATGTAGGGGATTGGACGCTACTTGGTTGGTTTTGGGGCCTGATGTCGACTTGGGGTTGGAAGATTCTGACGATCATCGGGGTTGTGGTAGTGTTCCTGTTCACGTGTTGCCTTTGTGTGCAGTGTGGTCCTGCCTTATGTGGCCTTTGTGCTACAACGTGTATAAGACAACCATCTGTTACCAAGGGGACTCGATCGGACAGAGCTATGCTACAACGACATCTTGATGGTCTGATGAATATCGAATATGATTCCGACTAGTGCTTGCCTACATGAGGGCAAAAGGAGCGTCTGAGGTTCCGTGACAATTGTAAGTGGTGTTTTCGACTCGCACGGATATGGTCGAGTCTAGTATCTATGAACCGCAAATGGCGAGTTTAGTAAGTGTGCGCAGTTTCGCTGTGCTAACTTAAACCGTTCGTTTGTTACGTGGGTTTGTCATCTGTACCCACGGGTTCCATCTTAGATACGGCATCCATTTTGTCTCTTGCCCTCAAGTAGCCAGCGAACGGACGCTGTCCGCTTCGCGACCCTGGGACTCCCAAGATATGGCGGAAGACACATGTTCTTTGAAAGTGTCTTTATGACGAGGGGGTTGCTGCTGTAAGGCAGATGACGCCGCTCGAGGCTCATCTTGCCGCACGGACTTATTGTCTCAGCCGTGCATCTCATTAGGCACGTCCCTTTGATGCCTGTATCTCGTGCTTCTCGATACCTCCCCTTTTTACACCCTTTCCGATCTCCCTACTGTCTCCGTCTTCCTCTGCACCTGTCTTCGTTCCTATTTCGATCTACTTTACTGCTGATTGGAATTTGCTAATGGTGGGAAGATGGGTTTTTACAGTTGGGAACCGCCAAATGTTTCCGCACTTATGTTCCGGACCTTATGTGTTTCAAAGTGACCAAAGCGACCCCTCTGAGAGCGACTTGTGGGAACCAGGTTGTAAACTATTGTGTATCATGTTATCCTATGGGTAAAAACTGTATAAAAGGAGCGATCCACAAATACAATTTGAAGCAGTCTCCCCGAACTACACTCGATGTACTTCCTGTGACTTCTGTGTTCCCTGCAGTAAATAAACCTTGACTCTTTGACGCCGAAGGAAGTGTCCCGTGTCTCTGTGACTTGTACGCCGGAGCAGGTTACCCACGAAGGTTTCAGGTGTTGTGCCCTGGCACCGCTGGGTCCAAAGGAACCCAGTCCTTCAGATGCAGGAGGATCAGTGGCAGTGATCCTCCTGGACCTGAGCGCGGCCTTCGACACAGTCAACCACCAGATCCTGGCCCAGCGACTTAGAGATCTCGGGATCACAGGCACCGCCCTGTCTTGGCTGAAATCATTTCTTCAGGACCGCTCATTCCAGGTAATAGAGGGCAATTACACATCTAAAGAGACCCCCATACGTTGCGGAGTGCCACAGGGCTCTTCTTTGAGCCCCACGCTCTTAAACGTATATGTGTCCCCCCTGGAAAAGATAGTCACCCCACATGGGATCAAACTCTGACGTACGCAGATGACACGCAGCTGGTTGTCTCTCTTACTCAGCAGGAAAATCCCACCATCAACCTCTACTCCTGTCTGAGAGACATAGTCAGCTGGATGGACAGATCTCACTTGAAGCTTAATAGCGACAAGACGGAGATTCTGGTGATGGGGAATCAGGCCTACTTCCATCCAGACTCTCTCTGGCCCCCATGCATGGGTAAGCCCCCAACTCCCAAATCCGAGATTAAAAGCCTCGGTCTATGGCTAGACCAAAATCTCACCATGCAAACCCAAGCAAGGAAAACGGCTGGAGTCTGTTTTGGTCTCATGCGCTCCACCCCGAAAATCCTACCACTGCTCCCTTTCCAATCAAGGAAACTTCTGATCCAGGGCCTCATTTTGTCAAGGTTGGATTACGGAAACGCACTGTATCTGGGCGCACCGTGGAAAGTCACAACTAAATTACAGGTAGTGCAGAATGCGGCCGCTAGGATTCTGACCAACACCAAGAGTCGTTGTTCGGCCAAACTAGCAATTAGATAGCTGCACTGGCTACCCGTCGTGGAGAGAGTGCAGTTTAAGGCGCTCTGTCTAACGCACAAAATTCTCAACGGAAAAGCCCCCCCTATCCTCAAAGACCTGGTGACTCCCTACACCACCTCCAGACCCCCCGATCCTCTAATGCCCACCTTACTCGGCCACCTAAGATCAAGAGAGCACGTTCAGGAGGTCAACGTTTTTCGTATAACGCCTCCAAACTATGGAACTCCCTCCCCTCTGACCTCCGCGCACAACCCAACCTCCTGACATTCCGAAAATCTCTGAAGACTTGGCTGTTCCCGTGAGCTTCCCTCTTGATTCCACCTGTACTTGTTCAGCGCTGGGACGCTCACGGGCAGCCATGCGCTTTAGAAATCATGTAACATAACATAACATAACCGTCACCACCGCCTTACCCACCCCCGTCTTGAACGTCACCACCCCGGACACACCGTCTGTAGACCCCCACGTCCCACACAGACCCATCCCCAACACCTACCGACCTACAGGCCTTCTTCCTGCCCCCCTTAGGGCCCTCCTCCCAAGCGGACCACCACACCCTCTCACCTGCCAAAGTTGTCTGTGGCTCGCCCGACCGTCCTGTTGAGCTGCTGGCTTTGATGGTGTCCGCTTTCGCCTTGCCCTTCTTCTGTGAGGCCTGCAAAACACCAAAACCCCTGTTGCTCTGCACCCCCCGTCCTGTCAACGTCATCCCTCACCTCCGCGTCCTCCAGTTCATCACTCTCAGAACCATTGTCCAAATTCAACACTGGATCATCCACCACAGGCTGCTACATAACCTCACGTACCGCTCTCTTCACTCCTTTCTGCGCTGACACACCACCCCCACTCTCATGTTCCATACACGCCTCCATAGCCAGATCCCGCGCTGGAGGGAAGGCTGCCACAGACCCCCCAGGACTGCTTCAAGGCAGCATCCAGGGGTCATCTTGTGACCCACCAAACCTACCACCCCTCTGCTGACCTCCGCCAGCTGGGATCCACCCCTACCCCCAGGTCGCTCCAACCCAGGTAGGCTCTGGCATTGTCGGGCCTCACCGCCGTCCTGCCCATCTCTGACTACCCCTGCTGGGCTCCACTACCCACTGCCCTCTCACACCTAGCCCTGGCCACCCTGTCCCTGTCCTCCTGCTCCGCCCACATTTCCTCTTCCGAGGTGGGTGTGAGGGGCCCTTCTACCTCCTCTTTCCAGACCGCCCCTGACCTAGCCGCCTCTAGCTCTGCCAAACGCGCCTCTGACTCTTGCACCAGTAGGCGCTGCTCCCTGATCTTGTCCGCAAGATGCATAGAATTCCACCTGGGGAGCAATGGGGGACAATAACCCTGAGGCCCCACGCCCTGCATATGAGCTCACGGCACCCCAACTCGGGCCTGAGTGGTGCCCCCCTGACCTCCTTCCTTCAAGTCTTTCTTGTGGCTGCCCCCCACACTCCCCACCTGATCAGGGGTGAGACCCCCTTGAAAGGTCCATTGGAACAGCTTCACAATGCCTGGTTGCCTCCTCGCAGGCCACTTACCCCCATCACTAGCCTTCCCCTGCTCTTCCTTCCCTTGCAGCAATTGACCTTGACCCTGCAGCGGGGCACCCTAGGCCCCCAACAACTGCTTTATTTGGCCTCCAGGCTCCCCAAATGGCCCCCCGCCTCTCCTCCTGCACCTACTACATTGTCCCAGTCCCTCACAGGCAGCGCGGGAGCACCGGGCCCCGCCCCTGCTATTCCGGGCCCACCACTTCCGCCGGTCTCCGCGCAACACAACACGCTGCCTCGCGCCCCTCACCCTACCCACTGCACTCCTAACAGGCGGTGGTGGCTCATCCAGACACGCCACCACTGCCGCGGAAACCCCAGCAGAGGCTGCCTGCGGTGTGCGGGCAAGCCCCACCCACGCCTCACCAAGCACACCGGGTCAGAGGCGGTCCTCCCGCCCGCCCCACCCCAGCACCCTCAGGGCCTCCCTTACCTGGTCTCCCGACACGTCCGACATGCCGTCAGCCACTTTCAAACCGCCACAACTACGACCCGACGCCGCAAGCACCAAACCACCGACCAGTGGTCCGTGACGAAACCGCCTACAAAGCTGACCCTGCGGCCTACACTACCTGACTTCAACTCCCCTCACTTAACTTTCCCCCCGACAATGCCAGAATGCAGGAAGAGGAAGTCACCTTCCTCGCCTGCATTCTTATACCCACCCCCCTAACCACACCCCCCAACCCCAGCCTGGCCCTCCCAGCGCGAATGACCCCGGGGGAAGACTAGACTGCGCCTTCTCTTCCCCCGGGGCCTTGCACTCCAGCCTAGCCTCCAGCTATCACTTCCCTGCTTCCCGCTGCTGCTCTGTACCTGTCCCATGCTCTGTGCTCCGTGCCTGAACCTGCCTCTGAACCTGCCCCTGAACCTGCCTCTGCACCTGAACCTCAGCGCTTCTGTGCTCAGTGCCTGAACTTCCGTGCCTGAACCTGCTCCTGAACCACTGAACCTCAGAGCTTCAGAGTCTCGGAAGGCTGGTCGGGGTGGTGGAAGGGGGCAACGCGCCGTGGTAGGGTTGTGCTAGGGAAAATAGACTGGTCTGCAGTTTGGATGGCCTGAGTATGTTTGGTGAGAGCCCCAGCTGACCACAGAAGCTGGCTCACAGTGGATTCCAAGGAGTGAGGAGCGGTGAAAAGCCCACTAGACCTAAAACAAACTGCTACATTTCTACATTACCAAGAAATCCCCAAGAAATTGCCGGAGCTTGCCAAGCTGGAAAAACCGCTGACTACAAAACGCCCAAACTCCACTTATCAGCACCCTTCAGCCGCTACTAGTAAGGATCAGCATTCCACCAGTTACGGTATTATATAACGGCAAAAGGAAGCCAAGAAAAGCAAAGAAAAAACAAGGGAAAAATAAAGAAACACAAAGGAAAATCAAAGCGACTAAGTCAAAGATAAGAACTCAACCCAATAAAAACAAAAACTAACAACTAACAAGGAAGCAAGAAAATTAAAGGGAAAATAAAGGTAAATCTTAAGAAACTCAAAGGGGAAGAGAAGCGTTCCAGGAAAAACCAGAGGCAACCAACACAAACTGATTATAAACGGACTACAAATAACAATATAAATAAAGTAAAAAAAAAAAAGCCAAAGCCAGCCAAATAAAACCAAAAACAACCAATAAAACAAACAAACCAAAAAGAAAACAACAACACTAATCACCTACCAAATCAAAAGACAAACAAAAAAGGGACAAAAACTAAATACCAAAAATGTCAGAAAAAATTTAAAAAACTATTCAAAACGCAAAAAGCTCTAGAATTTGAGGACCAGTACTTCAACAAGCCTGCAATACCAAAAAAGTTTTAACCCCTTGCATGCGCTCATGTCGGCGTGGAGCCGTCATGCCGCCGCCGCTCCTCCAACACAGCACTAATTCCCCGCCTGTGTGGGCAAATTAATGAGCGGGCGTGGTCATGAAGGAACCACGCCGTCATGAGCACACAGGCCACCCGTGACCCATGACGGCGTGGAGCCGTCATGAACACCGAAACTCCGAAATCACCCCCTAGCCTGTTGCGTGCTTATCTAGGATCCTGATCGATACTGTGACCTTATGCCCCTATTTGGCTATAAATCCATTTATTCCCTATATTGGCATAACCGTTCGAGTGCAATATTCAGTAACTCATCTCTGGCCTCACACGAACAGAGCCACATTCCAGAATAGCTTTCTCTGCCACTTCCTTTGCAACCAATTAGTGCAATGACAGAGCAGAAGTCACTATCTGAGATTCCTAGATTAACACTCTGAGTTCTTCAACAAGATAAAAACTCAGCAAACCTGGAAATCCCCGCTTGCTGTGTTTTGATTAGTAATAGAACTCTAATGAGCACTGATAGATGATCACTTCCTAGTGACATCTTATTGACGTCTTATGTCCAGCAAACTTACGTCAAACAAGGCACCTTTCAGGTATAAATATTACCAACGTTGCCTTAAGCAAACGCTAGCTGCCTCAATGCCATCGCTGCTATCTTCGCTGAAGCTGAAGAAGCTGTCATGCTGATGATACCATAGCTGCTATCGCTATTGCTATCGCTGCTAACTAGCGAACGATGGTGTGGTGAACTTAGGAGCTGAACAGCCGTCCCCTGCAAGAGCCCAGCAGATGCAAGCTACCCGCGGACGCTGTCCCCCCTCCTTCTCCTCCTCGACGCGCTGAAGAAGAGACGCTGCCTTTCTCCTGCAGAGAAATCCAGCTCCGGCGTTTGTGGTCTACCCTTGCGGGTGACTGGGATATCGAGCCCTGAGGGAGATACCAGACCTCCATCATTCTATTCCAGAGGTATGGTGTTGACTAAACCCTTGAGAGAGAATTCTTGAAGCAAACCTTGGCAAAACCAACTTAACTTAAAGCTACTTACTTACTCCCCTCCCAAGTATTAGGCTTAGGTCAGGTACACTGGGGTAGGCGTAGTTAGAAGCATCAGTTGAGTATTTTAGCCTAATGTATATATGAATGTATATATGTTTTATTACTTTTAAACCATTGTATGGCTAAGAAACCATATCAATGCTTTTACAGTATTATTTCGCAATACTTATCTTACTGTACGTACTTTTAATAATAACAAGTCTTGCAATTGTGGCAATTCATTTCTCTTGTACGAGAAGAAAGTCTGTTCAATAAATGTTAACCTTTTATTGACAAACGCCCGTCTCTCTATTCTCTACATATTGTGAAAGTAATCTGCACAAACCTGACTGAGTAAAATAACTGTCTATTGTTTCACACGACCCTAGAGATTGACTCTTGATCTGAGGAGCAAAGTTGTCATGTTGCACGGTTGTTGGAAAACTGAATCCCTTCTTGTCTGTACCAGGGAAGCTGATCACTTCCTATTCAGAGAAGAAAGTTTCCAGTGACCTCTGAGCTAGTTGGTAACAAACCCAATTAAGTTTAGCATAGTCAGTAGCGGCCTGGAAGATCTGCACTTCTACGTCGATACTACTGTTTATGTTATTCCAATGCGCAGGGCCTATTGGGAAAATAGGAACTACGCTACATGGCGCCCAACGTTTGGTAAGGCGATAAACTAACGCAAGACGTTAGAGTAACTCAGTCGTGCATATTTCACACAGACCCCTTTCTCCCGTAAATACTCCAATAGACGTCTGGAGTGGGTGAAAGGTTAAAATCCGCCCGAACTCAGTAGGAAGAGATTCCTATGTAAAGCTCTGGTTTATTCAACGTTGAAGGATACAGTGTTCCAAAATATTGTGCACCTAATCTTTGTCTCCTTGGAGACCTACTCTGCAAAGCCTGCATTTATACAATGCCAGTAGAAAACGGAACCACTGGGGGCGCAGCAGATGGGACTCAGCAGGGTCCCGAAGACACAGACCCGGATGCAATTATCATCCCGGCACATTTAAGAAAGTCTATAACGTTAAAACTTATAGAAAACGGACTGACACCACAAGGTGGTACAGTAATTTTCGTGATAGAGGCTCACGAATATCGGCAGACATAGGTATTCTATTCATGGATAAACTTTCCAGCGGCAAACGCTAAAACAAAAGAGTTTCACTATTACAAAATAGAGAAACCACCGGAAGAGTACGCTCCTTTCGGGGAGACTGAAATCCCACTAAAATTCCAAGAGCACCTGCTCTGGTTTAATGGCGCCCTAAAACATAATGATCATATTACCAGGCTCGGTCCACTAGGTAGACCAGGAGCAACGTGGCGGGTTCTAGCCAGCTACACACCACATCCGGACATTGAAAAAATGTCAAAAGAAGAACTCTTAGTTAACATAGGAGAATTAACAAACGCATATAGAGAGTTAGTAAAATTATTTATTAAAAATAATTCAAGTACTCCTAAAAAGAGCTGGGATGGAAATAAACAATCCACTCCCAAGGTAAAAGTTTTCTAGTCCAGAGGAAGGTCTCCTCGACGGAGGGAAAGAACTCCGACTCGAGAACACCAGTCTCCCCAGAGGGAGCCCTCTGAGAAAAGATATAACCTTAGAAATAGGGATAGTTTGAAAAAACCTGATAGATATCAAAGTATTGATACACGTCCCTCTCGATCTTTTTCGCAGAAATCGGAAAGAAGAGGACGGTGAGACCCAGGAGAGCACACCAAGTCCAAAGACAAGGAACCTGCTCAGAGTAAAAAATCTCAATTTCCAAAAAAGAAGGTAGCCAGTATTAGAGTAATCAACCATGCCGAGAATACTGAGGACACAGTTGAAAAACGGGGAGTGGGCATTGACAATGTTGGACAGTGCAGCAGAAATCAGTATAGCCCGCAAGATCTTGATGAGTCATCTGGAGACAGTGGACACGAATGAATACATTCAGGTTGAAACTGCCGACACCAGACTTAGCGAGCCCCATAAAATATACGAAATAACATTGCGTATAGAGGGTGATAAGACTAGGAAAATAAAGGGTCTATTTTGGGATAAACTCTCAAAAGGCTATGATATTCTGTTAGCTGAAAAAGATTGGCCCCCAGAGTTTGTCAGGGAGTGCCCTCGTGGCGAAGAAGTAATTATGCCTGCCTTCTCGAATCACATTCCGATTCACAAAAAATATACATATGCAAGGAAATGGGCAGTAGCCCAGGCACCGGCATTATATAAAAATCATGTAGGATGGGATGAGGACTCTCCTCCCCACAAAATCCAGTTAAAAAGTGAACCAACTGCCCAACGGCAGTATCCCATTAAGCAAGAAGCTAAAAAACAGGTCAGGGAGATCTTAGATCAACTTGAATATCAGGGGGTGATTGAAACATGCACCTCTCAAATGAACAATCCTTTGTTTCCTGTCTCCAAGCCAGACAATTCATATCGTCTAGTTTTGGACTACAGACACCTTAATGCATGTTGTAAAACATTTGCAGTACAAAACTGGCATAGTGCAGCCCTAATGAATAACATAGTTAGGAAAAAATATAAAACGACATTAGACATATCTAATGGTTTCTTTTGTCAAAACATTGCACCAGAAAGCAGATATTTGCCCGCTTTCTCAGCATTTGGGTCGCAGAAAAATTCTGTCGACTCCCACAGGGGTTCAAGAACAGCCCAGGACTATTCTCAGCTAGAGTAACAGAGTTACTACAAACATATGATGATGAGGCATTATCTTACGTAGATGATATCTATCTCACAGACGACGACTTGGATACTCACTTGAAAAGAGTGAACACCATTATACATGGGTTCGCAGCAGAGGGTTACAAATTCAACTTTAAAAAGTCTCGAATTGCCCATCTGACAGTACTATTCTTAGGATACGAATTATCAAGTGAAGGGAAAAGCCTAGCGGACAACTTCTTAGAGAAGTGCGCTGTACTCCAAGCTCCAAAAACGCTGAAGAATTTACAATCCATTTTAGGTTTTCTGAATTTCGGAAGAACATACATTCTAAATTACGCGGAGAGGGTTAAACCTCTCTACGAACTAATTAAACCTGATTTTAAACAAATCAATTGGACTCAAAAACACACAGAAATTTTGAGATCACTGCAATCAGACATGTTAGCTAAAACTAAATTAGATACACGTGACAATACGCGCGGTCTTGTAATCCGAGTCATCCCAGGAAGATGCGGATTCACATACCTGACCTCTAATGAGGGAGAAAAGGTACCAATTTCAATTAAATCTCACTTGTACACACAAGCAGAAAAAGCATTCAGTCTCACAGAAATAACTGTGAAAGCAGTGCAAATCGCATTAGCAAATGAAAGAGAACTAGCACACGGCAAAAGGATTAATATCCTCACAGCGGAATCCGCCTTCGAGGCGCTATTCAGCCCAGTAAACCTGCCTACAGTGTCACTGGATCCGAAATGGATACAGTGTGTAGATTCTCTAGGAGCGGAAGATGTGAGATACTATTTCGCTCCGCAATTTGAAGAACTGAATGATTTAGAATATGAAGAAGAATGTCCTCTGCCAATCGAACTTCTGCCTCTCCCACAATACGCCTGTATAATCTATACAGATAGATTTGTACAGCATTTCAATGTAGAGAGCAAATCCTACGATGCAGCCTGTGCGATTGTTAAAGGTCGTTGGCTGTGCGGTAAATTCAGACCGAAAGTAACAAAAACTGAATCATTGAGAAACTGTTCGACTCGGAGAGCTAAAATCAGATGTTTAAAGATGGCGCTCGAAAATGCAGAACGTGAATTCCCGACACTTATCGTGTGCGATTCTCATTTTTGCGTCAACTCTTACAACAATAAACTGCAGAGGTGGATTGAAAACGACTACAAAGATGACACAGGTGCCACAGTAAAGCATAAATTGCTCTGGAAACAGGTAGCTCTTTTACAGAAAGAACTACAAAAGACTCACGTGATACACGCACAGAGTCTTCAACGTGATGGCGTTCACGTTGCATGGAATTCATTGGCTAATACAGCCACAGCGGAAGCAACTAACCCGGCTTCCGTAGCCACAAAAAAGCGTACAGGAAAATACATAGACGGGGAAACCATGCTGGCAGTAAGAACGACCGTAAAAGGCAACTGTGCAGCACTACCCGTGAACTTTCCACTCAATTATGCATACGTAATCGATGCAAACTCCGTTCCTTTTGCTCGAATCCCTGGAGTGGGGGATAGGGTAATTCCAAACATGAATAGGAGAATATTTTTAATAGCAGACGCACACATGGGATTGGGTCTGAGACACCAAACAATCAGGGACTCTCTGAGAGAGTTAGAATCAGTATACTGGTGGCCGGAAATGAGTGAAGGCATTCATGAGTTTGCAAACAACTGTGAAAACTGCAACAGGGATCGCAGTGGTGAACTATGCTACCGGCTACCAATTAGAAACAGCGTAACGCTGCCTACACCCCATCCTGCGTCCTATTAATCGTTAAGGCTAAACACACTTAAAAAATAAGGCCCCCAGCGCTCGGCTGACGCTAGAACGGTTATAAAAGATATGCGTGTCTTTATCGGCACATACGCAATTACCACGTTCCATTCTGACCAGGGTCCTGCTTTTAGCTCTCGAGCTTATAAGGAGGCCATGGCCAGCATGGGAATTGGGTTGCGGTATTCTTGTCCGTCGCACCCCGAAGGGAATAGTGTGGTTGAAAGAAAAAAACGGGACATAAAGCGATCTATAACAGCGAAGGTATTAGGTTCAGGCGCTTGGTGGGTCAAACATTTAATAAGTGTCCAGTCCAGTCTTAACAATTTGCCAAGAAAATCTCTAAAAGGTTTCAGCCCATACGAACTATTGTTCGGAATTAGAATGACAATTCAGGACTTAGATAGTCAGGTATCAGTGGTACAAGATAAGAAAACAGACTTTGACATCAAAGATCGTTTGGCTGTTTTACAGGAACTGAATGAAACAAGAAAATCCTTAAGCAACATAAAGTTAAAGCAACAGCCAGCTACCACTGACGAGGCACCACAAGCAACAGCCCCAGCCAGGCCTGTCTGGATTCCAAAGATTGGGGATCTAGTCAGAGAAAAAATCTCGGTGAAGAAGGAATTTGGGCCTTCTTACAGAAAAGCAGTACCTGTCTTGGCAGTCACCGGAACAAGATCAGTTGTACTACCGCCCCTTGCTGGTAAAAAGGAGAACAGAGTCGTGTCCATCGACCTGGTAAAACCACAACCATGTGGCCTATAATCAACAGTAGGCCCAGTGGACTCCCAAGAAACAACAGAATACCCAAACTTGCAACAATCCAAGAGGTTCAAACTGAAAGACTAATCACATTCGATCAGCCTGCAGTGCACAGAGAAGGACTATGCAATAATGCCATGGAACTCGTGCCTCTTGAGACACAGATTGAAACAGTTCATCAAGAAACACCAGTCTACAATAATGTGGCATCAGAAAGTGCTACCGAAAGACAGATTGAAAGAACAATCCCAACAATTGACAGAACTGCCTCTGGTTATTTCATCGACTTCGACAACTTTTCCGAGGATCAAAGTAACCCCGAAGTGATGCCAGAAATAAAAAATACTTTTAAAGAAAAAGCAACGGAACTCTTTCATCAACTAAAAGGAATCTACCTTATTTCACCTTGGTTAGAGTTCTGGTTCGGTCTAGGTGTATTTTTCCTCCTGCTTTGGCTCATCATGGTACTTTGTTTGGGAAAATTCATTGAGGGAAAATATAGTACAATGGACACAGCAAGTCAGAACATCAACCTAGTCCTGAAACCACACAGATCATCCCACGTGAAGAAAAGAGAACTGTCAACAGTAAATGTCACAGCAATTCCAATACCTGGTGGGGTAGTATGGGAGAAAACTGACTATGAGATCTATGGTCCGGTCGAGATCCTGAAGTATCCTCATCAACTGAAGGTTTCCTTAAGTGACTTTGTAAAACCTAGTACATTTTCTGATGATTGGGACTTTAACAGTATTAATGACATGATGTCTGATTTAGTAATGTCAGCTAGATTCACAGAACATGATTATTTACAAGGTTCGTCTAGTTATGAGCAAACATTCTGCTACACACATTATGGCGATCATTATTTGCATAAATCTGCACAGCCTAGAAATGTTTTTAAGTATAATCAATGGGAACATTGTTCTACACCACCTAAAAGCGGTTCTAAAGCATTTTTTGAGAAATTCAAATACTTCTCAGGGTTTAACACCAGCGATGCAGAAACGTTTTATTACAAGCTGTTAGATAAAACAGGAATGAAAACAATGCTGACAAATTCTAAATTGATATATTCAGAAGCATTTTATGAAAAAATGATGACATTTGGTTTTGATTATTGGAAAAATAACATTGAAACAAAAACTATTTGGGGTACAAAAGATTGGCAGGTACAAGGCCTTGAAGCACTATTCAGAACCTGCATGATACCAGAACAAATGATGTTTTTAAATGACACAACACACCAAACATCCTGTCTTGGCCTAGCTAAGATCAAAGACCTTAACAAACCGTCTATTCCGAAGCCAATACCTGAGAATACAACAACAGATATTGAGATAGACGTATCACAAATTTTACATTTTAACAGAACACATCCTGATTGGAAAAAGTGGTTAATCTGACCTACTGACACAAACAACTGTCAAGATAGATTCCTGAACAAAACACAGGGGTTAAAAATGACCAGACAAGACCCTAGATACTCCCAGAGACAACATCCAGGGATAGTAACAACATACAGTGTAGGGAAACTCTGCCTCGAATGGCTAGGAACATCCACACTGGCTGAAATTAAGCAACACTTGTCTTTACTAAAAGATGGTGCTGATTTGTGCGATTTCATTCTTGGACCACGCAAACAGCGTCAAAAGCGTTTCATAGCGACCAGTATCTATGCTGCGTACAACGAGGCTTGGAAAGTCACACAAATTGAAACAGCAGAAAAAATACGAGAAATTGATCGTATTAATTTGGAAAAATCACTTTCTGTAGTGGACAATGGGTTAATGACTCTGTCCTCCAGAATATATTCGTTGGACAATATTGTATCTTCTGCCTTTGACATAATAGACAGAGACTTGCTAATGTTACAGCATGGCCAATCTCAATTATGTTCTATTGTACAATTAGGCTGGACGCTGCAAAATCTTCATTCAGGCTATGTGCCTTGGCGTTTAATCAACACAACGTCATTATTTTCCATTTTTAACCTTACTGATAAACAAATCAGTTTGGCACAGAAAGGAGCAGACTATACAATCCTGAGCATCGAAAAACTTGAGAGATTACCATTGACAATGTCAGACAGTCCTGTCATTGAATGGATAATACACGGAATTATCACTATTCTGATAACAACTTTCCGATTTAAAAAATGCCTTGAATACATACCTACTGGCCAGTATGAACGATTGGGTAAAGGTTAAGTAAAATCAGAATGGAAATTACCATACACACATTCATGCTACAGTGACAGCGACAAAAATGTATTTCTTAGTGGTGAAAATTGTAAACATTCACTAAACGGTATACTTTTGTGTCAGGGTATTAATTTACACGGAGCCTGTGAAGGTAATTCTAACAACCTTTCATGCCACCAGCTAGTCACACCTGCAACTCAGATAGAGCCCTTCTTTATGCAACTTGCTAACGGGAGTTACATTCTTAGAACGGATCACAGATGTTGTGGCCTTGTGCCAGGGAAAAGTTATCTAGTAAGAGTAACATCCATGGTCAAATGCTGTATGCAAGCATTGTTCCCGAGCGGGCCTGTAGACACAGAGACTCCCATTTGGCCTCGTCTGAATCTCTATTCTATACGAATTGATACTTTAAGCAAAATGAAGTCTGTGCTTTTACAGACAACAGTGCCCATAACGTCATCAAAAGAGACGTATGATCTTCTAGTTGCAAGGACAGCTACGGAGGTTCATGACCTTTTATCAACAAATTGCCCCGTGCATTTCGTAGAAATGCTTAGCCAACTCCTTAACATGTCTAGTGCCACAGGCATCCCAGGCATATTTAAGACGATTTTTACGGGACTGCTAACACCATTTCAAGCAATTCTGGGAATCGTTCCAAATTTTGTCCACTCTGTTTTTGGCGGCATACCCCTATTTTTGGGACTTGTAGCAGGGATTTAATTTTTGACCCTTCTGCTTCGTTATGGCGGGCCAAAGCTCAGACATAGCTCCTATGGGAATGGAAGAGACAATCCTAGCAATGCGCTACCGGGACAGAATAACTAGAGTCCTTGGATTGGCCAGGCTGAGAGATCTAAACATGACCTGGTTCCTTTCATTCAGACCTATATGGCAGACCTGTATCTTACCGGTACTTCGATGTATGCTATGCGGAGATGAGTGCGTGTTGGACATCTGTCTTTCACTTCCATCAGCAGTATCAATGGACGTCGATACTTTGCTCAGTCCGATAACGGCTCACGCATTGTGTTGTCCCCAGCGGCTACCAATCCTGATGACGGCATTCGTTGAGACTCCTGTGCTACGACTAGGTGGTAACAGTGGAGCAAGTGACAAAAGCAGCATCACCCAGGTACGACCTTCTGTGAGCATTGCTGATCCCGACTATGATGACAGCAATCATTCTCACACTTGCCAAGTTACAGCACTATCGAATTTGGTCGAACTGTCACCTGATTTTGTTGACCAATTCTTTGAGAGCCTGTCTGATATGATGCTCTCACCCGAACAGAAATAATAACTTTGGAGAAGCTTTCCGACACACAGCGTTCCCATGAACTCTGAATTCGGCCTTCAGTTTTGAACAACAAAAACTGCTAAAAGCGTTGGAACTCTAATTTCCCCGTTCAAGCAATAATTCTTTTGAATTGAACACTTTTTAATATTCACCCTTTTTTTTGGCACGAAAAAATTCTTTGCTTAAGGTAAAAACTATTCTTAGAGAACAGAAGCTTCAACTTCTATTTTTAAAGACATCCAGAGACATAATAACTTTACACCAGCCTCTAGCACATTTATTGCAATGCATTTATATGTGATGAAATTATCTCGCCCTTCTTCTGTTTCAGAGATATATCATGTGTAATTCTTTTTGCATAATCGTTCATTGATTTCATATGCTATAATTTTTGAATGATTTCTATGCTTCAAAAACTTACAGTACCTAAATTTTCACGTATTACAAATACGCCTATTTCAAATGCATATATGTATTTTGGGGTGGGCAATGTTACACATGCATCTTATTGCTCTAGTTTTAGTAATTTGATGGACATGAATTCGTGGAGTGGGTGTTGCGTGCTTATCTAGGATCCTGATCGATACTGTGACCTTATGCCCCTATTCGGCTATAAATCCATTTATTCCCTATATTGGCATAACCGTTCAAGTGCAATATTCAGTAACTCATCTCTGGCCTCACACGAACAGAGCCACATTCCAGAATAGCTTTCTCTGCCACTTCCTTTGCAACCAATTAGTGCAATGACAGAGCAGAAGTCACTATCTGAGATTCCTAGATTAACACTCTGAGTTCTTCAACAAGATAAAAACTCAGCAAACCTGGAAATCTCCGCTTGCTGTGTTTTGATTAGTAATAGAACTCTAATGAGCACTGATAGACGATCACTTCCTAGTGACATCTTATTGACGTCTTATGTCCAGCAAACTTATGTCAAACAAGGCACCTTTCAGGTATAAATATTACCAACGTTGCCTTAAGCAAACGCTGCCTCAATGCCATCGCTGCTATCTTCGCTGAAGCTGAAGAAGCTGTCATGCTGATGATGCCATAGCTGCTATCGCTATTGCTATCGCTGCTAACTAGCGAACGATGGTGTGGTGAACTTAGGAGCTGAACAGCCGTCCCCTGCAAGAGCCCAGCAGATGCAAGCTGCCCGCGGACGCTGTCCCCCCTCCTTCTCCTCCTCAACGCGCTGAAGAAGAGACGCTGCCTTTCTCCTGCAGAGAAATCCAGCTCCGGCGTTTCTGGTCTACCCTTGCGGGTGACTGGGATATCGAGCCCTGAGGGAGATACCAGACCTCCATCATTCTATTCCAGAGGTATGGTGTTGACTAAACCCTTGAGAGAGAATTCTTGAAGCAAACCTTGGCAAAACCAACTTGACTTAAAGCTACTTACTTACTCCCCTCCCAAGTATTAGGCTTAGGTCAGGTACACTGGGGTAGGCGTAGTTAGAAGCACCAGTTGAGTATTTTAGCCTAATGTATATATGAATGTATATATGTTTTATTACTTTTAAACCATTGTATGGCTAAGAAACCATATCAATGCTTTTACAGTATTATTTCGCAATACTTATCTTACTGTACGTACTTTTAATAATAACAAGTCTTGCAATTGTGGCAATTCATTTCTCTTGTACGAGAAGAAAGACTGTTCAATAAATGTTAACCTTTTATTGACAAGCGCCCGTCTCTCTATTCTCTACATATTGTGAAAGTAATCTGCACCAACCTGACTGAGTAAAATAACTGTCTATTGTTTCACACGACCCTAGAGATTGACTCTTGATCTGAGGAGCAAAGTTGTCATGTTGCACGGTTGTTGGAAAACTGAATCCCTTCTTGTCTGTACCAGGGAAGCTGATCACTTCCTATTCAGAGAAGAAAGTTTCCAGTGACCTCTGAGCTAGTTGGTAACAAACCCAATTAAGTTTAGCATAGTCAGTAGAGGCCTGGAAGATTCGCACTTCTACGTCGATACTACTGTTTATGTTATTCCAATGCGCAGGGCCTATTGGGAAAATAGGAACTACGCTACAAGCCCCCCGCGCCGCGATGGAATTCACAGCGCAGGGAAGGGGTTAAAGGATTCAAGAAAAACAGGAAAACAGAAATCACAAGAATCACGGGAATAACACGCGCACAAGGGCTTTGGACGAGATGAGATCAGGCAGGGAGAGAACTGTCACATCCACACTGAATAAACGGAAAAAACGAGCAAAAGATCAACCGACACACCAAGCAAGAAGTTATTGGTGGAGGAAAACTCCAACCAGATCCTGGTAGATATTGTAGGTTCGGAACTGAACACAAAATCCACAAGAACAATCAGCTATCAGCCAAAAATGTACACAAAATTAGCATTTTTGAGAGACGCAGGGGCCGCCCTCTGCATGAGTAACGAAATTTTAAACGGCCTCCCCTCTCCCTTGCACCCGGAGAAAACAGACCATCAAGGTCCTAAAGAAACTACATCTGAACAAGGCAGCAAAGGCATAGAAGACAAAAGGGGACATTCCATAGTCACAAGCACCCCACATAGGGAAAGAAAGCAAGGGGAGCTAGTGTCCACCCAAATAACCAGCGTCCCAACAAAGAGAAATCACATAGGATTTGGCCAAGCACAAATAATGGAAAAGTCTTTTGAGGCAAACCAGGCAACAAGCACAAGAGCACGTTCTGCTAGAATTAAGCCTGGTACAGGTAAACCCCTAGAACCAACTTTTCAAATCTTCTCGGGGAGAACAAATTTCATTGAGGACATCATTCCAAAAAATACTGAAAAAGCGCCAATAGTTGCCCCAAACGAATCCCCACCATCCTCATTCAACAATGAGGCACCTAAAGACCGCCCAGAAAGCATGGCCTGTGGAGCCATGCCAACATATATTGAAGTCACGAACATTGAAGTAGATAATAACACTAACTCTCCAGTGCCACAGTTGCAAAAACCCCTAGGGCTCAATAGCTCAAATCAAACCAGGCCAGTAATAGGTAGGGAAGTATGGCACACTAAGGTCAGCCACAGCGGGGCAACAACCACAGGGAGAAAGGGCAAAGAAACACCGACAGGGGACAACTCAACCGGCACCAACTGCTCCAGTACTGACTGCCACCCCCAGCTTAACTCACAATTCAATAATCCTTTTTAGTAATTCTGATGAACAACTTAGGTACAGGGAACCAGGAACCATAGAGGTCAGAATAGGGGCAACAGCCGGCAATACAGCTTAAACAACTTATAACCAAGATCAGCAAGAATTTTTCCATCATTACGCAGCAGGGCAGGTATCCGCCACCACCCTCCAACAAATTAATAGCAAAGGACTTAACCTTATCCTTATTAGACACCGTGCAGCTTTCAGTCAAGTCAATGCAATATCATTTGGACAAGATGGACGTCCAACTATCGATCCTGAACTCAGTGGCCATCTACATCTAAAACATTGACAGCAGATTAGCCGACATGAATAACGATCAAAAGGGCCCAGGCACACATGCAGCTACTTCCAACGCATAGCACCTGCTTTTTCATTGTCGATAAACTATCCACCCTTCCAGAGGCAATGGGGGATATCCTGGCAGAAATCAGGAAAATACCAAAAAATACAGCACACCACCGCAAAAGACACCAACAAAATGGTCCTCAATAGGCTCATCTTGCAGTCAGGAGGCCACAGTAAAAATCAAAGGGGCAAAAGGTCTACCAAAGGACTCTTACAAGGATACAAGATCAGCTCAGGACCCAATCGCTAAATCATCCTGTACCTCCAAAGAGACAGCTAAGGAAAAAAACGAGGAGCTCGACTGTCCCAACAGACCAGAGTACAGATGGGACCCAGAACAAAGCCACGACTTTTACCTGGAAGACCCAACACAAATAAAGCTCAAATTAGAAGCTTTAGGAAAGCCCCTCGTCGGGGGGAAGGATGATCAAGCACATAGCCACAAGCAAAGGAGGAAGGGAAGAAAGAAGAAAAAGAAAATAGCGGACTACTTTCACTCAGGTAGCATTCAACCTGGGACAAAAGGACAAGCCATTAGCAAATTAAAGGAACTATTGCCCTAAGAAAGAGACAACAAATCTAGCCATTTGATAACTTTAACATTAGGGGATTCAGGAACCAATCTGGATACGGTTGAGGACGAACCATCAAGGCCACTTAAAAAAACAACAAACGGAAGCAAAAAGAACGCAAGCACCAGAGCTTCCGCATTCTTTAAGGAAAAAAGATTCGTAGAGGTAGCTACCTCCAGGAAAACAGAAGGAGACAATAAACCAAGCACTTCGATCACTTCATCACCAGAGGATTCAGATATTAAACTGGTTATGACTGTGGATGATTCAACAGAGCCATGTATAACCAGATCAGATGAAACTCGAAAACATGAAAGTATGAGAGCTTCAGAAGACTCCATCAAGCAAAACCTGGTGAGTCAATCATCTTAAGGAAAGTAATTACTACCACCATGGAAGATTGTAGTTTTCGAGTGGATCTCTCGAACCCTCTACACAAAGAGGAACTTCCCAAACAGGCAAAATTTCCAACTGCCTGTCAATCACAACTTAAAAACAACACAATTTTATTCATTCCTGAAAACAAATTCAGAGGTTGTGGGGATATCCTGACCAGAGGGAACATTCTACACCTAATTCAAGCAATTAGAAACTTCGAGGACATAACTACACATGATCTGGAAAGAATTGCATTCAAAAACATTAAAGAAATCTCTGATAGAGAAATAACAAAAACAACCAGGTCCTCAGAAGAAATAGTGAAGAATATCCTGGACGAGAAACCCCAACTAAAAGCATAGGGAATAAAAATACTACTCTATCAAAGGCCCGGCTACCCGGAACCACTGACTCTAAATAAAAGTAAAGACAAAAATGCAGCTACCTCATCAGCAGGCTTGCAACCACAGTCAGTACTCGAAGGAGCATGCAGCATGGACGCTCGGACACCAGGAAGGAACGATCAATATCGAGCAATTAGGTCGGAAGACTGGACCTGGCTTGCGAGGACAATAAACCGACAGGAGGAGAGCACTTGACGCATGACAAAAAACCACCTCCTAGTAACCACCACCTATGAATCTGCTCCTGGAACTTAAATGGCTTGGGCAACAAGCATCGGACAAAGACCTCTTGGGTTATTTTCAAGGCTTTGATCTCATCCTATTACAAGAAACGTAGTTAGAAGAACCCTTCCATCTATTTGGCTTCAGGACCCACCAAACTCCAGCACTGAGAGGCTCAAAACTTGGACATCTAAAGGGTGGTCTAACAATTTACTCATCAATAAAAACAGTTAATGCGACTGAAGATGTCAACACCTTCACATCTTCCACCAAGCACTTAAAGCGGTGGTGTCTCCGATTATTAAAAAGCCATCTCTTGACCCGTCTAAGCCGGAAAGCTACCGTCCCATCTCGCTGCTGCCCTGGCCAGCTAAGTTGACAGAGGCCCATGTCAATCTGGCCCTGTCTGAACACTTAGCCCGGTCCAATGCCCTCGATCCCACACAGAATGGCTTCCGTGTTGGCCACAGCACGGAGACTGCCCTTCTGGTGATGGTGGAACATCTCCGTGCAAGGCTGGATGCTGGACAGACGGCGGCGCTGATTTTGTTAGATCTCAGCGCCGCATTCGATACTGTATCGCACAGCATCCTCCTTGGGCGGCTCGAGGAGATTGGTATCGGCGGCCAGGCGCTGCAATGGTTCCGCTCCTTCCTAGACAACCGCTCCTTCTGTGTTGCCATCCCTCCCTTCAAGTCCGGGTTCCAGCCTCTGGCCATGGGGGTTCCGCAGGGTTCCTCGCTGAGTCCCACGCTGTTCAATCTCTACGTGAGACCGCTGGCTGATGTCGCAAGGCAGTGGGGCCTAACCATGGTCTCATATGCCGACAACACACAGCTGGCGGTTACTCTCAGCAGGGATGCGGAACAGGATGCCCCCAGGTTTCAGTCCGGACTGAAGGCGGTGGCCAGCTGGCTGACAGGTAACTGTCTCCAGCTTAATGCCACAAAAACAGAGGTTATGGTTGTCGGGAAGGGAGTGGAGCTCTGGGGCGATCAGTGGTGGCCTTCGGAGTTGGGCCCCACTCCGACCCCAGTGTCGGAGGTGAAGAACCTTGGGGTCTGGCTAGACGCTGGTCTCACATTTATAGGGCACACCAAAAAAATCGCAGCCTGTTGCTTCGGTCTCCTAAGAGGGTTAAGGCCGGTGCTTAAGTTCTTCGACGCCCCTACCAGACAGCTTGTGGTCCAGGCAACCATCATCTCTCGTCTGGACTACGCCAGCTCTTTGCTGGCGGGGGCTAACCAGGCTGAGTTAACCCGTCTGCAGCGGGTGCAGAACGCCGCGGCGAGAGCCATTGTTGGACTTCCTAAGTTCTGCCCGGTGTCCCATGTCATCCGCTCCCTGCACTGGCTCCCGGTCAGGAAGCGTATTCTCTTCAAGGTCCTGTGTCTGACCTTCAAAATCCTTAGAGGCATAGGCCCTGAGATCTTGGCCAACTCTATTTCTTTCTATGTCCCTACCCGCAACCTTCGATCTCAAGGTCAGGCCCTTGCTGTTGTCCCCAGATTTAGGCTCAGCAGGATGGGGGGGTCGTTCCTTCAGGGTGAGAGCCGCATCAATCTGGAACACCCTCCCTGTTGAAATTCGGCTGATAGAGGACTTGCTGTCGTTTCGTAGAGCCATAAAAACCTTCCTATTTTAGCTCCCCTGTTTTAGCACTTTTCTGTAGCATTTCTCCATGTTGTGTTATGACTGCTCCGTGTCCCTGCGCCGGGATGCTCCTTCGCTGGAGTCGCTGTGCGCATAACAAATTGTTATAACATAACATAACATAACATAACATAACATAACATAAAGCACTTAGAGTGAGCATACGGGACGGGAAGACCATACAACAAATATTACTCTTAGACTCCTATATACATCCCTGTGACAAAACTAAAAGTGCCAAAATGGTGGAGGCAGAAATTATTAAGCTCCTCTCGGAAGAATCAACTTCAAAACTATTGCTTACAGAGGACTTCAACATGCCCCTATTGGGGCCACAGTCAGGGACGACCTACTCGAGGAACAACACTCAGCCTGGAATATCCCTTGTCAGGAGCAGAGTTCAAAGAGGCAGAAATTAGCACTCGCCTGGAACTTCGTAAAAGATCTGGAACATCTAGGCTTTGTGGCACTAAAAGGGCATTTTCCAGGAGATCAGTCCCCGGCGGCAACATTCCACAGCTCAACCTCAAGCACGCTGATAGATGACACTTTTGTATCCCTACCACTCTTCAGTTGGATCACCGGTTTCCTGGTAGGGATCCAAGATCAAAGTGACCACCTCCGCAAGAAATTTCCACAAGAATAACTGGATCACCACCAGACCAACCTGCTGAGGACCCCAAATCTATTTATATGGACAATTTAGGAGAATCAAATTCAAAATTAACCAACTGCATGATCTACTGGCCTCAGCAAAGTAATTATGGAAACAAAGGGAGGAGGCCAACAGAAAAGAGATAATGCACTGGGTAGAATTTACCAAAACATTTGGAGCAAAGCACGCAGCTAGCGCTCTTCCAGCCTCAATGACAAACAGGATCTCAGACCATCAAGACAAACACCTTCTCATCACTAAAACTCCACATCTCCGAAGTCTCAAAAAAGCAATAAACAAAATATTGCTGGACATTCAGCGTACAGGGTAGGAGTCGAGTTTACAAAGGGAGTTAGCGGAACTCAAAACGGAAAGAAAAAAAATAAACTTGGCAAGCAAAAAGGGATTTGGACAAAAATCTGTGGTCTAGACTGTTACATAACTCAAAATCAAACAACAGCGTCGGATTTTTGGCGCACAATGAACAGACTAGCGAACCCGAACGCCCTAATAATCAATTCACACCTAACGGAGGAAATTTGGGCCTCCCATTTGCTTCAACACTTTAATTCTGATCAGTATCAGAGCACATGCCGTACTCCAGAGGGAATCCCTATCAATCACAAAGTCAACCCAGGATACAAGCATCTATTGTTTACAATTGACCAGGTAAAGGTCAGGATAGCCAAAGGTAAACGGGAGGGTGCTCCGGGTCCCAATGGGATTCCTCCAAGCTTATTTAAAAAAGACCCGGATTACTGGGCTTCCATACTGTCACCGCTGTTTGCATAAATCGCAGGAGGAAACATCACCTCGGACTCCTGGAGGGGGTCAATCACATCCCCAATATGTAAGAAAGGGGTCAAGAACTCAGCAAACAGTTACAAGATGGTGGGTTTAATTGACATTGAAGCGAAATACTACGCTGGACAGATCTCATCGCATGGGCAGAGGATTAATCAATCATTCCCATCAATCAAACAAGCTTTTGCAAGGGCATGGGAACAACCACAAATATACTTGCCCTGTCCTTATTGATAGATCGGATGAAATCAGCAAAACAACCCCCATTTATATGTTTTATTGACTACTCGTCAGCATTTGACAAAATTGACAGGAGCATACTCTAGCATAAGCTAAAGAAAAAGCAAAATACAATCCGCTCTCCTAAACCAACTAATACTCCTCCACACAACAACCTGGGTTCAAGTCAAACTAGGAGATTGCAGGTTTGTGTCCCGGAAAATTCCAACAACCATGGGGCTCAAACAGGGGTGCGTTCTGGCACCGACACTTTTTAACTTGTACATGTCTGATTTATCATCGGAACTAGACACTTGTAATTCGCACGTGCCAAATATAGGAGGGCTGCCACTTTCTAATCTCCTGTACGCAGACGACCTCCTGCTGCTGAGTCGAACCCCTATTGGCCGTCAACATCTACTAGATACAACTAGCAGATAGTCATAAACAACGGTCTATCCATCAATCATGACAAAACAAAGATAATGAGGACTTATCCAAGAAAAGAAACTTCCAAGTTCCGCTGGCACCTGGCCAACTCTACAATCGCAGTGGTGGACCTATACAAATATTTAGGAGTGATTTTAGACAATAAAGGCACATTTAATGAACAAAAAGATGTCATAAAAAGAAGAGACAACTCCATTGCTGCAGCAATAAAATCCATTAAGCATATAACTACTGGCCCAAATTTTACTCCACTATTACAAGTCTGGCAAGCAAAGCTCATTCCGGCAATCACTTATGGGAGCAAGTGCATGAGGGGAAGAGACGGAGCAACACTAGACAGCACTGTCTCAAGAGCGGCCAGAATGATTTTCAGTCCACCTACGCATGTTTCGTCGGCACAAATTTGCTCGTAAAGGAGCCTACACCAAGACTTTGTACGGAATTAAAAGTGCTGTAGCAGGAACACTGAACTCTTACCTATGGATCGAAATACAACAAAAGAGGGACTGTGCAGCCATAAGCTATCTGACCGCATCAAAAGACCATCTGAGACTGGAGGAACTTTGGGCAGCATCAGGGTCTTACCACTGTTTTAAACAAATCGTAAATAAGACAGTGAAAAAACTATCACTACTAGAAGACAGGCGGCCCTCACAGAAAGAACCGATGGATGGTTTGTTGTGCAAGGCTAAGTGAAGCCCTCCCCGCAATCCTACCTAGATGAAGGCTTCAACAGGAGAAAGAAAGAAAAATTTGAAACGATCGCCGGGCCAGATAACGTGCCGTTTATGCAAGGAAGCTAACGAAAGTATAATACACCTTTTGCGCATCTGCAGAGAATTACAAACTGAACAACGCCAATTACTGAAGCCACACTTCATAAGCGAGGGGATAAGAACTTGTAGGCAAGCAGTAATGGCATGCCTCAGAGAAGGGAACGTCCAGCTGGCATGCCGCTTCGTACAACTCATGGAAACAGCTGGAGTGAAACTCGTCGATAAACCACTAGTATCCTCCAGCACTGCATCATTCTTCAGTTTTTGCTTGCATAGCAAACAACACGCACTCAGATTGCCTCTCTTCCAGACAACACATGCCCCAGAACAACTGTCAACTGTAACCTACCTCTACCAATGTCAGAAAGTAACTGGTCTATTGCATAATTAATCCTCTAATCAAACTGAGCACGTGTTTTATTAACATTTTAATCTTTTAGAATTTTACTTTCCTCCTAAAAATGCTTAGGACCAGAAAACCCGTCAAGATATCGAACGATCAAATCTCTTATCAATGTACTGTAATAGACTCAATCGCGGACAATTGCACTAATGATTTTAATACAATGCACGGATGCTTTATGAAATGAAATTATTGAGAAGTTTTAAACCATGAACTTTGCTGCTGTAATATTTGCCACATTCTTTTTTTAAAGAGAAATTGTAAAGGTTTTAATTGACCGGAAAATAAATATTACTTACTGTCATAAACTCTGTGTTACCCCACAGTGGTGTCAAAAGCGAGGGGAAGGAAGTGAGCCCTCATTTAGTTGTCACCCATTCTAAGACTTCTAAGTGGCTCTCGTGACTGTGGAGTTGATGTGCGTTTACGTTTAGTCAACCAAGCGATTTCCCAATGGGGCCCTGCAGACATGCACCACCATTTCTCGGTTTCCATCATTGTCGAATGTATCAGGAAATGCAAATGTGCTACCTTGTAGTAGTGAAGTAGGTCAAGAATTTCCAGCCTGCCTTGTTGTGATCGTAGAAAGTGTTGTAATTCACAGAGGCAGATAGATGCTTGAAATAAGTTTATTGGCAGGAGACAGCTTATACAACCACCACCAACAAGTACTCAGACTTAACTGTACATCTCTAGCATATAGAATGTTGAGGTAAGAAAGAACCATAACAATTCTAATAGAACATGGAAAGGTGGGATGCTACACACCTTCCCCCCTAAAAAAAAAAACAAAAATGAAAAACAAAGACAAGGAATAAAAGGAAGGAAAAGAGAAAAAAAAAAAAAAAAACTCAATGAAAATAATCACACAACTTTACAGGAGAATGTTTAACACGGACACTTTTCCTTGAAACAAGATCATTAGAAGAATCAAAATTCTGTATGATAACATTGTCGCAATTTTCATTGTTCACCACACTAGATTGTTCATCATTCTGATTGCAATTGTCAAGCATGGGAATAGAGCTATCCAAATTTTGATTCTCACATCCAAAAGTGTCTAGCAGGGGTAAATAAGATGCATCGTCTTGCTCAACAAAACCATTAGGTTTAGTGACAGAATGATCATTGGTGGGGAGAAAACCAGGAGATGATTTTATGTCTGAATTCAAGCCTTTACATAAAGAAATCCTCCTAAAGTTCCATATTTTGCCCCCCTCAACTCTAACCGCTTTGGAGAAAACTTCAGTAATCCTGCATGGGTCAGACCATTTATTCCACCTGTTACCAAAAACCCTACCAAACTTGACACATACAAAATCCCCAACCTTGACCTTCCTGCAACCACTTTTAGACGACAAAAAACTAGTTTTCAATTTTTCTTGGTATTTCAAAACTCTATCCTTAACTTTGTCAGGATCCGATGAAGGTTCACACGGAAGCTTAACCTTCATCCACCAGGGAAGAAGTTTGGATCCGGGTTTCCTACCTCTAAGTAACTCAAACGGAGATAAACCTGTAACAGAATTGGGAGAAGTACGATATGACAGTAACGTAGCACGCAGGGTTTTCCTCCAATCTAAATTACTTTTAATGGCCAACGGAATGGATTCTTTGATGACTCTATTGAAGCGTTCTGTTTGACCATTGGCCTGGGGATTGTAATTTGACACTCTTTTGTGCACAATACCACACCTCTGAAGAAAAGACAAAAATTCTTTACTAACAAATTGCGGGCCATTGTCCGACACAATTTCTGCTGGAATGCCTTCCCTACAAAAAACCTCATCTAAAAACTGAATGACTTGAGTGGAGCCAACCTTGTCAACAATCTTTAATTCCGGCCACTTGAAAAATAGTCGATTAGAACTAATCCAAACACATTTTTGTGAGTGGATAAATCAAGAGGACCAACTATGTCAATGCCTAGCTTCTTCCAGGGGCAAGAGACAAATTCGATGGGAGAGACATCCACAGCTAAAGGTTTGACAGTTTTATCACTTTTAGCACAAGGAGAGCATGAATTAACCCATTTATCGACCATTTTATCTATACCAGGCCACCAGTAAAATTCACGAATGCGTCTCTTAGTGCTAGACATGCCCATATGGCCTTCATGAGCCATAGAAATGATTTTTCCTCTCAAAGAAACAGGAGGAACTATCTTATCGCATCTGATTATGAAACCATGATCAAACATAAGCTCATCTTTCACCTTGAAGAAAGAAAGAATATCACCAGACAAATTTCGTTCCTGAGGCCAACCATACTGTAAATACCTTGTTACCAAAGGCAAGCTAGAATCATTCGCCATAGCTTCTGTCCAATCAGTTTCAGAAATACTACCAGAGGAACCTACAGTACTGCAATCGTTAACATCATCAATGTTAGAAACAACATCGGAATCATCATTTAATTCGCCAGAACAAATAGAGTTGACCAAAGGCAACCTGGACATGCAATCAGCGTGCACATTTAAACGACCGGGGACATACTCAACCACACATTGGAACTCTTGTAACTTTGCTGCTAAACGCGCAGTTAAAGTTCTACCACCACCAGCAGCCAACATGTTAATCAAAGGTTTATGATCAGTTCTTAGACGAAATCTAGTTTCCCAGAGAAACTGTCTAAAATGTTCAGAGGCCCAAGTGCACGCTAATAACTCTTTCTCAATGGTAGCGTAGTTGTACTGGGCTCCTCGCAAAGTCCTTGAAGCATATGAAACCACATATTCTTCCCCTTTGTCTTTCTGCATTAAAACAGAGCCCAAACCTACGTTGCTTGCATCAACACACACTATACATTCTTTTCCAAGATCAAATGGCCTCAAAAAGGGAGCATTGGTAATTTCCTGCTTCAATAGATCAAATGCATGTTGTTGATCATTGTTCCAAGAAAATTTGACATCTTTTTTCAATAACAACCTAAGAGGATGTACTTTAGAAGCGTAGTCTTGAACAAATTTACTGTAAAATTCGGTGGGACCCAAAAATGAAACAAGTTGTTCCTTATTCAAAGGTGCTGGTGCTTTAGATATACTTTTGATGTGATTGAGTTTAGGTTTAATGCCCAGAGAAGAAATTTCGTGACCAAGGTATTCAACTTTACTTTGTCTAAATTTACATTTGGACAATTTCAATGTCAAACCTTTTTCTTGAACACTTTTTAGGACCTTTACCAAGTTTCTGTCATGTTCCTCAAAATTTTTCCCATGTATTAAGATATCATCCTGGAAGGCGATCGCTCCCTCACAACCCTCTAATACTGTTTTCATGAGCCGTTGGAACACAGATGCTGCACTGGCTAGACCAAAAGGCATTCGGCAATATTGGAACATGCCTTCAGGTGTAATGAATGTGGTCAGAAATTTCGATTCTTCATGCAAAACTACCTGGTGATAAGCGCTGGTTAAATCTAGTGTGGAAAAGACACAAGCGCCTGAAAGAGCGGAAATAAGTTCATGTATATGAGGTAAAGGATGTCTATCAATCCAAATCTCCTTGTTTAGACTGCGGAGGTCTACACATAGAAGAAGTTCGCCATTGCTCTTAAGCGATAAAACTACTGGCGAAACCCAAGGAGATGACTCAACAGGTTCAATTATTTTCTTGGCAACAAGATCCGACAAAATCACTCTCAGTTTGTCGCGATATGCCAAAGGTACATTTCTGACCTTATGTTGAATGGGAATGGCTGACTCTTTAAGGATGATACGGTGTGTAAGTTAACAAAGACCCCCAAATTATCGTTAAAAATAGAGGAAAATTCGTTCCTCAATTGAGCAATAAAATCATTTTCGGGTGGAACTACATATACAGGAGGAGAAGCATTAGGGTTGAGTTTAATCCCTAAACCGTGTTGATGAGGCCAACACAAGATAGATGCGCCTTTAGCGGCAACATATACCTTCCCTCTAATAGTTCTATCTTTAAATTTAATGTCAGCCCACATGTAACCCTCAAGATCAATTTTCTTTCCAGTATACCCCCCAGGGTGTATATCAGGTGGTAACAACTTTGTTGTACTCCAATATCTGTCGAAAATATTTCTGCCTATAATGGTGTACCAGGCACAAGAATCAATAAGCATCGATATTTCTTCTCCATTAATGGAAATAATATCACTGGGAAAACCCTTACATTAAGTATCTCCCACACATAACATAGTGTTAATTTCAGACGGTTGTTCAAGATCATCACATTCTTCATATGACAAATAATTTACTTTTTGTGAAGACTTACACATTTTGTTAAAATGACCGGGTTTCTTACACTTAATACATATTTTGTTCAACGCAGGACAACCTCTATAGTTTCCTACATGATCATTGGCTCCACATCTATAACATATAATTTGGGATTTTTTTATTAAAAATTGTATTTTCTTTCCCAAAATTCTCTTTTCTGGGAGGAAAAAATGCAGGTTTCCTATAATTGGAAGGATTCTTTACTAAGGAAACCTCAGGAATTATTACTTTACTTTTCACTTCATGACCTCTTATTTCATTCACAAACAACTCAGATTGTTCAATACCCTTGGCAATGTTTAACACGGCACTGAGGGAAGATTCAGTACCCATCCACAACCGTTCTTGGATCTTCTTACTCTTAGTGCGCATCATGATTTGATCTCTTAAGACTTGTTCAAAATTTATAGTCTCAAAAGAACAAGAACCAGCCAAAGTGCGCAAAGCAGCTACGTAACTCTCAATGGATTCGTCTTCTTTTTGTACTCTAGAGTAAAATTTAAATCTTTCTATGACGGTATTGATTTTTCTTCCAAACCGGGTGCTAAGTTGCTTAATAACAATTTCAAAAATATTTAAGTCACCAGAACCTATATTCTCAACAGGAGGCACATTTTCTAATTCTTTGAGTCCTGCGCCACCTAGACAGTTCTTTAATAAAGCAAGTTTCCTTTTTGGAGAACAACCATCCTCCTCCACTACATCTACATATGCTAAAAATGTTGGATACCAAAGATCCCATTCTACCTTGGGATCGCCAGCTGAAGGTAAAAAATGTGCAGGTGAGGTAATATTATTAGACATTTCTTTTTTTTAAAAACACATAAATAAAATAAAGAACAGAAAATAATAAAAGTAGTCACCGTTGTCCAGGCAGTAGGCAAAGTCTAATGTTGATCGAAGTGATGATGCAGATCGTTTTGATAGTAATATAAATCTTGTTCTTTTTTAAACAGAATGTTTGCCCAAAACGAGTTTACAGAAGTAAAATGATGTTCCAGGTTTTAGCTTTGGAGAATAACAGTGGATAATGTAAAATGCGCTCTGTCACGGACTTCCGACTTCTGATTGAGATGGTTGCTATGGAAACAAGAATCTGAGGAAAGATGGCCGCTGGAACGCAAACGTTAGAGTATGCGTGAAGACGTGGCCAATGACGATTGAGATACGTGGTGACACAGAGAATTATGCCGTAGAATGGTGAGAAGGGCGGAAATCCAGACGCGTTATGAAGGAGTCTGAATAGCGTGGAGCAAGGGCACGAGCTCGAGAACCTCAGTAAGTTTTCAAAAAGTGCATTTTAGGATTAATGATTGAAAAAGTAATAAAAACGTGTGAACAAGTCGGAAAATAGGAATTTCGACGGAGTTCCACACGGATGAATAAAAATGTCAGAATTAAGTCTTTAAAGTTGTAAAAACATAAATTATAGTCTTAGGAGCTTCAGATGGATAATTACGAGTTAAACACAAGTAATTAAACTGCCGCAGGTGCGATCAGAGCACATAAAACAACAGAAACTGTCGCTGGTGCTATCAATTTACACAGAAGAATAAGATAAAGTAGATACCTTCAATAATCCTTAATTGAAACGGTGAACGCTGTCTCCAAACTTCATTTCGAGAAAACAAAAAAAAATCTTGAAGAAAAAGTGGGTTCTTTTCTTTTCTTGCTTCTATATCCCGATCGTCGCCAAGATTATGTTGTAATTCACAGAGGCAGATAGATGCTTGAAAGAAGTTTATTGGCAGGAGACTTATACAACCACCACCAACAAGTACTCAGACTTAACTGTACAGCTCTAGCATATAGAATGTTGAGGTAAGAAAGAACCATAACAATTCTAATAGAACATGGAAAGGTGGGATGCTACAGAAAGCACTGGCATCTTATGATCCTTTCCACCCCATCCTATCAGATAAACTCATAGCACCTAGATTAGAGGTCATGTATTTATTCCTTTGGGATGCTGAGGCTTAAAGTTTGAAAGATGTAGAGAATCCTGGCTAGTATTGTTGTCTTCTATGCCGCCACCCTGCCCAAGAGCAATAATGCTATGAAGCTCAGTCCACACCCCTCTTTTCAATTGCTGGAGGTTTATTTCCTTGGTCTTGACCAGGATGGTCACGAAGAACAGGCCTACATAGTGAATATTGGTGGTTGCCCACTGCAACAGGAGCTGGTTCTCCACTATGGGATTGGGGGAGAAGATGTTTAAAATCTCTGACTTGGCTCCATTAATTACAAAGCCCGAAGCTCTCTGGCAGGCCATAGCAAACGGAGGGGAGCTGTGCTCGACACCAAGATGTCATCTGCAAACATGGTGAGTTTGATGTCTTGAGTGCCAAACTTGATAACCTTAATATCGAGATTAGCCCGGATGTGCTGTGCGCGTTGTTCCAAGGTTAGACAATGGGCACCATATCCTCATTCCCCTCCCATTGGCCATTGGGATTAGTGCCCAAAAACCTTGATACATGCTTTAGGGTTATGGTAGCCTTCCATCAGGCAGTTAAGGAACCTGTCTCCAAATCTCTTTTCTGTCAGCGTGTCAGTCATGAAATACGAGTTTACCCTGTCAAGCGAGTTTTCAGCCTCCAGGGTTACTAGTATAGACTGCTTTGTTCCTATGGCCCCAATGTCCAGAAGGTGGAGAGCCTTTTTGGAGTTGACCCGCTTTTGCCAGTGATGAATAAAGCCCGATTTATCAGGATGTACCAACTCTCCCATCAATGTTTACACGCGTAAGGTTGCCGCTTTGGTAAATATCTTGGCATCAACTTTGAGAAAAGAGATTGGGCGGTAGGCGCTGCAGTCCTTGGGCTCTTTAACCAGCTTAAGAATAAGCGTAGTAGTAGACTCAGTAATTAAAGGAGTCCCTCATCCTTCCTGAACAATCTCTTGTAACACCTTATGAAGTACAGGAAGGAGAGTCATGGTGGAACATTTACAAAAGGCAGCTGAGAAACCGCCTGTGCCTGGCGTTTGGATGGGCATTGTTGTGCTATAGCTGTAACGATCTACCCTTGTGTAATAGGATTTTCCAGGTGCTACCTGTCCTCCCTATTTAAGGTGGCCCATGTGGTGTTCTACAGGTATGTAGCACTGGTTTGGGGTTCTGTAAGTTCTTTTGTATAGAGTTGCGAGTAGTAGTCATGAAAACATTTCGTTTTGTCTGTATCTTGCATGTATCTTGCCCTCCTGCAACATGACCTCTAAACTGGTATGCTTAGCTTCAAGTGCTCTTAGGAGCTTTGCTAGGAATCTACCTGACTTATTACCCTACTCATACCATCTATTGTTCAGCTTAGCTAGGCGGTACGCTACTCTATCCATTTCCAAGGTTTTGATCTGCCAGTGAGTCATGAGATCTTTACACCAGACCGTTTGGGAATTAGTGCATTTGTGGGTCTGTTCAAGCTCCCTGAGGTCATCAATGAGCTTTGTTAGTGTGGCTTCCCTCATCCGCTGTTAGACAAGTTGCCTCCGCAGTGAAGCTTTCCCCTCTCAGGATGGTTTTGAGAACATCACAGAAGGCGGCTGCTGTTGTTTACCCCATGTCATTGTGTTGTCTGTATTCGGCGATGTTGTTTTTGATGTTAGATATCATCTTAAAAGAAAAATCCTAAAGGCGCTATATTCATCTGTTTGCCAGAAGTCTAGGCTGTGTGGGATTCAGAGCACAAGAGAGTGGTGCATGATCTCAGAATATGTTAGAATGATGAGTAGCCTCTGTAAGGTCCTGGACCAACAGTTTGTCTAAAAAGATGTAGTCACGCCCAGCATAAGTTCTGTGCGGCCCAGAGTAATGCAAAAATGCACTTCTTAATGGGTACCTGAACTCCCACAAATCGGTCAGGCACAAATACTCGGCGACTCGTTTTCCTGTTTTTGAGAGTACTGTTGAGACTTCCCTCCCTGTTTGTCAGTGTCTACCTCCTTATCCAGTATTACGTTGAAGTCTCACCTACTATAATTTGAGCTGCTGGCCAGGCTGTGAGGGTGTGGACAGTTTCTGTAAAGAATTGTTTACTGGCATTGTTTCAGGATATATATGGAGGCCATCGTGATTGGGTTTCCCTCGGGACTCCCTTCATAGCCAGCCAACATCACTCCCTATCTTTTAGGCTGTCATCCCCCACCAGTGAGTATCCTTTGTGTATTGGTACCCAAACCTCTGCTACGTTCTTTCTGCTGGAAGAGAAGCACTGACGCAGGACATCTTTGGATTTCAGTCAAGCGTGGTACTGCTGGAAAAAGGTGCTTCTCTTGGATAAAGCCAATATCCGTGCATTTGAGAAAGTCAGTGGAGTATTATTTTAGAGGGATGTTTAGGTCTACGTTTAGGTTTATGTTTGTGCATATGAGAAAGTCCGTGAAGCATTATTTTAGAGGGATGTTTAGGTCTACGTTTAGGTTTATGTTTGTGCATATGAGAAAGTCCGTGAAGCATTATTTTAGAGGGATGTTTAGGTCTACGTTTAGGTTTATGTTTGTGCATATGAGAAAGTCTGTGAAGCATTATTTTAGAGGGATGTTTAGGTCTACGTTTAGGTTTATGTTTGTGCATATGAGAAAGTCCGTGAAGCATTATTTTAGAGGAATGTTATGTCTCTTATACAGAATGTGGTGAAAATGCTCATGTCCCCCTCTTCCCGTCGCCTGTGTGGTGTATGTGATAATGGTCTTGGGTCGGTGGCAGGTTTTGCCCTCTACCCACCAACATACCCCAAAGTATAGAGATATCCAAAACAAGTGTGGCTACAAAACAACATGGAAATAAAACAGATATTGAGCCTCAGCATGAGGAATAACGAGCAGAGAAGGGCACTTTCTATTTTCCCAGTAAGATCTGAAGGGCACTAGAGAGTACATTGTTAAGGTTATCAGGGGTAAAGCTAATGCTTACATTAATCCTGCTGGTAATTCACCTGGCACACAGATTCACCCTGCACCACAAAAGGGAGTCTAGCCCAGATCCACACCTGAAGGGCAACTGATGCCATGGAGCCAACGATCATGCAGCTGGGAGCCACAAAATGGCCACAACACCCACTGCCACCAACCCCAGGACAATCCCCCCCCCCCCGGCCCCACCTCGGTTACACCCCACCACCACCAACAGACCAAGACACTGCACATTAATGGCCCGAAAACATGGAAAAAATACACCTGCCTGATGTCGCACAGTTGCGGCAATCAACACACATGTGAGTACAGAAATCCTGAGTCATTCATGCACCAGTGAAAGACCAAACAAAATGTCACATACTAATTTGTCTCCAAACAACTATTGTAAAGAGTCATGGCGGGGCATCCCTGGACAATCTGTGAGTCACAATATCCAAGATAAAAAAGTGTGTCATGCACCCAGCAAAGGACAGGGAGAGAGAGAAAGAGAGAGAAATTGAGAGACTGAATAAACAGCGCAATGCCAATCCTGTCCTTGGCTCATGCAAACATGCCAACAGATGCTTGTGTACTGAAATTTGTGCACCCTAAATCATAGGCCTGGCATCAAAGTCGGCGCTAAGGCCACATAATTTCTCTGAAATGCAAGCAGTAGTCACACTAAAATTAGGAATAAAATCTCCTTTGTTCATACACACAAGACAGAAGGCCAACCGGCCCTTGGACCTTGGTCCTGAATGTGGCTGGCGCACCCTGCGTGAGATACCAAACCAGCCTCCGACGACTCCCACACCACGAACAGCGCTAATGAAAAACCAACGTGCCCATACGCCACACACACTTGTCCCTGCACGACCTACACCTGCAAAGGATGCCCTTGGCACATTGGTCAAAAACTACCCATACGTCCAAACGTTGCACACACATACGACAAATTGCCCTGAGCTGTGGCATATCGTCCAAAGAACTGCCGCCGGTCTGAGGAGTGCCGGTGCTACGAGACCAACAAACGCAATGGCAGGAATTCCAGGGCACATGCACAACCCATGTCACGTGGAACTGTACCGTGCATGAATGCTGCATCTGTTGGGATCACTGCCAATGCCAGTGTGGCTAATCAGTTACCGTCTGAGTTTCCGTCTTGCCTTCATCACCTGCGTGCAGCCCTGGTTCCACTGTCGATCATGCACATTCGAGTGGCCCATGGAGGTCTGCCTATCCAATGCAACAGTAGCTGAATTGGATTATGATCTGACAGTGCGCCCCCTGTTGGCCCACGAACAGGAGTGTCACCGGGATAGCTGTGCATGGGAAGCACTGATCTTTGGCGTATGTGCTGGCAGTTGTGCATGGGAAATTTCACAACTCCTCGTGTGCTGTGACCACATATTGGGCTGTGCTGCAGATTGGGGAAAAGGCAAGGACTGAGTACATCTGCCCGGACCAGTTAATGGAATGGCTAACCCTGGTGTTCCTTTAAGCCGACAACGACGTACTATTGGAACACATTGCCCATGAAGCTGGCATTCATGGACGAGTAACTATGTTCCTGCAGCCACATCGGACTGTCACCCACAGCACAGGTCCCAACACCTTGTTGTATTGTAGGGAATGCTCAGGTGAGGCACTTCCATGGTTGGAGCAGCACAGCGTTGTTTGGCAACATTCTGAAATCAGACATACTGCTGGGGGGGGGGGGTTACACACATGGCAATGTTGCACGACATGTGACCTTGCCGGACCCTTCCACCTGATCACTGTCAGCTGAGCAGACAGTTGGCGCTGTCCAGTGGACCAGCACTTTGCAGACCCCATTGGCTGTGAGTCATGCCCCATCACACGGGGCAAAGGGCAGGCGCCAAACAGCACATGTGTCATCCAGCAAGGCAAGGTGGGCTGAGACCGTTGCCATCCATAATGATTTGTGGACATTTTTTCACTACCATGTCTTGCATCTCGACATGTTCCCATGCTGCGTGTAAGTTTCTCAAGCATGTCCCTGCATGTTGTGGCGCTTACCTTCTCCGGACTGACACGCACATGTCAATAAAGTCTCCACAGCTTCACTACTGTCCAACTGTGACCACTGACCCTGTGGAGCAATGCTTGGAATCACAACAGAATGTGTCCACACAGACGTGTGTGAGTAGGAATGTGAAGTGAACTTCTGGTGTCACATGTGAGTAGGACACCACTTCTGGCCTGCTACCGATTTGGTCATTCGTACACACAGCCCTTTTCACTGCATGGACGTGTGCCTATGTTGGGGGGTAGCAAGATTGTTGTTAATGTGCAATGAGGCCACAGCTAGTACTCCCCTTCACATACATCCAACTGGCCATGTGGCTCAGGGTTCAACATGCACACTGATGTCATTTACAAGGGTGTACCTTCTTGTGCAATCATTGTCCATACTTTTCACACTTGAGTGAACATAGTCATGACACATCTGTGTGATTTCGAATGTTTTATTGGCATTCTGGTGCTTTCCGGAGCTGGAGCTGTACATGGCCATGCCAAGCCCACATTATATGGGAGCCCAGTGGTGGGCCAACCAGAGTCGCTGGGGATTGGTACATGATTTGGCAGAGGGAGAGTGCAGTACGCTGTGGGATTGCTGTGTTATTGTCAACCAGTGAAGATATGCCAGTCCATGACAGGGTCCAGGTGTATGTCGCAGAGTATTCTGGGGGTCAGTGGAAGGTGTTGTCCCAGGGCATGATGCATAGGGCAGAACCAGGCAGGCACAGGTCGAATGGCGGTGATGGATGCCTCTGCCTCCTTCCTCACATAGTAATTCCCATCCACATCTTAGTCCTCTGATACTTTCTCAGTGTCCGGTGTGTCTGGTGTGTGTGACTGGGTACTGTCTGCATCAGTGGGTGCCACTGACAGATCAGGGTGCAATCGTGATAAGGCTGCATCACTGTGTGCCACTGACACATCAGGGTGCGATGATGATAGGGCTACATCACTGTGTGCCACTATGAGATCAGGGGTCGGAGAGGTGTGTGTCGCGGTTCCGGCTGCAGTCATCTGGGCCCGGCTCAGTGGCAGCAATGGGAGGATGAGGAACTGCAAGGCATGGAAGAACTCAGCTACATCTGGCTGGTGTTCTGCCATGGCAGCCATACTTGCAGCCTGCATCTGCTCCATGGTCTCAATTGTCCTGCGCATCTGTGCCAACTCTGTGCTGTCATCGCTGGTGCCTGTCTGACTAGACAGTTCTTTGTATCCGAGAGATGCCCCAGTGATGCCAGCCAAGGATTGTCGTGGAGCATGGTGTGGACAGTGTGCATCCGTTAGGGACTGTAAGTGGTCCCTGATGGGATTCAGGCACCCACGTATGGCATCGAGTTTGGCTGCCACAAGCTCAAAACCCACCTGCAGCTGATCAGCCAACTCCACCTGGCAACCCAACACACGGCATTGAAATTCCATGTGTTGTTTGTGGGGGTCCTGGGAGACAGCTGTGGTGGTGTGTGTTTCCTGCTGTGTGGTCTGTGCTGGTGGTGGGGTCACCTCGAGGTAGCTGGGCTGCCCAGCTCCTGGGGGTGGGGTGCGGAGGGTGTCCATTAGCCGTTGGAGGATGTCTGCACAGATGTGCAGGTTGTCCTCTTCATCACCACTGATTGAAATTGTGGTCTGCTCTCCAGTAAGTGTTGTTTGTCCCCCTGCAATGTTAAGGGGAGATGCATGTTAGGTTCCCATGTATGTTCTCGCTTTGCAGATGTTTACATACAGACTGCATAAACATGCGCATTGTGCCTGTTTTGGTGCAGCAGGCTATTTTATGGCAGACAGTGTGTTTTCTGAGTACATGATGGATGTGTGGTAGTACCCGTACATTGTCTTCACACAGTGTCAGGGAATGCCAGATGTGAGTGGCCAGTTACTACGCACAAGCGGAACCTGTTGTGTCCTCTGTCCTTTGGTGTAGGTGTTGCACTTTGTACCACATTGCCATCATTGGTGATGTTCTGTGGTTGCTATGCGTATGTGCTGCATTGTGGGGGAGTCGAGCCTGCAGCTCTGATGTTGTGGACCGATGTCCCTTTGAGGTGGTGTGCCTTTGAATCATGTGCTGGGATGTTTGTGACTTGGGTCATTTGTGCTCTTGCACAGATTGTGTGGCCTTGTGGATTGTTTGTCTGCTGCGTGTATTGGACGGCATGGGTGGTAGGTGCACGTGGATGTGTCAGGGGGAGACCTGCTCCTTTACGGATGTGATCCACACTGGCCACCTCCATGTCAATTCATCCACAATGTCATTTGTTTAAGCTGCTGCCATGTTATTGGTCATGCAGTGTCCCTTGCTTAGTCAGTGTGGCTCACACAGCCGCTGCTTTTCTGGTTTCATCACGTGCATGGATTGGTAGTGTCATTGGTTGTTCCGAGGGGACCCATATGTGCACATGGTGGATGGGGGCCTACTTGGTGTTTGTATGTGTGCTGCAGTGTGCCAAGAGTATCATGGACACGTTTCACTGTCAATGTGTGTGTGCTACACATGATTGTGCATGTGTGCCATTGTGCTCATCTCCCCCTCTCCCCACAGTCCCTGGGCGTTACTTGCCCTGTTGCTGTTGGGTCAGGTCATATCGTGCTGTGTCCAGGCCCCGATTCCTGCCACTGTCTCCACACTGGTGACTGTGGCCAATATTTCCTCCAGCTCATCCAGATCGTCCTGTGGCGCAGAACTCCCACCGCTGACCTTTTCCACCACATGATAGCTAATATTTTTTCAATACTATCTACACACTGTTTTTAGTCTTGACATTATAATGACCCCGTAATAAAATTGGCTTCTGGCATTATAATAGTCTATTTTAAGCCTCACACTTATGATTTATTCACACTAATCTAAGCACTGCAATTTTTCAGCACCACAACACTACTTTCTTTGGCTTCTCATCACTGGTGGATCTACACTAGGACTGTTCTCACATTAACTCCCAGTGTGTCACCTAGTAGATACCAGTTTTTCCCACAAAATCCCAAATGATGATGTTCCGCCATTGGGTGGGCTGATGTGTTTTCTTTCCACCTGTGTATCAACACATTTCTTAACACACTTTTCATCATTACTTTCTCAGTCATAGCCACACACCACTAGATCAGTAGCATCCATGTATGTTTTGTTGCAGGACTCCCACCTCCAATCGCTGTTGGTGCCTTCCTGTTGGGGGTGAGTTTCTGTTTGGTCTGGCTTTGCACATCTTGCCAGTGCCTCTTCACCTCCTCCATTGACCCCCTCGCCACACTGACTGCATTGATGTTGGTGATGATGGTCTGCCATATTTCCGTTTGTGTTGCCAGTGCGGTGACAAACAGTTGTTGGTAGTGTCCTATCACCTCCGTGACGATGATCCGGTCTTCCTGCGGACTGAACCTCGTCTTCCTTTTCTCCTTGCCCTACCCCGAACACGGGATTCCATGTTGGTCCTCCGTGGGGCTTGTGGGGTTCGGCTTCTCCTCTGAACTCGGTCCAGGTGCATCCATAGTCCTACGTAGTTTGAATTGGTTTTGGTGAGTTTTTTTGTTTTGGCTTTTATAGTGTGTTTGCCCGCATGACGCGTGGGTTTTGCAGGGCTGTCGCTGGTTATCGTTGATTTTGGTATCGCGCTTTGGGACATCGCTACTTTTTGGGCATTTGTGTTTCACATTTTCTGTTGGTCGAGTTGACATTTGCGCAGTCATTTGGCGCGTTATCATGCAACTATCGCTTGGTGCCGCCAGGTTGGGAATTGGACGTTAAGACAGTGTTTATTTCTCGCGACAGACTGCAATGTGCACAGCTGCGTTAAGTTTCTTTTGCAATGGTTATCACACGTTCTTGAGAATATGCCCCTTAGTCTGTAAGAAAGGATGTAACCGGGCAGAAGGCTTGTCGCTTGTCAAGTGTGATAGTGGAGAGCTTTAAAAAAATGTATGCCAAATCCATTGTAAAGAATTGAGTCTCCATTCCATGCCGCTTACAGGATGGACTATTTGTCTTCAAAATGGTGGATGCACACTATAATTTATAATGGTGGTAGCCTGGAGTTCTGAGTACACAGTCCTGCTCAATGGGCCTTGTCTACGCACAAGGGAACTGGGCCATGTCCCTCCAACAGTGTGTCTGCAAAGTCATGGAAAAAGCTTTTCACATCCTTTCCTTCTTTACCAGGCAGTACTCTCCTGATGCATGGGTGCATCTTCTAGAACGATTCTCTAGGTCTTCCTGTTTTTCTAACACCATGAACAATTAGTCATTTGTTGTGAGCAGGTGAAAGCAATATTCCTCTAGGTCCAGGCAGTACTTGTCTTGCATGGTTTCCACATAGTTGACTCTTTGACAGAGGTCCTCAGCTCTGTTTGAGATATCTGCAGACAGCACCGATCTCACTTTTGAGCTCTGCAAAGAATTGCATCATTAAGCTTTTAGTAAGCGTCTTTTCTTCTTCCAACACGTCGGTGGTCACCCACCATCATCAATCCTTCAAGGGCCTCCATCATCTTTTTTGGTGGTGGAAGTCTAAAGGAGGTCCTTGATTGATGAATACTGCATAGGCCTGGTCATTGTCTTGTTCATTCCTGTCAACAGGTCACCAGGGGTCCGTATGTCATGACCACTGCGTACCAAACTGCCATCCGTATTGCTGGGGGTTAGTACATACTCTGCAGACTCAGGATGGCAAAGGATGGGCCCACTCGATAGCCAAGCAACTGCAGCCGGGTCAGGAGATCTCGAGTTACAGATCTGGTGCCATCTCGGGCTCAGCCACTCCCCCCTGAAAGGTCTTTTAAATTCACCCCATCTCATCATAGAGGTGTCCTTTGTTAGTGATATGCATGGTTTGAATTCATACTGCTGACCCATATAGATATAGGTCCTGATCTATATAGAAATTGCTTTTGTCTTTCAACCAAACCACCACCTGTCTCATCTGTTCTTTTGTTTGAATGTAGTTGCCCTGCTTCTTAGACACTTGTCTCCATTGGTTGTCTAACCTCTCCTGGATGTGCCTCATTCTGAGGCAGCACTGTGGAATCAGAGTGAGGCAAGAAGATAGCATAAAGAGAATTCCTTTACATTTTCTGAGTTTTATCTAAGTTTTTTCATTTATGTGTTGAATCTGAAATAGCAATATCTCATGTCTATCTTAAGACAGACAAGCTTTTTGTCTGTATGACAATACGTTTGCTGCAAAAATAGTAACATCTTGAAGGCATTAGAATGGATTTCTTGTGATTTAGAGTGAGGGCTAAGGGCCCAATTACAAGTTTGGCGTCCTGGAGTGGGCCGCCACACCACTGACCAGCTCCAGGACCACCAAACAGGGCTGCTGCCTGCCTCTCAGATTACAAGTTTTTCATGGTTTTGTGGGTGGGCGGGTGGCATGGTGGTCCTGCAGCGGTGCCTTTCAAAGGCACTTATGTATGCCTTAGAATGGCACTGCTGCAGGACCTCCACAGCTCGTTTCAGCACAGCATTGGCTGTGAAGTCTATGCCATGCTGGAACTGGGGGTGCATACACACACGGGGGCACACCATGTGCCCCCCCTGCACGCACCCCTCATGTATGGGGCACGAGGGGGCCCTATAGGGCCCCTTTTGTTTCATGACCCCCAGCAATTTCATGAAGGAAGAATCTCCAAGACACCGCTTGCGGTCCTGAAACTTGCAATATGCATGGCAGTGCCGCGGTGGCACCGCCAGCATATTGTGGGCCCCTCACTGCCACTGGACCACCAAGAAGCGTGGTTTCCTGGCAGTTGTGGTGGTGCAATGGTGTTCTGACCTCCAAAGTTGTAAGACGCGTTCGGACCACCAGTGCAATGGTGGCTGGACCACCACTAAAACGCCCTCACGAGTCTGACTGTCCTCGGAATGCTAGATACGTATCAGGCCCTAAATATCCTAACAAATGTATTGTCTGAAAGAGGGTATCTGACACTTGTTGAAACAAAGAGGCCTTTTTCAGGCAGTCGTTAAAGTAAGGATATACCTTAACCCCCTGATGGCATAAATAAGCTGCCACTAGAGCCAGGCACTTTGTGAATACTCTACTGTGGATTGGAGGGTGAAAGGTAATGTTCTGAGCTGGTAGTGTATTCTGTTCACCATGAACTGGTGGTACTTGTGATTCCTGCAATGTATTTCACAGATTAAAATATGCATCCTCCAGATAGGTTAATGCCATGTAGCTGTGACAGGTTATGGGTTGTAGCACATACAGAATTTTCAACATTCGAAATATTTGTTTCTTGATGTATTTGCTCAGACCCCTAGGTCTAAAATGGGCATCCATTGGCCATTCTTCTTTTCGATCAGAAAAAAAATCTCTGGATGAAACCCATGCTTATTTTGTTGTCTGGAACTGACTCTATTGTCGCTTTCATGAGTTTCTTTATCTCTTACCCTAAGGCTTCCAGATACTGATATTTTTCTCTTTTGCAGGGTGAATTTGGTGGTATTGCAGTGACATCTATTGAATCTCCTTGTTGAACTATATCTAGGATCCAGCGATCTGCTGTTATTTTTTACCTTGCTGATGAATAAACGTATTTGTAGGGATGAAAGGATCTGGATTCCCCTAACTGAAAAGAGCATGGGTTATACAGTTGCCTCCATTAACACGAGCAGTTCTGCCTTCTCTGTAGGATTTGTAAAGATTGTACTGTATCAGTGTCTGTTTTTAAGATCTCTAAGACTTCATCACCAATCTTGCCATAGAGATATAGCCTGCCAAAGGGCATATCAACAATGCTTAATTGTGGATCTGGTCGGAAAGAAGTACTGCGGAGCCATCTGCATCGTCTTCATTTGGCTCAGGTAGCCACCTGTCTAAAAGCAGTGTTGAAAGCACCCAAAAAGGGGTTGATAAGGGGTGATGATGTTATTTCACTGTTTCGTAAAATATATTGTGCTTGCTCCTAGTAGTCCTCTGGTAACTTTTTAAGATATGGTGTAATATCTTTCAACAACTGCTTTTTATAGCATATTTGGATTACTCCTGTGTAAGTATGGGCGAAATGTGCGTATTCGCGGTCCGCAAATTCGTGTGAAAGTGAATTCGCGGTCTGCATACTCCGGGAATTCGTACGAGTTTGCAGATTTTTTTTTTGCGTGTTCGTGAGCCTCTTGCAGCGCACTGACCGCGAAGTTACCATGCGGTCGTGCATGGGCGCGGCCATCTTGTCCACATTGCGTATTCCCGTTTCCGGGCGCAGTTGCATGCTCCCGTTGTGCGCGGGGCGCGATTGCGTGGTCGCGTGCATTTTTGCGTACTCGCGGGGGAAGTATCGCGCAAATTTACCCACGCGGTCCTCTATGGGCACAGCCATCTTGTTTTTCATTCTTGCTATGGTTCTGGGCATGGTTTTTGAATCCTTCCCTAATCTTTGTAATCCTTTGTGTATTTAACCTTTTTTAAAATCTTTTTTGCTTATTATCTATCTCTCTATTTTTCTACCTCTATATTTTGTGTTTTTTCTACTTTTGCTTACTTTAAAGCTACTTTTTTAAAGTATTTTCTTTTCTTTACTTTTTCCCTATTCTTTCCTATTTTTTTTTTCAGCTGTCCAGGACCATGGCAAAAGGAGCCGGGAAAAGCAAGGGGAAGGGTCCCGCACCCCGTACCCGGCTCCCTTGCGGGCGATTGAGAGGGGAGGATGTGGTGGCCAGGGAGGTTTTCAGAGCGGTGGAGGTGGCCGCACCTATATTTTATGTGCTGCGCCACCTCCCAAAGACCGTGGCAGCAGGGGGCAGGCCCAGTCAAGGGTGGGATAAGGTGTACCGGGCCATGCGTAGGGAGTCGGGGGTCCGGCGCACCTATGACCAAGTGACGCACCGGTGGGCCGACATCCTCGACCAGGAGCAGGACCTGCTCCACCTGCTAGGCGTGGAGATCCCTGGTCTTGGTGAGTAGCTATTTAATAACTACTTTGTTTTCTTCTGCTCTGTGTCATATTGCTAATATATGTTTTTCCCGAAGATCAAGAATGCTGCCGATTCGATTACATTGCAGGTAGATTAATATTTAAATAGCTTCTGTGGGTGCTCGCCTGCTCAGTGGCGTTGCTACTATGCTTACTTGTCTGCAACTTTGTGCTCATTTGGCCTAAATATGTATGAGTGTAGTACTTTACAGAACTGCATAATGCTAGAGAGACTAGGGACTCAAGTCTAGTCCTTCCTTTGTACTCCTGCTGCCACTAAGAAGAAAAGATAGTGGTGGATTGATAGGTTGAGTATAGTATGAATTGTTATTAGTAGTAGGACATTTTTTAGTGGTCTGCAATCATGATGACGGACTGTGTCTGTCACGTCGCGTGCTGCTGAGTGTTGGCAGTCGTAGTAGAACCTTTTTGTTGTTGGTTTAGTTAGTGATTTACATAACTTTCCAAGTAGACGGTCTGCGAATCCAGCAATACTGTACTAGTATCCTCCTAGTTGACCAGATCCGATAGGTCAATACATGTAGTGCAATTGTTGCTAATTTGTTTCCCCGAGATAATTTTAGATTGTGGTCAAAGAAATCAAATATTTCAAAAAAACAATCATCCATGTTTGTGTTTATTTCATGATCATCAGCACCTCCCCGGGGCAAGAAGACAGCAACACCCCAAACTCCGGCGAAACAGAGTGGGCAGGAACGGTCCTCTGCAGGCTCTTCTGCTGGCCCCAGTAAGTTGCTCTGTTGTTAATATATTTATACTTCCCTAACTTTTACAGCTCCTATTCATTCCAAACTGTTTCCTAATTCTATTTTTTACAAAATAGTCTTTGACCTTCTTGTAGACTGTTTCTACATTATTATCCTGCCTCTCTACCATCACTCTGTGCTACTACTATTTTCTATTATTATGAGTCGGTCTGTGTAGGTAGCTAAGCTTGCCCACTCGGAAAACGGTGTTAAACAAAACTCTGATCCAGCAATAGCTCTAGAGGCACTCAGTGCAGTCCTTGCTGTCTATTCCAGTCTTCTTAATGTTAGTGCTTTGACAATTTCCAACAACAAAATGTCAATGTCCACCAAGAATAAGCTAGTAGTCGGGTTTTTGATTTGATAGTATTTTACAGTAGGCTCGACAATTTACAGTAGGCTCGCAAAGGAGTGTATCATGTACTGTACAGTAGACAGTACACTACTACAAGTACGCTGTATTGTTAAGAACAGTTACTGACTTAGAACTACATTTTAGCCAATCACGGAGAAGACAGTCACCCTTGACTTAGCAATAGCATTAGCGGCGGTAGTTCTCGAGTAAGCAATACCCCCCTCTATTTGACTTCAAATCAGCTGGGAAACTTTTATCGTCAAGCCAAGTCATATCAGATGAACTTGAGGGATGTGATGAACAAAAAGGGAAAGAAGTTAGGGTCAATGGAAGGACGAGCGAGTCGTAACATTTATGACTGTAAAGAATGATACGTGTTTTTGAATGGAGGCAGAGGTGGCTGATAGGAAGGAATCAGATGCATGGCTGCTTAAAGCAAGGATGGTTGGAGGAGAAAGAAAAAATTACTGCCTGTGTGGGTGAATCAGAAAATTCATGTGTGGTGTACACTGCATTGCAATATATCATTTGGGTGAATCTCAAATGCAAGTCAAGACGGTGGTTTACCAAATAAAATGAAAAGGGTGTTATTTGGTTGTTGAGAAAAGTATTACAGTTGAGAAATTAAGAAGAATGATAGACGTTTACTTTGGAAGCCTGGGTGGTACCTTCTTCCTCATACATACCAGAGGTGTATGTAGAGCAGACGCTCAGTGGATGAAAAGTGTTACTTTGTTCGAACAGCATGTCCGTGCCAGAGTAATAAAGCAGAGGAAATCCAAATACTACAAGTTGTGATTGTTCAGAAACTCTCCCTTGCCTAAAGTAACAGTACAGTAGTTTACTTTACAATCACAGCTTATATTGTTATGTATTGTATAGTTTACAATTATATCAAGTCAACTCCCTTCCTCCGGCAATTATGGTTACCACACTCACTCCCTATGTTCATAATTTTCTTTCTGCTGTGTTAATCATGGGTGGATTATCGCTGTTGTTCACTCAATCTATCACAACAAAGCACCTAAAGACATCCATCATATAAGCAAAGAGATCATGTGATCGGCTGGATACATGATCAGAAATTAATATTCTTCATTTTCCTTTTGTAGTACTGAATCCCCAGGGGGGGCAGTGCGAAATATAAATTACATTGAGCAGCAACCCTTGATGTAACTGAGTATGGCCAGTGCCACCCCTATACAAAAGTAAGAGCTTACCTATCCCCACCTGCATGTACTACATAAAGTAATGCATGCAAGTCTGCGTCATCATGGCTTGTGATTCTTTTTCTTGGGTGCAAGCTGACTGATCTGGCATTATGCCGGCTACCACAAGTTCACGTACAAGTAATTTCATTCGCAAAACTAGACAAAAAAAGAAAATTACTGGTGTACTCTCTGACTCTCTGACTATGTATTGAGTCCATAGTGCTGCCTGGTAGTAGAATTCCTGAAACTCCCACTGTTACAGGCCTACAAAGACGGCGGAAAGATACATGCCAAAATGTTATACTGTGCTTGCAAATTGCTAGTGTTACTGTGAGACAACTTTCTATTGAATTATTTTGTGTTATTCTTAAAGAGTATTGGTTACATTATTTTTCTTTCTTTCTTCATATATATGCTCCAAAAAAGCTCACCAGACGGGAGATGGCTGTCCGGGCTAGGGCCCATAGGCTGGATGCCATTTGTGTGGAATATCGCCGGCTGTGGGCTCGGGAACAGGAGGAGGGGGCGTCAACAACCTCCTCCAGTGCCCCCATGTCCACCAGCCAGCAGCCTCTAGCACGGCGCTGTGCTCGGACAGCCTCCCGCCGCCGCTCAGCTGCAACAACACCAGCAGCTGGCCCCCCAGAGCCTGGTTGGCACGCCTGCGCCGCCTACGCCTCAGAGTGGACTACCTGGAGCGCAAGGTGGACAATCTTGAGCAACAGATCCGGGACCTCCGCAAGGAACGGCGGGCCGCCTGTCCACACACCGCCGGAAGTGACTGTGTCTCTTGCCCCTTTTATAAAGATTGTTGGGGGGGGGGGGGAATCAGGAGTTGGGCATTATTTGGGACTTTTCAAAGGACTGTTTGAAATGGACAATTGCTTGGGTTAGGAAGGGGTGGGACTAGTTTATTTTTGTTAGCGTAAATATATAATTATTTATGTTACATACTTCAACATAGTGTACGCATTGATGTTATTTTTTGGGGTGGTGGGCGGGGGTTACGGCACGTTTGGTTTCCTCAAACTTACCAGCATGAACTATCTAAAATGTCCAAAAATTTTCAAAAGTTCCACTAACAGAGTTAGTGAATTCAATTGGCCTACTAGTACTTTACTAGTACTACTGTCAGTCTCTCCTCCGAGTCATAGCCCATATTCTACCTCCCCAAAATGCTTATCTTACCTGTGATTCGTGTTTGAGAATAGAGCTAGGCACAGCGCTGGCTGCATGGCAAATGGTGATTACGCCATCCAGGACCGAAATTCCATTGTTGTGGTGTTAGTATGAGTAGTACCACACTAGCAGTAGCAGCATGTGACAAACAAAGTAAAAAAAATGAGACATTTAGTGGCCTGAGAGGAGTATTAGAAGGATCAGTAGCCTAAGCATTGCTGAAGATAAGTATGGGGAAAAAAGAATTGCATGGATGATTATGGCTTCAACAAGAACAGTGACCCAGCAGCGTAACAAGTCTTCTTGACATGTAGGAGGCTGATGTTGACGATGGATCCAATCGATGGTGGGCATGAAATTTAGAATTTATTTTAAAGTACTCATTGTTGTTTTTTTAAAAAGAATTACAATATCCTATGACTTATCTAGCTCCCTTAAAATTTATTTGAGGAGGTTGCTTGCACCTTATCCTCCCCAGCAAGTGTGTGGAATTATTGTTGTCATTTACTCACACCTCAATGAAAACCACACAGCCCGGGGAAAGAGGGTTAGGGTTTGATGGGAATGGGGTTTGTGGGGAAAGTTTTGTGGAGAGAGGAAAAAAACACGGCATGGACAAACAACAAATGAAGATAAACAAATCTTTGGATACGAAGCTATCTATAAATCTTTTAAGGGACATAAAGGAAGTGCATGCACTACTGCATGCATGAAGCTGTTTGCTAAATGGATAGGTTACTGAAAAGTAAGTAGTACTTTCTACAATGTACTAACTATGAAGAAACAATGTGACAGTACAGGGCTGCAGTAATTACTCAATTTCACTTGCCTATCTGCCCTCAGAGAGAAGAGAACCACTTAGGGCCCGATGTAGGTAAATCCCATTTACCGATTTTGAAATACCGAATTTTACCGATTCGGTATTTCAAAATCGGTAAATGGGATGTAGGTCCCAACATCTGGATTCTTTTCCGAATCCTTAAAATTCGGTATTTACCGATTCGGTAAATACCGATTCGGTATTTGCTATTGAATCCTATGGGCCTTTGAAGCCCATAGGATTCAATTCAAATACCGAATCGGTATTCAACGATTCGGTAAATACCGATTTTGTCAAGGGTGCAGGGGGTGTCACTTTGACACCCTCTAGCACCCCCAAAACGGGCATGTGTGCAATGTGGCACACAGACATGCCCTAAGGGCACGTCTGTCTGTCACATGGCACATGTGTACATGCACAGATGTGCATGTACACAGGAATCGGTATTTTACCATGGATTTGTATTCCATGGTAAAATACCGATTCTGTAAGCCATTTGCCAATGTAAAATTGGCTACCCACATAGCATAATCGGTAATTTTACCGAATCGGTAAATATTACCGAATCGGTAATAATTATACCGATTCGTTAAATATTACCGAATCGGTAAATTTACCGATTCGGTAATATTAACGATTCGGTAAAATTACCGAATATGTGCACCTACATCTCCCTAGCCCTTTACCGATCGGAAACGGCCGAAAATCGGTATTTTCGGCCGTTTCCGATCAGTAAAGGGCTACCTACATCTGGCCCTTAGTACATTAAATTTGTTTAAAAAATAGCAAAGAAAAAAGTATACAATGACTGGAGGGATGAATTGAAGCAGAGAGCAAACAAATGCACAGTAGTCACACTCATAGAAGTTCACAGCAATAACATTACTTAAAAGATAAGTAGAAATGAAGATGGATACTGTAACTGTATGTTGTTGTAGTTGTCCTGTTGAATTTGGGAAGTTGCATGCACCCAGCCATTCCTCTTTTTCGCAGTACTCCTCCATTCCATCTGACGCTCTATCGATCAATGTTGGGGACCAGAAGACACCTTGTCCACTGCCTGCTTGGCGGATGCTGAATTGCGGCTCGCTAATGGTAAGCCTGAGTTCATCCTTTTTCCCATTGCACAGGGTAAAATCCAGACTGTAATTGTTGATGGAAAAACAGGAAGTGATATTAAAACACCACGGAGAAAAAAATATAAGGTACGCTGTGTAGTGCAAAAATAACACTTTCAGTTTCAGAGTCGACAGTATTACAATACATACAAGCATCATTCTGAAAGTGCGTACTCTGAGTCTCCTTTTCAAGGATAAATAAGTGTGGGCGAATTATGCGGATCTTTCCCCTCAAGCAAGGTGTAAACTGCGATTATAGAACAAAATTAGAACTTCCCAGCAGTGCTCCCAGACCCCTCAACCCACCTCCAAAAATCTAGAACACTCCCAAGTAGCCCCCAAAAAACATGCAATACTGCTACCTGGTCCGAGCCTTAATTTAAAATCGCGCCCAATCGCTCTCTGCAACTAGGCTCAAACCCATTTTCCACCATGGATTTTCTTCAAACCACTTGCAATCAAAATTAGACCTTCCCAGGGCTCCCAGACCCTTAAACCCAGTTGCAAAACTCTAGAACACCCCCAAGTAGCCCCCCAAAAACATGCAATACTACTACCTGGCACGAGCCCTAACTTATGATCGTGCTCAAACGCTCTCTGCAACTAGGCCAAACCCCCCTTTTCTACCATGGATTTTCTCCAAACCACTTGCAATAAAAATTAGACCTTCCCAGCAGTCCCCCAAGACCCCTCGACCCACCCCCAGAAATGTAGAACCCCCCGAAACAGGCCATCACAGAAATGCAACACTTACAATCTCCAGAGGCCTAAGTTTAAATCGCTCTAAAACACACTCTGCAGCTAGGCCCAAACCCCCCTTTTCCACCATGGATTTTCTTCAAACCACTTTAAATCAAAATTAGACCTTCCCAGCAGTGCCCCCAGACCCCATGACCCATCCCCAGAAATGAGAACACCCCTAAACAGCCCCCCAAAAACATGCAGGAGTGCAAAAAAAAATAATTTTCACCATGGATTTTCTCCAAACCACTTGCATTCAATATTAGACCTTCCCAGCAGTGCTCCCAGACCCCTCGACCCAGCCCCAAAAATGTAGAACCCCACCAAACAGGCCATCACAGAAATGCAACACTTGGAATCTCCAGAGGCCTAAGTTTAAATCGCTCTAAAACACACTCTGCAGCTAGGCCCAAACCCCCCTTTTCCACCATGGATTTTCTTCAAACCACTTTCAATCAAAATTAGACCTTCCCAGCAGTGCCCCCAGACCCCTCGACCCATCCCCAGAAATGGAGAACACCCCTAAACAGCCCCCCAAAAACAAGCAGGAGTGCTATCCTCAGCGAGGCCTACCTTTAAATTGTGCCAAACGCGCTCTGCAGCTAAGCCCAAACCCCCCTTTTCCACCATAGATTTTCTCCAACCCACTCGCAATCAAAATTAGACCTTCCCATCAGTGCCCCCAGACCCCTCGGCCCACCCCCAGAAATAGAGAACATGCCCAAACAGCCCCCCAAAAACATGCAGGAGTGCAAAAAATAAACTTTTTCACCATGGATTTTCTCCAAACCACTTGCATTCAATATTAGACCTTCCCAGCAGTGCTCCCAGACCCCTCGACCCAGCCCTAAAAATGTAGAACCCCCCCAAACAGGCCATCACAGAAATGCAGCACTTAGAATCTCCAGAAGCCTAAGTTTAAATCACTCCAAAACGCACTCTGCAGCTAGGCCCAAACCCCCCTTTTCCACCATGGATTATCTTCAAACCACTTGCAATCAAAATTAGACCTTCCCAGCAGTGCCCCCAGACCCCTCGACCCACACCCAAACATCTAGAACCCCCCCAAGCAGCCCCCCAAAAACATGCAATACTGCTGTCCCAAAAACATGGGAAATCGCAAATAGCGCCTTGACAAAAAAGTGCTGTTTTCAGGACTTCCAATACTTCGATCCTTTTGAAACTTACCAGGAGGACCCTTGTTCCAGTGATTCCCAAGAATCTCAGCAAGGCAGAACAAAATCGATCAACTGTAAGGTCTACGACTAGTTCACCCAAACACACGTGCCCGCAAAACACCAAAAAAGCCACAATTCGGCCAATTCTGAAAAAACGCCAAACCCCCTAAAACCTTGCCAACATAATTATGAACGAGCCTGCATCGAGCCCGGAGCCCTAGACTTCGGGAACCCTACCAAATTATTAATTAAACCCAAAAACTCTAGTAAACCGCACTGAACCCTAAACCCTAGATATGCTTTGTCTGTCAGTGTCAAAGAGCCTAGGTATGCTACACCAGGTTGCTTCACTCAGTGGTGCCGGCCTTGAACGTCTGCATGGCCCTGCCGCAAGCATGGGCCAAAAATCTGTTCCGCTCGCGATATTTACTGTTTTTCGGCGCAAATTCACAATCCGAGAATCTCGCGAAATTGGCTAAAATTTGCAAACTCTTGAGCGTAACAGATTTCTGGCCCATGTTTGCGGCAGGGCCATGCAGACGGTCCAGGCAGGCACCACTGAGTGAAGCAACCTGATGTAGCATACCTAGGCTCTTTGACACAGACAGAAAAAACATATCTAATTGTATGCAGCAAGCCACACAGCCCCAATTTTACATGAACTGCTGTACTCTGTAATCTGCCTGGCATAACAACACTACACTGTCTCGGCCACTCCATACCACGACTAGACAGACATGTAGTTCTGCTGTAGTAGTTGTTGTAGACTAGTTTACCTGTTTGACACTCATGAATTGGCCATAGTTCTTCCCTAAAGCGACGCTGATGATCCATCCATCCCAGTGAGTGACTGTAAGAAAAAAGATATAATATTGAATCAATCATCATGGTATATTGGCAAACAGTAAGTCCAAGGACATTTTGCATATTGGAAAATGCAACGTAGTGGCCCCTGCAGTTGAAGTACAAATTGAATTACAAAAGGTAAAAAAAAGCAGAGTAGAGTTGAGTTACATTTAGTGTGTAAAAGATTAAATAATAGCAGAAGACATATGATTCATTTCATGCACAAAACACAAACAGCAATTGCTTTCATCAGAGCCAGTCATTGATGTCCACTGCATGCCATCTTCTTCTCATTATTCGTCACCTGTTCCACTTTTTGTCCGCATCTTCTTCGGAAAGTGCGGGACCACAGGGCAGCCTCTCCTGTCAATTTTAGAAGTAACTGTCAGCAATCAGCATGCATGTAGCCAGTAATTCCAGTCCCACTTGAGGGGACTCGTCTACGAGTACGACGCCAAAGTTTCTTTATTCTGCGTAATCCAGCTATCTGCCTTGAGGGAAATGGATAGGGGGAGTCTGGAGGAGGAGGATAGAGGAGCATGATTGAGTTGTGAACTTGTGAACCTCAGGAATGCAGACTGCGGCACCTTCAAATCAATAAGGAAATAAGATGAAGACAGTGCTGCTGATGGACTTGTTAGATTAGGTGATTAGAGTTTTGTTGTGTTAAAAGTTGCAAAACAAAGAAAGACACACAGGAATAAAAGTGAATTAGGACGAAAAAAAAGGAAGTCATTTTCAGGCCTCGGTGTCAGGGAAGTAGAGCTCACCCTCAAACTATGAATTGAGATGGGAGTAGGTCAGGTAACAGAGAAGAACTTCCGTCACCTAAGTTGGTGTCCTCTTCTTCGTGCATGCATTCACGTATTTTGTAATCTGGTGGTATGAAGTGCTGATTCATCTTGATCAGTATTAACCTCTCCACATTTTTGGGCAAGAGGCGGGTCCTTTTTGAAGTTACAATGGCACTAGCAGCACTGAAAACACGTTCAGAAGACACGCTTGCGAGTGGGCAAGACAAATAATTTAGAGCCAGGTTGGTGATCAGTCGCCAATGAGGCCTTTTCCGATACCAATACAGCAATGGGTTCCGATTAACAAAGACCTCTGTTGGGTCATCCAGATAGGCCTGCACCATCGACTGAAGGTTCTCCAGGGTTGCTCCACTTTGCCTACCATCTGTGGCCTTTGCATTACTGGAACGAGCAAACCCTTGATGAGTTAGCCAATCCGCTTCCGACAATATTATGGCTGGGCCTGGTGCAGGTGAGGATGATGATACGGTTGCTGGTGTTGTTAACGACTGTGAGGGAAAGTGACTCCCTTCGGCCACAGATTCAGAAGTGGAACTTGATGCTGGATGGCCTGCTGATTCGGTTGTACTTCTGCCGACTCCTTCAATTTTCTGTCGCTCTTTTTCGAACCGAGTGGCTGACACAGCTAGCCAATGTTTGTACTTTGAAACATCTGCTTCATCAAAAGGAATGAATGCTTTGCTGGCCACTGCCTTTTTGTACCATGGGTCCAGAATAGTGGCACAAATGTAATGTTGTTCTGTATGTATGTTTTTAAGACTTTCATTGTCAACTAGGCGGCTTAATAACCTCTCCGCCAACTGATATGCGTCTTGCTTTTCAGCATCATCTCGGAACGTTGAAGACACCGCCTTCAGTTGGTGCTCTAGCATGCGCAACAATGGGAAAGCTTTGCTCAAAGAACAATCCTCCCTGCTGACTTCACGCGTGAAGACCTCAAAATGACGAAGCATGTCTGTCAGGCTTGCAACTAGCTTCCATTCCTCCAACTCTAGCCTCATGTATTTCATAGTAGAACCCAGTTTATAGACATACTCATTGATTACCCCCCACTGCTCAGACAGACGCTCAAGCATGTAAATGTAAAATGTTGAGTTCCACCTCTTAGATGAGTCCTTTGACTGGCAGTCTACGTTCATGTTGAATGCTCCTCAGCTTCTTCCGGGCCTTAAAAGAATGGCTGAAATATGTGCAGATTCTTCAGCAGGTGGTCAGTAACTTGTTGACTGTGGTTTCTTTTTTCAAGAAATCTTGCACAACAATGTTAATACTGTGAGCCAAACATGGCACTCTAAACCTAGATGCATGGCCTTAACTATATTACTGCCATTATCCGTGGAAACATAACCAATTATGCGATTTCTTGGATGCAGCCATTCATAGACATTCCTATCAAACTCCTCCAATGGTTAGGTGCAGTATGAGTTTTCTCCTTGGCAAACATGCCTACTGTTGCATGTTTCGGAGTAGGTTGAAAAACTGCGTCCGTGTCAACACCTGCTTTTAACTTGTCTTTAACCCCTTCAAAAGAGACCCAGTGTGCAGTGATGCACATGAAATCAAGGGCTTGGCAACTGGTCCACATGTCTGTTGTCAGGTGAATAGTGGGAACAGCACTCTTCTGAATAGCTGCACCAATCACCTCCAGCACATCTTGATGTAGTGCTGGGACAGCAACTCTGGCAAAATAGGACCGGCTAGGAACCTTCCATTTAGGGCAGTCTGGTGCCACTAATTCTAGAAAACCCACCCCTTCCACGAAAGAAAAAGGGAGAAGGTCCAGCGCTACCATTTTAGCCAACTTTGCGTTATACAGACGTGCCGTTGGGTGGTTGCGATCAAACGGTGCATCCGACATTCTGCTAATGGTGGTCTGGACCGTTTTACGTGATGATGATGATGCAGACTTCTTCAAACTAGTTAGGCTCATTGATGTATTTTTCGCATTGGTGTCTCTCCCAGACTCTTAGTGTGCCTCATACATGATGCAGGGGTAGAGGGTGTGGGCGCTACCACTGCAGTGCTGCTGCCAGGGGTACTGGGTTTACCAGAAAAAATGTCTGTCGCTTCTTCACTTCCCCCCTGCATGATCAGCCCCTCGTCATCATCAGATGCAATATGAATGGATACATTTTGATTTGTTGTACTTTTGGCTCCCTGGATCTTCCAAATGAGAGTGTGGTGTTTTTGGAGATGACCTCTCTGGCCTCCGGTACCATAGTTGGTGCCAAGCTTACCCCGACTAACTACAGTTCTACAAATCGAACAAACGACCATGTTTTCCGCCTTTTGCCTAACACTAAAGAAGTCCCAAACTGGGGACTGGAAATGTCTGCTGGTGGTGGAGGTGCTACTTTCAGTTTCAATGCCAGATGAAGTGGAGGATGGGCATGGTTGAATTAGACTCTGTTGTGCACTTACAGCACCACTACTTGAGGTAATGGAGGTCGAGCTGGATGGAAGTCCCTGCCGGCCCTTCTGAAGAGAAAATATGGAAGCTGTAGGTCGTATTGGTGTAGTAGTTAAATGCGTTGGTGGTGGTACCAGTGCCACGCCGCCCACATATCGCTCAGCAGCAATTCGGGATAGGGTAAAAATGTCTGTCTGCTGCATGCTCGCTGGGGCTGGAGTGACGTCTGTGATGACTGGGTCATCGACAGACTGTTCATCAGCAGCATACACCACTTCTTGCTCGTTGCCATCATCAGCCATAAGTGAAAGCCTTGCGGGAACCTTCCTTTTAGGCTTAGCTACCTTTGTCGGCTCATGGCGCGCCTCCCTCTCAGACTGCATTGCTGGGTTCCAATCAAGATTAAGGTCATCAGAAGGAAGGGGGCTTGAAGAAGAACTTTTAGTGGACCTCCTTGACCTTTTTCTTGCTGGGGATCTGGAAGACAATGGATCATCCTCAGGAGGAGTGGCTTCCTCGGATGATACCTCCGCTTGAATCTCGATTTCCTGATGCGGTGAAGGACTGGGTTTTTCTAAGACCCAGCGGTGCCAGGGAACAACACCTGAAACCTTCGTGGGTAACCTGTTTCGGCGTACAAATGACAGAGATACGGGACACTTCCTTCGGCGTCAAAGATTCGAGGTTTATTACTGCAGGGAACACAGAAGTCACGAGAAGTACATAACATGTAAGTTCACGGAGCCTGATTCGAATTGCTACTGTGGGTCGCTCTTTTTATACAGTTTTCTCTCATAGGTTAACATGGTACACAAAGGTTTACAACTTGTTTCCCATCGTAAAGACCATAAGGGGTTGCTTTCATGTATTCAGGGCCCGGAACATAAGTACAGAAACGTTTGGTGGTTCCCAACCGTAAAAACCCATCTTCCCACTATTAGTACATTCCAATCGGCAGTAAACAGATCGAGGAAGGGACAGAAGCAGGTGCAGAGGAAGACAGAAACAGTGGGGAGATCGGAAAGGGTGTAAAAGGGGTGGTATCGGGAAACACGAGTTGCAGGCATCAACGGGACGTGCCTAATGAGATGCACGACTAAGACAATAGACCGGCACGGCAAGATGACCCTTGAGCGGGGCCATCTGCCTTACAGTGTCATCCCCCTCATCATAAAGACACTTTCAAAGGAAACGTGTCTTCCGCAAAAGTCTTGGGAATCCCAGGGTCACGAAGCGGACAACGTCCGTTCGCTGGCTACTTGAGGGCAAGAGACAAAATGGATGCCGTATCTAAGATGGAACCCGTGGGTACAGATGGAGAAACCCACGAAACAGACGAACGGTTTAGGTTAGCACAGCGAAAACGCGTACACCCACTAAACTCGTCATTTGCGGTTCGTAGATACCAGACTCGACCATATTCGTGCGAGTCAAAAACATCACTTGCAATTGTCACGGAACCTCAGACGCTCCTTTTGCCCTCATGTAGGCAAGCACTAGTCGGAATCATAATCGATCTCGATTTTCATCAGATCATCTAGATGCTGCTGCAACATAACTCTATCCATCAGAGCTCCTTTGGTAACAGGCGGCTGTCTCATACACGTTGTAGCACAGAGGCCACATAAGGCAGGACCACACTGCACACAAAGGCAACACGTGAACAGGAATGCTACAACAACTCCGATAATCATCAGAATTTTCCAACCCCAGGTCGACATTATGTTATCAAAAACAGGGTGGAACCCAATATAGTCAATAGGGACCTGGGTAACAATTGGAACAGAGGGAAGGGGTCCCGTGACCACAATAAAATAATTAACAAATTACACCATTTGTATTCAAGTGATTTGAGGAAGACTTTTTTGAAAGCAAAAGAGAATTTAATTCAAGATTGCATATATCCTATTAAGTGGATATTATATTCATTTCAACATATTCTTAGTATCACAGTTTATACATGATATGTGTGCCCACATTCACAACAGGAAGGGGGTGACGTGAGGGGAAGTGTAGGGGATAGGATGTATGTGATCTGATTCATTCCGTGACAAGTCTTATTCAAACTTCTAAGACAATGTACATGTGGTCCCTGACAAAGGGCCACAATTGGTGGCTCAAAAAAGAGTCCAAATTATCAAATGTTAAACAGTAGCCTAACTCCGTTATAGCCGTAAAGTGTCTGAATGGGGACCGGAGTTGGTTGTAGGTGGTGTAGTCATCTACGTTTCGACCCAATATAGGTAGGTTTCTTATCCTTACATACGGGTCTTCATCAGGACAAACAAAAGTTGTGGGTGGGCAGCCTCCTAGGGAGCAATAGGAAAATTGAATTAGGAACACACCAATCCTGTGTTTTCTTTCTTAGGAAGGTGGTGTATGATGAATAGATAAATACTCATCGGAGAGCGTGAGATAGCCGTGTTGCTATCTCTGTGTAAATCCTATACATATGAATGCTAAATGAAAAATCACGTTCACCCTACACAAGGGGGCGCTTGAGTTGAACCGAGGGTGGTTGTATTTGGTCCAAGTTTTGGTTGATAACTCTACTGTTATAGAAGAAAAGGAAGAGAGTGCTCTTATTACATACAGATCTGTATTCTTTTTGGCTAGTACATTTAAAATCTGGGTAGGGGCACCATTCTCCAAAACATTGGAGATGTGCCCGATCAACTAAGCTGAATGACAGGGGGCTAGTTCTTGTCGTAACGTATGGTCTCGACTGTTCTCTAGGTTATTACCTGCACACTCGTAAAGGTTTATCCCTAGTCGGTTGTGGAAGTAAATGATTAGTGGCGGATAAAGAATGGCAACCTGCAGGGATGAAAGAAGAGATATCTGTTGGAAAAACAAATACCACTTCAGTATGTGTTATTGTGGTAATAACAGTCAGTTAATAGGGGGCTTACCACTATTATTAGTATGAAAAGTTCATTTTGAGGTGGTATAGCCAAACACACTTATTCCGAAAAACATCCTCGTGCTTACGGTAGGGAATCTAAGTATAGCAGAAAAACTTTTTGTAAGGTAAATTATTTGTCAAACTCACAGAGAAAAAGCATATTAATGTATCTATACTTTAAAAAAACATAGTCATTACCAAGAGGAGGAAACAGATGATTGTTATTATACTTGACTTTCCTTACATATTCAGTGGTGCTTTATCTAAAATGCATAAGTGGTCAAGCAAGGACTGCTTAGTATTCTACCTGAAGGGGGGAGAGAGAAACCTTAAGTTATTGAGAGGCCTTAAAATATGTATGTGGCAACAGAATAGGAAACATTGAAAATAGTAAACATTACCAGATCGGCTGCTCAGGAAGAGTGTATTAAGGCAATCATTGGACCTTCTTTTTGGATAGTGTATTTTCATCTGTAAGAGATATGGCGATTATCCCTTGGTTTGTGCATTTATCACGGTAAAAAATACTTATTTACCCAAAATATTACAAAACTAAATTCCGCGCTTTCCTACCTGTCACTGCCTAGCGCGGTCAGAAATTGTGGAGAAGAAGTCACCGATATGCTCGTCGTCTCCTAGGGGTCAGATGAACATATATGAATCAGGCTATGAGCGCTACTGATTCCGCCATTCTAAACAAGGGGCCAGGGAGTTGGATTGTCAAGGTTTTTACCTGAACCGGCGCCTCAAGGTCAGGAATTCAATCAGCTCTGTCCGGGTACCGCTAATACCGCTAGGACTCCACACTCGGTAAACGCGTGTGTGCAGTACTTCCTGGATATTCTCAGCTGGGGGCGGGGCCCCCAAGATTTTGATAGAAATCGAAAAAAGACTCCCAGCCCACATTGGAATGACTCGATCGGCTTAGCAATCGGTTGAAAGAATAATGTTCATGATCAGGCTATTGTTTTTTGATGTGCTCTGGATAAAATTATTACCAGCACAATATTTACAAAGACAAGTCGATCATTATTTTGCAGGGGAAATACAAATCGCGTTGATTATTTAGAAAGGGTGGACCCGGGAAATGCACACATTGCTAAGGGCAGTGTAAACTTTTGTATCTAATCTGATATTCCAGTTGTGACAAAATTGGTGCTGGTTGGCCTATTTACAACATTAATTAGCATATATACATTGTATTTATATTACCGTTTTGCATAGAATTTAGCAAGGGAGTGCACAAATCACATAGGATAGTGTAGGCTCCCCTTGGCAAAAAAATGAGTAACAATCATTGGTGACCCAATTGCAGACATTCAAAGGAAAGAATAGAATAATATCATAACCAGGGGTGTGCACAAATCTCATAGGATAGTGTAACATCCACTTGTATTTAAGCAAAAATTAAGAGAAAACCGGGGTTTGCACAAATCTCATAGGATAGTGTAAACATCCACTTGTATTTTAGGCAATAATAAAGAGAAACAAGAGTGTGCACAAATCTCATAGGATAGTGTAACATCCACTTGTATTTAGGCAATAATAGAGAGAACCAATCAGAAGGAACCAATCTATGTCATATGCATGAAAATAATGTTTGGTACATTGTCCTAAAGAATGGCCAATTGCGCAAAGCTGCTTTCAGATTCATTGAGGCCCTCCACCACAGAATTGAAGATATGGATCCATTGGAGCTCCCTAATATTGAGGACGCTGGACAAATCACCTCCCCTTGGGCCTAGTGTAATGTGCTCCAACACTACCCATTTAAGAGATTCTGGTAAATGGCTTTGTGTAGTACAATGATCGACCAAAGGTGCCCCTGGTACTTTGCATCTAATTCTGCTACAATGCGAGAGGAACCGTGCTTTGACACGTTGTTGAGTCTGACCCACATAGATGAGATCGCATGGGCAGATAATACCATAAATGACATTTTTGGTATTGCAATTCGTGTGGTGTTTTAGAACGTGTCGATGATTTTTAAACACAAATTCCTTGGATTGGATAGTAGACGGACAGGCTTTGCATTTGCCACATTTGTAATGGCCCACTACCCGCGGTTGGGTCCAACATGAGGCTATAGTGGGTTCTGGTGGGCATTCCAGGAATGAGGAGACCACATGGTCTTTAACATTGCGTGCTTTTTTAAAGGCATGCATCGGCACATTAGATGTTTCAAGATCCTTTGCAATCAGATTCCAATGTTTATTTATGACCTTCTTGATGGAGTGGCTTTTGGTTGAAAAAGTAGTTTCACAAATCATGCGGTCTTCCGATTGACTGCTGCGTGTTGTAGGTTCAAGAAGTATATCCCGGTGACAGAACCAGGCTCTTTTTCTAGAGCGTTTGATGAGTCGCTTTGGATAGCCCCTCTCAATTAGACGCATCATCAGGATCTCAGACTGTTGCATATAATCCTCCTTCTTGCTGCAGTTCCTACGCACACGGAGGAACTGCCCGTAGGGTAGATTATCCCGAAGGCTCCTAGGGTGATGACTGGAGTATTGTAATAAAGAATTCCGCTCTGCAGGTTTTCTATATAAGGTGGTATGCAGTGTACCTCCTTCTGCCACTAGCGTTATGTCTAGAAAGTCGATCTTTTTATTGCTGGATTGCTTAGTGAATTGAATGTCTGTGGACCGTGAATTCAACCATTCGTGGAAGAGTTCCAGTTCATTGTTGTTCCCCTTCCAAATTAGCAACACGTCATCAATATACCGTACCCACAGTTGTATATGATGATGGAATGGATTCTGGACGTTGATGACAAAGGTTTTTTCATAAAAAGCCATGAACAGGATGGCCAGATCTGGGGCAAAGGCTGCCCCCATTGCCACACCTTTGGTTTGTAAATAAAACACTATAGCCTCATGTTGGACCCAACCGCGGGTAGTGGGCCATTACAAATGCGGCAAATGCAAAGCCTGTCCGTCTACTATCCAATCCAAGGAATTTGTGTTTAAAAATCATCGACACGTTCTAAAACACCACACGAATTGCAATACCAAAAATGTCATTTATGGTATTATCTGCCCATGCGATCTCATCTATGTGGGTCAGACTCAACAACGTGTCAAAGCACGGTTCCTCTCGCATTGTAGCAGAATTAGATGCAAAGTACCAGGGGCACCTTTGGTCGATCATTGTACTACACAAAGCCATTTACCAGAATCTCTTAAATGGGTAGTGTTGGAGCACATTACACTAGGCCCAAGGGGAGGTGATTTGTCCAGCGTCCTCAATATTAGGGAGCTCCAATGGATCCATATCTTCAATTCTGTGGTGGAGGGCCTCAATGAATCTGAAAGCAGCTTTGCGCAATTGGCCATTCTTTAGGACAATGTACCAAACATTAATTTTCATGCATATGACAGAGATTGGTTCCTTCTGATTGGTTCGCTCTATTATTGCCTAAATACAAGTGGATGTTACACTATCCTATGAGATTTGTGCACACTCGTTTCTCTTTATTATTGCCTAAAATACAAGTGGATGTTTACACTATCCTATGAGATTTGTGCAAACCCCGGTTTTCTCTTCATTTTTGCTTAAATACAAGTGGATGTTACACTATCCTATGAGATTTGTGCACACCCCTGGTTATGATATTATTCTATTCTTTCCTTTGAATGTCTGCAATTGGGTCACCAATGATTGTTACTCATTTTTTTGCCAAGGGGAGCCTACACTATCCTATGTGATTTGTGCACTCCCTTGCTAAATTCTATGCAAAACGGTAATATAAATACAATGTATATATGCTAATTAATGTTGTAAATAGGCCAACCAGCACCAATTTTGTCACAACTGGAATATCAGATTAGATACAAAAGTTTACACTGCCCTTAGCAATGTGTGCATTTCCCGGGTCCACCCTTTCTAAATAATCAACGCGATTTCTATTTCCCCTGCAAAATAATGATCGACTTGTCTTTGCAAATATTGTGCTGGTAATAATTTTATCCAGAGCACATCAAAAAACAATAACCTGATCATGAACATTATTCTTTCGACCGATTGCTAAGCCGATCGAGTCATTCCAATGTGGGCTGGGAGTCTTTTTTCGATTTCTATCAAAATCTTGGCCCCCCCCCCAGCTGAGAATATCCAGGAAGTACTACACACACGCGTTTACCGAGTGTGGAGTACTAGCGGTATTAGCGGTACCCGGACAGAGCTGATTGAATTCCTGACCTTGAGGCGCCGGTTCAGGTAAAAACCTTGACAATCCAACTCCCTGGCCCCTTGTTTAGAATGGCGGAATCAGTAGCGCTCATAGCCTGATTCATATATGTTCATCTGACCCCTAGGAGACGACGAGCATATCGGTGACTTCTTCTCCACAATTTCTGACCGCGCTAGGCAGTGACAGGTAGGAAAGCGCGGAATTTAGTTTTGTAATATTTTGGGTAAATAAGTATTTTTTACCGTGATAAATGCACAAACCAAGGGATAATCGCCATATCTCTTACAGATTAAAATACACTATCCAAAAAGAAGGTCCAATGATTGCCTTAATACACTCTTCCTGAGCAGCCGATCTGGTAATGTTTACTATTTTCAATGTTTCCTATTCTGTTGCCACATACATATTTTAAGGCCTCTCAATAACTTAAGGTTTCTCTCTCCCCCCTTCAGGTAGAATACTAAGCAGTCCTTGCTTGACCACTTATGCATTTTAGATAAAGCACCACTGAATATGTAAGGAAAGTCAAGTATAATAACAATCATCTGTTTCCTCCTCTTGGTAATGACTATGTTTTTTTAAAGTATAGATACATTAATATGCTTTTTCTCTGTGAGTTTGACAAATAATTTACCTTACAAAAAGTTTTTCTGCTATACTTAGATTCCCTACCGTAAGCACGAGGATGTTTTTCGGAATAAGTGTGTTTGGCTATACCACCTCAAAATGAACTTTTCATACTAATAATAGTGGTAAGCCCCCTATTAACTGACTGTTATTACCACAATAACACGTACTGAAGTGGTATTTGTTTTTCCAACAGATATCTCTTCTTTCATCCCTGCAGGTTGCCATTCTTTATCCGCCACTAATCATTTACTTCCACAACCGACTAGGGATAAACCTTTACGAGTGTGCAGGTAATAACCTAGAGAACAGTCGAGACCATACGTTACGACAAGAACTAGCCCCCTGTCATTCAGCTTAGTTGATCGGGCACATCTCCAATTTTTTGGAGAATGGTACCCCTACCCAGATTTTAAATGTACTAGCCAAAAAGAATACAGATCTGTATGTAATAAGAGCACTCTCTTCCTTTTCTTCTATAACAGTAGAGTTATCAACCAAAACTTGGACCAAATACAACCACCCTCGGTTCAACTCAAGCGCCCCCTTGTGTAGGGTGAGCGTGATTTTTCATTTAGCATTCGTATGTATAGGATTTACACAGAGATAGCAACACGGCTATCTCACGCTCTCCGATGAGTATTTATCTATTCATCATACACCACCTTCCTAAGAAAGAAAACACAGGATTGGTGTGTTCCTAATTCGATTTTACTATTGCTCCCTAGGAGGCTGCCCACCCACAACTTTTGTTTGTCCTGATGAAGACCCGTATGTAAGGATAAGAAACCTACCTATATTGGGTCGAAACGTAGACGACTACACCACCTACAACCAACTCCGGTCCCCATTCAGACACTTTACGGCTATAACGGAGTTAGGCTACTGTTTAACATTTGATAATTTGGACTCTTTTTTGAGCCACCAATTGTGGCACTTTGTCAGGGACCACATGTACATTGTCTTAGAAGTTTGAATAAGACTTGTCACCGAATGAATCAGATCACATACATCCTATCCCCTACACTTCCCCTCACGTCACCCCCTTCCTGTTATGAATGTGGGCACACATATTATGTATAAACTGTGATACTAAGAATATGTTGAAATGAATATAATATCCACTTAATAGGATATATGCAATCTTGAATTAAATTCTCTTTTGCTTTCAAAAAAGTCTTCCTCAAATCACTTGAATACAAATGGTGTAATTTGTTAATTATTTTATTGTGGTCACGGGACCCCTTCCCTCTGTTCCAGGTCGACATTAGGCCCCAAAACCACCCAAGTAACGTCCAATCCCCTACGTCCACGTGTATGGACTCGGAGATCTTGTGCAACTTTGAGATGGCTTGATAGACAGTCGGAGCGTTGTCTGGAATGAATATACAACAACTCGAATGGATCACCTTACATACTCCACCTCGATCCGCTAAAACAACGTCTAAAACCATACGGTTTTGCAACGTAATAAGCCTATCCGCCTGAAGCTCTGCCGTAATGTTGCCAAGGGCACTGGCAGTGATATTAGCAGTCGATTCCACCACTCGAGTCAACTGTCTCAGGTTCCTACTATTTACCATAGACCCCCAAAACGGAAAGAAACCCTTGAAAAAGTCTCCTGCCTCTTGACCGGCAGTGTCCTCTTTGCTAATCACGCCCCTCACAACTCTAGTCTTGTGGTAATCTGCATCAACTGTAAACGTCGGAGGCAACATATTTGCAATATAACATGTGCCCGCAAAGTCAGAGGGCAACCATGTATACGCACGATCATGACAGACGAAGTGCGTACCCTTGGCAGTCAGAAACACAGGAGAAGAGAGCATCGGTAAGACATACGTCTCGGAGCAAGCACTCTCTCCAAGATGAGCTCTCGGGCTTCGGCGACGACCTTTTAGACAGAAATGACCAAGGTGGGGTACGATCCATATTGGAGACGAGCTTTTAAGCTGCCTTTCACCCACGAGCGCACTATACTCAGCCTCACTCAGATCCCTATAGGCTCGCACCTCTTCCTCTGGGATGAGCGACGGCTCATAGATATCTCTATCTAAATCAGCAATCGCTATAGCCAAAGGCTTGTGGTACGGACCGGGACCAAAGTGCGGAGGACGTGGCTCTCGGTTGGGGTAGGAATCTAGTGCACTTCGAAACATTGATTGCAATGCTCGAGCTGAACCCTGGGAACTATAAGGAAGGACCAAGTACGGAATTCCCTTATCCGTGGTATGTGGCATTAACCCACACACCCAACAATTGGTAGTGTTCACCACTAACTGATGCTAATGAAGGAGCTGAACAAAGGAATTGTTCATAAATTCTGCACGTCTAACCTGCTCGTGTTGGGGTAGGATGTGAAAGGAGTGAGGGGACACAGTGGAGGTAGGTTTAGGTTCAGAAGTAGGGGTAGGTAAGGCAGAAGGTAAGAAGTACTGTATCATATAATACACCCCACCCGTTAATAACAAGGAAACAGTTAGAAACAGAAGGTACACCTGAAACATGAAGCATTTCGTACGAGTAATTTGTTGCAGTTTGAATCTTTGGGCCTGAGCTTTTTCCAAATCCACCAGCTTCGAGAACGCCATCCTCTAAAACCGTCCGCAACGTTTCTTGACGCACTTCGTTCTGTGTAGCAGTAGTCAATCCCCAGGAGTTCCCAGGAACCGACGGTCTCCGACCTAGTGTCAAGACCTACTAACCAGAAGGAAGTACGCGCGCGGCCCTACGGTTCACCCGGATGCAAGGTATCTTAATTTACAAATATATACAAAATCTCCTAGCTGTGGAAGCAAAAAAAAAAAAAACATATATGGGAAAAAACTCAATATTTACAAAACCACAGTTATACGAGTGTTTAGACTGATCGTGGCAATGGGGTAACGCAGATGTCAAGGGACACAGCAAGCTTTTTTATTAGTCTTTGGTATTGGATCGCAAAAAGTATCGGCTTCTCCCAGGACGTGTCTGTTCGTCAAACAATGGATCCGATGAGGGAACAGAGTTCTGCTGATCAGTCAATTGTTCAGATCTTGAGTTTTGTGATGACAAATGTTCAACAATGTCGTTCTGCTGCACTGAGGATTCTCCGACAGGCTGAGCGTCGCTAAAAGGAACGAAGGTTGACAATGCTCCCGTTTCAGACGAGGCAATGCCCTTCCTCACCCACGAGTCTGCTGATAAAGGTATAGGTACCTTTTTGGTGTGGGTGGCATGCACCCAGTTCTTGCGGCCTTCCAAACGAACAGCAGTCCTTGTGACAAGGAGGACTTGGTAGGGTCCAGTAAAACGGGGTTCAAGATTTTGTTTTCTTCCGAAATTGCGAGTCACCACCCAGTCTCCGGGCTGGAGCTGGTGGCCTGGACCCTCCGTCCGTGTCGGCAGTGCTACAAAGACCTGTTGGTGAATTAACCCCAGTTTAGCAGTCAGATCATGAAGATAATCGATCAACATTGGGTACTCAAGATCAGAAAACACACTCGGTCTAGGGACCCCCCAAACGTTCGCAGGACGGCCGAACACTATTTCGTAGGGACTGAGCCCTACTCGGGAGTGTACAGTCGCCCTTGTTGACAACAGAGCTAGAGGCAAAGCGTCAGGCCACGAAAGACCAGTCGTAGCCTGAATCTTCGCTAATTTTAATTTAAGGGTGCCATTATACCCTTCAACCAAACCTGCTGACTGAGGATGATTGGCGCTATGGAATTTTTGAGTAATTCCAAGGCCCTTACACACACTCTTCATCACACTCCCCACAAACTCACTTCCATTATCAGACCATACAATCCGTGGCATTCCATACCGAGGAAAGTATTCCTTCAGTAAGATTTTCGCAGTAGACAGAGCCGTGTTATCTTTGAGAGGGTAGGCTTCGATCCATCGGGAGAATGCGCAAACCACAACTAAAACGTATTTCAGGTTATTGCATCGCTCCATATGGATGAAGTCTAACTGAATCACCTCAAAGGGACATGAAGGGGGAGCAAAATGGCCAGGAGGTGTAGGGGTTCCCTTACCAGGATTGTACATCATACATATCATGCAATTCTTAACCAATCTCTCAGCACATTTAGTAATACCATCATTCTTCCACACAGGGGACAACAACTTGCAGATACCTTTCGCACTAATATGTGCTAAACCGTGTGCCATCGTCACAACAGCTAGCACATATGCATCCGGCAACATCCATCTCTTATGCTCCGACAAATCAATCCAACAACCATTCGCATCCAACTTTCCTGTACTCTCTTTCCACTTCATCTTTTCAGTCTCAGTGGCCTCATTCTGTATCGCTTTCACACTCTCAATAGTATCCTCACACATACCAGTCTCTGTAGGCCACCTAACCGAACTCATCACATACATCCTAGTGCTAAGGTTCCGGGCAGTCTCCTTAGCAGTCTCATCCGCAAACGCATTACCACCACCAACATCATCCGTCACTTTACGGTGCGCACTACATTTGACAATCGCCATCTGCTTAGGCAATGTAAGTGCATCCAAAAGATCATTCACAAGTTGTCCATGCTGAATCTTAGTGCCATGCGACGTCATAAAACCTCTCTCTCTCCACAACCGTCCAAAACTATGCGCGACGCCTAAAGCGTATTGGCTGTCGGTAAACACATTCACCCGTTTCCCTTTCGACAACACACACGCTCTAGTCAAAGCAATCAGCTCTGCAGCCTGGGCAGAATTCTGATTCAATCTCGCAGTTTCCACAACAGTATTCAAAGTTACCACAGCATATGCAGTCGTCACATCACCATTCGGCAATTTAAAACATGAACCATCCACATACAAAGTCCCATCGGGATCTTCCAAAGGAGTGTTTTTAAGGTCCACGCGACCTTTTGTTTCCTCTTCTGTCCGTAAGTAGCAGTCATGAGGTGCTACTTCATCTGATTCCATACTAATTGGCAACAAAGTCGCTGGGTTCAGGACATTACAACGTTTTATCTGAATATGACTTGCCAACAGCGTCAGCTCGTACCCAGACAACCTCGCACTCGTCAAGTGTTGGGTTTTCGTACGATTCAAAAGAGTGTCAACTGCATGCGGAACCATCACCGTAAGCATATTATCCATGACCAATCCTGCAGATTGTCGGATGGACACCGCAGCTGCCGCTGTTGCTCTCAAACAACTCGGCAACGCTCTAGCTACCGGGTCCAAGGTCGAGGAAAAATATGCACATGGACGCTGCTTACCGCCAAAAGGTTGCGTCAAAACGCTCAACGCACAACCTTCCCTCTCGTGAACGTATAGTGTAAACGGCTTACTGTAGTCAGGGGTACCTAACACAGGAGCCGAACACAACGCGTCACGCAATTCAGAAAAACTTCTCTGACATTCTTCCGTCCATGGCAAAGGAGTTGGAACATCCTTGCGCGTAAGAGCCACCAATGGTTTCGCTAGCAATGAAAAATTTGGAATCCATTGCCTGCAGTAGGACGTGATACCTAAAAAGGCACGCACATCTCTCTGAGTCGTTGGCACAGTCATTCGCGCAATCACTGCAATTCTCTCTGGGGTCAACCTTCTTCCCTCCTTTGACAATAAGTGACCTAAATAGGTTACTTCTTGACAACAATATTATAATTTAGAAGGTGACACCTTATGATGTAAGTCACAGAGATGTTGTAACAACGATACTGTAGCAGTTTTGCAAATGTCCTGAGTGTCTGCAGCCACCAATAGGTCGTCGACGTATTGGATCAAGGCTGCACCAGCCGGCAACACAAACGCATCAAGTTGGCTTTTCAAGGCTTGACTGTATATCGATGGACTCTCACAGTAGCCCTGAGGAGCACGTTTAAACCTAAAGCTGCGGCCACCCAGAGAGAAACCGAAAAGGTCTCTACTCTCTTCAGCAATCGGAATGCTGAAGAACGCATTCTTCAGGTCGATCACTGAAAACCAAGATGCAGAAGCTGGAATCAGAGTCAGTAGAGCCGTAATGTCAGGCACCACAGGGAACTGAGGAATCACAATTTTATTCACCTCCCGTAGATCGATAACAAAACGATAAACAGGAGGCTTCGAAGGGTCAGTACGTTTCAGAATGGGCAGTACAGGACTGTTGCACACGTTTCCCCGAGTCTCCTCAATGACATCTTTCTCAATCAGGTCATAGATGATCGCTAACAATGCTCGTTCACCATCAAGGGAGATACGATACTGGGGAATACGTGGCAATCGCACATTAGATTTTAAGTGAACAACATAAGGGGAGATATCAAGCAGGCCCACGTCATTGGGACCCGTTGCCCACAAAGATGCAGGAAGAGAACTCAATTCCGGTGGAAGCTTATCGAGAGACAAGTACATAGGAGAGATAACTCTCTCACCCAAAGTAAGCTTTACTCCCGCAGGAGAACAATACAAAGTCGCATACAGACGTTTAAGCAAATCCAGGCCAAAAGATTTTCACCACAACCAGTGGTCAAAATCAGCGGAGCTTGCAGCTCACGAGGCCCAATTGTAAGGGGCAAAGGGCGCAAAACTGGATTGCTAACGGGGGCGCCAGAGAATCCAACGGAAACATTTGTTAAGCCAGACAAAGGTGCGCCAGGGAGTTTCGAATGCATGATGGAACTTTTCGCTGCACCAGTGTCCAACAGAAAAGGCTCAACGACGCCCGAGGTGGCAACTGCGACGTAAGGCCCTCTCTGATCAACCGGAACTGATACTACTCCCTCCCCTTGTCTATGGCTGTCCTAGTAATTACAGTCGTCAGTGCCCTGATCGACGTAATAATCGTCTACATTGTACTGCGCAGATCTTACTTGCGATGATCCACGCTGATCGAAACAATTATTAGAGTCTGACGAATTGTCTGTACGATCATTTTGAACACCACGGCCTCTACCACGTGATGCCTGCTGCGGACCACTACGACCTCCTCTAGATGAACTACCACTATTTCGATCACGTAAAACTGGACAATCGAATTTCAAATGACCCTCCCCTCTGCAATAGGCACACTGATTGTACCCCAACGAAGACCTCTGCGAAGAGGAGTCATTTCGTGATTGCGACCTATTTGACTGCGACTGTGATCGATTACGCTGTTGCAAATCATTCTGATTCGAACGCGGAGGATACGCGTGTTGCAACAATACTTTAGTTTTGAGTTCTTTTGTCTTTTTATCGGCACGATCATTTTCCTCTTTCTCCCTAGTCTCATAATACTGTGCCGTAGCCAATATTTGAGCAGAAGTAGAAACAGCCCACGCACTCTCAGAATTTCTTAATTTGTTGCTTAAGTCAGGCAACAAGTTAGAGACAAATTTGTCCACGAACAACCTCTGACCTCCCTCGGTACCCATATCCTGACCACTATGATCGATGAATGCCTCCTCAAATCTCGTAAAGAAATCAGAGACACTCTCGTCCTTCTTCTGTTTGCAAGCGGACAACTTATCCCAATTCACCTTCATAGCTGGCATAAGCGTTTTCATAAGGGTAATAATTCTCTGAGGCAAAGCCGTAATTAACTGTTCGGGCTTAGCCCCACCAATCTGTCGTGTATCTGCCGCTATGAGAGCAGCCCAGTCGCCACCTAATTCTGCCACATGGTTTTCTTGACGGATTTTTGCCCAAACCGGTTGCGGAACTACATTACCGAACAACATATCGATGTCGGCAAGATTCATTATCGTAGCATCCACAAGCTGAGACAATTCCTTATAGTACCCTGCAGGATTTTTGCGAGGGTCAGGCAGTGATTGTTTTACTTGCAGAACTTCCGACCGTTTCCATGGAAGATGTATCCATACTCTCTGGAAATGTGGCAAGATCGGTGGAACTTGAGCAGCATCACCTGGCATCCACACCGGTGGAACTTCACGCATGGGATACTGACCAGGTGCTCCTAGCGGTCCCTCAATGTCTTCTACAAACAATGCTTGAGGCATTATAGAGGGACGAAAAGACAGCAACTGCTCGACAGCACGTCGAACATTGGTGCCTACTAACATTCCGCTCGAAAACTGAAGCTGAAGATCAGTCAAAGCACCTAATACCTCGTCAGATGCATCAGCCGATATTAGATCACGTAATGACTGACACATTTGTTCGAAAACAAACCTTTGCGTCGGCATATTGAATTGACAAAACGTATCCAACACCACACGTGGAGGATTTCTAATGGGGTATTTCATCCAATTCATCGCCATAGTATACAATGTGTCACGTTCCCTACTACCGGGAAGCTGACTACGTCTCTGAGGACCATCCGAACCAGCGGACTCAAGTATAGGTCCAAGTGAATTGAAAAAGTTAGCAGCACCAGAGGGAGTACGACGTCGAACAGACGGAGAAGAATAACATAAAGGATTAACAAGGGAAGTGTCGGAAACGGAAGGGACAGCGGGAGTGAGTAGAACAGGAGCAGCAGCAGGAGCAGGAGTATGAGGAAGTACGAGCGGAGGAGCAGTAGGAACAGAAGCAGGCAAGGGAGCAGGAACAGTCGGAAGAACGGGTACAGGTTGAGGAACAGGTTGGGGAACAGGTACAGGAACAGGTACAGGGGGAACCACAGGAGCTGCGGTACCCTGTGCGTACGGAGGAGGTGACTTCAGAAGATAGGACAGTAAAGGGTCCTCAACTGATTCCTCCTTCTTATCCGTACCCGTCGGTAAAGCGGGATAACATTTATCTATAGACATACGCCGCAATCTATCGAAAACTTCCTTCTCCTTTTCCTCCTTATCTCGCTGGAACTGCTCTGCGTTCTTTACCGTTGTAACAATTCCTTCTCTCTTATTACATTTTACCTGTTTGATTTCTCTCTGTTTGGCTTCTTTGCGCCACAACCGAAAGGAATCAAACATGGCCGGCCTTGCTTTTCTTTGGAACAATTTAGCTTCGAGATTATCTAAAATCGGGGTCTCAAAACTACCATGAGGTGGCCAACTAACTACACCATCCTTCTTAGTGTATCGAACCCAATACTCATTGAACGTAATTGGACCTAATCCATGTTTGCTATATAACTCGTAAATTGGAGTTCCAACCGGAGGTATCGGACATGAGTCCTCCAGTCGGGAATCCGCACCAAACTTTCTAAAACAGCTGAACAAAGTACTACGGCCAGGCATCTTGCACACCAGCCGAGTTTCACAAACTTCAAGGGTTATAGGATTTACAAAGTCCCTGCAAAGAGCAAAAACCCTCAGTTTTTGGCGACTGCAGACGTCAAATATCACAACAACGAACCAAGTAGTAAGAACCACAAATGCAATGGAACCATGCAACAACTAAGCACCCACAACTAAGGACTATGGGAGCGACCCACAAATACTTAACTCAAAGATCGATGGCGTCACCAGGAAGGCCCGTCAATCGTCTCGCTGTACCAAGGTCTACGCCAGGCGCCAAAACAGGTCTACAGTCAGGGCAGCAGTCCGTCGCAGCCGTCAGGAGGCGTGAATCTTCGCAGGAAAAGTCGTCGGGCCACTTGTTTCGACAACAGGATCGATGAAGCGGGGTGCACCTTCCCTCGGAGATTTCACACGAAGTTCCTCACGATCGTCGGGCTTGGACCGGTACCACTGATGCAGCCCCACGAGGGCGCCAGCTGAAGGACTGCGGTGCCAGGGGACAACACCTGAAACCTTGGTGGGTAACCTGTTCCGGCGTACAAATGACAGAGACACGGGACACTTCCTTCGGCGTCAAAGATTCGAGGTTTATTACAGCAGGGAACACAAAAGTCACGAGAAGTACATAACATGTAAGTTCACGGAGCCTGATTCGAATTGCTACTGTGGGTCGCTCTTTTTATACAGTTTTCTCTCATAGGTTAACATGGTACACAAAGGTTTACAACTTGTTTCCCATCGTAAAGACCATAAGGGGTTGCTTTCATGTATTCAGGGCCCGGAACATAAGTACAGAAACGTTTGGTGGTTCCCAACCGTAAAAACCCATCTTCCCACTATTAGTACATTCCAATCGGCAGTAAACAGATCGAGGAAGGGACAGAAACAGGTGCAGAGGAAGACAGAAACAGTGGGGAGATCGGAAAGGGTGTAAAAGGGATGGTATCGGGAAACACGAGCTGCAGGCATCAAAGGGACGTGCCTAATGAGATGCACGACTAAGACAATAGACAGGCACGGCAAGATGAACCTCGAGCGGGGCCATCTGCCTTACAGTGTCATCCCCCTCATCATAAAGACACTTTCAAAGGAAACGTGTCTTCCGCAAAAGTCTTGGGAATCCCAGGGTCGCGAAGCGGACAACGTCCGTTCGCTGGCTACTTGAGGGCAAGAGACAAAATGGATGCCGTATCTAAGATGGAACCCGTGGGTACAGATGGAGAAACCCACGAAACAGACGAACGGTTTAGGTTAGCACAGCGAAAACGCGTACACCCACTAAACTCGTCATTTGTGGTTCGTAGATACCAGACTCGACCATATTCGTGCGAGTCGAAAACATCACTTGCAAATATCACGGAACCTCAGCGGCCCTACTTCTGGAGGAACAAGCATTGTGGGCAGCTGTGCCGCTCCATGCACCTCTAGTTGCGCCTCTCCTTGCGCCTCTCTTTGTGCCTCTACTTGCGCCTCTCCTTGCGCATGTACTTGCACCTCTCCTTGCGCATGTACTTGCGCCTCTCCTTGCGCATGTACTTGCGCCTCTTCTTGCGCATGTACTTGCAAATCTCCTTGCGCATGTACTTGCGCTTGTACTAGTTGCACCTGTGGTTGTCGTTGCAGCTGTGGTTGTTGAACACTCGTCAGCTGAGTTATACCCTGTGTTGATTGGGTGCTACTTTCTTGCGATGAGCCAACATCACTGGTCGATGGTGATTGAACAATCAAAGTGGCTGCCTCTGCAGCACTCATTGACTTGGACCTAACTTGGTGTGGTGGCACTGAGCCCAATCAAGCGGAGGTGCTGCTCCCAGCTTGGTCCCCGGCGGACTCCGCTGCTGCAGGCATTGGTTTGTTTTCCCGAAAAAAGTGTCTGTGGGCACACCAGCCTCCTTGGTAAGTGGCACCACTTGCTTCATCTGCTCCTTCTTACTGGCAGTGGCAACTTTCTTTGTAGAGGAGCTACAGCAACCTTTCTTTGGGCCCATCTTCTTCAGATGTCTGAACAGCAGGCCGCAGTTGCACGAGTTTCAGAGTTGTCTGTGGCCACACGTGACGTCACGTGACGTTGTGCTGCACACACCACTGCAGGACTTCTTCCTGGCACTGGTGGTTCTCTTGTGCACCTAAAAGCAAAGGAAGCCAGAGGAACATCAGTTGTACACCTCAAAAAGTCAAAAAACAAACAAAAATCAACACAATCCAATGCCATCCATGCCCTCAATGATGTTTAAGTTCTAGAGGCCCACACAAAGCCTTGGTCCATGCACCACTCACTACGCCTGGGCATAATGGGTGAAAGCAGGGCAGGCTGGGTGCAGGCCTATGGCTCAGAGCACACTGCCTGGCTTCAAAATGGCCCCTTGTCCCCCAGCCACATGGCCAGGCCCTGCCTGGACCAGGTCTCAAAATGGCCCCCAACCACATGGCCAGGCCCCAACAACATCCCACAAAGTCAAAAAACACACACAAATCACCACAATCCAATGCCATCCATGCCCTCAATGATGTTTAAATTCAAGACACCCCACAGAAAGACTTGGTCCATGCACCACTGAGTACCCCTGGGCATAATGGATGAAAGCAAGGCAAACTGGGTGCAGGCCTGAGCACACTGCCTGGCTTCAAAATGGCCCCTTGTCCCCCAGCCACATGGCCAGGCCTCAAAATGGCCCCCACCCACATGGCCAGGCCCCAACAACACCCCCAAAAATCGAAAAACACACATAAATCACCACAATCCAATGCCATCCATGCCCTCAATGATGCTTAAATTCAAGAGGCCCCACACAAAGCCTTTGTCCATGCACCACTCACTACCCCTGGGCATAATGGGTGAAAGCAGGGAAGGCTGGGTGCAGGCCTATGGCCCAGAGCACACTGTCTAGCTTCAAAATGGCCCCTTGTCCCCCAGCCACATGGCCAGGCCCTGCCTGGACCAGGCCTCAAAATGGCCCCCACCCGCATGGCCAGGCGCCAACAACACCCCACAAAGTCGAAAAACACACAAAAATCAGCACGATCCAATGCCATCCATGCCCTCAATGATGTTTAAATTCAAGAAGCCCCGCACAAAGCATTGGTCCATGCACCACTCACTACCCCAGGGCATAATGGGTGAAAGCAGGGCAGGCAGGGTGCAGGCCTATGGCTCAAAGCACACTGCCTGGCTTCAAAATGGCCCTTTGTCCCCCAGCCACATGGCCAGGCCCTACCTGGACCAGGCATCAAAATGGCCCCACCCATATGGCCAGGCCCTACCAACACCCCACAAAGTCGAAAAACACACAAAAATCACCACAATCCAATGCCATCCATGCCCTCAATGATGTTTAAATTCAAGACACCCCACAGAAAGACCTTGTCCATGCACCACTGAGTACCCCTGGGCATAATGGATGAAAGCAAGGCAAACTGGGTGCAGGCCTGAGCACACTGCCTGGCTTCAAAATGGCCCCTTTTCCCCCAGCCACATGGCCAGGTCCTGCCTGGACCAGGCCTCAAAATGGCCCCTACCCACATGGCCAGGCCCCAACAACACCCCAAAAAGTCGAAATGCACACAAAAATCACCACAATCCAATGCCATCCATGCCCTCAATGATACTTAAATTCAAGATGCCCCACACAAAGCCTTGGTCCATGCACCACTCTCTACCCCTGGGCATAATGGGTGAAAGCAGGGCAGGCTGGGTGCAGGCCTATGGCTCACAGCACACTGCCTGGCTTCAAAATGGCCCCTTGTCCCCCAGCCACATGGCCAGGCCCTGCCTGGACCAGGCCTCAAAATGGCCCCCACTCACATGGCCAGGCCCCAACAACACCCCACAAAGTCGAAAAACACACAAAAATCATCACAATCCAATGCCATCCATGCCCTCAATGATGTTTAAATTCAAGACACCCCACAGAAAGACTTGGTCCATGCACCACTCACTACCCCTGGGCCTACTGGCTAGTGGGGCTTTACAGGCATCCCAAAATAAAAAATAAAAACATATAACAGTGAGCTAGAATTCCATGACATAAATGAGATTTAAGTTTAAAAAAAACTCACAGAAACAGTTGTATCATGCACCCATGACTAACCCTGGGCCTACTGAATACCGTGGCTACCCACAATATATTTTTTTTTAAGTTGTGAAAAAGTTTTAAAATTGTAGTTGCAGCAACTGCAATACCCCAAACAAACAACACCAACTTACTTGTAAAATCTCAAATCCAAAAGTGATCCAAACTCCAAAGTCCAAAAAAGTCCTAAATACAAATATCCAGCAGCTGCCACAAAAATTAATCCTTCCAGCTCCAGATCCAAATCAAAAGTGACCAGGACATGGACAAAGCACTGGGAGGAGCCTGCTGGACAGGAACAGGAAGTTGGAGACTCTGGGGCACTTCCTTCCTCCCACCCTCCATCCCCCCAAAATGGACTCCTTGCAGAAAAAGGTGTAGTCAAATGTCAATCTGAGGAGTTATTCTGATCAAAATCATGATTGATTTTCAGAAGGTTTATTGCGGTGTATTTCTTGTGCAGAATTGCAATTTTTGCGAATTCGGGAACGCGGGCTGTTCAAATCTCCCGCCGGAAGTCAACTGCGCGCCGCATATACGGCGATGCATGATCGCGGGCCCTTATGACGTACTTGCGTTGTCAAACTCTCGCTGTGCAAGATGGCGGGCCGCAATGACGTAATCGCGGTCGAAAAACTCCCGCGCAATCCAGCAGCAAGATCCAAAAGTGGCGCAGCACAAGCAAACCGGGAGAAAAACAACTCGGCGAACACAGAATCACGGTGAGTCAATGCCGCGTGCGCTATATTGTATTTTTCAAGCGCGACCAAGCAGAATAATTTGTCAGCTTGCGAATTTGCAGATTTTTGGGTAAATTCGCGCGATTCATGGACCGCGAATTTGCCAAAAATCTGCAATTTCCGTGAACGTAACGGATTTTGCGCCCAGTAGGCAATTTTAACAGATGTTGCTGCAAAGACACTGATTCTTTCGCCAAGTTTGTCTAGATTCCTACTCTTTTTAGGTCTCGCCTATGCAGCGGGCATGCGCTGCATAGGCAAAAAGACCTCTTGAAATCGCTTTGGCTTTTCAGCCAAAAACATGCACGCATTCCAGCCAAAAACATGCACGCATTCCATTGCCATCAATGGCAACGCGTGCATGTGAGGCGATCTACTTGTGGGAGCGCGCGCCGCCATCGCTCCTGCAAGTGAATTGCGCAGGTCCCCCTCCTCTCGCACGTGCCGCCTCCTCCTCCTCCTGCTGCCCTGCGAGCTTGTGCTCTGAGACTGCTGCAGCTGCACGTTGCTTCGTTATATAAATTCAATCGGTTGGCTATCGCCTTCATCCGAAGGCTGTCTCCGGCAAGGGTGGGTAATGGATTCTACCGAGCATGCAGGGAGCTTTGGGGCAGGTCATGACTGACCGTGCTTGTTGGCTGGAGCAAGCACCGTGTTTTTAAAGCTATATCAGAGGCCCCTGCTCTTGGTCTAACACGCAGGTTATAGTTATGAGGAGCAGTGTTTAGTTAGTGCCCTGCCGCTATTGGATTGGCGCTTCCTCTGGTGTTACTGAAGGGTGGCGGGCATATAGGAAAGGGCAGTGGCAATGGATAGCCGTTGGCTGAAGCAAGCACCGTGTTTCTAAAGCTGGATCGGAGTCCCCTGCTTTCGGTCTCACACGCAGGTTATAGTTATGAGGAGCAGAGTTTAGTTAGTGCTCTGCCGAAATTGGATTGGCGCTTCCTCTGGTTTTACTGAAGGGTGGCGGGGCATATAGGAGAGCGGTAGGCAGGCAGGATAAAGGGAGCAGTACAATTAGGATGGATTGAGGTGCAGCTAATGGGTCTAGTAGGCAGAAGGGTAACAGGCACAGTGGTTACTGGTTTGAACTGCTATACTGATTATTTGGTCAGCAGTGCCCACTTGACCTCTAATTGTTCATAAAATGTGTAACATTGAGTGGTGCACTTTATATTTAATGGGAAGTTCGCCATTTCACTCCACATTGGTATCGTTTTCACATCCCATAGATTGGAGACCACTTGTATAAATAGCAACAATGCACACAGGCATGTGAAAATAATGCAGAATGGCGGATGGGGGCATGATAAATGGTTATTATTGACTAGTTTGGTGATTAGTGATCGTTATTTTTACTATCTTAGTGTATATAAAACCCCTATATTCAAAGGTTAATGTATATAGAATTTGATGTACAGAATGTAAGACTAACATCTGTTGAGTTTGTATTACGTTATATGTAGTCCTGGAAAGGCTTCCGAGGATTGTGGGAAGCTGCTTACTCTGTCTGCAGGCAGAGGAAGTGTGGCAAGTGAAGTTGCACATTGCATAGTCTGTTTCTAAGGGTAGTTTCATCGTATACTACAGTCGTATTTGCGCATATCAAAAGTGGTGTCTTTGCACATCACAAGTTTAGAGACCATAGTGTGAAAGGATAAATGTATAGCAAAGGGTAGTTTATGAAATTTTAGCTTTCAAGTATAGGGATCATTGCGTATTCTGTTTTAAAACTTATCGCTGGGAGAGTAGTAGGACTTAACCCGAGCTTGGAAGAAGGGTAAAGTAGAGGGATGTGCTACTTTACTAACGATAGAGAAATTCTGTGGTAGGTTAGAGGTGGGCACTGCCTCCTGGAAATACAGAATTATTTTATGAAAGAATAAGGATTTTCTGTGTGAATGTGTGTGTAAATGAAATAGCAATATGCGTTCTTGTGAAACTCTAAGGAGCATTGAGGTCTCTATATGTGTCTTATTCCAAGAGAAACGGGTTAGTTGTTGTTTGACAGAAGGGTAAGGTAGAGGGTTGTGCTACTTTATCGATAAGTCTAAAATTCTGTGGTAGTTATACAGAATACTTGAACGATTGAAAATCTAGCACTTTGTTTTAGCGAAACAGACGAATGGAGTTGTTTTGTGTAAGTTACTAACTGATTCAGTTGTATATCTTGTAAATACGGCTTCTCGATAAACCTTGTAAAGGAGGGGTCAGTCGGCGCTGCAGAAGCCGGAGCGCTGATGACGTCAAAAGTGTTGTGCAGGGATTAGTCCTTGTGACCAAGACAGAATAAAGGCTGATTGATGCATCAGTAAAGCAGCAACACTATTGGCTTAGCACTAAGGAGACGTATCTTGTTCTAATTGATAGGCTAGTGTAAACCGTGCTGTGATAGGCTTGTGTTACGAAGCAGCAACAGAAGCGTGCGCAATCTTTTGAAAGACAGGAAATTAACAGAAAAATGTATTATATTGGTAAAGAGAAGAAATCTTCACTGTTTGGAAAGGTAAAAAGATTGTTTGTGAAAGACAAGCCTGTAGTAAAACCGGAGTGGAAATTAGTTTTTTCCATGGGAACGCCTGTATCTCACATGCTAATGAAGTATGGCTGTCTCACTTGTTTGTGGATGGAGAATTGGGTGCAATATATATGAAAGATGACGGTGAGCTTGCATTTTCTCCAGAAGGTTCTTTTAACATGGATGTTTTACGAAATTTGAGAGAAACAAGTAAGAAACCTAAGCCTACACCTAAACCTTCACAATTTGAAGTGTTAATGGAATGGGAAGGTGAGGTGTAAAAGAGGGAACAACACAGATCAGGAAGAGGTTATGATTTTGGTTTGGATAAATATCGGAATGAGAATACTGAGGACAAAATATGTAGATGGGAGCAGGTAGATGTATCAAATTATTTTGTTTCCTGTCAGGAGTATGGGAGGATCTACAGGAGATAAAAAGAAAGTGGAAGAGAAGCATGTTCACATTTTAGACTGTAGATACAGTGACACAAAAGATTAATTGCTAGATGTCATTCTGGATAACAGATCACCTCCATATCAAGGGGAGTTTGCAACAGTGGTGCCAAAGGCATCGCCAGCAGAAACTACAAAGGTTTTCCAAACTGTTCCAGTCCCCGTAGGGATTAATGCAATAAATAGACAGGAACCTGTTCAGATTAATTGTACAGTAACAAAGTCAGAACTCCCTCCAATGAGTAGTTGGCAAGAAAGACAAGTGATAAATAGGTCAAATAATGAAGAAGAAAATGAATTAGCAGTCAAAACACGAGAATTGTCTGTTAGTTTAAAAGAACTACCTATGAATATAGAAGCTTTAACAGTCCCAATGAATATAGATTCTGAAATTTCTGTTTGCAAAAGTGAGGAAAAAAAAGAACATTCACAGACCATACCGTTAAATGAGGTAAAACCAGATCCTAAAGGAGAATTATTATCTGAAGGTGTCAGGAATAAACAGCTTAGTGTGTACGAATTAGATACGACGGCAGATCTGACAAAAGCTCTGACTTACCCAAATGGAACTGAGATCCGAGCTGAAAACCAGACTGGATGGTTGCAGGGAACGGAACCTAGAGAAGGATTATACAAAGTCCCTTTGAGTCTGACAAATGAGGAGTTGGGAGAGTGGGTAGAAAGTGGCTATAGAAAAGATACAGAATGCCAACAGATAGATATTGCAGAATTAAAGGTAGAAATGGGAGAATTAAGTTGTGGAAATGTAAGTATGAAAAGATTAAAATGTTACCAGGGTGAAGAGATACTCTTTATGTGTAAAAACATTACCTGGAAAAGTAAAGATTTGCAGGAAAATCTTGAAGAAGCTATCAGTGAGACAGGAGTAGATATTTCCAAATGTAGGGATTTGAAAAAACCATATAGATCAAACTTCACAGAGAAGGGCATAGAAAATGTAAACAAATCTGGAAGAAAAGCTAAAATTAAAGAATTGCTGAGAAAAAAGAAGGAAAGTTGAAAAATGGAGAAGCAGGTGGAGAAAGAAGAAAAACGAATAGCTGATAGGGGACCATTAACAGTTCCTGCTGCTCACAAATGTGAAACTGAAAACATTACCAGAGGGAATTGGTTTGCAGATGAATTGACAAAACATTGCACAAAACAAGATTGTTCTTTGAATCAGACATGGGCGGAGAAAGACACTTTTTCCCAACATCACATGCTTACTAACACAGCAGAAACATGGGAAGAAGTGAGGAAAGTGCAGGGTCAGTCAAGTGATGAGGAAAAGGAAACATGGGTAAGAGAAGGTTGCACACAAAAAGAAGAAAATGATGTTTGGGTCTACCAAGATGAAAGAGCTGTTATGCCCAACAGTATGTTTGCCCATTTTACACACATGTCTCATGGACAGGCACACACAGATAGGGAAACTGATCTTGCCAACAAAGTTATCAGTCTAATTTGTAAAATACTGAGCACTAAAAAGAAACTGTATTGTGCCTATTGTCCAGAAGCTTCTGGAGTTGGTGAACAGATAATTGGCACAATGAAGATCAAATTAGAAAACAATGTGTGATTCCACTGTCTTGAAATGGCTGGATTTTTTGCCCCTAGTTCTAGTGACCATGAGAAATACAAATGATAGAAGGACAGATTTAAATCCTTACAAGGTACTAATGGAGCAAGCAATGAGAAAAGCATATATACCTAATCAAAAAGACAGGCCAATGAGAAATAGACTGCAGATCTTGGATACATGTTCAGAATCAGGTGCTAAGCAATGAGAAGCTGGCAACACAAGAGAAACAGACTGTAAAACTGATGATTTAAGACCAACAGACTGTGAGAGTGTACAGCATGGTGTAAGACTTAATGATGTTTCACCTGACAACGATTTAGAAATTAATACAGAACTAGGACAACAGACACAGAGACCACATCTGAAGTACAAGTCACTGGAATGGACATACATGGCACTTCCTGATATGCAAGAGGAAGCGGATTGCCACGAAAGTCTGAGAGTGACTGTAGAAAATTCAGAAATACTGAGAGTTATCTTATCTGAAACTACAGGAGGCAAGAATGATCAGGAAAATCCAAACAAAGACTGTGAACCTATAGATAGGGATGATTTACACATGAATTCAGGGATTACTTGAGGTGACCATAACAGTGTTACAGAAAACAATTCTGGGTTTAGCACACAAGATGAAGACGATTTTTGATGAACAATTTCCAAGTATTTAAAATAAAAGAAGGGGCAAAGGACTGAAAGTCATTCAAGTGTGGAAACACACTTTGTACATACAGTGCATATTTAGCAGATTTCATGCATAGGATAACTTAGATACCATAGTAAATATAATATGTTTTGCTTTAGGTATAAGATGTGTTTATGTATCATTTTTTCTTAATGAGACTGTTAACAATGTACCAATAGTTGCCACCAGTAGATAGAATTGCACTTCATAAGGATAAGTACATTTCAGATTTAAGAACAAGGGAAATGAGAAAGAAATTTGCTGACCTAATAAAAATCATTGAGAAGAAGTGTCTTATCGAATAAATTTAGTGGAATATATGGGTGGTCTTGGGTTTTAGTGATGATTCACAAATCGTTTAAGGTATTCAGGATTTGTGATCATCAAAGGAGGGAATTGATGGCGCGAGGTACAGAAGATTTTGTGTGTAACCCCATTCAGATCAACCACCCCCATAACAAAGCAGTATATTAATTTTGATAGCTGTGTATTATTAAATACACACACATTACATGTGGGAAATGCTTTGCACTAACAGGTTTAACATATTAATTAAAGATGTAAAACGCATGTTTAATCTATATTGTGCATTTAAGTGGCATAATAATGCAGGTCTATGTTGCAATGTACATTGTACACTGCATGCTGCTTTTCTGCTTCATTTTTAATGGCTTGCAGTGTGATGCTTTTCTGCTAGGTAACAGTTTTAGAAGATAAATATTAGCACTGGTGGGTGAGGGGACAGAAAACACTTGTATTCTGTGTATTTACATTTTCTTTTTGTGGTTATCGTATTTTTGGTTGGTTGCCAATTCCAAAATTGCTTCGCTTTTCCCTGTTCTGTGCAGTAGAAAGAAAACCTTACATCATTTTGCTGAGAGAAGCTCGTCCATGCTCTGTGCTTCACTGAAAATTTTGCAACTTCAGCTGACTATATTCGAGGCCATTTGATATGAATGCCGGTGAGTGGCTGTGGGCCAGAATGATAACCACAAGAACAGCTGAATGTCTGCCAAGGATAAAAGTCAAATGCCTTTCAAAAATGACCACGTGGAAACAGCTGAATCACTGAAAATGAACATTTAAAGGCGTGATGATGAACCGGAACAGTCGAACTTGTATTTATCAGTTTGTCAAACAAAGTTTTTTCACGGACATCCTGGAAGTTGAAAAATGCATGGACAGTCGAATTTGTATCTGTCAATCTTTTAATCAGGAAGTTATTCATGGACATCCTGAAAGTTAAAAAATACATTGTCGATTAACGAACATCCTGAGAGCTAATAATTGCAATGTCATGACCAATCAGAGAAAACAGTTAAACAGTTTTCTTGATATATTTCCTGAATAAATGGCAATGCTCAGTGAGAATTAATAATAACAGCATAGATCCTAATTTTCTTTTATGCAAATTAATTACATTACATCTTTTAAATGATTTCAGGTGTTTATGATTCTTTAGTCAATTAATTATTTAATCAATGCATTGTTGTAGTGAGGATAAGCTGCTCACACCATTCAAAAGAGCATATAGCCCTTTTGAATGGTGTGAGCATGCGTTGCAGGATCGGGGGGTGCTGTGCCGTAATGGGGGACTGTGTCCGTTTCAGTTCAGCAGGTAACTTGTTAGAAGGATTTGGAGGGCCGCACGCGTTAGATGTCAGTATCTGGCACTGTTTAAGTGCATTTTGTTGTGTATTTCACTCTGAACTCAAATGTCTCAAAAGAAAAGTGTAACTGTAATTCATGCAAGGTGAAGCATTTGAAATATGGAGTAGCTAGTATGGTGGTGTGGATCAGTAGCAATGTTTTGTATTTTTGCTACTGAACATTGTGTGTAATCTGAGGATTACAGATAGTGATCCTGTTTTTTTTTGCTAACATGGCGTCCGCTTCACTTGCAGCTACGCAATTAATTTTGTGTGCATGGCCAACCAGTGACAATTACTTATCGGCTAATATGGCGCCGGTACTAATTACTTATTTACTGGCATGCTGCTTTACTCACAGCCATGCAATATCTTTTATGGGCACGTGTGCTAATCGCTGTTTCACGGCACCCACTTTCATGCAGTCTTTAATCGACCACCTTTAATAAGCAGCAGCGGCGCTGCCGATCCGCTTCTGCTGCTACCGATCGCATTGAACGTTTTAAGGGATGGGTGGGGTGATAGAGAGCCCAGCAAGACCAAGCCTCCATCTCCATTGCCACTGAACCTGCTGTTAGAACTCCTCGCAGATGTATCATCCCACTTTCAAAAGTAAACTGTAAATAGAGGGGATGCTTGTTGCTGTCCTTTCGTTGATTGTTCTGTGTTGCCCAGTAATATACAGTTGCTTCCCCCTACATCCTGCCAGCAATGGTGTGCATTGGTTTGCTGTGAGCCGCTTTCTGTTACTTGTTCTAGATACAGAACATTGCTGTGTCAGTTTGTTTCATTTTAGATGTTTAACAAAATCTATTAAACTTTATCACACTTCTCTGCTTTTTTACTGTTTAGGCATTGCCATATTATCTATTGGTAATTTTTCTGATTATTTACTTAGAAACGTCATCAAGTTTGTATTGATTGATTGTTGCGTGACGCTACAGTTTTTTATGCAAGAGTATGCGCGATAAACTTGGTTTCCTTGCCTAAGCACTTTTAAATTTTTTTTATGATGCAGCCACCGGCATCTCCATTTGCCTAGTTTAGTCATTAATGGTTAACCCCACTTTGAGCAAAAGGTCTCACATTTCTTTGTAGGGGCAGCACAGTAGAGGTAGTCCCCCTGTTAACCAGTTTATTTTGATTTAAAAAAAGCCACACCAGCGTCCATTCCATCCTTATTACTAGTGAAGTGATAATTGCCATGGCGCCAGTTATGGAAGTTATCAGACCATTACAATTACATATTTAGTGTCAACACCTCATGATCACTGCATGTTGTCCAGCTTATTTCAACCATATATTTCACCTTCTGGAAGCAGGCAAATTTGTATGTCTAATTGGTGAGTGGGAGAATGTGAGAACGGGTGGATGGATGGTTGAATGCATTGATGGATGAATGAATTAGTGGATTCAGAGCATGGTTAATTAATGAATGAATGAGTGGTGTGCTGTGAAAATCCTGTCTGCTCCAAAAAAATAAAAGCATTTGCAATACAATAGGTCTTGCATTTACACGAGTTTAACCTATTGGCATTGTTAATGACAATGCTTTTTATTTATATTTCAAAAACATAAATAAAAGGCATTGTCATTTACAATGTCAATAGCTCAAACTCGCGTAAATGCGTGACCTGTTGCACTGCAAATGCTTGTTATCAGTAGGGGTTACACATGACTTTGCTGTGTTCCACGATCTTTTTTGCAGTGCTGCAGAAATGACAGTCAGTCTTAACTCGGTTACATAAACATGCAGGAGCTGTGTCCAGAACCTTATATTTTTTCTCCATTCTGAAGATTAGAGTTGAGCCTGTAGCAGGATTTCTCATAAAAGACAGGCTCACATATAGCCAAGATAGTACAGATGGAGCTTTTTGCCTTGTCCTTGATGAAACTGTTATTTCTCCACAATGGTTGTAGGAAGGTTGAATTTCTTGACAGCTCTGTCTATTAGCATATGAAAAGCATATATATCAACCAGCAGAGAGTCAGTAGGGGATTTCTCAGGGCTTGGTTGCTCTGTAGGAGAATAGGGACATATTTACTAGAAAACTGGTGCTGCGCTGCAAGCCATCTTGCTGCGCTGAGCTGCGTCATTTGGAAAGTGCAGGGATGCATCGTATTTACAGAAATACAACGCATCCTTTTGCTTTCCTCTGCGCTGGCACACAACTGGCTGCCTAGGGCCAACACAGGCACCCTTGCACCATTGTGCAAGGGGGCCTGCGGGGTAGGGATGATTGTTTCTTGTGCCGGAAGGGACATCTTCCTGCACAAAATATCTTTGATGCTGAAACTGCCCTCATTGAGGTGGCTGAGTCAATCAGGTGGTCACTGGATTCAGGAGCATCGGCCATGCTGGTGCTCCTGGATCTATCTGCCGCCTTCGATACTGTGGATCACGGTAGATTGCTGCTCAGATTGAAGGATATTGGCTTAGAGGACAAGGCACTGAGCTGGTTGCACTCCTATCTTACGAACCGCTCTCAGAAAGTAGCTCTGGGCGCTTTTTCCTCTGAACCCAAACGGCTGTGGTGTGGTGTCCCGCAAGGGTCCGCCCTCAGCCCGCTACTTTTCAATGTTTATCTGGCCCCACTTTTTACCTTAATCGCCAAATGGGGGGTCAAGGCGATTTCGTATGCGGATGATACGCAACTAGTCTTCCCATACGTTGAGGTGTCAGAAGCAGCGTTCAGCAAAATAAAAGGCTGTCTTAGTGACGTAGCCAGATGGATGAACACTAACAAGCTAAAATTAAATGCTAGCAAAACCGAGGTACTATTCTTTGGGAAAAGTACTCCACCCTCCCCTGACCTCTGGTGGCCCACCGAAATGGGTCCTGCTCCCACCCCTGGCACCAAGGCAAAAAATCTGGGTGTATGGTGGGACGAGACGCTTTCCTTCTCCTCTCACATACAACAAGTCACCTCTAGCTGCCACTATAAACTCTGCAACCTCCGAAAATTTCTCTCTCTTCTACCAACTGACTGTCGTAAATCGGTGGTCCATGCGACAGTCACATCCAGACTGGATTATTCGAACAGCCTCTATCTTGGCCTCCCGAAATATCTGGCACAACGCCTGCAGAGCGTGCAAAATGCGGCTGCGAGATTGATAAAACACTTGCCTTTTAAACATCATATCTCTCCGCATCTTCACGAGCTGCACTGGCTTCCAGTGACAAGCAGAGTAAAATTCAAAGCGCTCACCCTAGCTTACAGAGCACAAAAAGGGACTTGTCCCAATTATCTTAAACTCCGACTCCCCCGCTACCATCAAGAGAGACACCTGAGATCAAACTCGCAGATCCTACTGGCTGTACCTCGAGCGAGAAGGGCGAGACTCGGTGGTAGATCTTTCTCGGTAGGCACTACGAAGCTTTGGAACTCCCTCCCCCCTGCCATCCAATCTGCCCCGTCAGAAGCCATCTTTAGGAAACTCCTAAAGACTTGGCTCTTTGGACAGAAAGCCTAGTACCTCTCCCTGCATTCCTCTCTGCTGCTGCGGTTTCTTTTCAGCGCCGGGACACCTCCTCGCGAGGTAGCTGTTCGCGCTATACAAGAATCAGTATTATTATTATTATTATTATTTTCATCCTTCTATGTCTGCTTCTGAATGCAGCACACATAAAAAGAAGAAACAACGAGGAGAAACAAAGGTATTTCTCCTCGTTGCACACTTTAATGTCTCCCCTGGGGAGGCGTTAGAATCTGATGCATTCCCAGGTTTATGAAATTTTGTAAATCTGGGAATTATTCAGAATCCTTGGGTATTGTGTAGGAAAACCTATTGCAACACCCATAAAAAACACTCCTTTCACGCAGACTAATGCATGAAAGGGGTCCATATTTGCAAGGCCATGAGAAGCCATGCAGGGTGGCTTTGGGAGGCCTTGTAAATATGACTCAGCATTGTGCGCCACTGGAGTGTCAAAAAAAGTGATGCTCCGGTGCGGCAAGGACCTTGTAAATATGCTCCATAATCAGCCCAATCAGTGTCTTGCGATTCTCTTTGAGCCATGACTGATTCCTTATCCGTTTCTTTATTACCTTGAGGACAACCTTGTATGCCCTCAGCCTGAGAGGCTACGTCTGAGTGGTCACCATTGTCATCAGAATATAATTACTCTTTAACTGATTCTTCATCAGAAAAAAATCCCAATGTAAAAATTCTGATGAGGAGTAATCTAGAACCTGTACTGGTGGTTCAGGAGTAATATGGATTGGTGACACCAACTGCAGTAATGACAGTTTCGAAGTGACAGATGCCGACAGTAATATTTTTTGTTGCTGACTCTGATGGTGGATACTTTGACGATGAATGGTGCTTCATCGAAGATGGATGTGTCGTCAAAAATGTGGTATGAGGATGTTGACTCGCCGATTGAAGATCCTTGGATGTCAACGAATCCTCTGCTTTAGAACTGGACGTAGTCAACGAGGGCACGGTCATGGTCAATGTTGAACATGTCCACACAAATTTTGAGTACTTTGACAGCACTGCATTCATCATTGGTAGCTTAGTCAATGGTCTGTGAGGAAATGTAATTCAAGGCATTTTCGAATCTTTCTTTGCTTTCTCTTTTTTTCAACAGGGAGTCTCCAAAAGTGTAAGTCTATGCCTAACATTGACCAGAAGTTTGTTCCTTGAGGGGAGAGGCAGTGAGTTTCATGATAGGTGTTACAGAGGACTCTGATGAAGTTGCAGAAGCCATGTATTTCAATGCGGGTGCTTTAACTTTGCATTTTTTTAGCGGATAAAGTTTTTTTCTCTGAGAATGCCCCTGGAAACTCTGCATTTAGCAGGTGCAGCAGTCTACACTTTCTATTTTTGATGGTCTTACTGCTAGAAGTTGCACAAATTTCAGTCTTTCAGTTTATAACTTGATTTGTGCAGACGAAAAATACATTTTGTATGAGGGTCATCAGTATAGATCTTTCTAGCTTCACAAATCTCACATGGTTTAAAGAGAGCCCTTGCGTAAGAGAATTCAGCTGTCATCCAAATGCAATAAGACACAAATAAATTCTACCCCAGGTTCCAGCGGGGGAAAAATACCAATATATTTCCCCTCTGAATTGCATATGTAGTCAAAAAAAATCAAGTTTTCAGATTGCTTATCGGTGACCAGCAGAGGCTGGTGCTGGTAAGCGCGATGGGGCGGGAGGGGATGACGACCGACAACGGAATAGGATTTATTTATTTAATTAATTTTTCTGTCGTCTGTCGACAACCCCCCCATTGCTGTGCGAGACATCTCTATGATTTCAGTCTGCCTATGAGTGACATTCTATTCTACTGTCAAATGTGTGATATTTCGATTGATGCTTTTTTGCGAGTAAATCAAGGCATGACCTGTATTTGAGTTTCTGTGAGTTTTCTGTTACTGTAAACAGACATATCACAGGGAAATGAACTACACCTAAAACAAGCCAGAACTACTGGAGTTGTCAATGCGTGTTAGCAGATTCAGATCAATGAGTAATAACAATGATTTTGTCATGAATAATTTGAGTTGAAACATTTTTGATACTGAAAATAATAAACTTTGAAGTGAACAATTGTTTTGGAAGGGGTAGTGAGCTTCAGAGTATCTCAGTCACTCCTGTTTTCCCATTCCCACCACTTTCTTCTGACGTCTCTCATGCTATTAGCCACTTACACCCTTTTCTCCTAAAATGTTTCCATTTGCATTGTCCCACATTATCTTCTTCTTCACCACTCTTTTCACTATCTATCTGCCTGTAATTCCTTGTGTGGCGCCTTCATAATGGTCTCTCTCTCCTTTCTCAACATTACCCACTTACTATCCTAACTCATAAATGCAACAGTTTCTTTTCATCAGTTTGGTGCTGTCGGTATTTTCACAACTGTATACCTCCATCACAATCCCTCACATAAAATGGTACTTACAATCTGCATATGTTTGAGAGCTGATCTGTGCGCTCTGCGGAAAAGGTGAGGATTGGATGAGCATGCAGGTGAAACTACTTTATGATCCACAGGCAGGCACTGTAAGAAACCCGCACTGCATTCAGCCTAAAACCAGGGGTCTCAATTATTTCAGAGCATAAACATCCATGCACAACCTGAACTCATCAGGCACCGAGTGGCGAGTCAGTAAACAGAATGCACTATACAAAAGTCACATGTTGCACGAAAGAAAAGTGCAGTAACACAAGATCTGATTAAAGCATATGCTCCCAGGAAATATGAAGTAAAATGTGAAATGTAAACAGGTACAGCATCGCTGATATGTGTTACCTTTAAAGAAAGTGGAGAAGTGTGGCTCAATGAGTGGAGAAGTGTGGCTCAATGATTAGAGCGGCAGACCCTGATGCAGAGGTCTAGCCCGAGACCAGGGTTCAATTCCCCGCCTCGGCGGGTCTTGGCTCAAAATTCCACGGACCAGATATTTCTCGCCTCGGTGCCTATTCCAATCATGGAGTCCCACTCTGCAACTCTGGGCAATAGCTTGCTTAATCTCCACAACGGCCCCCACAACGCTAAGGATGCCTGGCCTCCACCTTGGGTGTGCCCAGGAGTGGACGCCTCACAGGGAAAGCCAGGATGGGTTCCACAGTGGTATTCGTACAAGTGCCTTGAGACCCTTGCGGGTGAGTAGTGCGCTATACAAGTATCAATATACATATCAATTTACATTTACAAAGGTAATACCTGCAGCACCCCTCCGATTCCAGAACAATGGGACACAGGGAGCTCAAAACAATGCCCCCATTCCTGCCCTGCAGCACCCCCACAGGATCGAGAACAGAGCTCCGCATCTAGCTCTAAGAAACACAATGCTCCTTGGGCAAAGACAGTTGGTTATTTAAACAAATATTTCAAGGTATAAATCAAATATTTCCCGAAAATAAATTTTACGGAGAGATTATATTGGAAAATTCTCAGACTTTATTACAAATGAGCCATAAGAATTGAATGTAAGTCCTGTGACCTTATTTTTTTTACCATACCCTTTAACCATACCCGACACTAAAGCAGTCATTACTCTCAATGTAGGCTTGACACCATAAAAGCATAATTACTGTTAATTAGGCATAACATCCACAGTCTTATGCAGATCACCTCCAATCTGGAACACATTCTGTCCACACAGCTGATGCACCTCCAGACTCAACACTCCAACCCCCAATGGCTACACCGCTGTCAGTCCGACCAAGACCTGGGATCTACAACCAACAGTAAGCTGCACACCAAATCTAGACTAGACTGTTCTGGCCGCTCCGGGGTGGCCTGGCATGTATACACCGATCCATTTTAACCATAAAACTAACACATTCTCTATCACTGCCCTTTTGCAAATCCCTTAGGATCAACTTCGGCACAATGACAACACTACATGCCCTCTCAACGTGATTTACCACCCGCCTGGAGATACCACACATTCCTTGAACTGATTATGGAGATCATCTCATACAACAATGAAGAACAAAACACCCATATTTTTCTGGCAACTTTAACATTCACTGGAACAATCCTAATGACCCTCTGGTTAACAATTTTAAATCCTTCCTCCATGATCTCAACTTTATACAAGCCTGCAACAGCCCTACTCACAACAAAGGTGCCACCTTAGAATTATTCATCGCTAAGGAAAACACCATTCAAATCGAATCCTTCCTACCCTGCCACTGGAATGACCACCATTTCATCACCTACATTATATCTGAAACAGTGATTAGCTCTAAGTGCAAACCTAGAAAAGCCAAATATTTGGTCAGAGACGCCCACAACTTTGACCCATCTACATTATCAGCTATAAGTAACCACAACCTGCTCCACCTCCAAAATGCATGACACTCATGAACTCACTAATCACTACATCAACTGCATGACAAAAATCCTGGACTCCACTGCCCCATAACAACTAAAGAGAATTCCATCCAAAAGATTTAACCCTTGGTTTGACTGCAACCTTAACGAGAACGATGCCTCAGACTTTCTGAAGGAGCTTGGAGACATACATCTTATATGTCTAACCTTAAACTCCTACAATTAAGACAGGATGCCTACAATAGACACATTAGAAGCTCCAAAGCAACATTCTTTCAACTTCAACTTGACCAGGCAACAAATTGTCCCAAAAAAACTGTTCGAACTTATCAAAAATCAACTGACCAGAGAAAGAAATGCTCCATCCCTTGAGAACAAAACTATCCAATTGCAAAACATTTTCTTCCTTCTTTCCTGAGAAACCCTTGTTAATCACCACCGAGATCCAGAATGCCCTGAAACTCCTATCTTGCTTGCCTCCGCCACACCCTTTCCCTGTTGTTCAGAAAGAATGCCTGACATCCTCTCCCCACTAACCTAAAAACAGTGCAGTCTGGTTCAGCTTTAAACCTTTCATGAAAACAACATCTCAATATTTCTAACCTCTCTGAAATTTTCCAATCACTTCAATTATCTCCTTCCCGCCAAACTTCTCAATGAGTCCATTCACCCACTATTACCTTTATGGACAAGGATTATCAATGCCTCACTTACCCAAGGCTCGCTACCTGACTGCCTAAAAAGTGGTCAGGTCATCCCAATCTCATAAAAACCCAATTCAGACCAGTATGTCCCTAACAACTACCACCCCATTTCGAACACCCCAACTTTAGCTGAACTATTAGAAAAATGTGTGCAACTACAACTTCGCAATCACATCGAGTAATTCCAACTCCTTGACGAGTGTTAATCAGGTTTCAGTTCGGAGGCCACACACCGAAACCAGCCTGGTACAAATGTATTTTTTTTTATTTTATATAAATCTTCTTTTTTGAAATCAAGGCATGATCAATGATACTATCACGGTGCACATACAATGGCAATCCTGTTATATTACAAGTGCTACTGAAGACATAGCGGTCACACACAACATTGTCAGTCCCCATTTAGACATATTCAGGTCCCATTTATAACATCATCCCTCGATCTTGGAGGTTCACATATTTCCCCTCTGTGGGTGTTCCATTGTCCCCAGATCTGCGTCCGTTTATTCAGACGCCCCCTGGCTTCATAGATGGACTTTTCCATGACCTTACGCCGGTCCATGTCTCTGCCCCAGTCGTCTATACAAGGTGGGCTCTGAGCCCTCCACAATCTTGAGATATTCAGTTTTGCCACCATCAATCCCAGGGTGACCCAAGTCCGCTTCTGGAGTTTAGGTCCGTAGGGCTCCAAATGTTTAGGAGGGCCAGTTTAATGTTACAGCCTATCTGCTGCCCCAACACTTCCTCCATTAAGGTTAGCTACTGCCTCCCAATACCTCTGGATGGTCGTGCATTCCCAAAGTGTCTGAACAAAGGTTCCCTCCTGCCCCCACCACCTTACACAATAGCTGCCTGACCCATATCCCATACGAACCTACACTAAACCAGTCAGATAAATTCTATGGAGAATTTTCAGCTGCACCAAGCGCAGCCTGGAAGATATAGCCACCTCCCAGGGAGATACCACCGCCACCAACCATTCGTCATCAGCTAATCCCGCAACATCGTGGCCCCATTTAACCCTCAGATGAGTCAGGGGATCTGCAATGTTGTTGACCAGTTTTTTGTAAATGAGTGATATGGCCTTCTCCAGCAGATCACCATCTAGTACTCTGTCCTCCAGAGGTAAGGAATCAGGGAGTTCACTACCCTTAGGGAGAACCACCAGTAGGGCATGTCTAATTTGGAGATACCTAAAATATCCTGATTGTGCTAGCTCATGCTCCTGCTGCAGCCAAGAGAAAGGGACCACCCCACCTGACTTTCACAAATCGCCCACCTTGGTAATACCAATAAGGTCCCAACGATCAAAACCTCTTGAGCGAATTCACCTGCCCAATTGCTTGCTATATCAGAGTGGTGTAACCTGCGTAATTTTCCCCTCCCATCCCAAACTTTTGGTAGCCACTTCCACATCTCCACCGCATGCCCCGTTGGGCCAGTCAGGGTGGGCTTCAATGACCATACATAAAGAGCCCCTTCAAAGCTACCTCCCGGAAGGAGCCATCTGTCGATCTGGAAGGCTGGGTTGCCCTGTGGCCTACACATACATTGGTTAATCGCCGTGAGATGTGATGCCCAGTTGTACTTCCGTAAGTCTGGAAGTCCTATGCCACCGTCGACCCCCCCAGTGTAAGCTTGTGTGCCGCAAAATTAGGTGGCATGTCTTTTAAGGAATGGATGCATGGTGTCAGTGCATGTCTGAGTTAGAAGAATCTATACAGGTGGCTACGATATAGTTGGAATTCTGTTTGTGATTGTTGGAAGGAATTGAGTATCGTCCCATGCATTTTGTCTCCTAGTGTTGTGATCCCAATATCGTCCCAGACCCTAAACCCAGATAGTGTAGCGACCTGAAGCAGGAAGGTGCCATGGCAGATTGATATTGTCTGCGTCAGTCGTCCCTTCCAGCCCATCTTCCTGATCAGCCCCGCCATAATCCTTTGACCACCTTACACATTAGTGGAAGATGATCTAGGCTTAACTTGGAGTATAGGAGGTCTAGTAGTGTGTTGGGGTTCATTGCTTGTCTCTCAACTGCGAAAGCGGGGTCTGTGTGCGCACTGTACCACCATTCATTAATATTGAGTAGATGAGAGGCCGAGTAGTATGCATGGATGTCGGTGGCAGCGATCTCACCACAGTAAGTGGACTGCGTACAAGTCCGGAGGACTACTCGAATTGCACTCCCTCCCGATAAAAACTGGTTTAGAAAAGTGTTGATTTGTTAGAACCATGAAAGGGAGATTTTATACGGTAAGTTTTGGCGTTGGTACAACATCTTGAAGATGGCCAACAGCCCGTACAGGGATAATGGCAGAGGAGCCACACTTTGATTATGTATATCATTTTTCATTTGTAAAATAACAACCTCTAGTTATAATTGTAAAGCACTCTGGGCCCCAATAAGGGTCTTGTTTGAGCTATATATATAAAACTCTGAAAATAAATAAAAATAAATCAAATACATATACAAAAAACAAACAGAGAAAACACATTCACATCAAGAGTATCCAAGAGTAATGCTTTCCACAGAGTATTTAAATGGAAGAAATGAGAGACAATATTGCCAAAGCCATTTGATCTCTCCAATGTGCATAATGGTCAATGTTTCGGTCCCTTTGACAAGTTATATAGGACCATCATCAGGATGAGGGAAGGGTCATTGCACATTTTACTAAAAGTTTCTCCATTTGCCATGCATTCATTCTATGGAGAGTGTTTCACAGAATTGTCCCACAATTCAGACATCAAAAAGGTGCAGTCCGGCCCGTGGTTTCCAGCACAGTGTTGCTTAGTACTTATATTCTTACTGCAGCCCCTTATGCATATCAAAGGGTACACACTGTGTTGTTATTGTCATTTATGAGCCATGTCTAGCTCTGGCAATGCACTTCAAAGTTAAGCTGCGGCATCCCCAACTAGGGATGGAAGCTACCTGACTGGTGAGAGCCAGAGATGAGAAACCAACATAACCTCTTTTAATGCCAAATCCTGTAACCCTAACTATAGAATTTGAGCCATATTTACTAACCTGTAACGCAACGCAGTGTAGCAAGGCAATTGGTGTGCTGCATTGCATGAAAGGGAGAGAGCATAAATGTGTCATATCTACTAAGATGTGATGCATTTCTGCTCTCTCATAGCACTGGCCACCTCAGGCAGCCTAGTGCCAACACAGGCACCCTTGTGCAAGGGTGCCTGCGTTAGAAAGAAAATTGTTTTGTTGTAGGAAGGAATACCTTCCTGCACAAAAATAATCTCTCAAGGCATTTTCCTCTTTCTATTCAGCACACATAAAAAAGAGGAAATAACCAGGAGAAAAAAACATTTGTCTCCTTGTTATGCCATCCTTTAGGAGGCCTAGCAATTTCAAGCAATCCCCGGTTTATAAACCTGTGTAAATTTGGGATTACGGGAAATCCATGGGTGGATGCATGGGAACCAGTGGTCGAAGTGGGGGAAAAAAAGTAGGGGAACTGTGCCCGGAGAATCAGAGGGCGGGAATAACCTGAGGATTGGATCAGTGGGTGGAGTTAGAGGTGTGGCCAGGATGCGCAAAACATCCCAATCTTTAGTATTTGTGTGGCATTTCACTGACCAGTTACAGCTTATGTTTTGTAATTCAACCAATGGATACACATACTTATTTAAAGATTGATATGAGCTATTGACAATAGAAACATATTCCACTTTGTGAATTTATTTTAATCACAGAATGTCCCAAAAATGCTTAAAAGTGGAAGCACGCGCCATTTGTTTCCGAGGCATGGAGTTTCTGTCGCCAGCAATATACACAGATACAATCAATTTTACGTGTGTAAATGACTGTATAGGAAATGTTACATAAGACAAAGGACTACAAGGTGTAGGAGTCACATGATAACCATACTAGTAGGCAATATAGTTTAATAGTGATTGGCCTGGAGAAACACAAACTCAGAATTTAAAACTTAATACCATGATTGGGGATTCTCCTTAAAAATCATTATTGATTTGTATCAAAAATAACACTTTTTGCAACATTAGGATAATCAAAGGCTTAGGGAAAAAACCATAACGCTCTAATTTATACCTTGAAGTTTGTATGCAGCTCTCAGATGAAAGTTAATAGCTCACTGTTCTTTGTTTGTTAGGATTTTAACTTATAAACTGCAAGTAGCAAAAGGATCTCACTGACAAAAGCAGTAACCCACTGACCTATTTACAATATGTGCACTTTGTGATGGGCCTGGTACATTTTCTTTGCAGCAGGCACATTAACCCTCTGCGCTATCTTTCCATGAGTCAAAACGTCCACTAGACAAATCTCCGATCTCGCTCTAGGAAGAAGTTTATTCATCAGAGTTATCATGACATTTTTATTATTGCTGAAAATAGCTGGAGGCCTGGAAGGAGGCAGCAAGTGCTTTTAAAACCATAATATATGACGCCCCCACTCAAAGTCAGCGCCCGTTGCGGTCACAGCAGTCGCACCGCCCTAGAGCCAGCTCTTCTCAGGGGTCCTGTGACCTCAGTGACAGAGTCACTGTTGCTCTAGAGTCTGCTACTTCATAGGCCTGCCCGAAAGACTGGAGGTGAACTTCAGTATGGATTGTGGTGGACAAGCCTTCAAGGTGAACGCACACTTCCCACTGCTAGGGTCCACCTGCTGGTGCTAACACACCAGGGCTTTTCTGGTGCCTTCTAAGGTCTGGCATGGGAATGTGCTCCCGCAGGAGAGTGGTCTGGGGGACTGTTGATGAAGTCTGAACCTGGTTCCCCAGTTCTAAATTTAGCAGCTCTGCCCCCAGTGCTACATCTGCTCTCTCACTGAACACCATACTGCCCCATTGAGAGAAACTCATACTGCCTTCAGCTACAATCCAATTTGACCTGCTATAAATAACTGGATGATACTCAATTCAAATTACACACTAGGCAAGAGCAATATGCTGCCTAAAAGAAAAGGTAACAACATCCTAGAAAAAGCAAACAATCATAAGGAATGAAAGATTTAATAAAGCATTTAAAATGTAGCAGGAACATGGTGAACTTAACGCTTTTACAGTCGTTATTCAGAAATCAACAAGTATTTTTGCCTGAAAAGTTAAGGTCATACCTACAGGGCCCAGAAAAGACCCATTTCAATGTCCACTGCTTATATGCTTACAAAACGTAAGCAGTATGGTTTCAAAAGACCACATTTGTGAATACAAAGCCGCCGTACACATTTCCTTTTCCAATCCACCCATCAACCAGGTATTCCTGTACCTCCAGGCAGGGCCGGTTCTAGGATTTTCAGGGCCCTGGGCAAAAGGGAATGTGGGAGGCCCCTGAAATCTACATAAGTGGCACCTTCTGATCTCGGGGAAGCTGCTTTGTGCAGACTCCACTTGGGCCGCAGCTCCTCTTCTCAGCCACCCCAAGCAACTCTTGTACAGCCCATTTCAACCTGAAGGTGTGAGAATTGCTTGGGGGCGGAGTTAAACCTGTGTGGGCTAAAGTGCTGACAATGGGCGCCCTGCCGAGTCTCTGAACTGGCTGCCTGAGAGGTGTACCCTCCCCTAGGCCTTCCCACACCATCCCTTAGAGGCCACAGGAGGGGAGGCCCCTCCCATGAGCCCGGTGGTGAAGCATTTCTTTCACTCTGATTGGCAGACATACACAAGGACTAGTGGGGTGTTAATTGCCATTGTGAGGGGCCCCATCCTGGCAGTCAGAGTGCCAGGCCCTGGGCAGCTGCCCACACTGCCCATGCCTAGCTCCGGACCTGCCTCCAGGTAGGAGGTACTGGAGGAAAACAATGCTGTTCAAAGAAAGACAAGAAAACAAAAGTAGCGCTTTACTGGCAAACTCTGTAAAGTGGCGCTAATGTGTTGGGGTTTGAAAAAAAATATCTGGCCACTTTAAGAACACTCCATCTTGCTTTATTTAATTATTTTTCAGAGTTTGAATATTTTATTTCCGAGGCTGCACTTTGGAATAGAAACATGTCAAAACGGCATTTCCAGGAAAAGTGTTTTTCTTTTTTGCATCCATTTCACAGGGGTACAAATGGACATAGGAAGAGACGTGAGAACCATTTCTTGATTCATGATTTTCGGAAAAGTGAGAAAGAGTTAGACAGAAGGAGAGGGAATAGGAGTAAGAAAGGAGGGGGCATCTGCCAGCGGCAGAGCAGAAGCGGACACCTTCCTTGTCTTGTCTGGGCAGGAAGTAAGAGACCGAAACCTTTTCCTTCTCAAGACCGAAACCTTTTCCTTCTCGCTCCCTGCCCGTCCACGAACAGAATATTTCTGACGTCCAGGGACGCATGTTCACTTCGACCACTGATGGGAACACCTCCCAAAAGGAAATTTAATGCAATGCAACGCAAGGCGCTGCATTGTGTTACATTTTGTTTATAATGCCATGCAATGAGGTGCAAATAGCCCCTTGAATTGCTTTGTAAATATTTACTAGAATTTTACATCATGGATGCGCCACAAAAGTGTGGCAACCATGATGTAAAATGTTAGTAAATTTGGCCCTTTGTTTGCAAGCGGAAGAGGGTATTTTTCTTACGCAGCTTATTCTATAAAAAAAAGAGTTAATGCACTATGTGCATTAGTGCATTTTGAATGAGGTTCATTGGAGGAGCATTACCTTGCTTGTTGCTTCCAGATCATTAATACTTCGGGAACTTATTGGAGTTCAGCTGTAAGCACTCTAATCGGTTCTACAAACCGTAATCAAAGTCACAAGGCTTTGCGTTTGCTGTTTCATGCTGTTCAGTTGTAATGTCGCTATCAAAGACTGGAAATAATTAAAGGCTTTTCTTGGAAATATTGTGTTTCAGTTTGATAAGCACGCCCAAGAGCAGAAATGAGAAACAAATCAGTCCATTAAGGGCCAGATTTAATAGTTTCTCACGCAGCACAGTGCAGCAGCCGCAAATGCTTCACTGTGCTGCGTGAGGAGAGAGGAGAGAGGAGAGCGCCATATTTACAGAAATATGGCACTCTCCATTCTCCCTAACACCAGTGCAGAAATGTGTAGCTTTGCACTACAATCACAACTTTGATTCATAGTGAAAGGGTGTCTCTGTGAGTCGAGTATTGGTTTTGTACCGGAAGCCTTCCAGTACAAAATACTATGCATAGGCTAACTTTAACCCCTCCCATGCTGGTGACGAACCCCAGCCGCCACGCCCCGCGGTGGGCGTGTGCTGATGACGGCTGGGGTTCGTCACAGCCCCGCCCTGTTCTTTTGTTTATCGCACAGCGGTAAAATCGCGGCCGCAGCGAAAGGGTTAAACCTTTTCCTACTTTTTAAGTGAGCTGTACAGTACAGCACAAATGCAAAGTCGGGAAAAAAAAGGAGAAATAAAAGCATTCCTCCTTCATAGCACCTATCTGAAATAAGCACTATTTCCTGACACTAAACCGTGTCTACTTTCTAAGTAAATAGGGCTTAGTGTCACAAACCTTGGGTGAATGCATGGGAACGCCCATGCACCCCCCATGATTATCCCCCTTGGCGCCAAGTACTGCAAAACAGTGCTATGATCTGCTTTGCGTTACTTTCAAGTTATTTTCCAGCGTAAAACAGGTTTTACACTGGTGAGTAAATAAGCAAAAAAAGATTTGTGTCATTTTACGTCACTTTTGTGACTCAAACAGGGCGTTAAATCTTAGTAAATAGACCCCTAAGTCGTTTCAATAATGCCAGAGAAAGACAGAAAATGGAAACGGAAGGGGGGAAATGACGTCTCATTTAGTTTTTCCAAATGTGTTGTGAGATGTATGTCAGAATTGTGTGTGTTCTACAAAGGAACGGGAAAGTGAGGACTGGGAACAATTGAACTTCCTTCATTGGCGTCAAGTTTATTTTTCATCATTGACAACTCTTAGTAACAACACACTTTTCTCCATGTCGCCCTAGCACAGGCATTTCTTCATAAACAACGGACTTTCTGTTCCGGAATGATTTTCACACTTGCTCTAACTCTGCTTGGCGCTTTGGAACGCTTTGCTCACAGAGCATCGTGTGAATTAAAGTATGTTAAACATTACATTACAATACATCCTCCGTTCACAGTGTATACATCAGAGAACAAAGAAATTCTTGGAGACCCCATGATGAATGTTAGATAACAACATTCAGGACCCCTGGCTTTGGTCTGCCGGTGGATAGCAGCGCAGCCTGCTGTGCGAGGCAACTTTAGCGTGGATGGATTGATGGGCTTAGATGAAAGCGAAGGCAGGATCCCACACAAGAGGCTTCTGAACATCTGCCGATCCAAAGAATGCTCTTAGGTTGCAGAAACCCGCTTCAACTCTTCAAAAACATAGCTAGAACAGCACTCTTTGGGCCACGCCTACTGCCAGGCATTGTAGAAGTGAACACAAATATATAAACGTTAGGCCAGCGGAGCAGCAAGAGGGGCATGCACCCAAGCAGGGAAAATGGCTCCCTTTTGGGTATTAAATGGCAGCCATAATTGAGATGTAGAGGGCCCCTTACACGTTGAAGCCATGGTGCCACTGCACCTGCAGTACTGATGGTACCTTAGGAGTACACATGTCGCAGAGAAGTCATCGTTAACACTCAAAATTGCGCACAGGAACATATTTTCACAGGGTATAACTATAGTAAGCTGGTTTGTTAGCAGGGTGCACCTTGATTCATGGAAGTGAGAAAAAGGTCAAGTGGGTTCAGAAGTGCCCCGGAACAAGTTGCTCGTCAGTGGAGGGCAACTAGGTCACAAAGCAGGTGAGAAAGGGAAGCTAACCTAAGGATGCCGAGAAGAACAATTATGCATGCAAGCCATAAAGTGATTGCAAAATCTTATAAGAGATCAAAAGGAAGACTATGCATGGGGCCACTGGAACAGTAATGCAAATAAATATCACGGCAGGGTTGACTATTATGCTCCAAGAAAAAGAATATTGGGGCATATTCATCATTACTGACGCAACTCTGCGTTGCACAGCATTGCGCCAGTCTTTTCTCTGCTGTTTTGCAGCATTTCCTAGCACCATATTTATGGGACAGCGCCCCTTGGAGCAAGGTCTGGAGATGCATCACGAATTTTGACTCAACCTTATGGAGAATGGTGCAAAGTGCCACAATGCAAGTACCTTCTATGTGAGGAAAAGTTGATTTGCGTTTTGTTAAGCACCTTTACATGGCGCACATCAGAACTGCGTCATGCAGGTGTGCTTTGCGTCGTGGTAACCTTTGAAGAAGCAACACAGTCTCCACAACAACACTCCTCAACATAGAGAACCATGGAAGGAGCCTCAAGGAGCCAGGAGGGTAACAACCCCACCCATGAATATCTCTGGTACTGGCAAGGAAGTCAGCGTTGTTGGCTCTCCAGATGAACCAACACTGACATCCTGGACCATCAAGCTATGACAACAGCTGTGGACCCTGAGGATCCCAATTTTGCTTTTCATTGGTGAGTGGTAGGAGTCCAGCAGTGAATAGCTGAGGAATTCCAGCTCGAGATGGAGTCCATAGGTGTCTGAGCCCTAAACGGGGCTCGCAAAGGCAATCACAACCACCTACTCTTAGCTCCATGGGATTGATGATTCCCAAGCTGACATTGCTGGTGTCATGATGCAGAAGAAACAATAACACCAGCCTTTTACATCTGATACCAGTGAATTTGTCAGGCAGCTGGGAGCCTTCAATAGATCCATTTCTTCATAGAATCAACGAGTGCCCTCAATAAAAATGTTGTTGCTTTGTTGGCTAACCATCACACCCTTGCCAGGGACTACCAATCTGCCTCACTGGCACTCACAAATGTTGTTGGGAATGTGGATTTACAGCTTCTGATGTTTGTGTGTCAAGGGTAGTAACATCACTCTGCTGCCTCCCATACCAACACTATAACTACCAGGGGAGGCAGAACACTCATCATCAGAGGAAGATGTAGAGTTCCCCAGTTTCCAAAGAAGAATGTCCAGATACACATGTGTGAATGCTCCGTGGCAAGTTTTTCTATCTGTCCTGTGTAAGACACCATACCACCTTCTTTGAAACCTAATAAAGTACTCTTTGTTTGAGAGTAGTTTATCTTATCCACTTGTGCTACAAAATAATATGCTACATTTGCAAATGACAATGTGTTCATCCACACTTATTGCAATAAACATATGTAAATGTAATGTCACATGTTCAACCAAAAGTATTCTGAAACACAATACATTTTAAATTGCATATGTGTTCACAGAAAAAAATCAACCATTCACATCTGATAATGTGGAGATCTGAACCTCTGTAATAAAATTCGACTATTCATAAGATTTGTATGGTTGTTTCCCAAAAGTCCATGGGCATGATGTAGTTCAAAAACACAAAGTCAATTGTAGTGAAGCTGAAGAAGAGTGAGCTAAAGTTAATTGCATATACTGTCTTTGTATATACACCTACATCAATTAGATGCATTCTAACAGTATGAAGAGCAATGTGTAGTTTACTAATGTAACGCCCGAGTGTATCAAAAAGCTGCATTTTCTTAATAGACACAAAGTCAGGTTTTTTCAGTACACAAATACATACTACCTCTAAATCGGATGTGTGAGGTATTTGAGGCCAAAACACTGTTCCACTGATCTACATAAATTTTGAGAGATAAATATGACAACATAATTTCCCACTGTGAATAACTCACTGCTCACACAAAAGATAATCAACAACACATAACTATGGATGGTTGTACCAATACTAGCTAGATATTCATGCCCATAATCCTGATGGATTTACACTGTAATTGTCCCACACAAGGAAGCACAAAGGCAACCCAATACCTTAAATAACAGTAGCCAAGGCATGCAGGGGCACCTGTATATATTAATAAATATCTGAAATGACCGAATTATGTTACTCTGCCCCAGAAATCCCCACGTGTTGAGCGTGAGTGCATCCACGCAATACATAGTTTGCACATTCAATTTTGCATAAGTGGCAGACCAGGGAACCTGTAACAATTATACACCTCCCATGGGAGGGGAAATAGGGACTATGTGGACAAAAATTATTATTGTTAGCTCTAAGTGAGCTGCATGATGTGGCACCCTTTAAAAAAAACATATTTTATTGCATTTAAGAAACGTTTATATTAGGCATCAATAAACCTGTTCACATAGCCGCTACATATACAAATAGTATACATTTAGGTTTTAGGCACAGTAAGAGGACATATACAGTACATGTAGACTTGATATTGTGCCTTTATATCGAGCAATGAAGAATAAGACGAGCATAAACAATAACAACACTTTCCGCCACCCTCCCAATTTATCTGCCTTACTATTCCACATACTGCAATCCATCAAGGTACTGCAATAAGAGTGAGGGCGGTCCCTACACTCGAAATGTCATAGGAGGCCACGCTCCATGCTGATGCCGGGTAGAAGGGTGAATGCCAAGGGCGGGAGCCCGTCCAGGTCAGCCTCAGACACGTTCTTTGAAACAGTCTGTCATCCTCTTGTACTTGAAAGTGTTCTAGCATGGTGCCCCACGCATAGCTTTGGGCTGTTTGCGTAGCTCACGGTATTCTTCCTTATGAAACGCCAAGCTCTCAGCGGAACCCCTGTTGCTTGGCAAGGGGAAGCACTAGATCCACAAAGCGTGTTTCAGCCCTTGAGGATTTGGGTCTTGGGCATCGTTCCAAGAGGCAATGTTCCCCCGTGTCATAGTGTGCACTCCCTGTAGGGGACCGAAGTGATTCCCTAATATCCATTCCACCCAATAAGGAAGCAGAGAGGGGCATGACCACATCATACGCAATAAGTCTGTATCTTTGGTTTGGTTTGGTTTGGCATCGCGGACATGAGGATGAGATCATAGGGAAGATCCTGTGTAATTTAATGGGTGTTAAGTATGCCCTATGAGGCAGTGAGAACTGAGTGAACTTGAAGAGTGTGTAGCGCGGTTTCAATCTGAGGTATTCTAAAAGGAAACTCCATTCCTTGTCATAGAGTGTGGGGCCAAGGTTTGTTTTCCACTGGGCCCTTAGCGGGGTGAGTGAAATGTGTAAATGGGAGAGTAAGACTTTATAAAGCCACTTGACTAAATGTCTACCAGTGCCCATTTCATGTACTGCCTGTACAAATGTGTGTGTGGTAGGTTCTGAACCTGTCAGTGCCCAGTGTATTTGAATATAATGTAAAATATTGGAGTGTGTAAGAAAATGGGCTCCAGGAAGCTTGTGTATTGCATAAAGTCCTGGTGGGACAGTAGCACGCCATCCACAAAAAGGATGCCAACTGTAGTAAGCCCCACTGGTTCCCATGGCGCTACTCTTGTGGACATGAGCATGCTAAGTGGGATAGGCAGACCACATAGGGGAATGTTCGGGGTGTAAGTCGTTGTGTCATGAATGTAACGGAGTGCATTTTTCTAATATATTATGGCGTTATGTAGGAGTTGTATGGGACGGGTCGAGGGACATACAACACCTGGTAATAGCAGTTTGTGTAAGCATCCAGTGAGCAGCATGGGTGTGTGTTACTGATTTTCTGTAATTATATCACGCCAACCAGTGAGACAGCCACTGTAGTGGGACTGCAAAGCAGTACCTGAAGTTAGGGGCTCCTGATCAGCCACCCTCTGTTCGTAGTTGTAGTTTATGGAAACTAACGCACCGCCTGCCGGGACACAGATAAGGTCAAGGAGGAGCGCGTCTAGAGTTTTAAAGACAGACCACAGGATATTTATCTGTAAGCTGACAAAATAATATTTTGGGTAGCATAACCATTTTAGAAAGGGCCAGGTGGCCTGTTACAGAGAGGGGCAGCATAACCCAGAACTTCATCTGTGCCTGGAGCACTGAAATGGCCGTAAGTAAGTTCCAGTCCAATAAGTCTGTGGGTGATATATAGACCTGAATGCCCAGATACTGTAATCTGTGGTGTGCAACCGGTATGGTCTGTGTGCTCATGGTGATTGTGTCCTGGGGTATGTTGTCGCCCCTTTTAACCCTCACCTACTTTAAGGTCCTGATCACTGTACTGTATTCTGTGGTTTCCCTGTAACATCTTCGTTTTAAACAAATCCACCTGGTATCTGTTTGCGATTCAGTTAATTGTTCATGTGCTGACCTCGCCTTGCTAATCACATCTTTCGCTACAAATAGCAACTCATCTGGTTCATAAATTTTCACTCTCTCCAACGGCAAATTTCCTTCTACTATCTCATCCACTTTTGCTTTCAGCCTCATCACATCCAACATCTTCGCCCTTATAGCCACTTTTAGAGTACCTCAACTAGATGCAACACTCGACTCTCTGCATTCGTTGTCCTGTTCTCTGCATCTATTCCGTTCACTGGTATCCCTGAGGACTGGTCTGTTCTATGTACTTCCATGATCCCAGTCTCCTGTCATCCTATCACTCCGATTCTCCTCTGACTGGTTTCATGTCCTCAAATCTGATCTTAATTCGGCAAAAGATTTTGGCCTCGGCCCCTCGAAACCATCGGTCCCCTCGATGAGTTTGCCGTAGCTGGCAATGGCGTACTCGACTCCATGGGTCTCGGTAAGTGAACTAGTCCACTCACTACACCATTCCCTCCAGAGCTAGTTCTCCCTTCCGCTCCTGTCTGTGATGAATTTCCACTCCTCACCTGATCTGGATCACACATCGACACTATAAGACAAATGATAACCGGTACCGTAAGGGCATCAGGCATCCTAGTATCTGCATTTTCCGGGTTCTGTGTTCCCATCCCTCCTGTCGAGATATGCAGCACTCCTCCTGCACTAGGAGGGATTTGCAATTCTCTGACCCCCTCCATCATGGCAGATTTTTCCCCCTCTGACTCTAGGTTGTATGGAGGTCGTCTCTCAGATAGCAGCCTTTCTATCAAGCTATCATCTGTATCACTGTCATCTTCCTCTCCACTCTTCTTCTGGGTAATCCCTTCTTTGACTATTAGTGGGAACAACGTATCCCCCAATTGTCTGTACTCTCCATCTTTTCTCCAATCCATTCCATCTTGCATCTTGACCCAACCAACCTTTTCACTCTTTCCTGACTCCTGTCCCGCTTCCTGTTATGTGCTGCCCTAATCCATGCATGTAACGCTTCAAACTGTGTTGGTCTAGGCGAGGGTCGCAAAGATGCCATGATTGTTTTCAACTGATACAAAACTTCCAAACTAAAGGTTCCATATAGAGGAAAAGTCAATTCCTCATTTTCTTCTGTCATTTTGCACCAGTTCTCAAGCCAAAGTATAGTATGCAAACCCACATTCGCGGCCATATAATGAGCTGGGGTATCCTCTGGCGGATCCTCTTCTCCTTTTCCAGTAGCCTCCTTCTTTTCCTTCTACACAAATCTCGTAAAACTTTAAAACATTTCATGATGAAACTTACTTTCCTCTTTTTGCAGCGCTCTTTTACTTCCTGATGACAATTCACCAATAACAGTGCTGCTTCACACCAACTGCTCTATCGCAGCGCCACACCTTCTGACGTCACTTTCCTCTGCTTCCAGCAGTTCCCCTCCTTTACAACCTATCTCTCACCCACTCACGCGTCCCATTCATACGCTGAAATTATGGTTTGTCCGCAACGTCCAAGCAGTCACTTCTCTGACTGTACGTCCAAAGTCTCAGGTAATTGTCTACCTCAATCTGGCAACTGTCTTTCTGCGAAACGACTGGACGGTCACCTCTGCTGATAGGTTACAATCACTTGATGTTCCACATACAGCAACCCATGACCAGCGTCAGTTACTCACGCCCTCACACATTCGCTCCCCCTATCTCGGTCCAGGTAGTCGATGGTACCTCACGACTCCCTTTACAATGGTCGACAATTAAGCTTGGTGTCTTCTAGACCACAATCTCTGAAGCTACTCGTCGAGCCTACGATTTTCCCGGGCTGCGCGTGCTTACAGCCTGATCTCGCAATCGTACAACTCACATTCCAACTCCGCAAGACATCACAACATTAAACACCGCAATCTAACAACAAATAACCCTGTGCATACTCACTCTCTTCCGAACTGCTGCTTTCACCGCACTGTCACTCTCCATTGGTATCAATGAAACGCCATCTTCAGCTGACAATCCGCTGGACAATCATCACCTGAATTCCATGGGGCTTGGGAAATTCTTATCCTAATCTAGATCTCCCCTTACTCTAGAGACAACCATCCTCAATTGCTACCAATTGATGACACCGGATTCTTATCTAGATTTTTACCTTTATCTTACCAATCCTAAGAATCCTTGGTCGACTTAATCGTTGTTGTCTGCTAAGAAGTGTAAAGGGAAGCACCAATTCATTTATAACTTTGTAGGTGACCAATTCAATCCAATTAAAGGACCAATGACTACAAAATAAAAGTTTTGAAGATTTATCAAAAAGCCAAAAACAATTGGACATACAGGCACCTCAGCAAAAGTTAAAGAAAATAAACGGGCACTAATACAAACATAATCCTACGGAGGAGTCTCAGGTGACTCAAAGTAATATTAAGAGTTATTTTGAAAAGCATCAGGCAAACAACAACCGTCCCTACTTGAAGCTTGGACTGCATTTACCTAAAAGGTAGAAAAGAATGTTAGTCTGTCCCTACTCTAACTCTTAAGTGGCATCCCTACTTAGCATCCTTCCCAGGCAAGAGTAAAAGGTGTCAGCAGTCAAGAGTTCCTCAGAAGTACACTCACTTTGCATAGGTAAGTAGCCAAAGCTACAGAGCTCGTTCCAAGATGCTCCTTCTTGCTTTCCCTCTAGTCCAACTCATCTCCACCCTCTGGGATACTGTCCCTAACACAAAATCCCCAAAACAGTTAACACCCCCTGGACACACCCCTTCAGGCAGGTCTTCTTTTCGGTACTTTTCCATCAAAACTCCAACTTCATCCAAAAATCGTTGGTGTGTCCTTGGATCCCAGGCACCTTCTTCGCTAAAAGTGTCATCTTGACATTCCTGTTCACTCCCACGGCGCCTGCCTCTACCATCCTAACTCCTAAAACAAAAGGTTATTCTGCCTAACAAGACTTGTATATATATATAATGATCTCACGTTAATACAGTCCTCTAAATATGCGGGTGCTATCTACCATGATTATGACGCACCCCTACAAATTTCCAAAAAACATGGCGACATTTGTAGGCAATATCATGTGGCAAGCAACATTGTTCCTTGTAGGATGCGTGCCTGAGTGGGCGAACATACTGCCTCTCACCAGTGCGTGTACACTCTCCCACAGCACGCACTTCACTGCTCCATGCAAGACCAAGAGATTGTTTGTGAGCGGTGCGACGAAAAGCTCACTTTCATGGAGCTGAACTGCAGTGACAGCTGAACTGCAGTGACAGCAAGTTTTCAAGGCCGGTTTGAAGAGCAGAATGCGTGTGGAAGGACTTGAAAGTCTTTCTCTTACAGTGCATGGGTTTTGCTACGGTGGATGACTGCACTCAGAGCAGGCAGTTCTTAAATTCCTGATTTCTTTCATTAATGTCGAGTTGGTGGCCTGCAAGGATTCAGCAGCAACAGTGGCCTCTGGGAGCCTGATGCAGCAGAGCACTGATACAACTTAATATATGTTATCATATATAAGACCATTTTCAAATAATTGAGTCAGGGTGTGTGCTGTACAAAAAAACTGTTCTTGTGTGTGATTTAATAGCTTAAAAAGTCGTTTGATCTAAAATTGGAATCTAGGCCATATTTCCTGCATATAACTGACTTGCCTCTTTGTTCACTTATAGCATAGCCATCAGGGCCCAGGTAGGAAGGTTTTTCAGTTCATGTTTAAAAACTGCCTCTTTTTAGAAATACTTAACAAATATTCTGATCTGCTATCTTTCTTGAATCTCGAAGGCAACTTATTATAATCTAGCGTAATGTTTGTAGCACAATTTAGATAGCAAATATTTTCAGGGCTTGGCTCTTACAGAAGTTCTTAGAGCCAGAGCCAATCCTTGGCTCAGCTCTCCCTGTTAATTAGTTGGCTTACCAACCTCTATTCACTACCAACTCCGCATTGGGCTGCAGAAAGTTGTTCATTTGTTCTTAAACCCCTTCTATGGCACAGAGCGTCTGCACCTCAGTCTGTTTTATGTGTCAAGTGTTCTGCCAGCAAAAGGAGAAATCATACTCATCACCATGGATTGTCGCGTTCTAGTCTAGGACCCCGATCAATACTGTGACCTTATGCCCCCACACGGCTATAATCCATTCATACCCCTATAATGGCATAAACGATCAAGAGCGATATTTCAGAAACTCGTCTCTGGCCTAACACGATCAGAGCCACATTTCAGAATCTCTTCCTCTGCAGCTCATTAGAGCAGATGACACAGCAGAAGCCACTATCTAAGATTCCTAGATTACACTCCGAGTTCTTCAACAAGATAAAACTCAGCAACCTGGGAAAACCCTGCTTGCTATGTTTTGATTAGTAATAGAACTCTAATGAGCACTGAGAGACGATCACTTCCTAGTGACATCTTTATTGACGTCTTATGTCCAAAAACTTACGTCAAACAAGGCACCTTTCAGGTATAAATATTACCAACGTTGCCTTAAGCAAACGCTGCCTCAACGACATCGATGATAGCGATGGTGTGGTGAATACAGGAGCAGAACAGCTGTCCCCTGCAGAGCCCAGCAGATGCAAGCTGCCCACGGACGCTGCCCCTCCTCCTCCTTGACGCGCTGAGAGAGACGCTGTCTTTTCTCCTGCCGAGAAAATCCAGCTCCGGCGTTTCCAGCCTACTCTTGCGAGTGACTGGGATATCGAGTCCCGGAAGGAGATACAAGACCTCCAACATTATATTCCAGAGGTATGGTGTTGACTAAACCCTTAGAGAGAATTCTTGAAGCAAACCTTGGCAAAACCAACTTAATTAAAACTGCTACTTACTTACTCCCTCCCACGTATTAGGCTTAGGTCAGGTACACTGGGGTAGGCGTAGTTAGAAGCACCAGTTGAGTATGTTAGCTAATGTATATATGAATGTATATATTTTATTCATTTTAACCATTGTATGGCTAAGAAATCATATCAATGCTTTTACAGTATTATTTCGCAATCCTCATGTTACTGTATGCACTTTTTTATAATAACTAGTCTTGCAATTGTGGCAATTCATTTCTGTTGCATGAGAAGAAAGACTGTTCAATAAATAATACCCTTTATTGAAAACGCCCGTCTCTCTATTCTCTGCATCTTCGTGAAAGTAATCTGCACAACTGACTGAGTAAAATAACTGTCTATTGTTTCACACAACTCTAGAGATTGACTCTTATTCTAAGGAGCAAAGTTGTCATGTTTATGCGGTTGTTGGAAAACTGAATCCCTTCTTGTCTGTACCAGGGAAGCTGATCACTTCCTATTCAGTCAAGAAAGTTTCCAGTGACCTCTGAGCTAGTTGGTAATAAACCCAATTAAGTTTAGCATAGTCAGTAGAGACCTGGAAGACCGCACTTCTACGTCGATACTACTGTTTATGTTATTCTAATGCGCAGGGCCTATTGGGAAAATATGAACTACACTACATGGCGCCCAACGTTTGGTAAGGCGATAAAACTAACGCAAGACGTTAGAGTAACTCAGTCGTGCATTTTTACACAGACCCCTTTCTACCGTAAATACTCCAATAGACGTCTGGAGTGGGTGAAAGGTTAAAATCCGCCCGAACTCAGCAGGAAGAGATTCCTATGTAAAACTCTGGTTTATTCAACGTTGAAGGATACAGTGTTCCAAAATATTGTGCACCTAATCTTTGTCTCCTTGGAGACCTGCTCTGCAAAACCTTTCTGACAATAAAATGTCAGCAACTGAAAACTGAACCGCTGCACCTGCAGTAAATGCGACTGAGCAGGGTCCGACGAACCGGGTTAATGAACCGGGTGCAATAATCATCCCGGTCAATAAAAGAAAATCTATAACATCAAAACTTATAGAAAATGGACTGACCACACAAGGTGGCACAGTAGTCTTCGTGATAGAGGCACACGAATATCGGCAGACAGAGGTATTCTATTCTTGGATAAAATTTCCAGCGGCAAACACCGCAACACACGAGTTCCACTATTAAAAAATAGGGGATCCACCGGAAGAGTACGCTCCTTTCAAGGAGATTGAAATCCCATTAAAATTCCAAGAGCATCTGCTCTGGTTTAAAGGCGCCCTAAAACATAATGATCATATTACCAGGCTCGGTCCACTAGGTAGACCAGGAGCAACGTGGCCGGTTCTAGCCAGCTACACACCACATCCGGACATTGCAAAAATGTCAAGAGAAGAGCTGTTAGCACAGCTAAAAACATTAATTAAAATACATAGACAATTAGTCCAATATGTAATGCGGACTGCAACAGTCCAAACAGCTGGTAATGTACCACACCTGACTCATCAGGGGAACACAAATAAAATTACAACACAGAACATACAATCATGTCTTGGTAAAACACCCATAAAACGGGAACAAATTCCTTTCTGGTTAGCGCAGAAAATTACTCCAATAGAGGCAGTATTTCCGAATACTACCCCTATTGAGAAACATAGAATCCTGACCATCTGCCTTCCAATGGGGGTCGCACCACACGTGGAGGACTGTGACACTTGGAGTACAGTCTTTGCTTCCATTTACACAAAAACACATGGTGTTCCGTCAATGGCGGTAATACCAGATGTGCTAAAACAGATTCAGAATGAATACGTTCCAGAACCTGCTTTAACTCTTGGTATGAAATTACTGAAAGACTTTAAGCAGGTCTCGGCTATATTACTAGCCAATATAAAAGAAGAAGCAGCGTCTGTGGCGATCCGCCAGAAGTTGAAGGAAACAGATATAACAGATCAACCAATTGAGCTTGCCAGAATCATAGAAAAATGCTATGAAGAACTAGGTAGAGACAGCTTGGGTGGAAAACCAGTAAAGACCCAACTGCTCGAAAATCCTGAAAAATTATTTATTAAAAATAATTCAAATACTCCTAAAAAGAGCTGGGATGGAACTAAACAATCCACTCCCAAGGAAAAAGTTTTCCAGTCCAGAGGAAGGTCTCCTCGACGGAGGGAAAGAACTCTGACTCGAGAACACCAGTCTCCCCAGAGGGAGCCCTCTGAGAAAAGATACAACCTTAGAAATAGGGATAATTTGAAGAAGCCTGATAGATATCAAAGTATTGATACACGTCCCTCTCGATCTTTTTCGCAGAAATCGGAAAGAAGAGGACGGTCAGACCCAGGAGAGCACACCAAGTCCAAAGACAAGGAACCTGCTCAAAGTAAAAAATCTCAATTTCCGAAAAAGAAGGTAGCCAGTATTAGAGTAATCGAACATGCAGAGAATACTGAGGACACAGTTGAAAAATGGGGAGTGGGCACAGACAATGCTAGACAGTGCAGCAGAAATCAGCATAGCTCGCAAGATCCTTATGAGTCATCTGGAGACAGTGGACACGAATAAATACATTCAAGTAGAAACTGCCGACACCAGAGTTAGCGAGCCCCATAAGATATACGAAATAACACTGCGTATAGAGGGTGATAAGACTAGGAAAATAGGGGGTCTATTTTGGGATAAACTCTCAAAAGGCTATGACATTCTGTTAGCTCAAAAAGACTGGCCCCCAGAGTTTGTCAGGGAGTGCCCTCGTGGCGAAGAAATGATTATGCCTGCCTTCTCGAATCACATTCCGATTCACAAAAAATATATATATGCAAGGAAATGGGCAGTAGCCCAGGCACCAGCACTATATAAAAATCATGTAGGATGGGATGAGGACTCTCCTCCTCACAAAATCCAGTTAAATAGTCAACCAACTGCACAAAGGCAGTATCCCATTAAGCAAGAAGCTACAAAACAAGTCAGGGAGATTTTAGATCAACTTGAATACCAGGGGGTGATTGAAACATGCACCTCTCAAATGAACAATCCTTTGTTTCCTGTCTCCAAGCCAGACAATTCATATCGTCTAGTTTTGGACTACAGACACCTTAACGCATGTTGCAAAACATTTGCAGTACAAAATTCGCATAGTGCTGCACTAATGAATACCATAGTTAGGAAAAAATATAAAACGACATTAGACATATCAAATGGTTTGTTTTTGTCAAAATATTGCACCAGAAAGCAGATACTTGACCGCTTTCTCAGTAATGGGGCCACAGAAAAATTTCTGTAGGCTCCCACAGGGATTCAAGAACAGCCCAGGACTATTCTCAGCCAGAGTAACAGAGTTACTACAAATATATGATGATGAGGCATTATCTTATGTAGATGATATCTATCTCACAGACGACGACTTGGATACTCACTTGAAAAGAGTGAACACCATTATACTTGGGTTCGCAGCAGAGGGTTACAAATTCAACTTTGAAAAGTCTTGAATTGCCCATCTGACAGTATTATTTTTAGGATACGAATTATCAAGTGAAGGAAAAAGCCTAGCGGACAACTTCTTAGAGAAGTGCGCTGTACTCCAAGCTCCAAAAACACTGAAGAACTTACAATCGATTCTAGGCTTCCTGAATTTCGGTAGAACTTACATTCTAAATTATGCGGAGAGGGTTAAACCTCTCTACGAACTAATTAAACCTGATTTTAAACCAATCACTTGGACTCAAAAACACACAGACATTTTGAGATCACTGCAAACAGACATGTTAGCAAAAACAAAATTAGACACACGTGACAACACACGCAATCTTGTAATCCGAGTCATCACAGGAACATGCGGATTCACGTACCTGACCTCTAATGAGGGAGAAAAGGTACCAATAGCTTACAAATCTCACTTGTACACACAAGCAGATAAAACATTCAGTCCAACAGAAAAAACTGTGAAAGCAGTAGAAACTGCATTAGCGAATGAACGAGAACTAGCACATGGCAAAAGGATCAATGTCCTCACAGCGGAATCCGCCTTCGAGGCGCTATTCAGCCCAGTAAACCTGCCTACAGTGTCACTGGATCCGAAATGGATACAGTGTGTAAATTCTCTTGGAGCGGATGACGTGAAATACTATTTTGCTCCGCAATTCGAAAAACTGAATGATTTGACTGATGAAGAAGAATATCCTCTGCCAATCGAACTTCTGCCTCTCCCACAGTACGCCTGTATAATCTATAGTAGTGAAGTAGTGTGGCTCACTGGTTAGAGGCGGCAGACCCGAGAGCAGAGGACGGCCCGGGACCAGGGTTCGATTCCCGGCGCGGCAGGTTTCTGGACCAGGGTCAGCGGACTCGATAATTCTCTCGCCTCGGTGCCCACTCTGATCAGCGATCACACTCGGCAACTCTTGGCATTAGCTTGCCTCATCTTCACTAACGGCCCCACCAGACCGCCGGGGATGCTTGGTCTCACCCTGGAGATACCCATTAAGGGACCATCTCTCAGGGAAGCCAGGAAGGGTTTCGCAGCGGTCGAAGCGCCTTGGGACCCTACGGGTAAGTAGTGCGCTATATAAATGCCTATACATTTACATACATTTACATTTACATACAGATAGATTTGTACAGCATTTCAACGTAGAGAACAAATACTACGATGCAGCCTGCGCGATTGTAAAAGGTCGCTGGCTGTGCGGTAAATTCAGACCGAAAATAACAAAAACTGAATCAGTGAGAAACTGTTTGGCTCAGAGAGCTGAAATCACATCTTTAACCACTTGGATGCTAATGACAAGGGTAACTCGTCATGCACTGCAGCAGAGCTGACCATTCATGTCAATGGAAATTTAGGGATGCTGCGCAAATTGTCTTAGCACTAAAGGAGTTAAAGATGGCGCTTGAAAATGCAGAACGTTAATTCCCGACACTAATCGTGTGCGGTTCGCATTTTTGCGTCAACTCTTACAATAATAAGTTACAGAGCTGGATTAAAAATGATTACAAAGATGACACAGGTGCCACAATCAAGCATAAAATGCTTTGGAAACAGGTAGTTCTTTTACAGAAAGAAATACAAAAGTCTCACATGATACACACTCTGAGTCATCAACGTGATGGCGTTCACGTTGCAGGGAATTCATTGGCTAATACAGCCACAGCGGAAGCAACTAAACCGGCTTCCGTAGCCACAAAAAAGCGTTCAGAAAAATACATAGACGGGGAAACCATGATGGCAGTAAAAACGTCCGTCAAAGGCGACTGTGCAGCACTACCCGTGAACTATCCACTCAATTATGCATACGTAATTGATGCAAACTTTGTTCCTTTCGCTCGAATCCCTGGAGTGGGGGATAGGGTAATTCCAAACACGAACCGGAGAGGTTTCCTCACACAGGAAGCACATATGGGGTTGGGTCTTACACACCAAACAATCAGACTCTCTGAAAGAATTACAATCACAGTACTGGTGGCTGGGAATGAGCGTAGATATTAATGATTTTGCAAAAAATTGTGAAGACTGCAACAGAGATCGCAGTGGAGAACCAGCCAGCGTAGTGTCAGGAACCCTAATAGAAAGCATAAGGCGATCTATTTGCATAATCAAAAAAGAGAAATGCGTCCCATTGTATATCATTCAAGACTAAAACTCACTTAAAAAATGTGGCCCCAGCGCTCGGCTGACGCTAGAACGGTTATAAAAGATCTGCCAGTCTTTATCGGCACATACGCAATTGCCACGTTCCATTCTGACCAGGGTCCTGCTTTCAGCTCTCGAGCTTATAAGGAGGCCATGGCCAGCATGGGCGTTGGCTTGCGGTATTCTTGTCCGTCACACCCCGAAGGGAACAGTGTGGTAGAAAGAAAAAACCGGGACATAAAGCAATCTATAACAGCGAAGGTATTAGGTTCGGGTGATGGGTGGGTCAAACATTTAATAAGTGTCCAGCTTAGTCTAAACAATTTGCCAAGAAATTCTCTAAAAGGTTTCAGCCCATACGAACTATTGTTCGGAAATAGAATGTACATTCAGGACTTAGATAGTCAGGTATCAGTGGTAAAAGATAAGAATACAGACTAGACATCAAAGACCGTTTGGCTTTTTTACAGGACTTGAATGAAACAAGAAAATCCTTAAGCAACATAAAGTTAAAGCAACAGCCAGCTACCACTGACGAGGCACCACCAGCCCCAGCAAGTCCTGTCTGGATTCCAAAGATTGGGGATCTAGTCAGAGAGAAAATAGCGGTGAAGAAGGAATTTGGGCCTTCTTGCAGAAAAGCAGTACCTGTCTTAGCAATCAACGGAACAAGATCAGTAGTACTACCGCCCTTGCTGGTAAAAAGGAGAACAGAGTTGTATCAATCGACCTGGTAAAACCACAAGCATGTGGCCTATAATCAACAGTAGGTACAGTGGACTCCCGAGAAACAACAGAATACCCAAACTTGCAACAATTCAAGAGGTTCAAACTGAAAGATTAATCACATTTGATAAACCTGCAGTGCACAAAGAGGGACTAAGCAATAATGCCATGGAACTCGTGCCACTTGGAACACAGATTGAAACAGTTCGTCAAGAAACACCAGTCTACAATGATGTGGCATCAGAATGTGCTATCGAAAGACAAAATGAGTGAACAATCCCAGCAATTGACAGAACTGCCTCTGGCTACTTCATCAATTTCGATAACTTTTCTGAAGATCAAAACGACCCCGAAGTGATGCCAGTAACAAAGACTTTTAAAGAAAAAGCAACAGAACTCTTTCAACAAATCAAAGAAGTATATCTGGATGCACCATTGATTGAGCATTGGATTATTTCAGGGGTATTTATACTCCTACTATGCCTAATTTTAGTTTTAATTTTAGGAAAGTTTATTACAATTCAATGGACACAGCAAGTCAGAACATCAACTTAGTCCTCAAACCACACAGATCATCCCACGTGAAGAAAAGAGAACTGTCAACAGTAAATGTCACAGAGCCATTCCAATACCCGGCGGGGTAGTATGGGACAAAACTGACTATGAAGTATATGGCCCGGTCGAAATCCTTAAATATCCTCACCAGTTCAAGGTTTCCTTAAGTGACTTTGTAAAACCAAGTAAATTTTCTGATGATTGGGATTTTGAAAGTATTAATAATATGATGTCTGATTTAGTGTTGTCAGCAAGATTTACAGAACATGATTATTTACAAGGTTCGTCTAGTTATGAACAGATGTATTGCTTCTCACATTACGGAGATCATTACTTACATAAATCTGCACAACCTAGAAATGTTTTTAAATATAACCAATGGGAACATTGTGCTACTCCACCTAAAAGCAGTTCTAAAACATTCTATGAGAAATTTCAGTACTTCTCAGGGTTTAACACCTGTGATGCAGAAACGTTTTATTATAAACTGTTGGATAAAACAGGGTTGAAAACTATGCTGACAAATACTAAATGGATATATTCAGAAGCATTTTAGGAAAAAATTATGACATTTGGTTTTGATTATTGGAAAAATAACATTGAAACAAAAACAATCTGGGGTACAAAAGATTGGCAGGTACAAGGCCTAGAAGCATTATTTCGAGCCTGCGTGATCCCAGAGCAAATAATGTTCTTAAATGACACAATTCACCAAACATCCTGTGTTGGCCTAGCTAAGATTAAAGACCTTAACAAACTGTCTATTCCAAAGTCAATACCTGATAATGCAACAACAGATATTGAGATAGACGTATCTAAAATTTTACATCTAAGCAGAACACATCCTGATTGGAAAAAGTGGTTAATCTGGTCTACTGGCACAAATAACTGTCAAGATAGATTCCTGAATAAAACACAGGGGTTAGCAATGACCAGACCAGACCCTAGATACTCCCAGAGACAACATCCAGGGATAGTAACAACATACAGTGTAGGGAAGCTGTGCCTTGAATGGCTAGAATCATCCACACTGGCTGAAATTAAGCAACACTTATCTTTACTTAAAGATGGTGCTGATTTGCACGATTTCATTCTGGGACCACGCAAACAGCGACAAAAGCGTTTCATAGCGACCAGTATATATGCGACTTACAACGAGACTTGGAAAGTCACACAAATTGAAACAGCTGAAAAAATACGAGGAATTGATCGTATTAATTTGGAAAAATCACTTTCTGTTGTGGACAATGGGTTAATGACTCTGTCCTCCAGAATCTATTCACTGGACAGTATTGTATCATCTGCCATAGATATAATAGACAAAGACTTGCTAATGTTACAGCATGGCCAGTCACAATAGCGCTCTATTGTACAGTTAGGCTGGACGCTGCAAAATCTTCGTTCAGGCTATGTGCCTTGGCGTTTAATCAACACAACGTCATTGTTTTCCATCTTTAACCTTACTGATAAACAAATCAGCTTGGCACAGAAAGGAGCAGACTAAACAATCCTGAACATCGAAAAACTTGAGAGATTACCATTGACAATATCAGAAAGTCCTGTCATTGAATGGATAATACACAGGATTATCACAATTCCGATAACAACTTTCCGATTTAAAAATTGCCTTGAATACATACCGACTGGCCAGTATGAACGTTTGGGTAAAGAGTACATTAAGTCAGCATGGAAATTACCATACACACACACATGCTATAGTGACAGCAACAAAAATGTATTTCTTAGTGGTGAAAACTGCAAACATTCACTAAGCGGTATACTTTTGTGCCAAGGTATTAATTTACACAGAGACTGTGAAGGAAATTTTAACAACCTTTCATGCCACCAATATGTCACACCTGCAACGCAGATAGAGCCTTTCTTTAAGCAACTCTCGAACGGGAGTTACATTCTAATAACGGATCACAGCTGTTGTGGCCTTTTGCCAGGGAAAGCATATCTCGTAAGCGTAACTTCCATGGTCAAATGCTGTATGCAAGCATTGTTTCCAAACGGCCCTGGAGACTCAGAGACTCCCATATGGCCTCGTTTGAATGTCTCTTCTATACGAATTGATACTTTAAGCAGAATGAAGTCTGTGCTTTTGCAGACAACAGTGCCCATCACGTCATCAAAAGAGACGTATTGAGGTTCCGTGACGATTTGAACCCGTGTTTTCAATATTGTCGGAAATACATAATATTGGTATCAGCGAACCGCAAATGATCCATTTAGTATATCCTGGTGTTTTCGCTACGCTACGAGCAAGAGCACTCCTTTTATAAACACATTTCTGATCTACCCACGGCATCCATCTTAGATCATGGCCGCCATTTTGTGTTTCTTGCCCTCACATACGCAATAACCTCTGATCATTTCATTTCGATTAAGGACATGTAGCCTTAGCCGGAGATTCACCTGCATGACTCGACAAAGGCTGCCTCCTCTGCCCGAGGCCAGTCCTGCTAAACTGGTCTTCGTGTCCATTGTCCTGATCACGATTAGGCGGCCGAAGTCGGTAGCCTTGCCCATTTACAACCCACAAACATCCCTTATCCTGCTTTCCTATCTTCTGCACCTGGCTCTGCTCCTTTCCTTCTGGGCCTTTATTAGGGGGAGGTAACGAAATTTACGATGAGGCGGTCCGGGTCTTGAATGAAAAGTTGACATGGGATTATGATGGAAAAGTGGGAACCCCTCGTTTGTAATGTTTTGACCTCAGATATTGTCGACGATTCCTGTGTACGCCAAATATTTATTGTTTATGACACAAAGGTTTGGGAATGTACTAACATGTGAAGAATTCGCCTAAAGGCCAAAATTTAGTATATAAGGAGCAACCCTCTTTGTACAATTCGAACAGGCTCCTAGTTACTGCCCATGCGTAGTTTCTGTGACTTCTGTGTCCCTGCAGTAATAAACCTTTGGTCTTTGACGCCACCATCGAGAAACCCGTGTTTCTGTTCATTTGTTCACCAAGGCAGGTGGAACTCCGGGGTCTTTGGGTGTTGTTCCCTGACACCTCTGGACGGAACCAAAAAGTCCAGAACTCCAATTGGCGCCCAACGTGGGGCGACGTCATTCGGTACCGGTCCAAAAGCCTGAAGAGTTCGAGAAGCTTCGTGTGAAGATTCCTGAGGGAGGCGCCCCACTTCATCGATCCCGGCATATCGCAAAAGTGGCCCGACGTTCTCTTCCACGAGGGTTCCCGTTCAGGACGGCTGCAGTGGGCCGTTGCCTTGACCGTCGCCCTGTCTTGGACCCGAGGTGCAGTCCTTAGTACAGCGAAACGTGACGGGTTTCTCCTTGGTGACGTCTTCAGTGCCTCAGTTAAGTATTTAGTGGTTGCTAGCTGGTTACTTTGTGAGGGTTGCTAAAATCCTTGATCGGTTCTTGGTTTGGTTTGGTTTCGTAAGATTATCACTGGTTGTTCTAGTTACGATAATCTATTTGGTTTAGTTTGGGTATCGATACATCAGTTCGTTTTGGTAGGCCTAAGTTCTTGGTTCGAGTGCACATATCTGTTTCGTGTTTTGTTTGTTTTGTGTTCCGGGCTAAAATGGTAAGTCGGAGAAATTGTATGCTGTCTTGTTTTAGTTGCAACAGTGACTCACGATTGGAGGACTCATGTCTGGTTCCTCCGATTGGGACTCCCCTATATGACTTATATTGTAAATATGGTGTGGGTCCTATATCTTATAATGAGGTGTGGGTCCGTTACACTAAAAAGGATGGTGTCCTTAGTTGGCCACTACATGGTAGTTTTGAACCCGAAATTCTCGACAATTTAGAAGCGAAATTGTTTAGGAAGAAAGCCCGGCCGGCAATGTTTGATTCTTTCCGTTACTGGCGAAAGGAATCCAAACAGAGAGAAATAAAAAGGTTAAAGAAAGAACAAAAAGAGCAAGAAGAGTTGACTCTGGAGCAAGCGACTAAGCAGTTGCAGGCTAACGAGTGTGAGAAAGCCATAGAGGTGGCCATTAGAGAGCACAATTTAGCGATTGACAAGTGCTATCCTGCCTTGCCATCGAAAACAGCTAAGATACTGGAGGATTCCGAAAACGATCCTCTGCTGTCTTATTTGTTACGGTCACCTCCACCGTATGCACAAGGTGCTACGGCTCCACCTTTACCGTATGTTCAATTGACGGTTGCTGGACAACCTGGTGTTCCTGCTCCTGTCCCTCAGAATCAGGCTCCTGTACCTCCTATGGTCAATTTAAATGTTCCTACGGCTCCTCCTCCTCCTCCTGGATTGCCGACTTCTATACCTGTATCTGTCTCGCTTACACCTACTGTTCCACAAACTATCTTCCTTGATACTCCTACTGTTCCGTTATCTGTTCCTACCTCTACTGTGTTTTCTGCGTCTGCGAGTATGTTGACTCCACTTTCTGTTCGTCGGAGAATCACTGATTCTGTGTCTAATATGCTATCTCCTTTCTATAAAACTCTAATTAAGACTCCTACTTCCGACTCTGTTCAGAGGCGTAGTCAGCTTCCAAGTACTGAAGAACGGGGAATTTTAGATTCCACGGCTCTCAGATGGATTTCGAAGAGTAGGAGATATAATACGAGAGATGTGCTAGAAACGTTCATGCAGTGGAAAGAACCAACGCAACGGTATGTCTTTGACGAGATGTGCTCGTTGTTACGTGAAGAAATAGAAGAAGATGATGTTGAATCAAATCTAGAAGATTTGATTAAGGTTCAGAAAGAGTTTGCTGCTGGAATGATAGTGGGTGAAAATATAGAAGAAGCGATGGAACTGATTTTAAGTTATAGGAATGATCCATCACTTCGTTCACCAAGAGATTTAGAGAAAAGCAAGACGAAGCTAAGTCGCCAATATCCAATGAGGGAGGTTCCTCCAATTTGGCGCGAAGCTGTGCAAGCTGACGCACCGAATAATATTGCAGCCGCTCCGGCCCAATTCCAAAGAGTGTGGATACACATTCCATGGAAGCGAGCTGAAGTATTAGCAGTGAAGCAGGCTTTGCCAGATCCGCGTAAGAATCCTGCTGGATATTATAAGGAATTAACACAGACAGTTGAGGCTTGTATAATGAACTTAGCAGACATAGATATGTTATTTGGCAACGTAGTTCCGCAACCAGTGTGGGCTAAAATTCGTAGAGAGGATCATCAAGTTGCCTTAGGTGGTGATTGGGCAGCCATCACTGCAGCGGATGGTCAGCAAGTAGGTGGTGCAAAACCCGAACCTCTAATTGCTAATCTTCCAGGTAGAATAATTGATCTAATGAAGACTCTGATGCCCGCATTGCGTGTTAATTGGGACAAGTTATCAGCATGCAGGCAGAAGAAAGACGAAAGTGTCTCCGACTTCTTCACGAGGTTCGAAGAAACTTTTGTAGATCATAGTGGTCAGGACATGAGCACAGAAGGAGGGCAAAGACTGTTTGTCGATAAATTTGTGCATAATTTGTTACCTGAATTATGCAATAAACTGAAAGATTCAGAGAGTGCGTGGGCTGTGTCCACAACAGCGCAAATACTTGCGACTGCACAGTACTACGAAAATAGGGATAAAGAGGAAAAGGAAAAATCAGACAAGAAAACGAAGGATTTAAAGACTAAAGTTCTTTTGCAGCTGGCGTATCCGCCTCGCACGAATCAGACTAATACGCAACAGGGTTCGTATCAAAGAACAGACTATAGTACATCGAGGCCTCAATATCAGTGGAACCAATGTGCGTACTGTAAGAAAGAGGGTCACTACAAAAATGAGTGTCCGATCTTAGCGCAAAATAATGCAGCAGCAGCTCAGAGAGGTCGTGGTGGTTTTGTGCAAAATTCTAGAGGTCGAGGGCGAGGTGCTATGCCTCCACAAACGAATGATCGTCCTTCAAATCACTTTGATCAACGAAATGGACAGTCTGCCCAGCAAAATAGATCTCAACAATATCTTGTTGAAGATTATTGTGAAGTAGATGAGGGATTTCAGCAAAATGGGTACTAGGACAGCCATAGACAAAGAGAGGGAGTAGTATCAGTTCCAGTGGATCAGAGTGGGCCTTATGTCGCAGTAGCAACATCAGGTGTAGTCGAACCGTTTCTGTTGGATACTGGTGCCGCAAAAAGTTCGATCATCCATGCGAAACTCCCTGGCGCACCTTTGTCTGGCTCAACAAATGTCTCTGTAGGTTTTTCAGGCGCCCCTGTTTACAATCCGATATCTGGTCCTTTGTCTATTTCTGTTGGACCGTGTCACTTAAAAGCACCTCTGATTTTGACGACAGGTTGTAATGAAAATCTGCTTGGTTTAGATTTGTTAAAACGACTATATGCGACATTGTACTGTTCTCCAGAAGGAGTACAGCTTACGTTGGGTAAAAATATCACTTCTCCGATGTACTTGTCAATGGATGCACTCCCGCCAGAGCTACGTTCACTCCCTGATTCTCTTTGGGCGACTGGTCCTAATGATGTAGGCCTTTTAGAAATACCACCATATGTAGTAACTTTAAAAGCAAATGTAAAATTTCCAAGAATTCCTCAATACAAAATATCTAGTGAGGGTGAGCGTGCACTTTTATTGATTGTGCAAGATTTGATTAAGAAAGGTGTGGTTGAGGAAACGAGAGGAAATGTCTGTAACAGTTCTGTACTACCAATTTTGAAACGAACTGATCCTACAAAGCCTCCAGTTTATAGGTTTGTTATCGACCTTAGAGAAGTTAATAAGATTGTAATTCCGCAGTTTCCTGTAGTTCCAGACATTACTGCCTTGTTAACACTGATTCCTGCTACAGCTACTTGGTTCTCAGTCATCGACTTGAAGAATGCCTTTTTCAGCATTCCGATAGCCGAGGAAAGCAGAGATATTTTCGGCTTCTGTCTAGGAGGTCGAAGTTTCAGATTTAAACGCGCTCCACAAGGCTATTGTGAGAGCCCATCTATTTACAGTCAAGCATTAAAAAGCCAGTTAGATTCCTTTGTCCTTCCTCCAGGTTCTGCTCTAGTACAGTATGTAGACGATCTTCTAGTGACTGCCGATGACAAGGAAACTTGCAAAGCAGCTACGATTTCGTTATTACATCATTTGTCTAATTTGAATCACAAGGTATCACCTTCTAAAATGCAATACTGTTGCCAAGAAGTGACCTACCTAGGTCATCTCTTGTCAAAGGAGGGAAGGAAGTTGACCCCAGAGAGAATAAAAGCAATTACACAGATGAGTGTTCCTCGCACACAGAGAGAAGTGCGTGCCTTTTTAGGTATTACCTCTTACTGTAGACAGTGGATCCCAAATTTTTCTCTTTTAGCAAAACCGTTGGTAGCTTTGACTGGGAAAAATGTTCCGAGTCCGGTGCCATGGTCTGATGAATGTCAAGAAAGTTTTACTGAATTACGAAAAGCATTATGTTCAGCTCCTGTATTGGGTACACCTGATTACAGTAAGCCATTCACGCTCTATGTTCATGAGAGAGAAGGTTGCGCGTTGAGTGTTCTGACACAGAAGTTTGGTGATAAACAACGCCCTTGTGCGTATTTTTCATCAACATTAGATCCGGTAGCTAGAGCGTTGCCTAGTTGTTTGAGAGCTACAGCGGCAGCTGCGGCTTCCATTCGACAATCTGCTGGTTTGGTGATGAACAATATGCTAGTAGTCATGGTTCCTCATGCGGTGGATACACTCATGAATCGAACAAAGACACAACACCTTACCAGTGCGAGACTATCTGGTTACGAGCTGACATTACTAGCGAGTCATATTCAGATCAAAAGATGTAATGTATTGAATCCAGCAACGCTGTTGCCGACTGATCAAGAGTCGAGTGATTCCGAGCCACATGATTGTTGTTTTAAAACGGAGGAAGAGACAAAAGGACGCATCGACCTAAAGGATACTCCGTTATCCGATCCAGATGGTACGCTGTATGTGGACGGGTCATGTTTTAAATTGGAGAATGGCGATGTGACTGCTGCTTACGCAGTAACGACTTTGAAGACGATTGTGGAGACTGCAAGAGTGAGTCAGAATTCTGCCCAAGCTGCAGAATTAATCGCTCTAACAAGAGCGTGTGTTTTAGCTAAGGGAAAGAGAGTGAATGTCTTTACAGATAGTCAGTACGCATTTGGCGTGGCCCATAGTTTTGGCCGCTTGTGGAGAGAAAGAGGTTTCATTACGTCCCATGGGACTAAGATCCAACATGGTCAGCTAGTTAACGACTTGTTGGAATCTCTAACCTTGCCGACTGAAGTTGCGATTGTAAAGTGCAGTGCTCATAAAGCAATCACGGATGATGTTGGTCGTGGGAATGCTTTTGCTGATGAAATTGCTAAACAGACAGCTAGAGACACGATGAGCAGAATGTATGTTGCTACGTCTGCAAGATGGATTGCTGAATCTGGAATGTGTGAGGAGACCATGGAAAGTGTGAAAGAGATTCAGAAAGAGGCAACTGAGGAAGAAAAACGTGTATGGAAAGAAAGTATGGGCAGATTAGATTCGAATGGATGTTGGATTGATTTGACAGAACAGCAGCGATGGATGTTGCCTGACGCGTATGTGCTTGCAGTGGTGACAATGGCGCATGGAGTAGCGCATATAAGTTCTAAGGGAATTTGTAAGATGTTGGCTCCGGTCTGGAAGAATGATGGGATCAGTAAGTGTGCAGAGAGAGTGGTGAAAAATTGTATGGTATGCCTGATGCATAATCCTGGCAAGGGAACTCCAACTCCAGCTGGTCATTTCGCTCCTCCTTCCTGCCCCTTTGAAGTGATCCAGTTAGACTTCATTCACATGGATCGCTGTAATAATTTGAAGTACGTCCTGGTGGTAGTCTGTGCTTTTTCCAGGTGGATTGAAGCATATCCACTAAAGGACAATACTGCCCTATCAACTGCCAAGATTCTTCTCAAAGAATATTTCCCTAGATTTGGAATGCCACGGATTGTATGGTCAGATAACGGAAGTGAGTTTATAGGGAAAGTTATGCAGAGTGTGTGTGCCGGTTTGGGCATCAAACAAAAGTTCCACAGTGCGAACCATCCCCAGTCTGCTGGTTTAGTAGAGGGTTATAATGGCACCCTCAAGCTGAAATTAGCTAAAATACAAGCATCCACAGGTTTAGCCTGGCCAGACGCCCTTCCTCTGGCTTTGTTATCAACGAGAGCAACTGTACATTCTAGAGTGGGGCTTAGCCCTTACGAAATCGTGTTTGGCCGCCCGGCAAATATTTGGGGTGTGCCAAGGCCTAAAAAGTTTTGTTCTCTAGAATATCCTATGTTGATCGACTACCTTTACGACTTGACTGCTAAATTGAGTCTTATTCATCAACAGGTTTTCGATGCTTTGCCAAAGCCTCCGGAGAGTCCAGGGCATCAGCTGAAACCAGGCGAGTTTGTAATCATCAGAAACTTCGCGAGGACGAAGAACCTTCAGCCGAGATTTGTCGGCCCCTTCCAAATCCTACTGGCAACGAGGACAGCGGTTCGTGTGGCTGGACGCAAGCACTGGGTGCATGCATCCCATGTAAAGCGTGTGCCTTTGCCACTTCCTTACGACGACTGGGTGAAGAAAGGAATTGGTTCCTCTGAATTTGAAAGCACGCCAAAATTCATCCCTTTCAGCGATGCCGAATTGATCACTGACACTCCAAGCTCTGACTCTCCTCCAGAAAAGACTCTTTTGAACACTGAACATTTGTCCCCTGTATCAGAAAGAACTCTGTCATCTGCGAACTTGAACACTGCAACAGCTACTAGTGAAACGCTATTTGCCGATCAGACAGTACCTGCGAAGCAGAGATATAACTTACGAAACCGTAAAATGGACAAATAAAGCAGGCAACTGCCTATTGTGATATTTTTGAAATTTTGAACTTTTACCTTCAGCCAGGAAGTTTGCTATTGTTTTATTGTTTTTTTTAAATTGCCTTGCCGTCTGGGTAGCCGTAGGGTCGTGGCTGTGTGCCTAGTTGAATCTGCAGGGGTCTGACACAAGGTCGATCTTTCTGTTGGTTCTGGGAACTCCCAGGGCTGATAGAGGCATTTTCATCTACGTACACATCATCAGTGGTCGCGAGCGGATTGTAGAAGATGGAGCTTCCTGCGCTGCAACGAGAAAATGTGATTTATGTTCGCAGAAACAGACTTTATAGAATTCTTCATAGCAAATGCTTTTTGATGCAATGTGCCATTACATTCTTGATTATTTTGATAACATTGGTGGGTGGAATCGTCTTCAGTATAAATTTGATTTTTGTGCCAGTTACTACAGTACCTCCCCTTAATCCTGCTACTTCTACTGTTTCTTCTATACACTCTTTTCATTCGTTTCCTGAACATGAGCAAGCCCGACGCTCAGAGTTCATTAACAACACTTTTGTACAGCTTTTGCACCAACACCAACTGGTAGTTAACACTACAGACTGCTGGGTGTGTGGCTTGATACCCCACACTATGGATAAAGGTATTCCTTATCTGGTTTTGCCTTTCAGCTACAATGGATCATTTCAGGCCCTTCAAACCATCTTTGCTTATGCCCTTGAGACCTATCCTCCACGTCCACCACGTTCCACTAAATATAACTCTGCCAACAAAGCTTTAGTCCAGGGAATTATTGACATGGTCAAGGACGTCAATAATACTCCATCATACCCTAGAGACGAATTACGAGTGTATTTAAGTTGGAATACTTCAGAGTATCGCCTTAGTTTAGGAGAAAGCAAGCGCAAGAGCTCAACTCCAATCTGGGTCGTACCTCACCGAGGTCAGGTCTGTTTGCAAGGGAATGGGAGAAATCCGAGAGCTCAGCTAGGGAGGAGTGAGTGCGTAGAGACTTATGTGTTTCCGGCTAACTCTTCCCCTGCCTTTCTTACTGCTAGGGGTACCTACTTCATCTGTCGAGATAGAGCTTATACATGGTTGCCTGCCGACTTTTCAGGATCATGCTATATTGCTCGATTGTTGCCTCCAACATACACTGCTTCATCTGATTACCACAGAACCAGAGTAGCGAGAGGTGTCTTCAGCAAAGAAGATACTGCTGGTCAGGAAGCCGGAGACTTCTTCAAAGGCTTCCTTCCGTTTTGGGGGCCTATGGCCAATAGTAGAAACATACGTCAGCTAACACGGGTAGTTGAATCTACTATTACCGAAACTGCTGGTGCCCTTAGCAATTTGACAGCTGAGCTTCAGGCGGATAGACTCATGACGTTGCAGAACCGTATGGTTCTAGACGTTATACTTGCAGATCGAGGTGGGGTATGCAGAATGATCCAATCGAGCTGCTGTGTCTTTATTCCTAATAATGCTCCAACAGTTTATGAGGCGATCTCTAAGCTACATAAGATTTCCGACTCTATTCACGTAGACAAGTGAAACTGGTCCTTCATGGAGTGGTTTTGGACTCTGATCTCAGCGTGGGGATGGAAGGTTCTAATGGTCATTGGTGTCATCTTAGTATTCCTGTTCTCATGTTGCTTGATTATCCAGTGTGGTCCTGCTCTATGTAGTCTTTGTGCTGCAACTTGTTTTAGGAAACCACCTGCGTTTGGAGAAAAGGCACGAGAAAGGATGATGATACAACAGCATGTCACTGACCTGATGAGCATAGAATTAGACTCTGACATAGACTGAGTAATTGCCTATGTAAGGGCAAAAGGAGGGTCTGAGGTTCCGTGACGATTTGAACCCGTGTTTTCAATATTGTCGGAAATACATAATATTGGTATCAGCGAACCGCAAATGATCCATTTAGTATATCCTGGTGTTTTCGCTACGCTACGAGCAAGAGCACTCCTTTTATAAACACATTTCTGATCTACCCACGGCATCCATCTTAGATCATGGCCGCCATTTTGTGTTTCTTGCCCTCACATACGCAATAACCTCTGATCATTTCATTTCGATTAAGGACATGTAGCCTTAGCCGGAGATTCACCTCTTACATGACACGTGCACCTTAAACCAGATCACGCTGTAGCTGCATGACTCGACAAAGGCTGCCTCCTCTGCCCGAGGCCAGTCCTGCTAAACTGGTCTTCGTGTCCATTGTCCTGATCACGATTAGGCGGCCGAAGTCGGTAGCCTTGCCCATTTACAACCCACAAACATCCCTTATCCTGCTTTCCTATCTTCTGCACCTGGCTCTGCTCCTTTCCTTCTGGGCCTTTATTAGGGGGAGGTAACGAAATTTACGATGAGGCGGTCCGGGTCTTGAATGAAAAGTTGACATGGGATTATGATGGAAAAGTGGGAACCCCTCGTTTGTAATGTTTTGACCTCAGATATTGTCGACGATTCCTGTGTACGCCAAATATTTATTGTTTATGACACAAAGGTTTGGGAATGTACTAACATGTGAAGAATTCGCCTAAAGGCCAAAATTTAGTATATAAGGAGCAACCCTCTTTGTACAATTCGAACAGGCTCCTAGTTACTGCCCATGCGTAGTTTCTGTGACTTCTGTGTCCCTGCAGTAATAAACCTTTGGTCTTTGACGCCACCATCGAGAAACCCGTGTTTCTGTTCATTTGTTCACCAAGGCAGGTGGAACTCCGGGGTCTTTGGGTGTTGTTCCCTGACACCTCTGGACGGAACCAAAAAGTCCAGAACTCCAGTATGATCTCCTAGTTGCAAGGACAACATCAGAGATTCATGACCTTTTATCAACAAATTGCCCCGTGCATTTCACAGAAATGCTTAGCCAAATTCTTAACATGTCGAGTGCCATAGGCATCCCAGGCGTATTTAAGACCATTTTTACGGGACTGTTAACACCATTCAAAGCAATTCTGGGAATCATTCCCAATTTTGTCCATTCAGTCTTTGGAAGCATACCCCTACCTTTGGGACTTGTAGCAGGCATTTTATTTTTGACCCTGCTGCTCCGATATGGCAAGCCAAATTACAGACATGACTCCGGCAGGAATGGAAGAAACGATCCTAGCAATACGCTACCGGGACCGAATAACTAGAGTCCTTGGATTGGCCAGGCTGAGAGATCTGAACATGACCTGGTTTCTTTCATTCAGACCTATATGGCAGACCTGCATCTTACCTGTGCTTCGATGTATGCTATGCGGAGAAGAATGCGTGTTAGACACCTGTCTTGCACTTCCATCAGCAGTACCAATAGATAAGTCCTATAACGGCTCACGCATTGTGTTGTCCCCAGCGGCTACCAATCCTGATGACGGCATTCGTTGAGACTCCTGTGCTACGACTAGGTGGTGACAGTGGAGCAAGAAATAAAAGCAACATCACCCAGGTACGACCCTCTGTGAGGATTGCTGATCCAGACTTTGATGATAGCAATCATTCTCACACCTGCCAAGTTACAGCACTATCGAACTTGGTCGAACTGTCACCTGATTTTGTAGACCAATTTTTTGAGAGCCTGTCTGATATGATGTTCTCCCCTGAACAGAAACAATAACTTTTGAAAAGCATTCCGACACACAGCGTTACCATGAACTCTGAATTCGGCCTTCAGTTTTGATCCACAAAAACTACTGAAAAAACGTTGGAACTCAATTCCCCCGTTCACCAAGAAGTTTTTTTTTTTTTTAATTGAACACTTTTTCAAAATATTTACCTTTTTCTGGCACGAAATTCTTTGCTTAAAGTAGACCTATTCATAAAGAACAGAACTTCTATTTTTAGGTACTTCTAGAGACATAATAACTTTACATCAGCCTCTAGCACATGTTACAGCAATGGCATTTATATGTGATGAAATTATCTCGCCCTTCTTTTCTGTATAAAGAGATATTTCATGTGTAATTTTTTCGCAAAATCATTCACTGATTACATATGCTATAATTTTGAATGATTTCTATGCTTAAAGACGTACAGTACCTATATTTTCATGTATTTCAAATACGCCATTTCAAATGCAAATATGTATTTTGGGGTGGGTAATGGAACACATGCATCTTTTTGCTATAGTTTTTAGTAATCTGATGGACATAAATTCGTGGAGTGGGTGTCACGTTCTAATCTAGGACCCCGATCAATACTGTGACAATACTGTGACCTTATGCCCCTATACGGCTATAATCCATTCATACCCCTATAATGGCATAAACGATCAAGAGCGATATTTCAGAAACTCGTCTCTGGCCTAACACGATCAGAGCCACATTTCAGAATCTCTTCCTCTGCAGCTCATTAGAGCAGATGACACAGCAGAAGCCACTATCTAAGAATCCTAGATTACACTCCGAGTTCTTCAACAAGATAAAACTCAGCAACCTGGGAAAACCCCCCTTGCTATGTTTTGATTAGTAATAGAACTCTAATGAGCACTGAGAGACGATCACTTCCTAGTGACATCTTTATTGACGTCTTATGTCCAAAAACTTACGTCAAACAAGGCACCTTTCAGGTATAAATATTACCAACGTTGCCTTAAGCAAACGCTGCCTCAACGACATCGATGATAGCGATGGTGTGGTGAATACAGGAGCAGAACAGCTGTCCCCTGCAGAGCCCAGCAGATGCAAGCTGCCCACGGACGCTTCCCCTCCTCCTCCTTGACGCGCTGAGAGAGACGCTGTCTTTTCTCCTGCCGAGAAAAACCAGCTCCGGGGTTTCCAGCCTACTCTTGCGAGTGACTGGGATATCGAGTCCCGGAAGGAGATACAAGACCTCCAACATTCTATTCCAGAGGTATGGTGTTGACTAAACGCTTAGAGAGAATTCTTGAAGCAAACCTTGGCAAAACCAACTTAACTAAAACTGCTACTTACTTACTCCCTCCCACGTATTAGGCTTAGGTCAGGTACACTGGGGTAGGCGTAGTTAGAAGCACCAGTTGGGTACGTTAGCTAATGTATATATGAATGTATATGTTTTATTCATTTTAACCATTGTATGGCTAAGAAACCATATCAATGCTTTTACAGTATTATTTTGCAATCCTCATTTTACTGTACGCACTTTTTATAATAACTAGTCTTGCAATTGTGGCAATTCATTTCTCTTGCATGAGAAGAAAGACTGTTCAATAAATAATACCTTTTATTGAAAACGTCTGTCTCTCTATTCTCTGCATCTTGGTGAAAGTAATCTGCACAACTGACTGAGTAAAATAACTGTCTATTGTTTCACACGACTCTAGAGATTGACTCTTATTCTAAGGAGCAAAGTTGTCATGTTTATGCGGTTGTTGGGAAACTGAATCCCTTCTTGTCTGTACCAGGGAAGCTGATCACTTCCTATTCAGTCAAGAAAGTTTCCAGTGACCTCTGAGCTAGTTGGTAACAAACCCAATTAAGTTTAGCATAGTCAGTAGAGACCTGGAAGACCACACTTCTACGTCGATACTACTGTTTATGTTATTCCAATACGCAGGGCCTATTGGGAAAATAGGAACTACAATACAGGATGGCTTTAAATGGTATGAAAAAGTGGAGAGTCTCTAATAGGGGCGCAGCAAAAAGAAGAGTAACTATTACTGAGGTTTGTTGGAGGAGTAGTGGTCCTTATAGTGTCACAATAACCTGCTCACTTATAAGGACAGCATTTACTTTCACCATGTTTCTCATGACTATCCATGTATTACATAGCAAATTTTGCCTCTGCTCCTCATCTTGTAGGATTTCAGCCCACAATTAATTCAAAAGTAAAGGCTGTGTCTTATGCAGACTGTGAATTTGAGACACCCAATTTCAAGGATTCCAAGCAAAGGTTCTCAATGTCACAGTCTGAGGCCAGTACCTGTTTGAACTCGACTTTGATAGCCGGACTCAAAAAGTTCTCAAAATTGTTAAAAAGCACAGACACACTTTGGCCTTGCTCGCTGTAGTTAACCTTCCATGTTTAGTCCCCAAGCCTCATTCCAAGTATGGTAAACCAGAAATGTGGTTTTGTGTGGACATTAGAGGTCTCAATGCTGTCACCAAGGCAGATGCACACCCTATCCCTAGAGCTGATGACTTAACTGCCCAGTTAGGGGACGCTAGCTAAACTTCTTAATACTGTTGATTTGACATCAGGGCACTGGCAGATTGGTGTGACCCCAGGAGCAAAGACAAAGTCAGTATTCTTGACCCTAGATGGACATTACCAGGTCATTGTAATGTCAATTGGATTAAAAAATGCCTCTGCCATCTTCCAAAGGTTGGTGAACAACGTTTTTGCTGGGTTAGAGACTTTTGGTGCAGCATATCTTGATGATATTGCGATCCATAGCTCCACTTGGCAGGACCACATGATCCACCGTGGCAAGGTCTTTGAGGCTTTGGATGAGTGCAGGTCTTACTATCAAGGCAAGCAACTGCCAGATAGGGAAGAGATCTGCTGTACACTTGGACCATCTTGTAGGTGGAGGCCAAATTCAACTCTTTCAACCCAAGATCCAAACAATTGTGGAATGGGTAGCTCCAACAACCCAGACTCATGTCAGGGCATTCCTTGGCTCGACTGGGTACAATAGGATATTTGTGAAGGAGTACAGCACTATTGTGGCACCCCTCACAGAGTCGACCTCCTAGAAAGAATCAAAGAAGGTAAACTGGACAGTGAGCTGTCAAAAGACTTTTGAAACTCTGAAGGAAGCAATATGCTCAGCACCCTTTCTCAAAGCTGCAGATTTTTTCAAGTAGTTCATAGTGCAGACTGATGCCTTTGAAAATGGGATAGGAGCAGTCCTATTCCAGACCAACAATGATGGCCATGACCAGCCTGGAGATATTATTAGCAGGAGGTTGCTCCCCAGACAACAGCGTTGGAGTGCCATTGAGAGGGAAGTCTTTGTTGGGGTTTGGTCCCTGAAAAAGCTAAGACCATACCTGTTTGGTACTCACTTCCTTGTACAAAATGTTCATAGGCCTCTCAGATGGCTGATGCAAATAAAAGTTAAAACCCTAAACCGTTAAGGGGGTCCAGCTCCATACAGGGAATGGACTTTACAGTGGAGCACACACAGGGGACTGACAATCCCAATGCAGATGATCTTTCCAGGTATTTCCTCTTAGAAGATGAAGACTCTCTCGATAAGGTTAGTCTCATTCTCCTTCAATTGGGGTGGGTTTTATAGAAAAGTATTCCTTTTTTAACGTGACCACCCCCGCTTTTTGCCTGGTATTTGATGGAGCTGAAGTGCACTGGGTTCCTGTTAACCATGTCCCCAGTGTCAGTACTCTTTCCCTAAAACAAGATAACTGTGTAATTGTACACCAATTGGGAAGACTTTTAGCACCTTTGTAAGGCCCTAGTAAATGGTACCTCTAATGTCTAGAGCATGGCTACTAAAGAGGTTCCCTGAGGGCTGCAGCATATACAGTACCATTCTAAGGGACCGACCACCAAACTCCTGCAGACTGCCATTGTAGATTGTGTAAAATAGTGCAGACAAATGTGAAAACATGACATGACAAACACCCTGCGTGCCATACCCACAGACACTGCATGCAATATTTGTAATTCCCCCCTACAGCAGACCTTATAGGGTGCATTATATTACATGTGAGGACATATTTGCATGAGCAGATAAACCCCTGTGCCATCTAGTCCAATTGTTAGGTTGTGCAAGTGAACCAGGAAGCCATCTTAAGTATATGTATTGCCCACTGGTTGTTACGAGTTCCCCAACTACGTGATGGCTCCACTGAAGCCTATGGTGCTTGGTATCAAACACCTGTCTTAATAAATCCATATTGATGCCAGTAGTTGATTTATTAAGATATGCACCCAGAGGGCAACTTAGAGGTGCCCTCAGGAACCTTACCAGCCTCCTAGTGCGCTGGTTCACTGGTATCATCCAGCCTGCCATCACAGATGAGTTTTTGACCCCCTGGATGTGAGAGCCTGTGATCTCAAAGGTCAGAAACTGTCAAGAATCCAATCTCCTATTTAGCAACTAGTTTAAACAGCAGGGAAAGGAATGCCAGGCATTGTATGTACAAGAAATATCCCCATTGGAAAAAGTCGTACCCAGGTTGCTGTTCCGAGTGTTAATGAAGCAGTGTCAACATCGGCAAAATGAGAAATCCAAGATGGCCGCCCGTTGTGTTAACAAACAGGTGCGGTCTAGTCTTCAAGCAACTAACGAACAGGAGAGTGCGCTCGCGTCCAACGCTCGTCGCACTTCAACTGAATTATCTGAAGAGATGGTAGTTTCTCAACCTTGCAGCTGAACGGAATAGAGTTTCCAGTCAGGAAGTCAGCGATCCTTATAGCATTTTGAGCAACTACACCCAGCCGCTAGTGAGCAAAATCCAGAGACTAGTGTTGCTGTCAGAAGTGATATTGAACTCAGAGACTAGTGTCCTATTCTGTGGAGAAGTCCGTCAAAGAGAATTTACGTGAGTGTCGAGTGAGAGTTCAGAGATAGAGTATTCTGTCAAAATACCTGGGTGAGTAGATTTTGTCATTAATCATAGAAATATTTTGAAAAGACAAGATATATATCAAGCAAGCATCAGCTTCAGAGATGATGAACTACGGTAATCTCTAAAGAAATTTAATGAGTTATTCAGACCACAATTCCAACTCGACTGTTAACATTGGAATTCATCGACAGTAACTTGGACAAGACTGTTTGCATTTCATAGACTTCAATTAAAACTATATATATATATATATATATATATATATATATATATATATATATATATATATATATATATATATATATATATATATATATATATATATATATATATATATATACATATATATATATATATATATAGCAACAACTGTACTTCATTAACATATATAAGGACAGCATTTTACGAGGACTTCCTTAATAAAGACATATTTACTGTCGATTAACATGGCTAAAACATCATAACTCAACCTTAAGGGTTGTTCTCCAGCTGGTACTCATTGACCATCAATCTTCTTTGCTATCTAACACGGAGAGGTGCAATTCATCATACAGTTTACAGGTGAATATTATTTTACAGAATTCTAAATAGCAATGTATTTAAATAGAAATTAAGTAGAGAGCATATTGTAATCTAGGTGGTCCCTATTAATGTTATGCTACTCTGTTACAGGTGCACACAGAAAAAACCTCTAGAGCCAGAGTAATTGAGGTGAACAGGGCGCACCTAGTGAGGAGTCTCTCTATTATCCCAAAACCCTTTCCCCCTTAGTAAATACCTGCCACTGTAAGTTAATTCAGTCAGAGGTGTTTCAGAGAGGGACTGGAGTCTTATCTTCTGCTCCTGAGGAAATCAAATTCAGGTTCCTTAGAGGTTGACAGATTGAAGTGCCACAAACTTCTCTATTGGGAAGATGGAGATTTCCTCCTGAGCAGAAATGGCTGAAAGTGTAGATCTAAAAATCCTAACATCAATCATAGAGTCTTTACAAATAAAACAGAAGGTAGAAGAATTAACACTACCAGAGGCTCTCAGTCTTCAAGGGTCCCTAACATTACTAGTGAATCCCAAGCTGCAGGGTTATCTACGCAAGTCATACATGATGTCTCTCCAATTATCGCTTTAGCTCAACCAGAGTGTTTTAGTGAGACCCAAACAAGACACAAATCTTTCTCACACAGTGTTCATTACACTTCTTGTGTAGACCTGTTATCTTTGCTGAGGACCAATCAAAGGTGGCATTCATGTTGTTGTATCTGATGGGTGATGCAGCAGCTTGGTCAATATCCATAGTCACCAGTGATGATTCAATTTTATATAATTACCAAGACTTCAAGACTGAATTCTTAAGAATTTTCGATCGTCGTGTTGCATCGCAAGCCACGGATAATGAATTGCTCGATCTTCGGCAGGGAAACAGATAACGTGGCCTACATCGCTCATTTTAACAAGTTAATAGTTGAGACTAATTGGCTCAATGAAAAAAGATCAGCAATTTTTTATTGTGGATCGAAAGACGAGCTGAAGGACGCAGTAGCACAAATTCCTAGACGACCTTCGGAAATTTCAGAGCTGATTGACTTAGTACTTCAGAAAGACCACCAACAAAAGGAAATCTGAGAAGAGATTATAGATCTCACCCACCCCAATGCGATAAGTTCAAGATAAAATCATAAGGTTTCAGAAAATTCCCCCAGTGAAGAACCCATGCAAATAGGAACTATCTGGGGTCCACTTTCAAAGGAAGAGAAAGACAAAAGAAGAGCAAATCATTTGTGTTTGTATTGTGGTGCTTCAGGGTATTTTGTCAAAGAATGTACCAAGAGACCAAAGAGTGGTCCATTGGTAAAAGGCAGGCTCCATCAGTAGAGGGAGTTGCTCTGATGAAAGCTAATAATAAGTCAACACCTTACAATCAGCTGCTCCTCATTTGATAATATCTTTTACAGTCAATTTTCAAAATACAGAATTCCAGGAGTCTCACTGATGATTGACTCAGGAGCGACTGGAAATTTATGTGATATCAATTGTGCCAAAAGATTGGGGATTCAAAGAGGTAAGAAGGCGGTTTGTCAGTAACCGCGGTGCACCCACAGCACCAGAGCTCCTGATCATGATCGGAGGATACCGGCCCTGTATCGTTTGAACTCATGGCTCAACCCTGACCAGCCTGACGATAATGCTGAAGGAGTGTCAGAGAGCACGCAATCTGGACCCTAAACGATTATTGTCCTCTATACTGTGATCGGATGGGCCATCCTCAAATTTTTCTTAAACTCATCAACCTGATCTCATAACAAGCCTGATGAGTTTGATGCCCCACCTACCTGGTAGAATCTACTGAAAGAATCTCAACTGCAGTAATGGCCCCGAAAGTCACCGCAGCCTCGCTGTCCGCCGCAGCTCGAGCAAGAGCTGCAAGATCGGCGTTGCGGGAGAACACGGATTGCCAATCCCAGAGTGATGTAGAAAACTTACAGACGCCCACAGCGATGGAGAAGACACCCCTTGAGATGGCGGTAGCGACCAATAACTCACCGAGGCTGAGCGCCGCATCGGTCCGAAAGAAGGATGGGAAGGACGACGTTGCTGGCTCCACCGTAATCGACCTCTGGCGGAGGCCTCCGGGAGCGCTTCCGGAGCGAGAGAAGAAGCGCCTGACAGTATCCTCCAGCGTTGCTGCAAAGTCTGCCGCTGCTCCCAAAGGAATCACATTGGGGGATGCGGGCGAAAGAACCGAGGGGACGAATGCTCAGTGTGACCCCGCCAAAACACAAACAACTCTCAAAGGGAAGCAGGACCCCCCGCTTCAATGCAAACCGCACAATTAGCGCAATTGGTAAGTAAAAGGTAAGTACTATGGGGACTAAAGTCAAGAATGGACAGGGGAATATTACTAACACCAGCGTAGCTCCTGATGCTACCCTTGAAACTATAGAAGCTATTGATTTATTAGCAGAAGTTAACGTCTCCAATCTTGCCAATCTAACTTTGAGTAGTGCTCAGATGCAAGAAGTACAGGAAGCACAGAAAGCCGTATTAGACTCTAAGGCACCCCGAGATAAAACCTTAGGCCTAAAGGGGGAACAGAAACTTAATGGTGCAGTTAATGAGCAGGCGTAGGACAATATTGACTTCAATCTGGTTGTGGAAAAAGGCCTGAGCAGCATTGATTGTAACATGGACGTGGAAAAATACCCAAGTGATTTTTTCTCATTCTCTGATGAGGCAGAGATTGAAGGAGAATGGACGGATGACTCCATGTCGTACCTTACGGACGAGAGCGGCAGTAGTGGAGATAAAGTAGAGATTAGCACCATCAAGTCTAAACCAAATTTTAAACGTAAAAAGAGACAACATTGTGGAGGGGAACTAGCCTGGGACTACACTCCCACCAATCAACTTACTCTCCCCTCATGCGGTATCAAACCAGCACATCAGCCTGCTTACCTTCCTGTCGGGGGGCCCCCTGTAGTAACATGAGACAGCGGCCCATTGCGCAAAGTACAAGGGGTTGTACGCAAGCTAACGAATACTTATAGCTCTTTCGGGGACAGAATTACAGAGATTGAATCCAGGGTGCTCTCTAATGAAACTGAACTAGCTACGAACCAGGAACAAATTGATTCACATGAATCGGAGTTGGCGGATGTTAAGTGGAAGTTAGAGGAATTCGAAAACCGCCAACGAAGGAATAATCTTCGTGTACTGGGGGTTCCCGAGGCGGCAGATGGGGATGATATCCGCTCTTTTGTGGTCAATTTATTCAAAGACTCTCTGCCTGAACTATCCAATTGGGACTGGGATGCAGAAATCCAATGAGTACATCGTATGCCCTTTAAACCCCCATCAAAATCTGGGACCTCGGGCGGGGGGTTGCCCGTGGAGCAGGGAGGCAGGGAGGGGGGTCGGGGTTACAGTTTTCTTGTTTACGTTAATGTTTCTGTTTGAAGTCATCACTCAGCCCACACGATATAATTTCAATACAGGTATCGGCATACTCCCGCCCATTGTTAAGGAACGTCACATAGGCACTGCGCCTCTAGACGCACTGCGCACGACACTAACACAACAAATAGATGGCCTGACCGCTTCATGCTACGCCCGCCCGCTGAGGGTTCCCCTGTGACTGTGGGTGTGCCCCCATTGCGTATGCTAACCTGGAATGTCCGAGGCCTGGGGGACAAAATTAAAAGAGGCTTGGTCCTGCAAGCCATTAAGCGACAAGGCCCGGATCTAATCCTACTTCAGGAAACCCACCTGGCGGGGACAAGATGTAAGGCGCTTGATAGGCGCGGCTATGCCATGGCAGTACATGCTGAATTCACTTCCGGCTCCGGGGGGACAGGGATACTAATGAAAAAGACGTCTCCCTTTATTGTAACACACCGCGCGTGGATGACCAGGGTCGCTTTGCTGCTGTGCATGGCCCGTGAGAAGGCAGACCCCTCAATGTGGTATCTGTATATATACCCCCGGCATTACACTCCGTAGCATTACCTGCACTGGGTAAGTTCCTCCTGGACCTCCCTGTAGGAGATACGATTATAGGGGGGGACCTAAATGCAGTAATGGATCCAATGGTCGACACCTTTCCCACCAGAGCCAGTTCGAGAGGGACAGCATCACTCCCTGATTTTTTAGAAGCCCTGGGCATTGTAGACATATGGCGACATCTACACCCCGCGGATGCGCAATACACTTTTTACTCCGCCGTTCACAATAGCCTATCTCGCATAGATTACTTTTTGTTTCTAGGGATGGGACTGGGGTCAGTGGATACAGTGGACATCCTGCCTAGAGGCATATCTGACCATTCACCCATGGTTCTATCTCTTACCACTAGGGAAAGAAAATGCGCAAGGGTCTACCCAATATACCCAAATTATTTAAAAATCCAAAAGATTCGGAAGAAACTTAAACTAGTGACAACACAGTACTTTGCTGAGAACGCTGGAACGGTAGCCTCACCATCAATCTTATGGGAAGCATACAAAATAGTCCTCCGGGGTGCTGCTATAGCGGCGATAACGGGACACAAGCGGGATTCCCGACGAGAACTCACGGAGTTAGAACTAGCCCTCAACGACGCAAATACAACACATACGGCGTACCCCTCCCCAGCCACAACCCACACACTACTGCTTCGGCAACAACAATACCAGGCCCACCTGAGGACGACAGAGCGAGGTTACATTGCAAACACTAAACATAGAATTTATGATGTGGGGATAAAGCAGGCAAAATGCTGGCGTGGTTGGATAGGAGAGGGGGAGGTGCGAAAGGCATACTGAAACTGCACACTGACGACGGTCAAGATCAAACACACCCGGAAGCAATAGTAGGTTCCTTGGCTACTCATTTTCAAAAAATATACACCCCAGACTATGAGGTTACAGCACAATTGGCGACGGCATCACTGGCTGACATTGCCATCCCCAGCATAACACAAGAAGATATGCAAGCGCTGGAATTAGATCCATCAGAGGAGGAAATTCAGCTGGCAATTCAGACGCTACAGTCGGGGAAAGCGCTAGGTCCTAACGGGGTACCCGTGGAATGGTACAAATCAATGGCTTCGGAACTCAGTGGACCCCTGCGAGACATGTATTTAGAAAGTAGGGACAAGGCGGAGTTGCCACTGGACCAGCGCACGGCCACAATTGTGGCTATACCAAAGCCAGGTAAACCTCCAACTGAATGCACCTCATATCGCCCGATATCTTTGCTTAATGTTGACCCCAAGGTGCTGGCTAAACTTCTGGCCAACCACTTGCTGCCACACCTGCATACCCTGATCCACCCTGATCAATCGGGCTTCATTCCACACCGGAGCACGGCACTGAATCTCCGGAGAGTTCACGGGGTGATGGCCCGCTCACACCTCCTCACAGAGAAGGCTGTAATTCTCTCCCTGGACGGCAAAATGTCTTTCGACCTAGTCGAATGGGAGTATCTCTTCGTGGTGCTTGCTCGTATGGTCTTTGGGCCGAACTATATAGCTTGGATAGGATTGCTTTATACTAAACCGGTTGCTCAAGTGGTGGCCAACGGCCACGTATCACCAAAATTCCAGTTGGGTAGGGGAACTAGACAGGGTTGCCCCTTGTCGCCCTTGCTCTTTGCACTGGTACTTGAACCCTTAGCAATCCTGATCAGGACGACGCCCTTGTTCAGGGGCATTACATGGGAGGAGGGATGGGAGGACAAAATATCCCTATATGCGGATGACATGCTCATCTACATGACTGCTCCTGACGACGGAATCCCAGCACTGCTGGACCTCTGCAACACGCACGGGACGGCATCGGGATATACCCTGAACTGGTCGAAATCGGTGATCTACACACTAAAGGGCCCAACACCGAGGCTGCCTGTTGACTGCCCCCTGGCGACATCGACGACCTCCTTTAAATACCTAGGTATTGTTATCACACATAACGAGGCAGACTTTTTCACAAACAACTTGAAACCACCTATAGATCGCTTACGTGCGGATGTTAAACACTGGGCGACCTTGCCTCTGACCCTGTTGGGGAGGGCAGCCTTGTATAAAATGATGGCACTCCCCAGGTTGCTGTATGTATTGGAAAACTCCCCGCATCTTGTCCCACCACGCTACTTCAAACAAATCGAGGCGCTAGTCTCCAACCTGCTCTAGGGTAACGGCCTGGCGCGTATAGCGTACGACAAATTGGTAAAAAGTTGGTATGAGGGAGGGATTGCGCTCCCCAACATTCAGCTTTATTACTGGGCAGCCCAGCTTAAAATAATTAATCAATGGATCCACACCCCGAGGGAAGACCCAGCGTATCGAGCTGACTGGTCGCAACTGGGAACAGACTGCATGCTCTCCGTACTGTATAATAAGTCACAGCTTAAACGTTTGCTCGGTCCAACGCAGCACACGGCGACCCTGTGGCACATAGCGCAGGCACGACTGGGCTGGGGAGGGAGAATCACTAAAATGACACCATTGTGGGACACAAAAACACTAGGGAACCTTAGGGGATGTAAGGGATTTGCGCAATGGGACTCCATAGGCATTTCCACGGTGGGGGACCTCTGGGAAAAGGGCACGGTACTGACATTTCCACAACTCCAGCAGCAATATGGCCTCAGACCCACGGAAACATTTAGATACATACAAATCAGACACGCACTGCTCAGGGCGATCCCACCAGACACTACAGTGCCGGACTCCTCGCCGTTAGAAGATAGACTACTGACAGACTTTATGCTCCAGAGAGCAACCTCCCTCACTTACAAAAAACTGATCAATAACCTGAGGGACCCCACACTAAAACTTAAAGAAAAATGGGAGGGAGAGTTAGGAGAGGCGGATGAATCAGAATGGAATGAGGCGTTAGCCTCCCCTAGAGAGGTTGGGATTTCGACCAAATTCAGGCTGGTACAGCTAAAAATTTTGCACCGCATTTATTACACTAGGACGCTACTCCATAGAATACATAGAACACCCCATCCCTTTTGTTTGAGGGGCTGCGGGGAGGAGGGAACACTATTTCACACGTTATGGAACTGCCCGCAGATTCTAGAGTTCTGGAGGCAAATAACGCGCACGATTTCTCAGACACTTAAGATTTCCGTTCTGCCGGAACCACGCAAATGCCTTTTAAATATATGGGGCCCTAATGACCTAGATAGGTATGGATTGATTTGGGCAACCCTGGCCATGACAGTAGCCAAACGGGATATTGCACAGAAGTGGGGGGCTCCAGATTTACCCACCGCGAACCGGTGGGCTAAGAACATGGACGTTCTGATGGTTACAGAAAGAGCGGTATACGTCCTTCGAGCGGCCCCCCGCAAATGGAACAAGGTGTGGGCAGCATGGAATGTATATAGGGGGGAGATTTGTGACCCTTTGCCAGAAGGTGACGACCTAGACTCCAATGAAGAGGATGAGTGAGAGCTGAGACTGGGGTTGGTGGCAGCAGCGGGATGGAGGAAGAACTGTTTTGTAACAACTGACCTAAGCGGTGACGAGGGGGCAGGGGAAATTGCTGATTATTAGATTGGGTGTGGGCTTATTAGCAGTGGTGACTCATGTTCGGGGGGGGAAAGGGGAGTTCTTGTTTACTTTGAATTATAAAGGACATGTTCATGTTGACCAGCACGTAAAGGGGGAAAATTGACGAAATACGATGATTGCTATAAGAATACATGAGAATGCATATAGGGGTTTGTGTGGATTCCTGTATCATAAACTATGCATACAACGTGAATACTAGACTTTCAGTGGATATGGATGTATGAAAAAGCAAAACCAGACTTTGATTGTACCATACTAAATGCATATCATGCCTTCATGTTAATAAAGATTTAAAAAAAAAAAAATCTGGGACCTATCCTCGTGCTATCCTGGTGTACTTTGGTAATTTTCTGCTCCGACAGGCAATTTTCGAAAAAGCTAGGCCTGAATCCAAGCGTACTAGTAAAGGTATCTTCTATTTTGTCTGCCCCGACTTCTGCCACACCACAGTGGAAAGAAGGTGGAGGCTATGCATGTTAATTGAGCCGTTTCAAGAAAAAAAAGCACAAGCCTAATTAAATAACCCTGCACGGCTTAAAGTCATTTATGGAGGTCAAACGAAGTTTTTTCCCTCAGAGATCAAAACTAAACAGTACTTGGACGAATTAAAATGAGCTAGCTATAATTGACTATACGCTCTTAAAGTGTTTAAACTGATGCATACCCGATTGTTATTGGTAAATTCAGTATATAAGCTTGATTTGTAATTATTCAGGTTGTGTCTCTCACTTGCTGGGGGGAGGGTTCACCATGGGGTCTGGACGATATTGGTCTTTTAGTTTTTTTTTCTGCTTGTAATGACTGAAGGTCGGTATCCTCCTCTAGTCTACAATGAGAGGTTTACTGTTTAAGCTCTGTTGCTGTGTTGAATTTTCATCAACCCAGACTCTCATGGAGTCTGTATGCCTTATTTTGCGTTTGAACTGGGAGGGGGGAGGGGGCTGGGGCACAGGGGGGGCCGGGTGGGGGGGAGAAGCATCAAAAAAAGAATAAAAAATACAGGCGTAAAACAGGAGTCAGCACTACTTTAACTTTTTTCACGTTAACTCTAGGAAGTACACCAACAAAACCTGTTGCATATCAGGGTAAAAATCGAATATCGTTAGTACAGATATATAGAGAAATAAGGAACAAGTCTTTATGGGGAGACTAACCATACGTTCTTGGAATGTTGCGGGGCTTCATGACAGAGACAAGCGCCTGCGACTGAATGAGAGAATCGACCAAAATCCTGCAGATATAGGATGTCTCCAAGAGACCCACTTGCCTTGGGACAAGAGGAAGCTATTAAAAATCAGGGGTTATAACGTACTTTCTTGCACCACTCAAACATCTAACACCCGTGGGGTAGCGATACTCGCTAAAACATTCTTAGGGCAAGCTATCCGTAAAATTGCAGATGCTCAGGGCAGATGGGTCATCATCGAATTGGCTCTGGGCATAACTGTCTGCTCGGTCTATGGATCCAATCAAGATGATCCCTCTATCTTTGAGAAACCTGAACTTGAGCTTGCTTCATGGCCAGGCCAACTTGTTTCGAACACCTCGCTTGGACCCTCATTTAACAATCAGAGGCAGCAAAAACATCTGGGCCGCAAACCACGAGTTTTTAATGCAATTAGCCGGCTCCGAGATAGCTTTGGCTTGGTCGATTTATGGGGTGAAAAAAATCAGCCAGATCCAGGGTTCACATACTTCTCATGCCCTCACAATAAATACGTTAGAAATAACTATATATTTACAACAACGGATCTCTCTAATCAAGCTACAATCATTAAACATCCCAAAATAATCTCTGACCACAATGCATCAACCCTTACAATTAACGTAACAACCTTTAGTAGACAATGTAGGAGCTGGACCTTTGATAGGAAACTATTGGTTAATAAGGAGTACATCAAATACATTACCATTTGGGCTCAAGAATTCTTTGATATAAAACGTTTTAGCGCCCCAAGGTGTGTGGTCTGGGATTTCTTTAAAGCTGCTCTCAGGGGTGAAACAGTGAGCTATGTAGCTAGAACCAGAAAACAATTCAACAGGGAGTACAACCAGAATATACACGAACTAGCTAGGGCAGAGAAAGAGCACACTGCACAGATAGCTCAAGGGGAGGATGGGAAACACACTATGTATCTTATGCTGGTACTAAAAACAGATTTATACTCTGGGTTGACTCAGAAAGCTGCGGAAATCTATAAAGCACACCAGAGGAATGTATATGAGATTGGGGCTAGAGTAGGCAAACAGCTCACACTGTGTACTCGCCAGAAAACCTCCTATAATGCTATCTCAGCTATACAATCAGGAGGGCATACACACACACACAATCAACTGACATAATTAACGCATTCCAACACTACTATCAGAAGCTTTACCAAAAGGATAGCATAGCCAATAGGGTTGAATCCGATATGTTCCTAAGGGATTTCCTCAGTGATCCAGAAATGAGTAGGCACATAGATGCCACAACCCGAGAGGACCTCGAAAAAGAAATCACTCTCACAGAAGTACAAATAGCCCTCTCTGCTCTTGCCTTTGGGAAGGCCGCTGACCCAGACAAAATTCCCCTTGAATTATATAAAGCTCTGAGTAAATGACTAGGCCCTCTTCTACTCGATTTATTTCTTGGTATACAATGGGGTGGGACTCCCCAGGAGTCTTGGAAAGAAACAAATATAATCATCTTTCCAAAAAAGTGAAAAGCCCCAGACCAACTGTCATCATACCGCCCAATTTCATTAATTAACTCAGACTCAAAATGATACGCTAAAATCATGGCCAATCGGCTCGGGAGGGTTGTCGAACATCTGGTCTCCCCATGGCAGCACGGATTCATACCCGGTAAAGGCACGACCGACCATACTCGAAGCGCTATCTCCCTCTTCGACATCATGTCCGGGACGGGGGCCGGATGTCGATGATCCTCCTGGAGGCCGAGAGGGCCTTCGACCGTGTGTCGTGGGATTTTCTCTGGGCAATATTGACGCACAATAACATCGGCCCCATTTTTGTAAAATCTATAATGGTGATGTATCTGGATCCTAAAGCTAAATTGCAGATAATGGGCTCCGAATCAAGTTTAATCAAAATCTCAAGAGGTGAAGAAGTGTGGCTCAATGGTTAGAGCGGCGGACCCTGATGCAGAGGTCTGGCCCAGGACCAGGGTTCAATTCCCCGCCTCGGCGGGTTTTGGGCTAAAAATTCCATGGACCTGATAATTCTCGCCTCGGTGCCTATTCCAATCATGGAGTCCCACTCTGCAACTCTGGGCAATAGCTTGCTTAATCTCCACAACGGCCCCCACAACGCTAAGGATGCCTGGCCTCCACCTTGGGGGTGCCCAGGAGTGGACGCCTCACAGGGCCTCCCAGGGAAAGCCAGGATGGGTTCAACAGCGGTATTCGTACAAGCGCCTTGAGACCCTTGCGGGTGAGTAGTGCGCTATACAAGTATCAATTTACATTTACAAGGCAAGGGTGCCCCCTGCTCCCCGATATTATTCGCATTATACATAAACCCCCTGATCTTGAAACTATTAGAAAACCAAGCAATCAAACCTGTGGTGACTGGCCAATATGAAACTAAAGTATTGGCCTATGCCGATGACATTGCTGTCTTAACACCTAATCCTGCTGTGGCTATTTTTGAAATAGAGGCTGCCAAGTAAACATATGGGCGTTACTCTGGATATTCCCTTAATAAGGATAAAACAATTATGCTCTGTACCGACAATATCGAATTTATCGATCCCAGAAAAACCGAAAAAGCTATGTATCTAGGTGTATGCATAAGCCCAGATGTTACATCCATCCCCAAACTCAACTATGAGCCATTAATAAACACTATAAGAGGGACCTAGAACGAGTCAATAGCTTACATCTCTCAATTATTGGCAGGGTAAATTTCTTGAAGATGAACATATTCCCCTGATCTTTGAAGACAACATTCTAAAGTCTCTAGAATCTCAAATGTCTAAGTTTATGTGGCAGCATGGTAAAATTAGGAGATCTTTAAAATGTCTCTCGCTACCACAGCACAGAGGTGGATTAGCAATCCCCAACATGCTATTCTACTTCTGGGCGGCTTTTCTTCAACAAATGGCTCCACTACTTGGTAGCCACCCCTTTTACTGATAACATAGGGGACATATAGGTTACATCTATTTATGAGTTGTCAATAGGTATGAAATCTAAAGGCCTTTTTCTAAGGCAACTAGAACCAAGCTATTTAAAAAAAATCAAATTTAAGGTCATCTCTAATGCCTGGAAAATTTGGTCAAGAACGGCTAAATACATGCAGATCTCGAAGATAAATCGATATACTCCCCTATGACATTCTACAGTGCTCCCCACACTAGCAAACGATGATATTGCCAAAAAATGGGAAAATATAGTAATTATTACAGTTGGCGATTTCCTCGGTGAGGATATATATACCACCTTTATCGACCTACAGAGAAAGTTCTACTTATCTAATGGTGATTATTTTAAGTTTATTCAGGTCTATACTATCCTAAAGCTTAAAGCTCCCATTATTAATTTAGAAAGAATTCAAATTATAGAAACTATTAACAAAAGTGCCGCCAAAATTGGTTCAATATACGGGCTTCTCTTAGAAAGATTGCAGGATGACAAGGAGCAAACAGAAGCCAATATCCATATGTGGATATTGATATGAGTCTATCCTTATCATCACGTCTGTTCATATCGTCTAGCTTAAAAGCCAAGACATACAAAACTATCTATAATTTGTATTTTACTCCTGTAAAACTACATGCCTGGAGAAAAAGGGTAAATGACGAATGCCCTAGACGCGCGTTTGTTCCAGCTACGCTTATACACATGTTTTGCGAATGTAATAAATTAATACCGATCAAAACAATGATGCTTGAATTCTGGGAAGAGGTGTTTGGACACAAAGTAGCTGATTCCCCCACCCTTTACATGCTTGGGTATGATAGTGCACTTGAACTTAAAGCAGAGGAAGAAGCAATGTTATTTATTGGCAACGCTGTATACAGAATTATACTCGCAGCTCGTTGGAAAGACTCACACCCGCCGAGCTTCCAAATGTGGTTGGCCTGCTTTTTGGGGGTATTTAATCAAGAGAGTGCCATATATGCCACTAAGGGAGAACAAGCTAGTAGGCGGGGCAATAAGATCTGGTCACCCATAACAACTTGGAGTATTGGTGTTAGGTCTCCCGCACCATAGTCGGATATAACTTTTTATGTATTTAATTATCGTTATAGGTATAAAAATGCGATGTACAATGTAATTTATTTATTCAATACGAGTTTATGAATTCCTAAAATCTTTTTTCTTCCCTTTTCTCAAAAATGCACACTTTGTATAACTATGTACTTCCCTTTTTTCTACTGTACAATCATGTATTGTCTACTTCTAAATGACTTTTGTTTTATCTGGATTTGATAATAAATATTTTTTTTTAAAAGATTGGGGATTCAATTTGTCAAAAAGTAAATTTTGGAAGCAGTCAGGGCTGTGGATGCTACTAATTTGTCTTCTGGTCCGATAACTCATGAGACCGAACCTATACTTCTACAAGGTCTAAATGGTCATAGAGAACGGATAATTTTCAGTTTAATTGATGCTCCTCAGTTTCAATTTATTCTAGGATTGCCATGGCTCACATAGCACAACCCACAAATTAACTGGAGCAGGAGAATGATACAAATGAATACAGACAATTGTCGGGCAAACTGCTTCCATGAGAATATTGAGAGCTTGGAATAATCCCAAACTAGCTGTTTAGCAGCCAGTCCAAAAATCATCTGTGCAAACAAAACAGAAGAAATTCCATTGATATATCAAGATTTGCCGATGGTCTTTGATAACAAAGAAGCAGAATAGTTGCCCCCGCACAGACCATACGATTGTAATATTGAACTAGATGCCGGAGCAATTTTACCATGTAGTCGGGTATACACACTAACAGAAGCTGAGAATCTACACTTGAGAAAGTACTTGGATCAGTACTTAGCTAATGGATTTGTGCGGCCAACAAAGTCCCCCACCTCATCTCCTCTATTTTTTATCCCTTAGAAGAATGGTGAGCTTTGCTCGTGCATAGATTATAGAGCACTTAGTCAAGTAACGGTCAAGAATCGATACCCATTGAGGGGCGTGGCCAGCAACATGGCCGAATAGGTAGTGCCTCTCGTGAGCTCCGACGAGCTTGGCCTAATCCGACAATCAAAACCAGTCCACAGACCCCGTAGAGGCGATCCAGGACATGCCATAAGTACCGTGGGGGAGAGGGAACCACCGGCAGACTGACTGAGGTGGAGGTGAGAGGGAAACGACGAGCCACCTTAGACAGTAGAAAACACGGCCCGCTTTGCAAGATGGTGGCGCACTGAGGCCCGGAGAGAGAAGATCGGCCCGGCAGGATCGGGAGGCCGGCGGGATTGTTGAGGGGGCACCGCAGTCGTCCGGAGACCTGTTCTGGGCTGCCGACCCCCGTCCCCCACACCCCAGGACACCATCTCCGACCCCGCGCCTAGTCGGGCGGGGCCTCTGAGGTCGCAGCGAGGACCACTGCGGAGAGCCGGCTCCAAGTGCGGAGAGGCGAGACAGAGGGCCGGAGTGAACGAGCTGCTGCCTGCTGGGCTGCGCGGCTCGTGGGACCACAGGCCCGATCGGTCCCGTCCTGCGGGAGTCAAGAGCCCGGAAAGTTGGGGACTGCTGAGACGGGGCCTCTGGAAGTGCTTTCTGGCTGGGAGGCCCGCGGGGGTTCCGGTGAGTCGCCCCTTTCGCCCCAGCACAACGGGACAAGCCCCATGCTGGGCGGCCTGCTCCAGAGGGGTTGACTGCCGATAAACCCCTAAGGATTCTGCCGCAGTGGAGACCAAGAGCCGAGGGGCACACCACCGGACAGCGCAAATGCGCCCACACTCGCCTTCCCCCCCTACCACTGCACGGAACCCTGGCGACAGAGGGGGGTAAGGCTGCTGACAACGGGCGCATCAGAAACAAACCGGCAGTACATCCGGAAACCGCCAGCCAGCATTGGCAGCTACGGGGACGTAGCTGAGCCACCGAGGGGGGGCGGCTGCGCCCGCCTCTCCCCTGCCCCATCGACAAGAGGGGCACAGGAACAAGTCCTCTTCCTCTGGCGGGGATTTACCAGACGGGCACGCATTGCTCTCCTGCCGGGACCGGCCCTCTGGTTGTGAGGGTTTGATGGTGGATATACCTCGCTGTGCACGGCGGTATACCTGGATTGAACAGCAGACAGCGGGACGCGCCATGGGGAAGAGAGAGGTGGCCACTCGGGCCCCGAAACAGGGCACCATAGATCATTTTACGACGGCCCCTCGTGCCACGGAGTCGGAGCCCCAAGGACCGCGCTCGGACACGGCGCTCCTGATGGACGCCATTCAGGCGTCAAGAGACGACATAAAAGCATCCAGGGCCTGCTTGAGGTCAAGATTGGAGAAGTGGGGTCCAAAGTTACGCTGCAGAGGCAGGATTTCCGCAATCTGACGGAGAGAGTGACCACGGCAGAGACCAGGCTGGGGGAAGCAGAAGATACGCTCACCACGCTGAAGAAAACATGGCGGACCTTCAGGTGTCGCATAAACAACTCCAATGGAAGGTAGATGACGCAGAAAATAGGGCGCGCCGCAACAACCTGCGATTCGTGGGTTTTAGGGAAGGACTTGAGGAGACCAACGTGGCGGCCTTCTTCCATACATGGCTGCAAAAGACCTTCCAGAGGGTACACTTCTCAAACTGCTTCATTGTGGAGAGGGCTCACAAGGCGGTGCTGGCGAAGCCCCCGACCGATAATTGCCTGTTTCCTGAACTTTGCGGACCGTGACCTTATTCTGAGAGAAGCACGAAAAATGGGTGAAATTCGCTTTGAAAATACGGTAATCATGATCTTCCCGGACTATAGCCAAGAAGTCCAGAAACAGAGACGTTCCGTTGACTCAGTGAAGGCAAAACTGAGGGACTTAAAAATACAATACATGCTGCTCTTCCCTGCAAAGTTAAAGGTCATCTACCGGGACAAGACGCATTTTTTCACACACCCCGATGACGCATGGCAATGGCTAGAGGAAAGACCTCAGAGATCCGGAACTGGGGGGGGGGAGAGAGACGTGAACCACAGGATGGACCACGGTCCATGGAGGCCTCTTGGGGATTCCCGAAAACTCAGAGGTCAAGAGGCTCGAGGGCTCGCAAGAGGTCGACGATGACCCCATACCCAAAGTTGACCCAGATCACCAGCCGGCAATGGCGGTCGGCCTCCTCTGAGATTAGGGGAGATGCGGGGTCCAGGTTTCGCTGCCTCGAGAGGGCCACACACTCAGAAGAAGAGGAAGACAGGACCGGTAACGAGTCTGTGGAAGAGGACAATGCAGCGCAGTCTTTGCATCCGCTGGAGGCAGTGATCAGTGAACTGGAACAAGATACAACCGATGAGAACACGGTCTTGCAGGACACTGTCCAGGACTCCCATTCGTGATAAGGGGCTTTTGTGGACAAGATGTATATGGCTCAGCTGGAGTTCACGCAAGTTGATACATCCTATACAAACTTTCATATTTCACGTTATTTGATGTGTATTGTTTTCCTACACCTCATTCAAGTGGAAGGGAGTTTTGTGTGCTCTTGGACTACTGACCGAGAGCTGGAGTGCTAGGGGTTCTGTAGGGGTGGGCGATATACCTTCTTTGCCTAAAAGTCCCTAAAGATGTTGGAAACAAAGAAGGGGCTGGAGGGGAGGGGGGGTGGGGGGAGGTGAAGGGGGATTCCACAGTTACATGGTTAGAGGTTTAAGGGGGGTTTTGGGGGGAAAGGAGAGGGAAGGGGGTTGGGGGAAGGCAGATTGGATGCACTTGGCATGTTGAGCACACACACACATAACCTGGTAGCCCTAAATGCGAGACAATGGTCGCGACTATCCAGTAATGCAGGACATGAGGAGAGATAACCTAATGGGGGAAAATGGGTCTCTAAAGGAACTCCGGGTACTCACTTGGAACGTTAATGGCCTAGGCTGTAAGGTCAAATGAGGCCTGGTGAATAATTATCTGAAGAGAACTGGGGCAGAAGTTGTACTGCTGCAAGAAACACATTTAAAAGGTACAAACTGCACCTTTCTGGCGAGAGGGAGATACAGAGTAGTGGCACATGCAGGATTCACATCTGGCTCAAGGGGAGTGGCAATCATGATTAAAAAGGGGCCCCCTATACATATAGCACAGACCTGGATAGACCCGCAGGGCACATACGTGGGGGTACGGGGACACTGGAAGAGGAAGGAATACACATTCATATCAGCATACGCCCCACCCAAACTACAGGCAGCCACGCTTAGGGGGGTGGCCGACATACTCCTCAATACGTCTGACACAATCCAAATCCTGGGAGGGGACTTCAACGACGTAATGGACTTGAGGGCAGACAGGACAGGAAACAGGGATAGGCCTTCGGACCCGACACTGCTGGCAACCACTATGGGAACAGTAGGCCTGGGGGATACTTGGAGGTGGCTACACCCAGAAAGTAGGGAATACTCCTTCTTCTCGGGGCGCATAAAGTGTACTCCCGACTTGACTATATCTTCATGGCTAGACAGGTACTAAGTATCACTGACGTGGCAGAATATCGAGCTTGAGGTATCTCGGACCACTCTCCGTTGATGCTCAAAGTGGGGGGAAAGAAAGTAAACCGACCTGCAGTACTGAGATTGACGGCCATAGTAGCTCCAAAATGCGGACATATTAAGAGGCCTGCGAGCTGACCTGAAGGTCTTTATAGCCGAAAATGAGGGGTCGGTGGACTCCAAGGTGACACTATGGTAGACACTGAAAGTGGTAATGCGAGACAGGGTACATAATCGATTGGCGGCAGGTAAGAAAAAAGTACATGCAGAGGTAATGGCCTTGGGGGCCCAGATTCTGGCCCTAGAACAGGAGCACCTTACTACTAGAGAACCCGGAATTGCTCGCCAACTATCGGACGTACGGGTCCAGTATAAGCATTTAGAAACGAATGAGGCGAAAACAAAGGCTCTGGCGACCCTACACCGCTTATACGATGTGGGGGATAAGTCGGGAGGCTCTTGGCCTGGCTGAGCAAGAAAGAGAGAGATGCACGATGGGTGGAGAGGGTGAGAGATGGTAGGGGACACTGGGCCCTAACGGATGAACAGATAGCCAATGCATTTGCAGACTATTATGGAGCATTTTATGAGGCAAGACCACTGGGGATGAAGGAAGAAGCCCTGCAATACATGGCGCATATAGACCTCCCGGCCCTGGATGACACAGATAGACAGGACTTAGAGGCAAACATAACAGCGGAAGAACTCAGGGAGGCACTGGCTAAACTCCGGGCAGGGAAGGCGTCCGGCCCTAATGGTTTCCCGGCAGAATTCTTTAAGAAACTGGCGGACCTCTTAGCCCGTCATTTATTGGGCCTGTTTGTAGATGCTGAGTCGGAGGGAACATTCCCGTTAAACCTCCGGCAGGCTACGATTATCCCGATCTTTAAAGAAGGCAAGCCCCCAGATGAATGCTCAAATCGCCCCATTTCCCTTCTCAATGTGGAGGTAAAACTATATGCGACCTTCTGCAGGTGATTACAAGACTGGTCCAGCTAGATCAGATGGGATTCCTCCCCGAGAGGGCGACTCGATACAATCTGAGAACAGCCCATAACTGGCTAATGGAGGTGTGTAATAGAGGAGAGCCGCATTGGTTCCTCTCCCTGGATGCCGAGAAGGCGTTTGACGCAGTTCACTGGCCCTTTCTGGAGGGGGTGCTAGACCGCTTCGGTTTTGGACCCAAATTTAGAAAAATGGTAGGTCTCCTATATACAGATCCAAGGGCGAGAGTCCGAGTCAATGGCAGGTCGTCGAGGGACTTTCCTATACGGCGCAGTACCAGACAGGGATGTCCCCTGTCCCGACTACTGTTCGCCCTCTCCATAGAGGTAATGGCGTGTGCAATCCGCCAGAACGACAATATTAGGGGATTCAGCGTGAGTTCGTTGGACACGACTACAGAGAAGCTTTCCCTATATGCAGACGACGTCCTGCTATTTGTTACAGAACCGGAGACTACTATACCGGCGCTGTTTTGGGAACTAGAGCGGTATGGGTCCCGTGCGGGCTACCAGATCAACTGGCACAAATCCATCTTATATGATCCTCAACGAAGAGAGGGGGGGCCCATGCTTCCAAAATGTCTGGTAAAGACAGCAGAGGGGTTTACCTATCTTGGGGTATTCGTTACGATTGATAGGGCGCTTTCCTTCGAAATTAACATCCTCCGCATAACACGAAATTTTACTGAAGATGCAGCACGATGGAAACTGCTGCCCCTCATGCTCCTGGGGTGGGCGGCAATGTTTAAAATGATTACGCTGCCTAGGTTTTTGTATGAAATGAAATGAAATTTAATTTATAAAGCGCATGGCTGCCCGAGAGCGTCCCAGTGCTAACGAAAAAGAACAAAGAGCAACAGAAGGGGGTACCGTTATTTAGGAGTCATTGGGTAAAAGAAATGTTTTAAGAGCCTTTTGAAATTTGAGATGACAGGGTTCCGTTCGAATTCAGCCAGGGAGGGCATTCCAGAGCTTTGCCGCATTTACCGAGAAACGGCGTCCCTCTGTGCGCACCTTCCTAACTCTGGGAACCTTGGCCAGATTTCCGAGGTCACACCGGAGAGCCCGAGCGGACTTATAGGGGCAGATCAAACCCTGGAGAATCGGGGGTCCTTTACCCTGAAGAACCTTATGGATAATACATAGCGATTTGAAGGTGATTCTTTCGCGTATTGGCAGCACGTGGAGTGCTCTCAGGACCGGTCTAGCCGAAGATCTTTTTGAGGCGCCAGTGAGCAGCCTAGCTGCTGCGTTCTGAACCCGTTGAAGGGTATTGATGGTTGCTTCAGGAGCTGCTAAGAACAAGGCATTGCTATAATCCAGTCTGGATAGTATAAGCCCCTGGATTAGTAATTTCCTAGAATGGGGAGGCAGAAGTGGAAGAACTTTTCGCACAGACCGGAGTAAGCCAAAACATATGCCTGCGGTTTCTGTGCTTGCGTCCTAAAGGTCAGGTCGGGCTCAAACCACACCCATAGGCTTTTAATTTTATCTTTAGGTGCCGGCAACTCACCTAAACAGGGGGGCCAGATGGATTTGGGGAGAGATGTAAAACGGTGGCCCATGAGCATAATCTCTGTTTTTGCTCCATTTAGTTTAAGCCGCGACCTGGTCATCCAGTAATATATTCCGGCAAGGCAGGCAGAGAGATTGTCCCAACATCCCTCTTGTTGGGTTAGCGAGACGACTAGTTGGGTGTCGGCCACATAGGTGACTATTTTAATCCCAAAAGAAGCAACCACCTCCTCCAGTGGGGCCATATATACGTTGAAGAGAGTAGGGCTCAAAAAAGAGCCCTGAGGGACACCAAACTGGAGGGAGGTAGATTTGGACAGTGCACTGCCTTCCCAGATCTGAAAAGATCAATTATTCAGAAAAGATGTAAGCCATTGCAAGGCCATGCCTGCTACGCCCAGTCTCGCGATGTTTGTTATCATGATGCCAAATGCCAATAAAAATGTTTAAAAAAAAAAAAGAATCAATACCCATTGCCTCTAATATCGGAAATGATGGATCAAGTAAAAGATGCCAAGATTTATGCGAAGTTGTATTTAAGAGGAGCATACCATTTAGTTTGAGTAGCTCAAGGGGACGAGTGGAAAACAGCATTCAGGACCCAGTATGGATTGTTTGAATATCAGGTGATGACTTTTGGACTCTGCAATGCCCCGGCTGAGTTTCAACATTTTGTGAACGATGTGCTTCGGGAATTTTTGGACATATTCGCAGCGGTCCATATTGACGACATCTTGATCTTCTCAAACAATGAAAATGAACATATAACTCATGTATGAGCAATAATAAGGAAACTTCTTGAAAACCATTTGTATGTTAAACTTGAGAAATGTGTTTTTCATGTCCCACAAGTGGAATTCTTGGTGTTCGTTTTATCATTGGAAGGAGACAGTATGGATCCCACAAAGGTAAGAGCGGTGCAAGAATGGCCACCCCCCAGAAATGTGGGGTTTGCAAATTTCTACCGAAGATTTATCTCAAATTTTTCATCTATGGTCAGCCCCATCACTCGGCTTTTAAAGAAAGGGGTCAAATTTGAACGAACTACAGATGCAGAATCAGCTTTTCAATTTTTAAAACAATCTTTCATCACAGCTCCAATTTTGCTGCATCCTAATGTTGAAGAACCATATTTTGTAGAGGCAGATGCATCAGATTCAGGGATTGGAGAAATCCTCTCTCAGAGACACAAAGACACAGGCCAATCACATCCATTAGCCTTTTATTCAAGGAAGCTTACTCCCGCTGAATCAATTACTCAATTGCTGACAAAGAACTGTTGGGGGTTAAAGACGCATTCAAAGATGGAGGCATTATTTGACGGGAGCACGTCACAAAATCACTGTGTACACAGATCATAGCAACCTACAATTCCTGAAATCGGCTCGGACCTTGACCGCGCGACAGTTGAGATGGTCGTTATATTTTGCGGATTATAATTTTTTCATTACTTATCGTCTGGGAGCGCAAATGGGACGGCATATGCACTCTCTAGAATGAATACAGAGTGAACAGAGAAAGCTCTGAAGGCAGTTCCCATCATTCCAGATGAAAAATTTGTCTTTGCAATCAAATACTCAGACCTGATAAGTCAGGTTACAAACAGTGTTACTGCAGAAGAAATATTGACTTGGTCCAAAGAATCTTCTGGAAGAGAAGTGAAAGATGGATTGCCTTACTACGAAGGAGCCCTGTTCATTCCCACTCCTGAATTGCAAGAAAAGATTCTACATGCCAGTCACGATGACCCATTAGCTGGTCATAAGGGAGTTTGAAAAACCTCAAGAATTGGTAAAAAGGACAATTTTGGTGGCCTCAGATGGACGCCCGAATATGACAATATGTATCCACCTGCGAGAAATGTCTGTGAGGGGAAACCTAGACGACAAGCCCCACAGGGTTATCTGATTCCCATTCCCACAGCTCCACACCCATGGCACACTGTCAGTATGGATTTAATTGTAGATCTCCCTCCTAGTCAGGGGTTGAACACCATCTTAGTTATTGTAGACACCTTTTCCAAAATGGCACATTTTATACCTTTAAAAGACATTCCCAAGGCTCCTCAAGTGGCCAAATTATATACCCAATACATTGTGAAGGCCCATGGAATTCCAAAGATTTTGATTTCAGAGAGAGCACGGGTACTCATAGTACGGCCCGCAGGCCGCCAGCGGCCCGGCAAGCCTTCCCTGGCAGCCTGCAGACCTTTCAGACGTCTACCAGTGTGACTCGGAGACTCTGCTGCTCTGTGGGGGCCAGCCATAGTCAGAGTGGAGCATCGGAGCTAAAAGGTGAAATACAACACAAACTCATTAACACATAAATGGTCTTTTAAAGACCTGTAAAGTGCTCGGATGCGGCTCTGTGTTTGTGTGCCCTGAAGCTGTCTCAGCCCAGGCACACAGAGGCAGGGTGAAATGACGGCAGGCCCGGACTGGCCGTTGTGGACACCGGACAATCCCCCGATGGGCAGCTTGGTTGAGGGCCGGTTTTGGCCCCCTGGGGGCCGTTTTTGTTACATGGCCGTTATGCTCCAAAAACGGCACTGTAACAAAAACGGACGAAAACCGTTCCTGGAACAGAGCGTGGTCGCACCTTTCCCTCTTCCCGATGGGAGGGAGGGGGACGGCCGAGCACTTTCCAGGGCCGGTTCTGGTTCCCAGTCCGGCCCTGGATGACGGAGAGGGAGGAAGGGACAGGGAGGGAGACAGAGGGAGAGGGAGGGAGACAGAGGGAGAGGGAGGGAGGGAAAGGAAGGGAGAGAGAGGGAGAGGGGAAGGAAAGGGAGGCATAGTGAGGGAAGGAAAAGGAGACAGAGGGAGAGTGAGGGAGGGAAAAGGAGACAGAGACAGATTGAGGGAGAGTGGGGAGGAAAAGGGAGACAGAGTGAGGGAGGGAAAGGGAGACAGAGGGAGAGTGAGGGAGGGAAAGGGAGGGAAGGAGAGGGAGGGAGGGAGAGAGGTAAAGGGAGGCAGAGTGAGGGACGGAAAGGGAGGGAAAGGGAGACAGGGGGAGAGTGAGGGAGGGAAAGGGATACAGAGTAAGGGAGGGACAGGGAGGGAGACAGAGGGAGAGTGAGGGAGGGAAAGGGAGACAGAGGGAGGAAGAGTGATGGAGGGAAAGGGAGGGAGAGGTGGAGGGAGACAGAGGGAGAGGGAGGGAGGGAGGGAAAGGGAGGGAGAGGGGGAGGTAGACAGAGGGAGAGGGAGGGAGGAAAAAGGAGGGAGGGAAAGGGAGGCAGAGTGAGGGAGAGAAAGGGAGGGAAAGGGAGACAGAGGGAGAGTGAGGGAGGGAAATGGAGACAGAGACAGAGTGAGGAAGAGTAAGGGAGGGAAAGGGAGGCAGAGTGCGGGAGGGAAAGGGAGGGAAAGGGAGACAGAGGGAGAGTGAGGGAGGAAAAGGGAGACAGAGGGAGAGTGAAGGAGAGTGAGGGAGGGAGGGAAAGGGAGACAGAGGAAGAGGGAGGGAGGGAAAGGGAGGCAGAGGGAGACAAAGGGAGAGGTAAGGGGGAAAGAGAGGGAGAGGGAGGGAAAGGGGGGAGACAGAGGGCGAGAGGGAAAGGGAGGGAGAAGAAGAGGGAGGGAAAGGGGGGAGAGGGAGGGAGGGAAAGACAAGGAAATAGAGGGAGAGGGAGGGAGGGAAAGGGAGGCAGAGTGAGGGGGGAAAGGGAGACAGAGGGAGAGGGAGGGAGGGAAAGGGAGACCAAGGGAGAGGGAGGAAGAGTGAGGGAGGGAAAGGGAGACAGAGGCAGAGGGAGGGAGGGAGGGAAAGGGAGTGAGATGGAGGGGGGAGACAGAGGGGGAGGGAAAGGGAGGGGAGGGGAGGTAGAGGGAGGGGGAGACATGGGGAGGGAGGTAAAGGGAGACAGAGGGAGAGGGAGGGAGGGAAAGGGAGACAGATGAAGGGAGGGAGGGAAAGGGAGACCGAGGGAGAGGGAGAGAGAGGGAGAGGGGGGAGGGAAAGGGAGGCAGAGTGAGGGAGGGAAAGGGAGACAGAGGGAGAGTGAGGGAGGGAAAGGGAGACAGAGACAGAGTGAGGGAGAGTGGGGAGGGAAAGGGAATCAGAGTGAGGGAGGCAGAGGGAGACAGAGGGGAAGGGAGGGAAAGGGAGGGTCGAGTGAGGGAGGGAGAGGGAGGGAAGGGAGGGAGAGTGAGGGAGGGAAAGGCAGACAGAGGGAGAGGGAAGGAAAGGAGGGAGACGGAGGGGGGGGAAAGGGAGGGGGAGGGAAGGAAAGGGAGGCAGAGTGAGGGAGGGAAAGGGAGACAGAGGGTGAGTGAGGTAGGGAAAGGGAGACAGTGGGAGAGGGAGGGAGAGTGAGGGAGGGAAAGGGAGGGAGAGGGAGGAAGGGAAAGGGAGAGAGAGGGAGGGGGAGGGAGACAGAGGGGGAAGGAGGGAAAGGGAGGGAGGGTGAGGGGGAGAGGGAGGGAAGGAAAGGGAGGGAGAGGGAGCATGAGAGAGGGAAAGGGAGACAAATGGAAAGTGAGGGAGGGAAGGGAGACAGAGGGAGGGAAGGAAAGGGTGGGAGAGGGAGAGGGAGGGAGGGAAAGGGTGGGAGAGAGGGAGGGAGGGAAAGGGAGACAGATGGAGAGGGAGGGATGGAAAGGGAGACAGAGGGAGAGTGAGGGAGGGAGGGAAAGGGAGACTGAAGAGGGAGGGAGGGAAAGGGAGACAAACGGAGACAGAGGGAGATAGAGTGAGGGAAAGGGAGGGAGGGGGAGGGAGGGAGGAAAAGGGAGGGAGACCGAGGGGGAGGGAAATAGGGAAAGGGAGGGAAAGGGAGAGGGAGGCAGATGGAGAGGAAGGGAAAGGGAGTGAGGGAAAGAGGGGGAGAGGGAGGAAGGGAAATGGAGGCAGAGGGAGGGAGGGAAAGAGAGGGAGGGAGGGAAAGGGAGGCAGAGTGAGGGAGGGAAAGGGAGGCAGAATGAGGGAGGGAAAGGGAGACCGAGGGAGAGGGAGGGTGAGTGAGGGAGGAAAAGGGAGACAGAGGGAGAGGGAGGGAGGGAGGGAGGGAGGGAGGGAGAGAAGGAAAGGGAGGGAGACAGAGGGGGAGGGAGGTGGAGGGAGGGAAAGGGAGGCAAAGGGAGACAGAGGAAGGGAGGGAAAGGGAGGCAAAGGGAGACAGAGGGAGAGGAAGGGAGGGAGAGGGAGGGAGAGGGAGGGAGAGGGAGGGAAAGAGAGGGAAAGAGAGGGAAAGAGAGGGAGTGGAGGGATGGAAAGGGAGGCAGAGTGATGGAGGGAAAGGGAGGCAGAGTTAGGGAGGGAAAGAGAGACCGAGGGAGAGGGAGGGAGAGTGAGAGAGGGACAGGGAGACAGAGGGAGAGGGAGGGAGGGAGGGAAAGGGAGGGAGATGGAGGGGGAGGGAGGGAAAGGGAGGTAGAGGGAGGGAGGGAAAGGGAGGCAGAGGGAGGGAGGGAAAGGGAGTCAGAGGGTGAGGGAGGGAGGGAAAGTGAGACAGAGGGGGGGGGAGAGTGAGGGAGGGAAAGGCAGACAGAGGGAGAGGGAGGGAAAGGGAGGGAGATGGAGGGGGGAGGGAAAGGGAAGGGGAGGGAGGGAAAGGGAGGCAGAGTGAGGGAGGGAAAGGGAGACAGAGGGTGAGTGAGGTAGGGAAAGGGAGACAGTGGGAGAGGGAGGGAGAGGGAGGGAGGGAAAGGGAGGCAGAGGGAGAGGGAGGAAGGGAAAGGGAGGGAGAGGGAGACAGAGGGGGAAGGAGGGAAAGGGAGGGAGAGGGAGGGTGAGAGGGAGAGGGAGGGAAGGAAAGAGAGGGAGAGGGAGCGTCAGAGAGGGAAAGGGAGACAAATGGAAAGTGAGGGAGGGACAGGAGACAGAGGGAGAGGGAGGGAACGAAAGGGTGGGAGAGGGAGGGAGAGGGAGGGAGGGAAAGGGAGACAGATGGAGAGTGAGGGAGGGAGAGGGAGGGAGGGAAAGGGAGGCAAACGGAGACAGAGGGATATAGAGGGAGGGAAAGGGAGGGAGGGGGAGGGAGGGAGAGGGAGGGAGACCGAGGGGGAGGGAAATAGGTAAAGGGAGGGAGAGGGAGGCAGATGGAGAGGAAGGGGAGTGAGGGAAAGAGAGGGAGAGGGAGGGAGGGAAAGAGAGGGAGGGAGGGAAAGGGAGGCAGAGTGAGGGAGGGAAAGGGAGGTAGAGGGAGAGTGAGGGAGAGGGAGGGAGGGAGGGAAAGGGAGACAAAGGGAGAGTAAGGGAGGGAAAGGGAGACAGAGGGAGAGGGAAGGAGGGAAAGGGAGGAGAGGAAGAGCGAGGGAGGGAGAGGGGAGACAGATGGAGGGAAAAGGAGAGGGAGGGAGAGTGAGTGACGGAAAGGGAGACAGAGGGAGAGTGAGGGAGGGAAAGGTAGGGAGAGGGAGGGAGAGAAGGGGAAGGAGAGGGGGGAGGGAGACAGAGGGGGAGGGAGGGAGAGGGAGAGGAAGAGTGAGGGTGACGGAGGGAAGGAAAGGGAGGGAGAGGGAGAGTGAGGGAGGGAAAGGGAGACCGAGGGAGAGGGAGGGTGAGTGAGGGAGGAAAAGGGAGACAGAGGGAGAGGGAGGGAGGGAGGGAAAGGGAGGGAGACGGAGGTAAAGGGAGGGGGAGGGAGGGAAAGGGAGGCAAAGGGAGACAGAGGAAGAGGAAGGGAGGGAAAGGGAGGCAAAGGGAGACAGAGGGAAAGGAAGGGAGGGAAAGGGAGGGAGAGGGAGGGAAAGAGAGGGAGTGGAGGGATGGAAAGGGAGGCGGAGTGATGAAGGGAAAGGGAGGCAGAGTTAGGGAGGGAAAGAGAGACAGAGGGAGAGGGAGGGAGAGGGAGAGAGGGAAAGGGAGACAGAGGGAGAGGGTGGGAGGGAGGGAAAGGGAGGTAGAGGGAGGGAGGGAAAGGGAGGCAGAGGGAGGGAGGGAAAGGGAGTCAGAGGGTGAGGGAGGGAGGGAAAGTGAGACAGAGGGAGAGGGAGGGAGAGTGAGGGAGGGAAAGGGAGACAGAGGGAGAGGGAGGGAAAGGGAGACAGAGGGAGGGAAGGAAAGGGAGACAAAGGAAGAGTGAGGGATGGAAAGGGAGACAGAGGGAGAGTGCGGGAGGGAAAGGGAGACAGAGGGAGAGTGAGGGAGGGAAAGGGAGGGAGAGAGAGGGAGGGAAGGAAAGGGTGGGAGAAGGAGTGTGAGGGAGGGAAAGGGGAGACAGATGGAGAGTGAGGGAGAGGGAGGGAGAGGGAGGGAGGAAAAGGGAGACAGAGGGAGAGTGAGGGAGGGAAAGGGAGAGTGAGGGAGGAAGGGAAAGGGAAGGAGAAGGAGAAGGAGCCGGAGCGAGACAGAGGGGGAGGGGGAGGGAGGGAAAGGGAGGGCGAGTGACGGAGGGAGAGGGAGGGAAGGAAAGGGAGGGAAAGGGAGAGGGAGAGTGAGGGAGTAAAAGGGAGACAAAGGGATAGTGAGGGAGGGAATGGGAGACAGAGAAGAGTGAGGGAGGGAAAGGGAGACAGATGGAGAGTGCAGGAAGGAAAGGGAGAGGGAGGGAGACTGAGAGTGAGGGAGGGAAATGGATAGAGCGGGAGAGGGAGGGAGAGGGAGACAGAGGGAGAGTGAGGGAGGGAAAGAGAGACTGAGGGAGACAGAGTGAGTGAGGGAAAGGGTGGGAAAGGGAGACAGAGTGAGGGAGACAGAGTGAGTGAGGGAAAGGGAGACAGAGTTAGGGAGACAGAGTGAGGGAGACAGAGTGAGGGAGGGGGAGAGAGAGAGAGAGAGATACGTGTATGCCGGGTCTAGTGGCGCAGTGGATGAAGGCGTCCGCTGCAGGGACCAGTGATCAACCTCGTGGACAGTTTTTTTGATCTAGCCCCGCCCCCCCACTGACCCCACCCCCACTGGTGTGGCCCTCGGACACAAACCACACTGTAAATTTGGCCCCTGAGAGAAAGTTTGTGAGTACCCTTGAGGCAGAGGGTCCCAGTTCATTTCTCGTTTTTGGAGAGCCCTCACTAAAAGATTGGAAGTAGACTCACGTTACTCTTCCAGTTATCATCCAGAAATGGATGGTCAAACTGAGAGAGTCAACCAGGATTTAGAACAGTATTTGAGGCTTTACCTGTTTGATCAAGAACAAGAATGGTCAAAGTTAGTTTCGGCAGCGGAATTTGCATACAATAGCTCAGTGCACCTTTTCCACTGGTTTCACCCCTTTTTATTTAAATCAAGGAAGACACCCAAACGTAATTCTAGGTAAAGAAGCAGATGCAGTTGCAGCGGCAGAAAAGCTAGCACAGGAATTACAGAATTCTTTTATCAAGGCAATGAGACACTTAACCCCTTGCATGCTGCTGCGATTCTGCGCCTGTGCGGCACATTCCAATCGCGGGTGCGGTCATGACGTCCGGGAGCCGTCATCAGCACACGAGCACTGTGTGCCATGATGATCCCGGCCGTCATCAGCATGCAAGGGGTTAACTAAGGCAAAAGAATATTACACGTTTCAGGCAGATAAAAAGAGAATAGAGGGCCCTATCTTTACAAGAGGAGATAAGGTGTGGTATTCCACATGTCATTTGCGATTGAAAGGGTGTAGAAAATTTCAACCTAGGTTTGTGGGACCTTTTAAGTAGAACAAATGGTAAATCCAGTGGCAGTAAAGATCCAATTACCTCCTCATTTTAAAATTCCTCCAGTATCTCATGTGTCTCTAGTAAAGAAAAGTCCTTTAGATTTAGGTTAAATTCACTCCCAGCTCCCATTCAAGTGGATTCAGAAAAAGAGTTTGAAATAAATCAAATTTTAGATTCTAAAATTAAAAAGAATGTTCTGTATTATCTAATTGATTGGAAAGGATTTGGACCTGAGGTGAGGTCTTTGGAACCTAGTTGCAATGTTCATGCATCAAGATTAATCAAAAAATTTCACAAGAAATTTCTTGACAAACCAAAGAGGGGAGATTCCTTTTTGAGAGGGAGCACAGTCAAGAATCCAATCTCTTGTTTAGCAACTAGTTTAAAAAGCAGGAAAAGGAATGCCAGGTAATGTAGGTACAAGAAAAATACCCATTGGAAAAAGTCGTACCTATGCAGCAGGTTGCTTTTGCATGTGTTAATCAAACAGTGGCAACATCAGCGAAACGAGAAATCCAAGATGGCCGCCCGTTGTGTTAACAAAGAGATTCGGTCTAGTCTTCAAGCAACTAATGAACAGAAGAGTAAGCGCACGTCCAACGCTCGTCGCACTCAGCTGAATTATCTGAGAAGAAGGTAGTGTCTCAACCTCGCAGCTGAACGGAAGAGAGTTTCCAGTCAGGAAATCAATATATCTTCATAGCATTTTGAGCAACTACACCCAGCCGCTAGTGTGCAAAATCCAGAGACTAGTGTTCCTGTCAGAAGTGATATTGAACTCAGAGACTAATGTCCTATTCTGTGGAGAAGTCCGTCAAAGATCATCTTCGTGAGTGTTGAGCGAGAGTTCAGAGATAGCGTATTCTGTCAAAATAGCCGAGTGAGTAGATTTTGTCATTAATCAGAGAATTATTTCAAAAAGACAATATATATATATCAAGGAAGCTTCAGCTTTGGAGATGATGAACTAAGGTAATCTTTAAAGACATTTAATAAGTTATTCGGACTACAATTCCAACTAGACTGTTAACATTGGAATTCATTGAAAGTAAGTTGGACAAGACTTGTTTGCATTTCATAGACTTCAATTAAAAACTATATATATATATTCACTGAAAAAACCATAGGTTTTAGGGGTGTTATAGTTAGCTAGACATTTCACTCGTATAAAACCATTGAAATTCCCCCGTTATAGTTAGTTGCACTAACTATAACTCGCACACCCGCAATCCACAGCTGATGTCACATATTACATCATTCATGACATGGTCAGTGACATCACTGATGACATCACTGATGACATCACTGGTGACATCATTCAGTGAATGTGGTTTTCTCCGATATTTAAATAAGTATTATATATATATATAGCAATCTGCCTTGAAGACTGAGTGGATGTATAATTGTCTGAATGGAGGATTTAGTAGCATTGTGATTGACTGCCTAAGTGACAAATTTAAAGTGTCAACACTAAATATATGGGATGGTGATTAAACTGTGTGAATACCTGTATCACTCTATCTCTTGTTGTGTAAACTACTACATGAGTTGGTTACTAGCTATGTGAAAGTCTACATTAGTTAATAATTAGTTAAGTGAGTATTTGTATGGGATAGTGAATGAATGTGTGTGTGGTTGGGTGGGACGTGTGTGACTGTCGAAAGATGTGTAAATAGGGTGAGTGAATCTCTTTATGGGTGTGGTGATGAGTAAATATATTTCTCAATGATATATGTCCATCAAACTAAAACTATAAAAGGCAGTGTATGTGATAATTGTTGTGTATAAATAAGTATACATAAGACTCAGTGATTGTATGTGTGATGTATGGAAAACTGTATACTTGTAATAGTGATTTTATAACACACTAAGAATGAGTTACTATCTATATGAATAAATAAACATAAAGTGGTGTTTGTGTAAGTGTGTAGCTTAGTAAATATAAGTATGATCAATTGTTTGCATAAGTGAGTAAGATGTCTGCATAAGTGAATAGGATAGGTGTATAAGTATATTTAATAGTGTTCTATTGATCTTTATTAGCATGTATGAGTGAATCTATAGGTAAGTGTTTAGATATGTGTGTAGATGTAGGAATCACTGACTGCGTTTTTAGAAACTTGTACTGGTGTGTCATTGGTTTCAAATATGGTACTTCATATTTTATAATGAGTGTTTAAGGTTTATGCTACTGTATGATGAGGTGTATCAGTTTGTCACATGGATGATGTCATCGGTGATGTCATCAGTAATGTCATTTGAGATGTCATCAGTGATGTCACTGACCATGTCATGAATGATGTAATATGTGACATCATGAGCAGTGGATTGCGGGCGCGCGAGTTATAGTTAGTACAACTAACTATAACGGGGGAATTTCAATGGTTTTATACAAATAAAATGTCTAGCTAACTATAACACCCCTAAAACCTATGTTTTTTTCAGTGAATTTCTAAGGTTTTTGAAATGCTAATTCCTAAATATAACTTGTCTGAAACCTATGGTTTTTTCAGTGAATTTCTAAGGTTTTTTAAATGCTAATTCCTAACTATAACTTGTCTGAAACCTATGATTTTTGGGGTGAATTTCAAAGGTTTTTGAAATGCTAATTCCGAACTATAAACATGTCTGAAACCTATGGTTTTTTCAGTGAATTGCAAAGGTTTTGTAAATGACAATTTTTAAATGTATTAATTGTTATTTATATTATTCTGATTTTCTACTTTTTTAAACAATTTATTTTCAGATATTTTATTTTTTAAATTACATTATAATTACATTATACATTACGTTACAAAATATACTTTCTCAGAATGAATTACTTTAGTTTAAATACTTTGCAAATAGGCAATAGTCTTCTAAGTACAGTAGTTACAGTTGTTGTAATGCGCAACACAATTTCAGACACAATGCAACATTGAAGTCAATGTGAATTTCTAGTTAAATGCAATTAGTTACTTTGTGGATTACTTTACTAACCACAGGACTGGATCCTAGATTCAGTCCTGGGACATCTCCTGTAAACAGTTGAGTAAAAACGTTTTGGTTACAGTAGTGATTTTTAAGAAATATTATTGTATTTTAAAAGTTGACACGTAGAAACTTTTTCACATAGAATCACCAATGTTATCCTATGGGAGGAAATTCACTTAGCAGGTAAGTAGTGTTAACATTACTTTTTCTTACTCAGTGGTGGCTCCTGGATCCAGCAAGGGTGCATCTCCTGTAAACCGTTAAAAGAATGTGTTTCAGTCATACAGGCGATTTTTAAAGAATATTTTTAGTTTGTGAAAATAGACATTTAGAAACGTTTCTGGTGAAAACCAGACAATGGATTCCTTCTGGTGAAAACCAGACAATGGATTCCTATGGAAGGAAATACAAGTTACTGGTAAGTACAGTTAGAATTACTTTTCAGGATCAGTACTGGGCTCAAAGAAGCAGCACTAAGGTCACTCCTGATAACAGGTGAGTAAATCGGAATTCATACTTATGCTGATTTTATTGGAATTCTATAAAATTCAAAAACTCCACACTTAGAAGAATTTCCAAGTGAAACCAGTCAATTTTAGCCTATGGAAGGAAATTCAAGTTACTGGTAAGTATGGTTAGAATTACTTTTCAGGATCAGTACTGGGCTCAAAGATGCAGCACTGAGGTCTCTCCTGATAACAGGGGAGTAAATCGGAATTCATTGTTCGGCTGATTTTAGGTGAATATTTTAAAGTTCCAAATCTCCACACCTACAGGTAAGTAGAGTTATCGTTACTTTTTCTTACTCAGTGGTGCATCCTGGATCCAGCATTGGTGCATCTCCTGTAAACAGTTGAAAGAATGCGTTTAGGTCATAGAGGCGATTTTTAAGGAATATTTTTAGTTTGTGAAAATAGACAGAAACTTTTCTGGTAAAAAACAGGCAATGGATTCCTATGGAAGGAAATATAAGTTACTGGTAAGTATGGTTAGAATTACTTTTCAGGGTCAGTGCTGGCTTAAAGAAGCAGCACTGAGGTCACTCCTGATAACAGGTGAGTAAATAGGAATTTGTGGTTCGGCTGGTTTTACAGGAATATTTGTACGTTTTAAAAATCAACACTTAGAAACTTTTCTGCTGAAAACCACACAATGGATTCCTATGGAAGGAAATACAAGTTACTGTAAGTACGCTTAGAATTACTTTTCAGGGTTAGTGCTAGGCTAAAGGATGCCGCACTGGGTTCTCTCCTGATAACAGGTGAGAAAATCGGAATTTGTAGTTCGGCTGATTTTAGAGGAATATTTGTACAATGGTGAAGGAAGGGGGCAGGGCCTGAGGTGACGTGTGCAAACACACCCTGTGGCGCATTTTAAGTTGCGGGATTAAGTGCCCTTGAATCCTGAGGTTCCCTGGGTGCCAAGTAGCCCACCAGGTACCTCTAGTATGTGCCAGGGGGCTGCGTTGCAGAGAGGTGTTCAGAGGCCACATCCCTTTTTACAACCCTCTGCAACGCAGCTCTGTGGCGCTTAGTAGAGGTACCTGGTGGGCTAGTTGGCCCCCACGGTGGAGAAGTGTGGCTCACTGATTAGAGCGGCAGACCCTGATGCAGAGGTCTGGCCCGGGACCAGGGTTCAATTCCCGACGCGGCAGGGTCTTGAGCCCAAAAATGTCCACGGACTCGATAATTCTCGCCTCGGTGCCTATTCTAATCATGGGGTCCCACGCTGCAACTCTGGGCAATAGCTTGCTTAATCTCCACTACGGCGGCCCACCCGCTGCGGGATGCCTGGCTTTCACCTTGGGGATGCCCAGTAGGGGTTATCTCACATGGAAAAAGCCAGGACGGGTTCCCAAGGCAAGCGCCTTGATGCCTTCGGGTGATACTTGCGCTATATAAGTCGCAATACATTTACATTTACATTTACACGGACCCTCAGTATTGACAAGGAATTAATTCCCCAACTTAAACCGCACCACAGGACATGTTTGCACACATGTGAATTCAGGCCCCGCCCTCTCCCTTCACCACTGTGCAAAAGCATCCATGGCACGTTTTAAGTTGGGGGAATAAGTCCCCTTGAATACTGAGGGTTCCTGGGGTGCAACTAGCCCACCAGCTACCTCCAGTAAGCGCCACAGAGCTGCGTTACAGAGAGGTGTAAAAAGGGGCGTGGCCTCAGAACACTTATATAAAATGGAGCTCCCTGGGGCATACTGGAGGTACCTGGTGGGCTAGTTGACCCCCAGGGACCCCCCAGTATTCCAGGGGAATGCGTTTCCCCTCTGCAAACGCACCAGGGAGCTCGTTTGCAGAGTTGTGCAATGAGGGGGCATGGCCTCCGGCCACGATCCAGTTTTTTTTCTTTCCCTTCTGTCTCTCTATTATCTCAAACCCCTTTCCCCCTTTGTAAATACCTGTGACTGTAAGTTAACTCAGTCAAGGGTGTTTCAGAGAGGGACTGGAGTCCTATCTTCTGCTCCTGAGGAAATCAAATTCAGGTACCTTAGAGGTTGACAGAAACATTGCCTGCTCTGGCGAGAAGTGTTTATACCTCCTCCAGCAGGATGGCTATTGAACCTGCATACCAAGGCTAGAGGCTTCAAATCCGCTGCCACCTTTGATATGCAACCCGGTTTCCCCCAGACCTAGGAAATGCCACCCCTGCACATCTGGTACCAGGATATGCAAGAAATTAGCTATGCATGGATGCGTGGTGCACTATCAGGCCAGTCACACCCCTAAGGTGGGCTGTCTGAGGTGCTCCATGAAAGAAGGGTTCGACCATTTTAATTTTGCTGGAATTAGGAATTCTGGGTCAGAATTATGCATACTCCCCACAGGCAGTTTTCATATAGTGGGTGTAGGTGCCCCAAAGGTAATTAGCTCATTTGCTACTACTCTTCACTCCACCTAACACCCTTAAATTCAGTATTTAGGTGACCCCGGACACCAGGAACTATGATTCATATGATGGTAGAAAGAGAAGGACATAGAAGAGCTGAAGATTAAAGAACTAATGACTGCTAGTAGTTCAGTTCAAGTTTAAAATTAAAGTTTATTTGGACCATTGTCCTTAAACAGATAAAACATTCTCAAAACAGATCATTGTCACATAAAAACGTTAAAAACGTGTAAAACTTAGAACTCATTAAAATGGATCACACATGGCTTGGGCTAATCGCAATTCATAGTTCGTTTAACTTTTTGGATAAGTCTCCCCAATGCACAAACAATATCTAAGGAGAGCATTTCTGTTAGGACACTTGCAGCAAATCTTTTATGAACACCATATTTTTTAAAAATTGGACATAAGATCTCTTTTCAAAGTTCTAAGCGCTTTGAACAGTCTAATGAAATATGCATCATATCGCATGAGGTTCCCACTATACACTTACAGTTTCCAATGCTATCTATCATCTCCGATTTTACTCTAATATTACCATAATAGGGATTCAATCCAGTTCTTAATCTTAGACCTTCTCTCCTCAGCCATCTATTGGGTAATCTATCAATATAAGGGAAATGTATATCTTTTTGCCAGGCCTGGGCCATAAACTGTGCCGACTTTTCCGTCGCCAGGTAAACTTAGTCCTCAGCTCAGGATACCTCATATCCTACCTCCCTCAGAGCCGTCCCCGTAATCTCCATTTGGAGGGTCACGGGATTTACAGCAGTTTACCAACCATACTGAGGGAATTTCTAACCCCTTTAGCCCATGTTCGTTCACTCATCAACGCTTCTCTCCTACACCATTGCAAGACTTTTAGTTCCTCCTCAGTACCCAGGCGCTGCCAGAATCTAACTATGGCCATACAAACTGTTGTCTTTCATGAGGTTACACATGTTTCTAACCTTACAGCTTGCACCATGGAACATTTAGGGAGTGAGAATACATTTTTCTAAGCGTTTCCCTCCTCTATATCCCATCCATGTTTGCCACCCAAAAACAGTAACTCTGCCCCATATAGAAATTGCGGGGGACCATAGCTAGATATGCCTTTAAGACAGGCCTTGGGGGAGGAGCCTAGTGACGAACGAAGATGGCCGCATAAGCTCTCGGCTCCGTCGACCTCCGCCTGTTGCTTGAAGATCCTGGCATATATCCTGCTTTCGCTCCTCACCCCCGTGCGGTGTAATCTTTGCTGACACTAGCGGTGTGGTCCCGAGAACTTTCCCACCCGGATTGGCGGAGCTGTGCCGTGTGAAAGATCTTGGCCCAGAGTTGCCTGTAAGCCGGGACCTTGATTACTGACCCAGCCAGGTTACTGGGCAGCAGCGGCGGTTGGGTGGCCCAGACGTGGTCCGGATGATTAACCTGGAGTGTTTCCCATCCCTATATTGGTGAGGTGCCTGCGGTCCTGTACACACTGCGGAGGTGTGCGTATCCTGAAGGTGGCTGAGAGGTCGGGGGTCCCCTTCCCGGCGGCTGGCCCCCTCGCCGGGCTGGTGCCCCCGCCCGAGAGGCCCCGTCACAGTTCGGAAGTGAGCCTCCAATCCCCGCCTGCCCGACCCGCACTTCGGTCCCCGGGGGAATCGGGTGCCCCGAACTGCAGTCAAATGTCTGGAGTTGACCGTGTGGAGGCGGTGCGGGGTAATGAAGAGCCGTCTTTGAGGACTGTGATGGCCGCCATTAGGGAGCTGCGATCCTTCATGGCCTCTACCCTCCAGAAGACGATCGCGGATGTCACCGAAACTGCCCGATCGTGCGAGGACCCTGACCTGCCTGGTGCCCTTGAGCTGGCTGTTATGTCTACGCTATTCCCGGTACTTACCAAACGAGACTCCCTTCATGTCGAAACCTCGCAATTATCGCCTGGAACACTATGTACTAGTGGACCTGTTGCCTCAGAGAGACGCCCGCCATTATCGGCGCATCCGTCCACTGACGTGTTTGTAGTCTTCTCTTCTCCTGAGCCTACGGCTAATACGACCCGGCGGATGCTGCGAACATCACTGGATTGTTTTGACTTTGCCCTGAGTTTGAGATTGACATGGTCGTACTTTGGCTGGAAGACGGCATGTGTCATGGCGGCGGTGGATCATGACGGACTAAGGTGCTTGATCGGACTCCTTATGCAGGTCCACAGACTGGCAGGAACTTTGATCTTTCCTGGATATGTTCTGGTGCAGTTAGCTGTACTCATTGTGAACGTTCGGAGGGGTCAAGGGTGAGACTGCTGTAGATCTCGACTTTGGGGGTGTGTGAAGTTCGGGGGATCCGCCATTTTGTTGCTTACGGGTGGTGGGGCGGTGTCGGACGCCTTCCCTGGGCTTTATTTCCAATAACCTGCTTATATAATTGCTAGACTTAGGACTGGGACTGTGCGCCGCTGGGGGGGTAAGGGGACCGAGGGCAAATGTGATTTTTCTTCTCCTCCGTCTCTTTTTTCCTTCTCTTATTTCTTCCTTTTTCTATCTTTATATATTTCCCTTTTCTCGCTATATTTCGGGTTTTTGGATGCTGGGCGATAGGCACGCTGCTAGGGGGGTAGGCCGTAGCCACTTGCAGGGGTGCAGGGTGGGGGGGGGATGGGGTATTATTGTTTTTTCTTTTCTTGTTTCTATGGCCTTCTTTTTCATCATTAGTTTAACTGGACTCTCTGTTCTTTTTCCTTCTTTCTGGGTTCTGGGATCGGTGCAGTGCATTACCTGATTTTGAATTCTCGACGTTGATCGTGGGTTTCGCCCATAAATGTTTTTCATTAAGCCTCTCCATGTACGGGCGATGGCCGGGTGTGCTTAGTGTTTGATTTCACGAGTATATTGATGCCCCCCCCCTTAAAGATACCGATAGATATATGATCTAGACTCTGTGACTGATCCCACCTTTCTCTCTCGTTTTCTGCTCTTTTTGTTATTATATTGTAATTCATTCCTTCTAACGGTAAATATCCTGTTGTAACATTTAAAATTAACCTCACTCATCCTGTGCAACATTGTGTGTGCTGCAACAGTTCTGGTCTCTACTCCTGCTGCAGTGCCTCCGGGATGTTTGGCTGAATAGCTGTGTGCACCTTGTTTACAAATAAAGGTTTTCAAAAATTTAAAAAAAAAAAAAAAGACAGGCCTTTCCGATTTTTCTCCATAGCTTCCATTAAATTTCTTAAGCCATTTATTGACACTGCTGTCCTTATTCTACAAGCATCTAGGTGGATTATCCATTTAAGATTTTTCTGAAACCACATACCCTGTACTCTTCTACAGTTTCCAGCTTTTCAGGACCTAGGTACCAGCTATATCTTATTTCCCTTCTCCCAAAGCATAGAATCTTTGTTTTGTCCATGTTAACCACTAATTTTTTCAACTTACAATACTCATGGAAGCTATTCAACTTTCTTTGTAACCCGATCTCCGTTTGGTCGAAAATTACTAGGTCGTCAGCGTATAAAAGACATTCTATATGTTTCCCATTTATTTTAGGGCTTGCCCCCATTGCTTTACCTAAAATTGAGGGTGGGTCTGCTATAAAAAGTGAAAAAAGTTGAGGGGCCAAAAAACACCCTTGTCTTAATCCATTTACAATTTCTATTTTCTTGATATACTCCCATCTGTGTCTAAAATAATCTGTGCCCAGTTTGCAGTGTGCTAGTAGACTTTGGTGCCAAACCCTGCCAGCCTACTTGCTCCTGTCCCAATAATTGCGACAACCCATTTTGTCCTGCACCTGTGCATCCTCCAAAAGCCTCAGAGGGCCTCTAGCACTCTGCCAAGCTGTACGCATCTTCTTTGAAGTGGAAGAGCCACATCCCTGCAGCCTGCAGTCACAGATCGCAACATTTGGTTCACCATTCTGCTGTCCTCCTGGCCTATCGAAGCAGCAGCCACCCAGGAAGAGGTCATCATTGTCAAAGAGGGCAGATCTGTCTCCTAACCAAGTGAGAAGATGCCATGACCAAACAGAGTCGCCTTTCACCAATACGCGAGGTACTTGACCCCTTGAAGCAACCAAAGGTTGTTTGAGTCCAATTCAGGCTCTAACGCCGCAAAGACAGCCGACAAGAGACATCAGCACCACAGAGCCGAGCACGGAGAGTGGCCCAGCTGTCCTGTTTCTGTTTTGTCTCCCTGTGCAGTTCTAACCAAGAACTGTGGGTGCCTTTGACGCACAGCCACCAGCTGGCCAAAACCATCTGCACGCAAGCTGCCTAGCCTGGGTCCATGACAACCAACAGTGCTCCCCTGCTCCCAGAACCCACACAAACCGAGCCCCTCCATTGGGAGCTCCTGTACTTGTCCTGAAGTCCCCCTCTGCAGCCTGTTTCTAGGTTGCCCCATCTTATCCTACAGACAGCACCTCTGCACCCAGACACTCCAAGGCAGGTATTCTTGAACTACTAGTGGTACTTTGGACCTTGGTCTCCTACCACGTTGAGTTCTAAAAGGGACCCCTGAGAATTGTTTGTAAATATTGTATGCAGCATATGCCTTATTCTCCATAGGAAAGCATTAAAACGTAAAAAAGCATTTGGACTACAATTTTACTTACCTCTAAAAATTGCTATTTTGCAAAGTACTCACCCATTTGCGAAGGTTTGGTGTTCAAATATATTTTTTAAATCCTGTAGTTTTTGAAGTGGACAGGATTCCCTTGCACACTGCGAAATAAAAAGAATTTATGGGCATAAACCTTGCCAACTGCCCAGGAAAAAGTTAGAGGCAAGCTTTGGATGCACATATGGAGGCGTGGAACAAAAAGAACTGACACTGACTCAGAACTGGCACTGTTATGTGGTTCCATCATCACTTTCAGGGATGGCAAATTCAACGCAGAGTAGCACAGTGCCACCTAGCAGTGCATATATGTATGCCTGTGTATATTTGGATGTAAGACGGAACAACTAATTTCTTTGTAAAGCATGCCTGTAAAACGCGGCCATTAACCACTCATAATATTTACTACGCATATTTTTACAATGATTATGCGTTTACCACGCATGCTTTTACAACAAATGTCTTTTGTAAAAGCATGAATGTTAAAGGCATATGCATGGTAAAGGTTTTCCCCGGTTCCAGCACTGAGCACTGAGCCCTCAAACAGGCCCCAGGTGCAACCCCCCCCCCCCCCCCCACACACACACACACCCCTCCCCCAACCCCAGCTCCCTGCCCTAAAAAAAGCCGGCCAGAGCACTACATCCAGAACCGCTGCAGCACACTCCCTGAAACCCTCCTGCCCACGCCCTCCAGGATAATCCCCCTTACCTCACAAGGAGGAAGCCAGTTCCTTAAGGCTGAAATGCTGCACCGGTGGTGTTTCTCTTAAAGAGGAAGAATTAGGTATCTTCGCTCCTGTAACGACGTCATGAGCCTTTACCATGCTGGTGCCTTTACTACCATTTACTACCATTACCTAGCACATGCCCTTATCACCAGCACCACACATATGCCCTTAACATTCCCAACTTTACAATGTTAACTTGTTAGAAAGGCATGCGAGGTAAATGCATATGCACTGTAAAAACACACATGGTAAAGGCTATGCGTGGTAAAGGTCTACGGAATTTAACAACCTCATGCTAAAGGCTACACGTGGTAACAGCTGCGTAGCAATGGCTGTTTACCTGTATATTTATACACACATATGTATGCATATATTTAATAATGTATATACAGACATATATAAAACATGTGAATATAGAAGTTTAAGTTAATACAATTTTTATTATGATGAAAAATTTAATTCATTTGATTTTAGATTTTAAAATGCACTCTAATAATATTATTTTAACTGTAACTCATATTTATATTTTTATTCAGTAAAGTATTCGTTTAAATATCCAACCTTAAGCCCTAAAAACCCCTTCCTAACCTATACAGTAGCCATCACTGAGTCCTAAAACCTCCTTGCAACCCCTATACATTACCCACCCCTCAACCCCAAAAACTCCTTAGTACCCCATTTATACTACCCATTTAGGAACCATAAACTCTTTACTACCCCTACAAACTACCCAGCCCTGAGCCATATCTTCCTACTGTCCCGTTATACTACATATTCCTGGGGGAAAAAAAACAATTACCTCTATACACAATGCTTCTGAGGCCTAAATGCTCCTTACTAGTCCCATATACTATCCATCACGGAGCCTAAAAACTCCTTATGAACTCTATACAATACCCATCTCTGAGGCCTAAAAACTCTTAATACCCCTGTACACAATCGATCCTTGAACCCTAAAAACATTACTAACCCGATTTAAGCTTTAAAAATAAAAAATTAAAACCGTAAACCAATAATTTCATATTTTTTAATTTATTACTTATCATGTTATTAAATTAAGTAACTAAAATTAGATTACTTATTTATTAAGTAAAGAACAACATTAAATTATGTTAATTTAGTTACAACTTAAAGTGAATTTAAAATTAATTTAAATTACTATGTTTTTAAAGCTCTTACCTTAATATCTGTGTATATATGTACACAAACATTGATAAGGATGGGACACTTAAAACGAACTTACTTGCAAAGTAAAAACGTACCTGCGATGTACATATTTCTGATGTAATGACCCTAATGTACTGACTACTGCTTTAAAGGTAATGTGCCATTTGAACCGTTGTGGCTTCTTGATGAGTAGCTCCCCAGTAATAGCATAAAGGATACAATGAAGTTGTGTTGCATAACATTACCTTAGGTAAACAGCATGGAGCGAGCCCAAACAGTAAGCAAAAAGAAAAACATCATGAAACACCCCCTCTACCCTACCCCCCCCACCCCAGGATTCCCCCCCACCCACCCCTCGTCCACCTTAAACTAACCGGGAAAGAGGAAACAAAAGTAACAAGCATTTGCAATGCAATCGGTCTCGCATTTGCCAGAGTTTGAGCTATTGGCATTGTAAATGACAATGCCTTTTATTTATGTGTTTTGAAAACCTGCAAGCGGTGCATAAAGACACTTTGTTATTATAGTCTTTGCTTAAGAGTAGCAAAGCTGGCAGTAAAAAGGGGGGCAGTTACTGTTACATTATGGGAAGAAGATGCTATTGACAGGAGAGGACACGAGACAGCTGTTGTGGTCTCGTGTTAGTCTTGTGTCATATTATGGCAATGTTGGTTCTAGACTGTGCATCTTTTGAAGTGGGGAAGTTGGCAGGGTTGAAATGGGAATGCGGCATTATTGAAATGACTAGGAACTGAAGAGGACGTGTGAAGCCAATAAACCACGGAAGATACTTTATCCTGCCTCCTTGTATCTTTTCTATCTTTTCTGGATTCATTGAATCTTTCACTCTTCATGAAGAAAAACGCCACTTTTAACTTTCAGCATTATTATTTTGGAGCCTCGTTGCTACTACATGGATGTGCATCTCTGAAGGTATTGTCATTTTTTTAATATTATGCTCTTACTGAGAGATTGAATTCCACTGCGCGAGAGATTCCAAACTGTCTGTGAGTGCGTGCTCGGCCTTCTTCACTGCACGCAAACGATCTCGAGGTTACGTTCAAAGTGCTCGATCGCTTACAGAAACTAACGTGTACACAACGTTAAGACGTCCTACAGACAAGCTACATTTCCTTAAGAGAAAAACGTTAAAGCGACGTAGCGGCCATCGTTAATTCCTTGGGTTTTTTTCTCACGAAGCATCTCACTCGTTGTTTCTGCCGATTTTCTCACTTAGGGCCAGATGTAGGTAGCCCTTTACCGATCGGAATCGGACGAAAATACCGATTTTCGGCCGTTTCCAATCGGTAAAGGGCTAGGGAGATGTAGGTGCACATATTCGGTAATTTTACCGAATCGTTATTATTACCGAATCGGTAATAAGTACCGATTCGGTAATAATTACCGAATCGGTAAGATTTACCGAATCGGTAATATGTACCGATTCGGTAAAATTACCGAAAATGCTATGTGGGTAGCCAATTTTACATTGGCACATGGCTTACAGAATCGGTATTTTACCATGGAATACAAATTCATGGTAAAATATCGATTCCTGTGTACATGCACATCTGTGCATGTACACATGTGCCATGTGACAGACAGACGTGCCCTTAGGGCATGTCTGTGTGCCACATTGCACACATGCCCGTTTTGGGGGTGCTAGAGGGTGTCAAAGTGACACCCCCTGCACCCTTGTGAATTCATTAATTACCGATTCGGTAAATACCGAATCGGTAATGCCTAATCATTCCTATGGGCTTCAAAGCCCATAGGAATGAATGGGCATTACCGATTCGGTATTTACCGAATCGGTAATTAATGAATTGTTAAGGATTCGGTAACGAATCCAGATGTTGGGACCTACATCCCATTTACCGAATTTGAAATACCGAATCGGTAAAATTCGGTATTTCAAAATCGGTAAATGGGATTTACCTACATCGGGCCCTTAGTTGGACAAATTCGTAAGGTATTCCTTTGTTTTTTTTTCTCATCATTATTTTGTTTTCTTTTCTTCTTGTTTGAAAGGAGCATTTAATTTTAAACCTTACATAAAATTGTACTTTGGCTGTGTATCTCTATAAGTTTAAGGGATTTCATCAACTGGCCTGCATTTATTGGAAAATTAAGAGAGAACCAGTCAGGACTACACATATATTTATCTATACAGAATATAAGTATATAAATAGATAAATATATTCATTTTTTTCTTTTTAAGGAAAAAAAAAGAAAAAAGGGGGAATTAGTGGAATTGTCCCTCTACCCTCATTTTTTGCAAATAAAGGTGAACCACCTATGGATTGGGAAGTTTGGGAACCTGTTTGTTTGGCATATGTGGAAGTTATAGAAGGAGCGGAGTGTGAACCAGAAAGGAAACTGTCACTTTTGAAACATTGTCTTGGTGGAATCGGTTTAAAAGAATTCTTTAGATAACCTCCCTTAATTAATCCTGGTAAGAGAAATGTTTATGACTATGCTTCGTAACAAATGAAAATAAGATTTGGAAAGGAAAAGAATATCGTTATGGAAAGGTTTGTTTTTTACTCTCGTAAACAACATGCCGATGAGTCCATTGACGATTTTGTATCAGCTCTTAGGTCGCTTGCCGTCACTTGTGATTTTGAACATGTCACTTATGAACAGGTGCTGAGGGATTTGATTTGTCAACTTGTAGAGCGCGCGAATGCCCGTGGGCGTCTTGGCGCTATGATAGATCCTCCTATCTCAAGAACGGTGTCTAAAGTTATGCAGAGAACAGCCATGTTTTTACTTCCTTTCTAAAGGATTCCAAAGATGGGCAGGTTTTTATGTCAAGAGGCAGTTGATTACAGGTTCGTGCTGCATGTACCAGGAAGCTTCTACAGCCCCAGCTAGCTCGTCTAAATCTGGGGACAGTAATTGGCTTCAATTGACCGGATCTCAGAGGTCTCGTTGGTTCATATTGTTTTAAATGAGACCTCAAAAATTGTGATCCTGTTCCCTGAAGTGCCTTGTAGGCCAGGCAGAGTGATTTAAATTTCACCCTTTTTGCAATTGGCAGCCAATGCAAAGTTTTTAGTTTGTGACTGATTTGCTCAAACTTAGGTATGCCTAAAACCAGTCTGGCTGCTGCGTTTTGCAGGCGTTGTAATGTAGCTATGACTTTTGTCCTAGCTCAGGCATATAAACCATTCCCGTAATCCAGTCTCGCCAAGGCTAATGCTGTCACTACTGTTTTACGTGAATCCTGTGGTAGATAAGGCAGTAACTTTTTTTATCATTTTTAGAATATACCAAAGTGTTGATGACAGCTAGCTGGCTTGGGCTTCAAAAGATAGATTGATGTCAAGAGTGATGCCCAGATTCTTCACTTTTTCTGATGACTCTGGGCATCTACCCATGTCCTTAGGCCACCTGGCGGGGGACCAGATGTTTGTGTCACCCTCTAGTATCATCACTTCACTTTTATCTCCGTTAAGCTTTAGGCAATTCCTTTCCATCCATTGACTAACCTGTGTCATACATAATTTGAATTTTTCTACGGTGTCCTCCACATCCTTGCTGATGGACACCACAATTTGGGTGTCGTCAGCATAGGATATTGGGGTGAAACCACATTTTTGTATGATTTCTGCAAGGGGGGCCATGTATAAGTTAAAAAGGGTGGGACTCAGCGAGGACCCCTGCGATACCCTGCATGGTAAGTTAAAGGATTTCGATTTCACTCCTCCTACTTCTACTGAGAAAGTTCTGTTTACTACGTAGGATGCGATGAGGGTACATGCTGAATCATGTATTTCTGCGGTTTTTAAACGCGTTAGGATAATCTCATGACTGACCGTATCGAAGGCCGCCGATAGGTCGAGTAATATCAAGGCGGCCTTCACTCCATTATCCAGCAGTTTCCTAAGCTCTTCCACAGCTGTAATTAAAGCAGTTTCCGTTCCGTGTCCTTCGCGGAAACCAAATTGAGAATGGTCTAGCCAGTTACCGTCCATCAGATAACGGGATAGCTGTTTGTTTAAGAGTTTCTCTAAAAATTTTGCGGCGAAAGGTATCCTAGCTATTGGTCTATAGTTACTTGGTTCTTCACAGTCCAGATTTGATTTTTTTAGTAGTGGTCTAATTGATATCTTTTTCCAGACGTCTGGAAAGATATTAGTTCCAAGTATTTGACCAAATAATTTTTCTAATACCAGGCTCAGTTGTTCTGAGCAGATTTGCATTATTTTGGGTGGACAAGGGTCCCTTGGGCTACCTGAGTTAATAGTGAGTAATTCCTTCTGAATTTGATCTGTTGTTGGAGGAATAAATTGGAACAATATGGGTTGGACTGATTGTTCCACTGAATTTGTTGATTGTGAGGTAGCCTGATCTGCCTGATCTGCCATGTCTGTGTTATGGCTTTTGAAAGAGTCATAAACTGAAGATACTTTATCAAATTCTGATGAGGACAAACAACAAAAAAGTACAGGAAAGATTATGGACAACATAAGATATGTCTTTAAATGCGGCCATTGAAATTGCCAGATCTATTGAACATTCTGAGAAGTTCGTAAAAGAGATAAGGGGAAATGACAAAGGAGATCTATTTAGCATTTCAAAAGATAGAGATAAACAAAAGAATCTTGCTTCACATAAGAATGAAAATCAGAATAAAAATGATTGGAAGTCTAAATATATTAAGAATGAAAGGAAGGGTATTCAATGGACTTGTTTCAGATGTGGCAGTCCAAGTCATTTGGCTAATTCAAAAATGTGTCCGACTATTGAAAAAATATGTTCGAAGTGCAAAAAGAAAAGGCATTTCAGCAAATTTTGTAAATCTACTAAGAAAGTAAATATTGTTCAAGATTTTGAGGATTATGATTCCTCATACGAAAATGATATCAACCCTGTAACACATTAACATTTGTGGTAGCGAGGGTGTGGGTAAGTTTCCATCTTGTGATGTAATTATTGATGATATGATAGTAAATGTCTTAGTCGACTCATGTGCATGGTATACAATCATCGAGTTAGATGTTGTAAAAAAAAAATTGCCCTCGTAGAGAGTTACTCAGACCTGACATTTCCCTTGGTGGTTACACAGGACACAACATCGATTTGGTGTTTTTTTGGGGGGAAATGTAAATTTTGCAAACCAGTCAATTTTTGGAAAAGTTTATGTAGCGAAGTCAGGTCAGTCTCTCCTAGAACAAATAGGAATTAGACTCGACACCCAGGAGCTGATCCCTCTGTGTATGCTATTGAGGGAATTAACCTTGCCGACCAAGATTGTTTGTTGAACCAATTGAAATTAGATTTTCCTAATGTTTTTAGCGGGAAGCTTGGGGAATATCAAGGATTTAAACATATAATAAGATTGCATAACGATGCAGTACCTGTTAGGCACAGAGTAAGAAATGTTCCCCTTACATATAGAGACAAACTCAAGGACTTACTTAAAGATTTATGCGACAAAAACATCATTGAACCCATTGAGTCGTCTCCTTGGGTTTCTCCGATTGTGATTTCGGTTAAACCTAACGGAGAACTGAGGTTATGTGTAGATCTTCGCAGTCTAAACAATTCTATTTGGTTGGATGCGCATCCCTTGCCAAATCTTCGCGAGATGGTTTCAACTTTGATTGGTGCGGAAGTTTTTTCATGCATTGAATTGGCCAATGCGTATCACCAAGTAGTTTTGGATGATGAATCTAGAAACCTTACCGCCTTTATCACACCTGAAGGTCTGTTCAGATACAAACGCATGCCTTTTGGCCTGGCAAGTGCGGCCTCAGTTTTTCGAAGGTTGATGAAAGAGACTCTTGAAGGTTTAACAGGTGCCATCGCTTTTCAGGATGACATACTTGTATTTGGAAAATTTTTTGAAGATCATGATAATAACTTAAGAGGAGTGATAACTGCACCATCTGTTAGAGACCTCACTGTACGCCTCGACAAAGGCAGCATTAGGGCAAAGCCAGTGGAGTACCTAGGGCACACCATCAGTGGCGCTAGTATTAAACCCAAGCAGAGACATGTAGAAAGTATTATCAATGCCCCGTACCTTCTTCCAAGGAACAATTAGTAGCATTCTTAGGATTAATAGAATTCTACGCAAAATGTATACCCAATTTTTCCTCAAAGGTGGATCCTTTTAGATGCTTTTAAAAAATTGCAAAGTTTGTATGGTCTTGTGAGATGACTGAGGCATTTCAAAATCTTAAGACATTCATAGTAAATGCACCGTGTTTGAAACCTTTTGTCATTGGGAAAAAATGTACCATCATGGTTGACGCAAGCAACACCGGTTTAGGTGCTGTTCTCATGCAAAGTGACTGCGGGAAGGAATGGATAATTTCATATGCTTCAAGAGCATTAAGAGATGCTGAGAAGCATTATTCAGTCATCGAAAGGGAGCTATTAGCTTGTGTTTGGGGAGCCGAACATTTCAGAACATTTCTATGGGGAACTAAATTCTTGATAAAGATTGATCATAAACCACTCATCTATATGATGGCACCGGAGAGGGGACGGACAATGTCTGCTCGTCTCGCTAGGTTAGCATCCAAACTACAATCCTTCCAGTATCAGATTGTGGATGTAAAAGGGAAAGTGAATATTCATGCGGATTGTATGTCTAGGTAACACTCTTCCTTTGAAGATCACATAGAGGATGATGAGTGTGAAGTTACGGTTACCTTTCATGATGTGATGTTAATTTATGGGGACAAAATCAGTTTAAGTGAAGAGTCTTGGTCAAAGGAAATGCAAAAGGATGTGGAATTGTCTCATGTGAAGAATTATATGTTGCAAGGTTGGCCTGAACAAAGGAGCCGTTCGGGTGATATGATGAGTTATGCTAAAGTGCAAGACGAGTTAGCGGTTGAGAATGGGCTACTTTTGAGAGGAGACAAGTTTATTCCTTCTCATTCATTGAGGGCTACCATTATTAGTATTGCTCATGAGGGACATTTAGGCATTTCTTTTACTAGAAGGCGGATAAAGGATTTTTTTGGGTGGCCGGGAGTTGACTGTTCTGTGGAACATTTTATTCGTAGTTGTTCTAAGTGTGCCAACAGCGACAAATCTGCTGTAGCTTTGCGTTCAGAACCTTGTCCAGTGGAATTTCCTTCTGGTCCATGGCGGAAGCTTGGCCTTGATATTATTGGACCTTTTGGTGTTTTACCTGAACAGGAAAGATTTGGTATTGTGTTAATAGATTATTTCTCGAAATGGCCCGAGGTAAAAATGGTAAGGGACATCACGTCCAAGAATGTGATAGAATTCATGGTTAGGTGTTTTGCAGAGAAGGAATCCCAGAAGAAGTGTTACTGATAATGGTCCACAATTTGTCAGTAAGGAATTTGAGTTTTTCATTGCAAAATGTGGCATAATACATAGAAAAATTGCTGTTTTCCATCCAGAGGCCAATGGCCAAGTTGAACGATTTAACAAAGTTGTTAGGGAAGCTATTCAACTTTCTGTCAAGGGTAATTTGAATTGGCGCAATGCATTGCAATCTATGTTATTATCCTATAGGACTTCACCTAATTCTGTTACTTTAGTTAGTCCATTTGAGCTTTTGAGGGGTCGGAAACCAAGTACTAGACTTACTCCATGGGGGTTAAAAAGAAATCTGAATGATTGTTATATTTCTTCTGAGGTTGATTATGATTTAGTTTGAAGAAGAATAAGTTCATACAAGGAAGAAATGAAAAAAAGAATAGAAAAGAAACAAGGATCTGTGAGTAAACAAGTAATTTTTATTGGTGACTTGTTCGCATAAAAAAAAAGGAAGGGGTTCTAAAAGGAGCTCCGATTTGGTCTCAGCCTAACAAGGGTATAGAAGTTTTTAAGCATTATTTAGAGGAAAGGAAGTTTCTGGGTCTGATGGAGACAGTAATGTGTTTTTAGATGTTAAGTTAGATAGTGATCATAATATTCTATCTGAAACCTTTTGTGATTCTTCAAAAAGGAGTGCCAGAGTTCATCGACTTCCTGTAAGGTACATAGATTTTGTCATGAATGTTATTTGTTATTTGTTAAGCGCAACACTCATCCCAAGGGATATCAAGGCGTGGATAGCGGTTATCCGGGTTCGACTGAGAGGTAGTTGAGAATCAGTACTTGGGGAATAGGTAGGCTTTTAGTTTTTTTCGGAACAGTAAGTAGTTGGAAGTGAGCCGAAGGTCCAAGGGTAGTTCGTTCCACTTTTTTGCCGCTAGATAGGAGAATGACCGTCCTCCTGTTCTCGCTTTCTTGAATTAAATTAAATTACAACTGTAATGAAATGAATTTTGTATAAATTACTAATTGCTATATTTATTCTATTCTACATGTCACATGTATATATTAGTGTATGCAATTGTTATTTATTTATATATACATTGTTTTTTATTTTTATTTATAAGGGGGAAGGTGTGTTACATTATGGGCAGAAGATGATATTGACACAAGATGACACGAGACAGCTGTTGTGGTCTTTTGTTAGTCTTGTGTCATATTATGGCAATGTTGGTTCTAGACTGTGCATCATTTAAAGTGGGGAAGTTGGCAGGGTTGGAATGGGAATGCGGCATTATTGAAATGACTAGGAACTGAAGAGGACGTGTGAAGCCAATAAACCACGGAAGATACTTTCTCCCGCCTCCTCGTATCTTTTCTACAGTTACTGCCAGCCTTGCTTCTCTTAAGGAACGACTATAAGTACAAAGGGCCTGTTTACGGACCACTTGCAGGTTTTCAAAACGCATAAATAAAAGGAATTGTCATTTACAATGCCAATGCTCAAATGCAAGCCCTGTTGCCCCTTCATTGAAGGCTCCCAGCTGGTTTTCTGGCTGAGTAATGACATCCTCGGATATCTTCTCCAACTCACTCATTTACTGCTTTCCTAGAGCCTGGATTCGAAACTGGTTGCGCCGGGCACTATCCTTGAGTAGAACACCCTCCATGCTGGAGATCACAGTATGCAACATAATTTCTGATTTTCGCTCATTTTGACTGCCTCTAATTACTCTCCCTAAACTCAGTTGATTGTTAGAAACCCCTGCATGTTTCAAAGCAGATTAGCAAAGACAAACGAATGAGCACCAAAAGAAGTCTGTGATTGTTGAAGCTGTCGAAGACCAGTGGGCTGAAGAATCTCAGTTTGATGTGTGAGCTGCTTGTCCAGTTGGTGTTAATTCTTTGCAATGGGCTTGATAATATGCTCTATGGAATTCCAATCAAAGCCCATGTTACATGTCTTTACATGTAACATGGGCTTCAAGAGCATATTATCAAGCTCATTATCGCCGCTTTATCGGCAGTTTCCTGCCGATAAAAGTGACGATAATGTAAGGCCCTTTCTTGATAATATGCCCCCAGATTCGGTCTCGGTGTAAGCTCAACATCCTGTGATTCTGGGCAAATCCCTTAATTCCGTTCCTGCCAAAAGATGAATGTGTCATTGTGTAATGTAACTGATGCTCATCTAAAGCGCTCCAATACCTTCGGGTCGAGTTTGTGCTATATAAAACTGCCCAAAATAACGTAAAATCAAATGAAAAAGCAGGACTGGATGAATTATTCCCATTGGATCAGGGTAACACAGCCCCTGGTCAGGAGATATGTGGTAATGGAAAACGATAGGATTTGCACAGGTCGTGCTAAATGTGGTGGAGAATCTACCAGTCGATTTGCTTTCTCCTAGGCATAATATGTTTGACAATATTAAAGGCGCATTTAGCTGTTCCCCCAGTTATCAAAGCTTTTTCCGTTACCACCCAGGCTCTAGATGTATCCAGTGCCAAAATGCCTTGACTCAAATGACATTTTTTATGGCCAGGAGATGCTTAAGTATCGCTGTGGCAGTGAACAAACTGCATAATGCGACACAAATTTTAGGCGCGTGAAAAAGTTGCTAGCCCAAGATCACAAAATTTGGTGTCCGAAAACAAAGGATTAGAACTGTTTACATCTTGTTCCCAAGTCAATCAATTAGCTACTAAACATCAGTTCTTTCTACATGTTGTTGGCGTGACTAGTGACGATCATTTTGAGTTGCTGGTTTTAATGGTAAACGTGATGCCAGATGCACACAAGGGATCGGCTAGTTCTTAGCGCTGCGAGGCTGCAGATTGTGGAGGTGTGCTTTGATGTATTAAGGAAGTAGTGTACACACTCTGACAGAGCACACGCTGCGTGTTTGTGGTTGAACTGTGGCAGGTGCATGCCATGGCTTTACACTCGCAGTCCAAGGGGAGACAGTTCCAACAGCATTTATGACTGGGTCATTCCGCGGCCTCAATAGTGAAATATCGTTTGGCTCTGGGGAAAGCTAAACACCTGTCAATAAGCTATAGGGCAAACTCATAAACAAATGGAAGGCATATGCCCAGATGCATCAACCTTTTTAGGAAGTGCAAACGGTGCGATTCGCATAAATCGGCCTTTTGCACTTCCTAAATTGGTTACTGGGATGCATCAAGCATTTTTTGGAAATCGCTTTTTTTTGCGAGTTCCAAAAAATGCGATTGCTGTTAAGGAATCGCAAATTTGCGATTCCTTAACAGCAATGCATCATCCTCAAAACATTTGCGATTTTAAAAATTGCAAATGCAAATTACCACGAAGTTGAACTTCGTGGTAATTTGCAAAAATGTTTAAAAACGCATAAAAATGCATTTTTTAAACGTGTACGTTACAGGCACACATGTCCTTAGGACATGTGTGTATGTAACTCACATGTAAAAGTGCATTTCATGGGTGCAGGGGGGGGTCCTTTGGACCCCCCTCTCCACCCTTGAAAGGCTTTGATGCATTCCGATTTGAAATTACGAATTCGCAATTCCCATTCATTCCTATGGGCATTTCAGCCCATAGGAATGAATGGGAATATCGGATTCGCTATTTGGAACTCGCAATTTTATTGGAATTCGGTAAAAATTGCGATTTTTACCGAATTTCAATAAAATAGCGAAATTAATGATGCATTGCCATTTGCGAATCCTTAATTGCGATTCCTTATTTTTCGCAATTAAGGAATCGCAAATGACAACGTTGATGCATCTAGGGGCTAATGCACACATAATAACGTGACCGAACGGTCTAAGGCAGAGGTCTTCAAACTTTTTGATGCCGAGACCCCCCTGTCAAAATATTTTAGGTGTAAGGACCCCCTCCTGACAAAAATTTCTAGAACTAGGTACTCCTCATCATTGACAACTAACGACGACCATGTAAGCCCCAAATTCCGACAGCAAATCATTTTTACAGTGGGGAAATATTATTAAACAGTGTTTATCAAATGAAAGATCAGTGAGCGTGGGTGCGTGTTCAAAGGTGTGGCTAAAATCAAAAGGCCTCATTTATAAGCAATTGGCCTAGAGTAGCGCCGCAAGTCTTCTTGCTGCACTGGCCTACGCCAATGTGAAAGGGCAGGAGTGCACCTTATTTCTGAAATATGGTGCATTCCTCTCCTTTCCCCCTGCGTTGACGCACAAATTGCTGCCTAGCGCCAATGTAGACAGGATTGTTTTTGTGCCCCGAGAGGGGTTTCCCTGTTTCTATGTGAGCTGCAGAATGCAGCACACATGGAAAGAGGAACAAATAAGAGGAGACATGAAAACATGTCCCCTCTTTACGCCTGCTGTGGGGAAGAGTAAGGTTTTGGCTCTGCCCCAGGTGTACTTGTTTTGGTAAATCTAGGGCAGTGTTAAAAACCATGGGTGTTGCATGGGAACACCCACCGCAACGCCCATGGAACTCCTACTTGACAGACTAAGGCAAGGTTAGCGACTTGTGCTGCTTTGTCTTACTCAATATGTATGTGGGCACTCATAGCCATGCAGGGTGACTTTGCACCACCTCATAAATACGATTGCGAGGCTTGTGCTGCCGGAGCTTTAAAAATATTATGCTCTGGCGGCTCAAGCCTCTCATAAATCAGCCCCCAAATATTTTGCTAGTTTTTTAGGTCTTTCACCATCAGGTGGCTACATATAAAATTCTGGCTAGCTTAAATGAAAAATAAATTTAAAAAGTTGTTACTCAGTAGGGAATGCACTGTCGTACATTAGGAAACCTCTATTAGTTAATGCACTGCAGAGGTCTGTGTCTGTAGCCAGAGAGACACAGAATTTTGGGGCAGATTCACTCGTGCCACTCCAGCAATTGCAGATCTATGCAGCCTCCAACGAGGAAATCCAGGGCGTGTCCGCCAGCGGGGGGCAAGGCCGCTCCTCCTGCACCCCCAGCACGCAGTCCCCCTCCGTACCTGCTGCACAGCACCACATCTGCCCCTCTCGCGTAGTCTCCAGCCTCCAAGCTCCGCCAGGCCCTGGGGCCGCACAGGGAGCACTTCTGCTACCAGTGGAGGGCGGCTCAAGTCAGGTATAGTGGGACCAGCGACGAGGCACAAAGAGGCAGCAGCAGGCCCATGGCGCCTCCCACCGCGCCGCGGCCTCTCGTAGTGCCCAGCTGAGCTGCCTATCACGGCGTTGGACACCTGAAGTACCGCCGGTCGGGGATCTGCGAAGCCCGGCCTGATGACACATGGACCGGGCTGCAGGCAGCACTCAACCCGCGCAGGACGGCAGTTGTGGAGGTGCTGAAGTGCTTTGGTGCAATCCGTAAGCCCTCAGGAGGACTCGACGGCCGCTCTCTGACCATCTCCCCTGAGACCGCGCAAGATCCCACCTCCGCTCCTTGCACCTCCCGGAGGCCAATCCCCCAGTCCACCACAAGAGTGGACGAGCCCTCGAGGACACTGGATGCGGGGGGCGCACCGCAAGACAGAAAGCCGGCCTCCGTGGATCATGTCGCAATCCACCACGATCCACGATGGGGCCTCCCTCGCCAGGGACACAGGGACTGTCTCCCGGCCGAGTCAAGGAACGGCTCTCTGCCGCTCGTCCGGATCAACTGTCGAGTCCGGACCCGGTCCAGGGCAATCTAGCAGGGATGCAGGCACTCCTCTATCGATGTGGCACCTCAATAGGCCGGTGCTGTGCTATCCTGGGAGGCGGCGGACAGGAGCTGTAAGAAACACGTCCTATCCCGCCGCCATCTTGGCCACGCCCCCTCAACACATTTTTATATTACATAACGTCAATTCATAACCATAGAATCAACACAATATCCACAATATCCGAGTGCCCCACAATCAGCCCTTACAGCTACCCAGGAATTTCTCTCATAATATTAACATGGAATTGGTGTATTCTTTTTGGACTCCACATATAAATCCCATTACAGAAAGCCATTTACCATTGCTGACATCATTTTTCAATGCAAAGGAAGTAAATCTCTCTAGACTTCTTAAGCACTCACATGGTTTGGGTGGAGTAATCCATCTGGACAAATACAGTCTTAAAATCAATAAAACTACAAACAATTCACAACCACCTTGCTTTAAAGGCTGGCCACAAATAAGGAAAGGGAGAAATGCGCATCTATTGTCGAATATCCTTTCCAACCCCTTGCCCGTTTATTTGAACTAAGACGTAGCTATGCTGTTAAGATTTTTAATAGCAATTTAGTATGTTAACTCCTAGGTAAACTACTAATTGCAGACGATAAGAACCTGTTTGAATAGAGTGGTGCAGAGTAGAGTTGAGTGGAGTGGCATAGAGTGGCATGGAGTGGGGTGGTGTAGACTGTTCTTGCGTGTTGTGGAGGGGGGTAGAGTGTCGTAGAGTGGAAGGGCATTGAGTAGAGTTGAGTAGAGTGTCAGAGTGGAGTAAAGTGGAGTGGCACAGAGTGTCATGGAGTGCAGAGTGGAGTGGTGTGAAGGTTGTTGCCTAGAGTGGAGTAGAGTGTTGCAGAGTAGAGTGGCGTAGAGCGGAGTAGATTGTTGTAGATTGGAGTTGCATTGAGGAGAGTAGAGTAGGAGAGTGGAATGGCATAGAGTGTTGCAGAGTCTAGTGGTGTAGAGTGGAGTGGCATAGAGTGTCAGAGTGGATATTCTATGGACTGGAGTAGAGTGGAGTAGTGTGGCATAGAATAGAATGAAGTACAGTGGCACTGAGTTGCAAAGAGAGAGCTGCAAAGAGCTTAGTAGAGTAGAGTTGTAGAGTGGCATAGAGTGGGGTAGAGTTTTCTAGAGTGGAGTAGCACAGAATGTAATATTGGGTGTCAGAGTGGAGTAGAGTTTAATAGAGTAGGCGTCATAGAATACAGTATAGTAGAGTGTAGTGTTGTGGAGCGGCATGTCAGAGTGGAGTAGAGTGGCCTAGAGTGAAAGGCAAAAGTACACTCACTGGTGCAGAGTTGACTGATGTAGAGTGTAGTGGCATAGAGTACATAGGTTTTGAGTAAAGTTTTTTGGAGTTTATTGGTGCAGAGTGAAAAGCAGTAGAGTGGCGTAGAGTGGTGCTGAGTGGATTGCAGTGGCGTAGAGTAGATTATTTCAGAGTAGAGTAGAGTGGAGTGGTTTAGGGTAGAATGTATTGATGGAGGATAGAGTGCAGAGGTGTAGTGTGCAGTGGCGCTGAGTATAGTGGTGTAGAATGCAGTGGTGTGAAGTGCAGTGGTGCAAAAGAGATTATAGCGGCGTGGAGTGATGTAGAGTGGAGTGGCATAGAGTGCATTGGCGTAGAATGCAGTAGAGGGGTGAAGAATTTAGTGGTGCGGAGTAGAGTGCAATGGTATAGAGTGCATTGGCATAGAGTAGAATGGTGCAGAGGTCAGTGGCTTAGAGTACAGAAGTGCAGAGTAGAATAGAGTAAACACAAGGAGACGATGGACGGACCGCTGAAAATTTTCAGACCATCGCCCCCAGTCATTGATCTGGGTTGAATCCATCATTGTTCTTTAGCTCACTTCGCCACCCCCGTTCATACACAGCTATATGCAAATCAACCTTGACCCTGTGCCTCATGGGAACAATCCAGCCCAAACGGCCAAGCGAGGCATTCCCTGGACTGGAAACAAGCATCATGGGACCGGTTTTGGGAAAACACCTCATCAGTCAGACTAGCTTGAATTCAGTGGCAAAGTGAGCACAGGATCCATGTCTAGGCATACCCTGCCAACTTAGGGCAAACAAAGCAAACACAAGGCCCACAAGAAAAACATTGAATACTGACTATCTGCTTTCCACAAGAATCCTGTTCCCTAGACTCTTGATCAAGGGGGGAATGAGGTAGGTTCCCCATCTCAGGAGAGGTCATAATGGCCTGGACCTCGAAGCTGTGGTGGGTCGGCTGCAGAACAAGGCAATCGGGGTCACCAGGGGCAGGGCAGTATGAGTGGGCAATGATGCGATCCACTGCCACACCTGACTCAGGTTTTGCCCATACCCCGAACAAAATGTCAGTAAAGGCCTCACAAAACGGGAGCACCGTCTCAACCTCCAATTGGCTGGGATGAAGGACCTCAGTAAGAGGGTCTGTAGCACTTTCCATAGTAGGTAGAGTAAGATGCAAAACATCAGCCACTCTTCTCAAAACCTCTGCCAAAGAGGAACTGGCTTCCGAGCAAGGCCAGGAAGTTACAAAAGGGGGGCAGCAGGGGACAAATCTAGCCCACATGCTTCACCCAGCTCAGCAATCCAGCTGCTCCAAGGGGGTCATCTCCTCACAACCTTCCCCTAACAGGTCTTGTGGATCCGCCACAGAAATGACCGGTCCCGCATACGGCTACTACAACAACTTCAAACGGCGTCAAGAAGACGTAAACAGGCATTGAGGTGATACTGTGCCGACATCCACCTGGGAAGAAGGAGAGACATCAGACGGTATCTGCGCAGATATCCAGAGTAGCAGTGAAGCCAGCCCCTCAGTGCACACCGACTCCAGCTCAGCGTATACCGGCCCAGCAACAACAGGCACCGTAATGACAACCAAGATCGCACTGAAGCCAACCGCCATCAGTGACCCCAAAGGACCGTGCACCAGCACCTCAGGGTCCGAGGCTGGAACAGCCGCAGAGAAAACCTGCCGGCGATTACACGTTATGGTGCCATCTACGACCTCCTTGGGGCCTTCAGGCACTCCAGAAGGAGACGAGTGCCCAAAGACCAGGTGGAGAGCCTCGTAGTACTCCTGCACCTGCTTCCAGGTCGCCCCGGCTCCAGGGAAAACAGGGAGGGTCAGGAGTGATGCCGTAGTGAGAGTCTCTGCACTAGGGAAAAAGACACCTTTGCGATCGATACCGCGAGTCAAAGACATCACAGAGAGCTGGGCCTTTGACCTCTTGTGACGCTGCTTACCATGTGATGTTGACAGAGACTGGGAACGTTGCCACTGACGAAGAGTGGCGCTCCCGGGTACGACCTCTGGCCAGGAGGAATACCGACAATGTGAGCTGTAAGTTCACAACAATCGCCCCGTCAGATGCTTAATGTGCCACTCATGCAGCGCCTTTGGTTTCAACCGCTGACAGGTATCGCACTCGTCGGCGTAATGGTGCTCGCCCAGGCACCACATACAGATAGAGTTGGCATCCGTACCTGACATCTTGAGAGCACAGAACCCAGAAGGCATAGAGCGCACTGTTTCAGATGAAAATAATTCGGTAGAGAAGGCCGGAAAAATGGCCAGAGATGCACTTCTCATATCCGAGTTGCTGCACAGAAAAGAAGAAACTGACGTCCGCACGCTGGAGGGGACTTATATTGCTCCACTGACGTCATATCTGGAGATCTCTTTATGGAGCTGGACGATGCCGCCCCCCCAGTGCGCCGAGGAACTGCTGAAAAAAGAAAAGGGGCGCGGCCGACATTAAAGTGAAAGCGCCGCATAGATTTTTTACGAACAAGCATTTGCAATGCAATAGGTCAAGCACTTAAGAGAGTTTCTTAAATGCGAGACCTATAGCATTGCAAATGCTTGATCTATCTGTGAGTATTATTCCACTTAAACATTTTGAGGGCTCAAATCAGTGGTCCAGATTATCATTTAGTCATGCCTCAAATATGGCAATTCACTTTATCTGTGCCTTTCTAAACATCTGTTCCAATTGCTGCATCATATTCAAAGTCTTTTTCTTAGGCTCCTCCTAGGGCTCACCATTGATGCTCCATCATATGTGCAAGAGTTAATTGATTGCTATTTTTCTTGGTGCACTTTACGGTATGGTAATGCCTTTTTTGCCAGCATTTCCTGTATTCACGGGCATGCCTGGGTGGGTGCGACTGCATTTCTCTTCTTCTAAACCTTCTCCTTGAACCTCACGATCATCGCTTCCAAAAAGGTATGAAGGCCAGACTCTTATGAAGGCCAGACTCTTCAGTTGAAGCGCTTTTTGGCGAGTAGCACGCTACTCCGGAACTCATAAAGGATTAGTGGTTAATTAGTATAGTGAAATATGCAATTAATTTGAGAGGTAGACCTGTTATTTGGATTGAAAAGGATAGTGGAGGGAAGGAGTTAGACACTTTTTTGTTTTTGTTTTGGAAGCCATAGCAGTAGGAGAAGGCCTGGGATGAGTAAAAGGGATGTGGAGGGGGAAGAGTCAGAGGGAGGGTTTAAAGAAGTCTTGTATTTGGTGTGTGTATATGTATATATATATATATATATATATATATATATATATATATATATATATATATATATATATATATATATATATATATATATATATATATATATATATATATATATATATATGTTTTCCGCTTTTCTTCTGCAACCCTGCATAGGTTTCAATAATGGACATGGACCACAGTTAGGTGCTTCAAGTTTTATTCGGTGCTTGTGGTCGCCATGGCGCGTTTCAGCCCTTACCTGGGGCCTTGCTCACATGACACAGTGCAAGGAATCATATTGGGTTAAATACATTTGCATTTTCATGACGTTTTGATTTGAGGCATACAAGAGCAATAGACATAGAAAAGCAGTTTTCTTAGCTTTGAGATATCCGATATTATTGTCTTGGCTTTCTGTTGTTTCTGTTGTCATGATTTTTGTGCAAAATTGCTAATAAATATTATATATAATCATCATCAGAGATAACTTTATTTCGGTCAAAGACCATAAAAGTGCAGATAAAATACATACACAAGTGGACAAGTAAATAAAACAAATAGGAAACAGGTCGATGTTAAAATTGAATTAAACTAGATAGTTATCAAGACCTAAAAAATTTAAATTCATAATTAGACATAATTGGACACATGAATTTATCCAAAACTTTTCCTTCTGCGCCACATACCAAATAGAAAGCGAGATACAGCAAAAACAATGGGGGGGGTGAGTATCATACGTTAAGACTCTACATGCCTGAATACAATATCTGAACCCTAGATTCCTACATAACGGAATGAGCCAACATTACCTTATAGCTTTATACGCAGGGCAAAAAAACATGACATGGCAAACATCTTCGCACTTATAATTACATGCCGGGCAGGCTATATTTTCTGAATTTGCCCATTTGCAAGTGAAAGTTCTGAGTAGTAGACTGCCGTGCCTTAACTGGATGTAAAGCTTTCTCGCCAGGGGTGAACTGTTAGAATCAGGAGCAGGGTTTGTTAACCCAAAACTCCCAGGTTTGAGTGTTAAAACAAGGGCATTGTGGTCACTATCTTGTCGTGGTTGGATCCTAATCCCAGCAATTTATCCCAATGTCTGGCTTCCATCATTATATAGTCGATGATAGAAGTTTGCCCCAGTCTATTAAACGTGACTAATCCCGTTTGTCGGGCTCCAATCTCCCGTTACACGCCCGCAGAGACGTTGAGAGGGAGAAGGATTTGATTTGAAGGACCAATGGGGTCCATGTTCTGACAGTCGGGATCTGCGGATCTGGAACATGCCAGAACCGTTCCTCATCATTCAGCTCTCCCATGCCAGAAGTCACAAGGGGCTCAAACTGACAGTTGAAGTCGCCTCTAACTATTAAGGCGACTAAAGGCTTGAGTGACTGAATAACCTGCTTTAAAGTTTCAATAGTATCTGATTCTTGACCACTCCTGAGTGGTCGTGAATAGATGTTTAATATGGCCACCTGGGGCCTATCTTGAGGTGTTAAAAGCACGCATTGGAAATCAAGAGAGTTAGTTGGTATTTGGACTGCCTGGACACCCAAATGCGTACCCACCCATATTGAAAGGTCACCCGAAGGTCTCCCCCCTACCCCTTGTTGTCGCCAGGATATTGAAAGTGGCACACTCCTCCAGTGCCCATGTTTCCTGCAACAGGCAAATGTCATGCATTGCCATAAAAGGGCCCCATTCAGATAAAGCCAGTTTATTTTTCATCCCTGCCATAATCCAGGACAATATTTTTATACCTTTATCTACTGGGCTGATGTTGGTTAATGATTCGCCCTTACTTTGGTCGGGCCCAGTACTACAAAATAAGATCTTAGGCTGTGGTGTCTTTTCCCTTGCCTCACCTAATAGCATTTCTTCAGAAGAAGAACAAGCCCCCACATGCGTAGTACCTGCCCCTGGTTCTAACCCACCCTCTGTGGTGTTGTTATGTATTGTTAGCTTCTCAGGGGTACTACTGTCACCATTACCCACCGACACCGATATCCCTGTTTGGATACCCAGACTGCTACATGTTTGGGGTAAGGAACTCTGCCACACAGGGCGTCAATCAACCTGTTCCAACATGCTATACCTATTTCTTTGTGGGAATCATAATTTAAGATTATACAATTTAAATGACATTACAGATATTTAAACCGATAAAAGCACAATAAAACGCCTCATTTTATAAAATCCCACAAAACAACATTATTTATGTAAAAAAAACAATGTGCAAAATTGAGTGTAAGTGCAAAAGTAATAGTGCAAAAAAGTGCAGCAGAATTTGCCCAGGTCATTACAATAGAATGCTCATGGGCAGTAGATGTATTGGCACGAAGATAGGTTTGTGCATTCTCATTTTCACTTGTTTTTATGCCTGTATAAATACATTTAATGAGCACTGAGGGACATTAAATATTATTACCATACTGGAGCCCCAGTATCGGTTAAAATGGTAGGTCAAATTGTGTTTTATAAAGTGCTTAATGCAGAGTTCCATGTGGGATCATTGAGTCTGTTAGCAGTATCGGTCTAAATACCCGAAGGACATGTTAAAAGGAAAATACTACATACTAAAGCACGGTTGATGTTATGATGAGTTTTTTAGTTGTGTTGTTCTTTTTTTTGTAGTAATAAATTAGTTTCGAGATAGTCCTCACACATATAAATAACTATACAATCTAGTTAATGCACAATATAAGCTTAAAATTACAATCTAAAATAGATAAGAATCAGCTTATAATAGTTGGGCATAAAAATTGTATATAAAAATTACATGAATAAAAAAACTTTCAAAACAAATTCATAAATATGGTATAAAAACTCATTTTTCTTTAAATTCAGTGTAGATAAAATTAGTGAGATGAAATAGGCAACTGATCAGTTTGGTAAAAATCAAAGGCATGTAAACAAATCTTCAGAAATATTTAGACCAGATGGCTGCTTAGTGTTTAGTTCCAGAATGTACCTGGTCTCTAATTGCCGTAGTTTTTCTTCCCTGTTCCCACCTCTCCTACTTGCTGGGACAGAGTCAATAACAAAGTATCTCAGATCACGGCTGTTAGAATCATGTTTCGATTTGAAATGCCTAGCTACTGGATAGGTATTGTCCTGATTATTTATCGCCCTTAGATGTCGCAAAATGTTTTTATGCACTTGGAGCTTTGTGCTCCCTACATAAAGTAAATTGCAGGGGCAGGACAGTATGTAAACAGCATATTCTGTTTTACATGTCAGTAGCTTATTGATTTTGTGTTCTTTCTGATCAAAGGGTGTAAGATAAGATGTTTTATTTGTACCCTGTTGACATGCTTTCCAAACTTTACAATTATGAATGAAATGAAAAGAAGATTTATAAAGCGCAATGGTTACCCTGAGGAGTCCCAGCGCTACAGACAGATGTGAGCTGATGAAAGAAGAAGGTTAATCTGAGTGAGAGAACAGTAGAGTTTTTAACTGTTTGCGGAAACAAAGCAAATTGGATTCTGAACGCATGTTGAGGGGGAGAGAGTTCCAGAGCTTTGAGGCGTTAAAAGAAAAAGACCGGCATCCACTTCTGGATTTTTTAATCCTGGGGACATTGACCCGCGAGGAGGATGCTGATCTAAGATTTCTTACAGGGTTGTGTGGGGTGATCAGAGAATGATTTATGGATGGACCAGTTTTCCAGTAGGCTTAGTGGGAAATGCAGAGAGTCTTGAACTCAATTCTACGCCTCACCGGTAGCCAGTGTAGGGTCCTCAGACCGACCTTTATTGGAAGACGCCGGGGGATTTGGAGAAGAGTCCGAGCCGCAGAATTCTGCACAACCTGGAGAATGTTAAGAGTAAGTTGGGGGGCACCTAGGTACAGGGCGTTTCCGAAGTCCAGTCTGGATAGGACTAGGCCTTGAACCATTATTTTCCTCGCTTCGAAAGGTAGTAAGGGGAGGATCTTCGAATTAGCCTGAGAAGGCCGAAACAGGTTGACGAAAGTTTGGTGGCTTGGGCATTAAAACTGAGGGTTTGGCGAGCCATATACCAAGGCTCTTGATTTTTTCCTTAGGTGGAGGAGGCGGGCCTAGTGAGGGAGGCCAGAGTGATTTGAGAGCTAGTGGGAGGGATTGCCTAAAAACATTAGCTCGGTTTTATCACCGTTTAATTTCAGGTATGAATTATAAAAGCCAGTATGAGTTTGTAGCCAATTAGCTGATTCAATGACCTAAAGACTTGTTTTAATAAGCTCATCTTGCATAGAGAGTCCCCTACTATAGGTTATTGAGGGCTTTTTGGGCAATTTAGGCCCTATGATAGGGTCACTAAGCACCAAAAGCCAATTCTTCTTAATTATAGATTCCACCTTTTTGTGCTATTGGCTATACTGGACAATGATCCTGAATGTTTTGTCTTTTTCCTCACCCGTGGTCTTTTTCTCCTCAACATCAGTTTTGTTTTTACCTGTTGGTAACAACTCCAGCCTTTCTTTTTGCATTGATTTCGCAATAGCTATATTAATCACATCTTCTGTGTAACCACGATCTGTAAATCTCAGTTTACACTCTTGTTGAGCCTCCAGTAAGTCACATTCCTTACTGTGGATCCGCCTGAGTCTTAACATCTCCCCATAGGGGATGCTAGTGATCAGGTGTTTTACGTGGGAGCTATTGGCATGGAGTGTTGAATTACCAGCTGTTACTTTTCGATGGAGTTTGGTCTCAATATTGTCATTTTCAATAAAAACCTGTGTATCCAGGAAGCTCACTGATATGGCGCTTATATTGGCAGTAGAGTGCGAGTTTAGAGTGTTATTGTTAATTGCCTGCACACATTTCTGAGCTGTATCTAAGTTGCCATCCCATATAATAAATAAATTGTCAATAAAACGTAACCATGTCATGGCTTCTTTGTGTTCCTTCATGAGGACCAGCTCCTCCAACCAGCCCATGTGTAGGCAGGCATAGCTTGGGGAGAAGCTGGTATGTATATATATATATATATATATTTACTTCTTTATTGCAGTTTAGGACGGCACTCTGGGCGTATGCATTTCCGCTGTGTAGCTTCGTCGGCGCCAAGCGTGGTACTCAGGAGGATGGTCGCGTGCCGAATTAGGTGAAAGTTCAAACACTGCCCCATTTGTAGATCGCTCCGCCCTTGGTGATGCCTGACAGCACCAATCACAGTGTCTCAACAGTGCGCAGCACTTCATGTCCCAGCATGCAGTGTTTGACTGGGAAAGGGCACATAGATGGTATATATATATAACTATCTACCAACAGCAGACACACATTAATTACATTTCACTTTTATTTTAGGGACGGAGAGATTCAGGAATTTGCCCAGAATCACAAGATGTTGACTCCGAGGCTGTGATTCGAACCTGGGTAAATCAGAAGATGTTTACTCTGAAGCTTAGATTCGAACCTGGGTACTAGGTTTCTAAGATAGCAGCTCTAGCCCCTAGACAACATCCCTGCCATGTCAGCATCAGGACAAGTATCGGTAACTGTCGCAGTTTACAAAGCTGTATTATTAAATCACTCATCTACTCATGAAAACTGGATCAAACAGTGAGGATCTGAACAACTTTTACCCAGTCTAAAAACTATAATTTCTTGATTTTTTCCCAAAAATATGTGTAGCTTTGCATCTCAAACAATTCATCTCTGACCACTACCTCAATTGATTCTTGAAAATAGCGGTCTAAGAATAAAAATAGCTAATGCCCTTTCGAACTCATCATAGCTACATCAATGTGTTCCACAAGGTTCCTTGCTATCACCAACACTTTTCAACTTGCACTTGGAGCCCCTTGCCTCACTAATTAACTGAAAATGTTCAGATCCCTTCCAAGCACTCACTTACATAAAACTCAACTCAATATGAAAGTTTCCTCACTAAACAGCATCTCAGTGGTAGCCATTATGCTTGAAAGAAGTACAAGCATGGGTGACGGATCACTACTTTAAACTAAACCTTGCGAAAATAAATTTCTAATTACTATTTCGAGCAATGTCTCAGCAATGTATCCATTCTTGCCCACAATATGCAGATGGTATATTGTGCTAACTCAGTGGATTTGGTATTGGATAGACACTTCAACCCGCAATCACATAAAAATGACTAACCAAACAAATGTAATACAAACTGAAATTAAGAAGAGGAATTAAGGATGTCAAACATTTAACTCAGGCTCTTCCAATTTTTAAGACTGGACTATTTTAATTGCCTGTGTTGGGATGGAAAAGTCGTCCGCATGGTAATGGACGTGTACCCCTCCCCTGAGTGCCCAACTATACTGTTGTCTGGATCCCGAATGCTGATTTATGTTTTCATGGGTAAGCACGGATCCTGCGTGTGCACCATGACATACGCCTGTCTCACGTATTGAGGTCTTGTTGGACCGGGCGAGGTATCCACAGCGCTACCCTCATAGTGGTGGAAGGCTACTGCCTTTACCAGGAGTTAAGCAGCATGAGTGCATTAGTGGCAGCATACTGTGTAGTTATCAGTAGGAGTGAACAGTTCCTTTTTAACCTGTGTTACTGGAGTAAGGTCTACAAACTCGCTCATCTTTTAAAAATTCTGCTGCTGTGTGCTTAACTCACACTCGGCCTACACCAGTTAGATGTAAATTGCTGTAAAGTGCTGTGCAGCAAAGAAATCGTGACTGTGTTGGATACACGTGTGCCTGGGAAAGGTACTATACACTGATACATCAGTGTTATGCAGTACATGCATGGTAAGTGGTGTACTGGGTGTATGTATACCTGCTTGGAATGCATTACATGAGAGATGTAGTGCTGTGCAGTTGCTTGGGAAAAGAACAATACATGAAGGGTGAAGAGTTGTGAAGTGCACGCATGACAAATGTGTGTACTGGCAGTGAGGGTGTTTGCAAGTAGCAAACCATAGCTCAATAAAGAAAAGATTCAGTACTGAACAGAGCGCACCTAGCAAATGTGTGTGCTGAATGTATGTGCGTCTTTGAGGGCACAATGCATGGAGGTAGCAGTGTGTGAACTGAGTCTATACACTGAGTGCAAGTGTGCCTGCAACTGTACATTATATGAAGGGTTCCACTTTGGGAAGCCCAGGCCTGCCTGGTGAAGACATAAGAAGTAGAGTAATTCCCCCAGACAGATTTGTGTATTGCTGCATTCCTGTGAGCTGGGTGGAACACACTGGAGAGAGGAACGAGAGAGAGACTTCCCCTGTACACTTTAAAGGATACTCTTTGAGTGAGAGATCGCAAGAAATCGGCGGCCTGGACATATCTCAGGGAGGAGATGGGGCTGATAAGGGAATAATAAAGAGGAGGGCTGTGAGCAGGGTATTAACCTTTTGATGCACATATCACTGTGGCTGACATCCAGGTGTAAACTCTAGATATTCCCATCGCCTGTATTGTGGGACTATAAACTTTGAAGTCTTTCCTGATATGACGGACAGCCTTTCAAGAGGAAGAGATAGATGAAAAGTGTGCACTTTAAAATAAGCAGAATCCCAATATAAAACTTCAGAAACACATACCCTAAATTACATTTGGTGTCTGGAAATGGACCCTAAAAAGAGGGAGGTTGAGACACCAAATAACAGCATCTGTCAAGTAGCTAGAATATATGAGGGAGGAGCATAAGATCTGCAAGACTTCTGCCTGTAAACAGGACTAGGGGCCAAGTGTGAGATCCTGTTTATTCTGTCATACACCCCATAGCTCTATGATCCTTATCCTTTCTTTCCCTTTTCTCTTGAATGCTCATTTTTAGTCATAGGTTGGAATGTATATATGTCATAGTGGAGGTTACAGACAAGGTGTGGTTTGTGGACAGTTGGGACTGTTAACTCAGCTGGTGGATGAGATCCTTCTATGAAGAATAAACTACAAATTTCAACCTCAACCTGCTTCCTGACTATTCATCTTGAATTCTACACTGGCGTAGTCTGCAGTCCTGCAGATCTCAACAAAGCAAAGAAAATAAGGATTTTCCAAGGAATTAAACCTTATGATTTTTGTGGATAAATCGGTGAGAGTAAATATTACTTTACCTTTCTCTCTCTAAAATGTTATAAGTGGGATAATATCTCAACGGAGGTGAAGAGCTGGTTAAGGATTTGAGGCATGCTCCTATTCTGTCTTCGTTTTTATTGGCTCAAATTGTGACTGTAGCATCTATTTTCTTAAGATCATATTGTCTAAATTTTTTAAGAGGATTGACAATGTACTTGATATAGATTGGTTCCTGTTTTTAACTGTGATGGCATCGGTGATATGTAGAAAGCGACGGTGATATGTGTAAAGCGCCATTTTGAAGTCTACATTTCAAAGCCGGTTCGATCTGGAATGCACCATTTTGAAGTGTAAATGTTGAGCCTGTTAACAATAAGTGCTATTTTGAAGTATAAACCTTGAGCCTGTTAACAACTTAACTGAATTTCAAAGCTGGCTCGAGAGGACGGCCGTTTCTAAACCTAGCTCGAGCGCCGACTCGAATACAAACATTTTCCATTTGTATTTGTCTTCTCTCTCACCGTTCCATCTTGGTTTCCTGCTCTCCTTTATGAAGCGGCTCGTCACGGATGTTCCTGGCGTTGTCATCACGCAATGTGTAGACGTCAACGTGAGTCAGCCATATTGGGGGAATTTGGATGTTCGGTTATTCAGCAGTCTACTTACTTTAATACATCAAGAAGTTTCTTTTCAGCGACTTGAATGCTTTAAGTCAGGTATTTATGACATTTCCTTGTGCTAACGTTTAATTGCTACATGATTTACCCTGGAATAACCGGAAATGATGTAATCGTCATTCTACATTCTTTGATCCTACTGGAATTTGAAGATAAAATCTAATTTGGATCATTTGACTTTGACTTTTAAGTTGCAAGTTTATGAGCATTATATGTAGAATTTAGATTTCTAGAGTATTTACTTATTTTCTTGCCTTCTTATTTTGCTCATCGGTGATGCGCACACCTCATCATTATAATTTTGTTTTATCCTTTTTTTTTGGTGTGATATAGTACATCCTTAATTCTTTGAATCTTGGTATTTCTCATATGTTTGGTGCAATGCAAAATGTGACAGCAGTCCCTTTCTTTTTAGCTAGTTCTGGTGATCCTCCCATTAAGTGGAAAAAATGGAAGAAGGTTTTTGAGCGATACGCTAGGGTGTGTGGTACTTTTCTTAGTGCTGAGAGTAAGACGTCTCTTCTTCTTCCTTGTCTAGGCACTGATGGACAAGACGTCTGTGATCATCTTACATATCGTACAGCTGCAGAATCTGATGGTTTGAATGATTATGAGATAAGTATCCTAAGTTAGATAAGCATTATCTCCTCAGGGTAAGCACTATCCTGGAAAAATACAATTTTGGTAAAAGGACGTAAAGAGATGAGGAAACGGTTGAAGCATATGTTACTGATTTAAGGAAGCTTGCCTTTTCTTGTAAATTTGAGAATTTGACAGATAAGCATATTCGTGATCAGTTTATGCTGGGGTGCAATATGGAAAAAGTAAGGGAGGAGTTGTGGTTGAGAAAGCGCTGGAATGGATCATCTCATTCCTCACCGGAAGAACCCAGAGAGTCCGCCTCCCTCCGTTCAGATCCGAGGCCACCGAAGTCATCTGCGGCGTACCACAAGGATCTTCCCTCAGCCCAACCCTCTTCAACGTCTACATGAGCCCCCTCGCAGCCATCGCATGCCAGCACAACCTCAACATCATCTCCTATGCCGACGACGCCCAGCTCATCCTCTCCCTCACCAGAGACCCCACCACCGCCAGAGCCAACCTACACGAAGGGATGAAAAACGTCGCCGACTGGATGAGGAACAGCCGCCTTAAACTGAACTCAGACAAGACGGAAGTCCTCATCCTGGGATCATCACCCTCCGCCTGGGACGACTCCTGGTGGCCCCCGGCCCTGGGCACCGCTCCCAAACTGACGGACCACGCACGCAACCTGGGCTTCATCCTGGACTCCTCCCTGTCAATGACCAGACAAGTCAACGCCGTCTCATCCTCATGCTTCAACACCCTGCGCATGCTCCGCAAGATCTTCAGATGGATCCCCACGGAAACCAGGAAGACCGTCACCCAGGCACTCGTCACCAGCCGACTTGACTACGGGAACACCCTCTACGCCGGAACCACCGCGAAACTTCAAAAAAAACTCCAACGCATCCAGAACGCCTCCGCCCGACTCATCCTCGACATCCTCCGACACAGCCACATCACCAGACACCTGAGAGACCTGCACTGGCTCCCCGTCAGCAAGAGAATCATGTTCAGACTCCTCACCCACGCACACAAGGCTCTCCACGACCTGGGCCCCAAGTACCTCAACGACCGAATGACCTTCTACACGCCCACCCGCCAGCTACGATCGACCGGCCACGTACTCGCCACCGTACCACGCATCCGCAGAGCCACCGCTGGAGGAAGATCCTTCTCCTACATGGCAGCCAAGACGTGGAACTCCCTCCCCACCCACCTCCGGCGAACCCAAGACCATCTCGCCTTCAGGAAGCAGCTCAAGACCTGGTTGTTCGAGCAGTAACTTTCCCCTCCCTCAGCACCTCGAGACCCTCTCGGGTGAGTAGTGCGCTATACAAATGTCGTGATTGATTGATTGATTGAGAGACGAACCTACTCTTGAAGAAGTTCTTTCGATTGCTAAAAGAATAGAGCATTCTCTTAAATCTGTAGAAGTCATTAAGAAAGAAAACAAAAGATGTAAAAGTTCATGTTATTAATGATGGGAAGGTTAAGAGGAAATTTGCACAAAAAGAGAAACACATCTTTGAAAACAAAAAATATAACAAGAAATGTATGCGTTGGAAATGTTTCAGGTGCGATAAATTAGGTCATCTTGCCAATGATAGCAAGTGTCCTGCTCTTTGTCATGTTTGTTCAAAATGTAAAAAGAAAGAACATTTTTATTCATTGTGTAAGACCAGACCTAAACCCAGAGTAAAGAAGGCTGAAATTTATGAAGAAAGCAACTCCGATGTTACTCCTGAGGATTTTGAGTGTGGACAAATTGTTATCCAAGTTCAAAATTTACTTTGCAAAAAATGCTTTCCTTCGGATAATATTCTGATTGAGAGAGAATGTACCAAGGTTTTTTTTGACTCAGTTGCAAAGATCACTATTGTCTCAAATGCCTTTTTTTGCTAATAAGCTCAAGTATAAGGTTAAATTATTAAAAGCTGATATCATTCCACTAGCTTATGGTGGTGAACCGATCAAATTGCATGGGTATTTTCTCGGATTAATTGAATATAAGGGGAGATTCATTATGGGGGAAATGTATGTGTCTAAAAAAGGTGATAGTATCATCAGTTGGTTGCATCAAGGAGATTTGGGGGTATATCTTGACCCTAATTCAGATCCACCTATTCTTCTGAATGACAATGTATGTGGCATAGAAAAATCTAATGATGATGAGTTTGTTCAAGATCTTGTTAAGGATTTTCCTGAAGTTTTCAGAAAAGATTTGGGTTGCCTAAAAGACTACCAGCATAAAATAAAATTAAAAGCCGATTCCGTCCCTATAGCGTGTAAGGTTAGAAATGTCCCATTGTCAGTAAGAGCTGATATGGAGAAAGAGATAGACAAACTTAAGAAAGGTGGGATTGATGGAGCAGGGTGAAGAGGATAAGATGATTTCCGGTAATTGCGAAACCACTGCAAAAGCAGACATAAAAGAACCAATTAAATGAACAAAAACTGAATTAGAAGCTTTTGAACAGTTAAAAAGAAGTTTGTGTGAAGCTCCAGCTTTGGGAATGCCTGATTACGAGAAAGAGTTTGAGCTGTATTGCAGTGAAAGAGAAGGTTGTGCATTATCAGTTTTTATTCAAAGACATGGAAGACTGAGAAAGCCAATAGCATATTTCTCAGCTGTTCTTGACCCTGTTGCAAAAGCATTACCAGGTTGCTTAAAAGCAGTAGCTGCAACAAGTGTGAGTTTGGAACAAAGTGAAGGAATAATAATGGGATGTCCAGTTAAAGTTTACGTCCCACATTCAGTTGAGATTCTTCTCACCAGAAGTAAAACACAGCATTTGACAAACAACAGGTTGACAAAATATGAAAAAGTTTTTCTGGGATCAGATAATGTTTCAATCTCATTGTGTTATGAGACACAAGGTCGAAGAAATTGTGTTAGTTGGAAAACACATTTGATGTATGACATAAGGTTGAAGAAAAGCTGTTAGAGAAATAAAGTTATCTGATATAAAAAAAATAGGGGGTATATTAAGTGATTTTTAGTGATTTTTAATTTTTATTTTTAATTTTAGTAAAGATGCCTGATAATAAAAATTCGAGCTGCTCAATTCTCAAAAGATGTTGCAAATTGTCTTTAATATGTGTAATCTTGATAATTTTAGTCTGGTTAATCTTAGCTGTCATTTTTCCTTTTGGGATAGATAAAGATATGTATAAGGCTAACATGACTAGTAAAACTCTGGTCAATCATGACAAGATTGATGACCATGATAAGGTTATTGTACATAAACCAGAGATTCATCAAGATAGATCTGTGGGAGATTTTTCTAGAAATACATTTTTTAGACTTTTATCTGAATACGTTAAGGTGATGAATGCAAAATATTGTTATGTATGCGTGAAGTTGCCAACTTCTGTGTCAGAGGGGGTGACATACAATATGCTTCCTCTTACGGTGTGACATGTAGTGTAATAGCTAGTTTGTTTTTATAAAACTGGATGTTTGGAATATTACTATTCAGACTTTGATGAGATTTTTGCAAATTTAAAAATTGTAGAAAGCTTGAATAAAGTGAAATATGCTAAACAGATGAGTGAATTTTTCTTAGTGACTAGTGAACTTACTTATGAGTATGCTTTTAAGAATAATCTAACATGTAAATTGATAATAGAAGAGAAAACATTTTTAAACATGGTGGAAGAGAGAAGGGCAATTTATAAGCGAAATGAGATGACAAAACAGACAAAATCTAAATTTTGGCAGTTGGAAGATGAAAAGCTAAATGGTGGAAATGTAAATGTGGCAATTCATATAGATAAACCTGTAAGTGGAAAACTTTGTATAAGAAGAGATAACACTTAATTTGATGACTACTTTGTAGGTGCAAGTCAATGTGAAGATACCTATTGTATTACAGGGGGTTGGGGATTCTAAGGAGGCAAAGATCCGATTTTTCCTGGAATTTATTTCATTTGTGGGGATAAGGCTTATTACAGTCTTCCCGACCACTGGTACGGGACATGTTTTGTAGGTTTAGTTTTTCCAAAAATCTTTCTTGTTGAAAGAAATGCAAAGGGTTCATTTGAAATTGGTAATCACCTGAGTAGATTTAGAAGAGAAAGCTTTTCAGAAATGTTGGGAGATATTTTTGGTGCGTTAATACCTATGGTAGGAATAACCCTGAATGCAAACAAAATTAGAAAATTGTCCACAATTGTTGACAGATTGTCGACAGATACTGCAGGTGGATTCCAATTAGTTGACACAGAACTTGTTGCCATGAGATCGATGGTAATGCAGAACCGTCTTGCGTTAGACATTCTGCTAGCTAAAGAGGGTGGAGTCTGTGGGATATTGCATGTCCAACACTGCTGCACATATATACCTGATAAGAGTCAGAATATAGAAATGTACATAAAGAATATTACTGAGTTACATAGTGAGATGGTACCCATAGAAGATGAAAGTTTTACAGAGCGCTTGAGTAAAAGGTTTGCAACAATTAAACACTGGTTTCAAGAGTTTGGTAGTTCAATTATAGGTAAAATAGTTTTTCCTTTAATAGTTATAGCTATATTAACACTTTTGTTGAAAATTAGTTGCATGATACACAAGAGAAGTAAACACTTAATAGAAAAGAAAAGGGTTTACAAACTGAGAAAGGAGAAAGAAAAAGAGATAGAATTAGAAGAGTTTCGGAGAACCCAATATGAAAAATGTAGAAAAACAGATGTGTAAAGTTTAGAAATACTAATATCAAGAAAGTCCAAAACATGTTCAAGGGATAAAAATTTATACATTTTTGGGTATTGTTTGGTGATTTTGAAATCACCAGAAGAGGGAATTGATGGAGCAGGGTGAAGAGCAAAATTTTGTTCTAACCTGTAAAGTTAATCTCCCATAATATATAACTTGACTAATATGCATGTGGTGAAAGTATTAATCAACTTAATTTAAAATTGCAAACATTACATGCGGGATTACCTAATGTGCTATATGTTGCAAATGCAAAGAGAAAATAATAAACTAATCTTTGTCTATTGTCTTTGTCAGTATTAAATGCGGCTGTTTAACTAATGGCATGTGCCTATTATAAGTGCTTATGTTATGTCTTTGTGACAAAAGCCTTTAGAGTTCGTGCAGTTCCTTAAAGAAGAAAGTAAATATAAAAAGCTGCATCTGTGTTGCTTATGCTAGGTAACACAATTAACCTGGTTAAATATTAGAAGGGGGCGGGTAACAGAATGGGTCTCAATTCTTAATTAATTGATGTCATTAGTTTGTTTAATAATAGTTTCCAAAGTGAGGCCTGAAAAGTGGCTTGGAAAAATATGGCTGACAGAGATGCAGACGAGTAACCTTGTCCAGAGTGGAGCCTTGCAATTACGCAACGGAGATTTTTTGCTGAACGAACATTACTTTTTGCTTGAATAAAATGTGCTCACTGAAAGAAGGCCCAAGGACAGGATTTGTGAATGTCTGCCAAGGTTAGGAAGTGAAAAGTACAGTACTCGAACAAGAAAGTATCACTTTTTAGGAAGCCAAATGTCGTCGAAGAAAGAGACAATGGTGCTTATGTAAAGCCCGGACTTGGACAAAATATAAGGATGACCTAACTCTGGTCTGACATGGCTCAGCCAATGAGAGATCTGGATTTTGTTGAAAGAATGCAGAATGTAGAATGTTTTAGATAGAGAAAAGGTATAAAACCTGACATCATGAGCAGGGCAAAAAAGCTTGCTTCCCGATTCCTGATTGACGTGCTGTTGTACTTTGGCACACGCAAGGACAGCAGACTTTAATTATTATTTTCCTTTTCAGGTGACGCAAAGATAGACAGGGAAATAGATTTAGGGTATGGAAACTGTTATTTGCTAATAATTCATGATTTTGATCTTGCTTGAATAAATGTCAGTCTAATATTTCATTTCCTTTAAAAATGCTGCTTTCTCTTTTGCTTATAAAATAAAGATTCTAAAACCAAATGCTCTTTCTTTGAAGAATAAAGTTAATAAAATTTAGATTTGAAATGACAAGCTGGTCTTGTTTATTCATGGCCTAGTTACTATCAGTTGATCCAATTGCCTTATGTGATCTGTTTAATAAATGATGAATGTTTAAAATCATGGTAAAAGTTCATAAACTGCAGTTGTACATAATAGTGTAAATAATAGGTGAGTGAATATATTAATCAGATCACTAGATTCAGTTGCTCAAAAATTGTCTCATTGGTGTTATGGGCCTGTTTAAGTGTTTCATAATTAATGGTGAGTATTGAGGTAATAAGTAGCGTTTGTGAGACAGTTTTTCTATATGAGCGCTGGATCAGGATAATGAAGGAAGTTGAGGGAACGGAGTGGTTGGCTCCGTTAGTCGCTGAATGCAAATCCAATGGGGATTTGCGTTTATGCATTGACTTGCGACAGCTAAACAAGAATGTTTTAGTGGATAGGCATCCCCTTCCCAATATAGGTGAATTACTTACGTTATTAGGTGGAGCAAAGATGTTTAGTACGATTAATCTTACATCTGCGTACCACCAACTTGAATTCGTACAATCCTGTAGAGATCTTACGGCGTTTACAACGCCATTTGGCACTTTTAGGTTTGACAAATGCCTTTTGGCCTTGTTTTGGCTTCTTCAGTCTTTCAACGTGCAATGGAAAGTGTTTTAAAAAACTTGCATGGTGTATGCATTTATCAGGACGATATATTCGTTTTAGGAAGCTGTGTGAAAGCAACCTTACTATAAAAGCAGAAAAATTTAGTTTTCGTTCAAGTGTCTTAAACTATTTGGGACATCACATAACTGGAAGTGATGTTAAACCAAAACAAGAACTGGTTACTCCCATCCAAAATATGAGTCCTCCATCTAACTAAGAACTGATGACATTTTTAGGAATGGTGGAATATTATGCCAGGTTTGTGAACATTTTTGCTGACTTAACCACAAACATGAGGGTGCTTTTGCTCAAGGAGATGAATTTCGATTGGTCTGATCAGTGTGAATGCGAATTTGCTAAAGTAAAGAAAAATTTGAGCAATGCACCTTTTCTTCAAAGCTTTGATCCAAAACTTAAATGTATCCTTACCACGGATTCCAGTGAGAAAGGTTTAGGTGCTGTTCTTCAACAGTTAGGTCCTTCTGGGTTGAAGACTATAATGTTTTTATCTCATAACTTGCAAGACCCTGAAACTCGATATTCAGTGGTTGAAAGGGAATCCCTCGCAGTGTTTTGGGCTGTAAAAAAGCTAAAGAAATTTTTGTGGGGAATTGATTTTGAGGTTAGGACAGATCACAAACCCTTGGTTGAATTTTCTTTAAAAAGGGTCTTGATTTAATTTCCAGTCGCATCACTAAGTGGATTATGAGTCTTCAGGAGTATACATTTTATATTAAATACATTCCCGGTGTAAAGAACAAGATTGCTGATGTCCTTTCGCGTCTTGTTTCTAGTGAGGATCCTGATTCTGTTGACAATGAAGAGTGTTCTAATAATGATTGGGTATGTGTTGTTGACTATGATCATATTAGTGAAGAGGGATGGTGTGATGCTACTGATCTGGATGACACTCTTAAGGAGGTTATGTCTTTGTTACAGAATAATTGGTTTAGTGTTAAGCTTTGGTTGGAATCCACTAAACCGTTTTGGTACGTGAGACATGAAATGTATGTTGACAAGGGTTTGTTATTTCGTGGCACTAAATGAGTTCCTACTTCTACTCTTAGAATGGAGTTGGTGAAGTTAGCCCATAACACTCATCTTGGTGTTACAAAAACCAAGGAAAGATTATGCATGTCATACTGGTGGCCTGGTAAGAATAAAATGGTGGAGAGGGAAATACGTGAGTGCGTACCGTGCACCCTGAGTGACAAGTCTAAGTCTCCCAGGGTTCAGCCTATGACTGTGAGAAGACGTCCCATACGTCCATGGGAGGAAGTTGCCTTGGATATCCTTGGACCCATTCATGATAAGGGTACTCAGGTGTTTCTTCTGGTTTCACTAGGCATGTGTTTTCATTGGCCTGAAGTTTTCTTTTAGTCTAATATTGATACTGATCACATCATTAAATGCTTGCGAATGTTGTTTTCCATGGAAGGTATTCCAGGTTCTATACTTGCAGATAACGGTGTGCAACTGGATTCCAAACAGATGGAAGAATTTTTAACTTCCAATGGCATATCTCACAAGGTTTGTGCTTTCTATCATCCCGAGGCCAATGGAATGGTAGAGAGATTTAATAGAGTTTTGAAGGAATCTATTACTTTGGCAAAATCTTTGATGCTTGATTGGAGAAGTGAAGTCTTGAAAATGGTAGATGAATATAGATTAACTCCTTATTCAACCACGAGGAAAACACCTTTCTTACTTTTTCAAGGTAGGATACCCAATACCACTCTTGAGTCATCATGGGTTATCAGCTATTGCTTAGTGAAGAGTAAAGAATGTGTTGCGAACAGTAGTGATGTGGAAGTGAGAGAAGAACATAAAGCTTTACAAAGAAAAGCATATTTTGATCACAAGAAATCTGTGAAAAAGGTACTTGTGAAGGTTGGAGATTGGGTGGCCATTAAATGTCCAAGCTTTACTGGCAGCATCAACCCCAAATATTATAAGCCCATGAAGGTTATTAAAGTTTTCAGTAATGCTGTGAAAATGCATGATTATCATGTTTGGAATCTTAACAGAGTGGTAGTTTTGAATAATGAGCTTGATGATGAATTTGGGAGGAAAACATTTGATTTCAATGATAAAAGTAAAGAAGGTACTATGGCACGAAGATCTTCTAGACTTACTGCACGACCTAAGCATCTTGATGATTATGTTTGAAATATGACATATTATGTATATAGTCTCTTCTGGTGTTTGATTTTTATTCTATTGCCATAGAACATGTTTTCTGTCAAGGAAGGGAGAAGTGTGATATCCTGTTTATTCTGTCATACACCTCATATCCCTATGATCCTTATCCTTTCTTTCCCTCTTCTCTTTAATGCTCTTCTTTAGTCATAAGTTCGAATATATATATATGTCATAGTGGAGGTTACAGACAAGGTGTGGTTTGTAGACATTTGGGACTGTTAACTCAGCTGGTGGATGAGATCCTTCTATGAAGAATAAACTACATATTTCAACCTCAACTTGCTTCCTGACTATTCATCTTGAAATCTACCCAAAGGCCTGCTAATCTCCCTGTTGGGTGAGGGTACATCACACAGGGAAACCAAGACCACTTCTCTGGAGTCTGGAGCACCTGCCTCCTTGCCAAGATCAGTGTGTCCTGTGGGGAAGAGGAAAGCGATGAAGGGAGCAAAGTCCAGTGGTGAGCCCTGACGAGAGGAAGTCCAGTGCGAGATGTGAGTATATGGCTGTGCACCAGTCCATGTGCATGATCAATTCGGTGACCCCCATATGCAAGGACAGGGCTGCTGTGAAATTAACCTGAGTCCCATGGGGGAGCGTGATGCCCATACTGCTTCGTTGCAGCAAACCTGCATGACAGGAGTGACAGCCTTGTAAGTGATTACTGTGGACAAAGCACCAAGACCTGTGAGCGCCTTAGCAGTAACCCATGTGCCAGGAAGGGCCACCCTAGCATAGGTTGCTGGGCAATGAAGATTGCTGCCTTGCCCGTGGGTATCACGACAACCCCAAATACATGGAGGAGCTGCCGGTACAAGGTACTAAGAAGTTCGGATCACCACCCAGAGAATTGCAAGTTGAGACCCACGGGTCGAACCCAGCAGAAAGACCTGCTCCTGACCTATCCCGTGGACTCAGGAGAATGACAAAAAGGTGGTTAATAAAATATATATGCAGGGAGAATGTACACCCATGTCATGGTCTGAAGCAACGATGTCCTTAATTTTAAAACAGAATAAGGATCCGCAGAAAATTGAGTCATAAGTAAGTAAGTAAATGAATTTATTTGTTGATTACTTAAAATCATTACAAAAAAGTACATATCTAAAACAAAATCTGAGTGAACATAAACAGATACAATGCCTTAACATGAGATGATCAACATTAGTTTAACAAGTTTCCAATATCTAATGATGTTACGTGGTTTTCGACTTTGCTTCGTATCTAGCCGCCATTTTGTATTTAACTGCCATTTTGTGTTGCCTCACTCAGGCAGCATGGCGGACGTGATGAACGCGATGTTTTTGCTTTTTCAGCTGCTACGTGTCCTTCCCGTTACAGAGTAACTTCTGCCTATGTTTATGAAACCAATGTCAGGGTCTCCCGAGTTTTGTAAATTTGTGTCTAGACTGATTAATCCATGTCCTACTCCACTGTTCGGGTCCCACCATTCTTCTTGACTTTATCTTGTTTAACTGACCTTCGCTATTCTCTTTGTGTGTTCTCCTGTTACATAGACTGTCCTTTGAAGCATTCAACATGTTCTACCACCTGCAAATTGAATTACGGGCACTAGTGTTGATTAACCTGAAGGGAGGAGAGCACACAGGGTCTGAAAGGAGGGTGTGTTTTAGACATTCGATAGCTTGTTTTCAAACTATTCCTATTTGTCAGTTTTGTATGTTTTGGGAGTTGACATTGTAAACTTGTGTACTATATTTGACTGTGCGCCACGGAATGAAGTGGCAGTCTCCTGATAACCTACCCGCTGGTGTACTTACAGGACCACTGTGCTTAGCTGCAGCTAATAAATCTGCTTTTCTACGCTTAACAGAGTGTCACGTGTCTCTGTCTGCCAAAGCAGGTGAACCCGGAGATCTTAGGCGTGCCCTGCGCCGCCTGGCCCGTAAGGTCAGGTTCTCCAATTGGTGGCCCAACGTGTGGGCAACTTCAGTGGTAGTAGTTTTGCCCGAAGGTCGTGAGGAGCTTCCCAAGAAAATTCCGGAGGATTTCGCGAGCCACGTGAGCGACCCCGTATCTCGAAGTGGACAGAAGGTCTTTTTTTTAATTAATTTTTGAATTAATTTTTTATTTTATTAGAAAGAACAGAGAAAGAAAACAGCGATAATCCCGCACATCGTCCCACGCAGGGGGCACAAGTAGAGGCAAATAGCAAAGGCGTCAAGCAATAGCAAGCTGCCACCGGACAGCGCAGAGGGGCAGTGCCAAAGGGCAATGGAGCAGTCCAGGCACGAGCACAATACCAGAAATCCATCCAGTTGGAGGTTTGGTCATAGGTGGAGTAGCCGCATGTGCACACATAGTTATCGTGTCCGGATCTGAAAGGCCTCGTTCATCTATGTGGGTGCCTCAAAAAGGTAAATAACAAAGTACATTAACCCCCCCACCGCTCCCACCCCCCCCTTAGTGGTGGTGACAACAACACACATCAGTCATTCATTGTGGCTCCTCTGTTAGACCTGAAATAGGTGGAGCGCTCATACTGAGGATGGGCAAACTGCAGATGGTAAACCTTTTGAAAGAAAGTGGACCAAGTGGCCCCAGCGGAACTGGAAGTTTTTGAAGTTGCCCAGGAAGATGTCCGCTACTCGTTCCATGCTAAGCAGCTTCCATAGCTTTGCGTGCCACAGGGAGATCGCCGGGGCTTCTGATTTTTTCCAGGCTGCCGCTAGAGTAGGTTTGGCAGCTCCAAGACAGAGCCACAGGATTTGTTTGTCCGCACGCGTCTGATGTTCCAGAATGGGGTCTCGGAGACCCAGTAGCACATAGGCCATAGAGTCCGCTACCAGGTAACCAAGGATCTCTTTAATATGGGAAAGAATCTGTTCCCAATATGGGCGGATAATCGGGCAGTCCCACCAAATGTGGCGGAAATCCCCAAGCAGACCACAGCCCCTCCAGCATCTATCAGAAGTGGCCGGGAATATGCGATGGAGCTTGGCCGGGTACAAGTACCAGTCCATGAGCGTCTTAAGGTGGGCCTCCCTCAAGTCCAACGAATGATTATGCGTAGCAATATCGCGCCACAGGGCTGACCATTCCTTGTCTGAGATGTCCCGCCCCAGGAGCTCCTCCCATTGTCCCATATAGCGGGGGTGAGGCGACACTGCCAAAGTAAGCAGTAGCTGGTAAAGAAAGGAAATGGCACTCTTCATGGCAGAGGTCCGGAGGATGAAGGCCTCAAAGGGCGAGGGAGGTCTCTTAGCCGCATCGAGGACCCCAGGTGACATGGCCCAATGTAGCAGCTGGACATGGTGGAATCGCTCCGACGGTGGGACTCCGTAGTCCCTCATACAGTTATCAAAGGAAAGTGAAGTCTAGCCGTGAAATAGGTCAAGTCAAGTCAGAGAATTTATATAGCGCGCTACATACCCAGAGGGTCTCAAGGCGCTTGAGGAGGGGTGGGGAATTACTTGTCAAATATCCACGTTTTTAGTTGCTTTCTGAATGCTAGGTGGTTCTGGGTAAGGCGAAGGTAAGTGGGAAGTGAGTTCCACGTTTTAGCTGCCAGGTAGGAGAAGGATCTACCACCCATGGTGGTTTTGTTGATGCGAGGTACAGTGGCAAGGGCTTGGTTGGATGATCGTCGCTGGCGGGAGGGGGTGTAGAAGGACAGTCGTGTGTTGAGGCATTCTGGTCCGATTTCGTAGAGTGCTTTGTGTGCGTGGGTTAGGAGCCGGAAAGTGATCCTCTTATTGACGGGAAGCCAGTGGAGGTTTTTCAGGTGACCAGAGATATGTTCTTTACGCGGGATGTCTAATATGAGTCTGGCTGAGGCGTTTTGGATTCGTTGGAGTTTTTTCTGGAGTTTAGCGCTAGTACCGGCGTAGAGGGTGTTTCCATAGTCCAGTCGGCTCGTGACCAGAGCGTGGGTGACCGTTTTCCTAGTTTCGGTGGGGATCCAACGAAATGTTTTTTTGAGCATGCGAAGAATGTTGAAGCAGGATGAAGAGACGGCGTTGACTTTGCTGTTAATCGAAAGTGAGGAATCCAGGATGACGCCCAGGTTCCGTGCGTGGTCTGTCGGGATGGGTGCTTTTCCAAGGGCTTCTGGCCACCAAGAGTCGTCCCATGCAGAGGGGGAGGTACCTAAGATGAGGACTTCTGTTTTATCTGAGTTCAGTTTCAGACGGCTGTGTTTCATCCAGTCGGCTACTTCTTTCATTCCTTCGTGTAGGTTAGTTTTGGCAGTGCTAGGGTCATTGGTGAGTGATAGGATCAGTTGAGTGTCATCCGCGTAGGAGATGATGTTGAGGTTGTGTTGGCGGGCGATGGCCGCGAGGGGGCTCATGTATACGTTGAAAAGGGTGGGGCTGAGTGAAGATCCTTGTGGTACGCCGCAGATGACTTCAGTGGCCTCTGACTTGAATGGTGGAAGGCGGACTCTCTGGGTTCTTCCGGTGAGGAACGAGGTGATCCATTCTAGTGCTTTTCCTTGGATTCCGATGTTTCTGAGGCGCAGTAGAAGGGTGCTATGGCAGACTGTGTCGAAGGCTGCGGAGAGGTCGAGGAGGATGAGGGCGACTGTGTCTCCATTGTCCAGTAGAGTTCGAATGTCGTCTGTTGCTGCGATGAGGGCGGTCTCAGTGCTGTGTTTTGCTCGGAAGCCGGTCTGTGAGGAGTCGAGGGATTTGTTGGCTTCGAGGAAGGCGGCGAGCTGGTTGTTGACAGCTTTCTCGATGACTTTGGCCGGGAATGGAAGGAGCAAGATGGGGCGGTAGTTTTTGAGTTCGGTGGGGTCCGCTGTGGGTTTTTTCAGAAGGGCGCTGAGTTCAGCGTGTTTCCAGCTTTCCGGGAAGGTGGCGGAGTTGAAGGAGCAGTTGATGACGTCTCAGAGGTGCGGTGCTATGATGGAGTCTGCTTTGTTGAAGATGTGGTGAGGGCATGGGTCTGTGGGGGATCCTGAGTGGATGGAGTTCATCAGGCGGATGGTGTCCTCAGTGGAGATTGGGTTCCAGTCATTAAGGATGTTCGAGGGGGGTGAAGGTCCAGCAGATGGTTGGGTGGGTTGGTCTCCGGGTTGGTTGTCGAAGCTGTTGTGGATGTCTGCAATTTTGTTGTGGAAGAATGAGGCTAGGGAGTCGCAGAGGGCTTGAGAGGGGGTGATGTCGTTAGAGTTGGCCGAGGGATTGGTAAATTCCTTGACGATGTTGAAAAGTTCCTTGCTGTTGTGGGCGTTGTTATCTAGTCGGTCCTTGAAGGCGGTTTTCTTGGCCTTTCGGATCAGTTGGTGGTGTATGCGGGTGGCGTTTTTGAAGGCGTCCTTGGTGCTGGTGGTTGGGTCTTTTTTCCAGGCCTTCTCAAGGGAGCGGCAGAGTTTCTTGGACTTCTTAAGATCATCGTTGAACCAGGAGGCCTTCTTGCTGCCAAGTTTGCTTTGTCGTTTTTTCAGTGGTGCTAGGATGTCGGCGCTGTTGGATAACCATAGGGTGAGGTTGGTGGCGGCTTGGTCGGGGTTTGGGGAGTGGGCTGGGGGGTTTAGAAGAAGCGATGAGATCTGGTTGATGGTGATTTTGTTCCAGTTTCTTTGCAGAGTTGGTTGGGGGTGGTTGTTGGGTTTGGGCTTGTTGTAGGTAAAGTGAACACAGCTGTGGTCAGTCCAGAGGAGAGCCGTAGTGTGGCTGAAGGAGACATGATTGCTGGAGGTGAAGATAGGGTCGAGTGTGTGACCTGCGATGTGGGTGGGGGAAGTGACCAGTTGTTTAAGTCCGAGGTTGGCGAGGTTGTCCAAAAGGGTGGTGGAGTTGTGGTCGTTGTTCTTTTCAAGGTGAAAATTGAGGTCTCCCAGAAGGATGTAATCTTTGGAGGGGAGCGCGTGTGGAGTAATGAAGTCCGTGATGTCCTCACTAAATTGTGCGCGGGGTCCTGGAGGTCTGTAAAGGAGGGTGCCTCTGAGTGTGGTCTTGGGGTCGATGTGGATCTGGAAGTGAAGGTGTTCAGAGTTGGCGAGATTGACGTCTGAGCTGGTTGAGATGTGGATGGATTTCTTATGGACGATAGCGATTCCTCCTCCTGTGTGGCCGGTACGGTCCTTGCGTATGATCTTATAATCTTCTGGGATGGCAATGGTGATGTCTGGGGCGGAAGAGGCGTTCATCCATGTTTCTGTTAGGAAGGCGACGTCCGGAGAGATGGTGTCTAGTAGATTCCATAGGTCAATGGCGTGCCTGTGGACCGATCGGGTATTGAGCAAGATGCATTGTAGGTGGTTAGGGTCGGGAATCTGTGGTGTGATCGTAGCGGAGTTGTTGTCGGTGCCGATGAATTTGCAGGAGTAGCATGAGAAAGGTCCATGGGTGTGTCCAGGAGCGGCTTGGACGCAGTTGGGGGAGCGGCCGGGGTTAAGGGCAAGGAGGGTGGTGGCATCGTAGGTAATGGAGGGCTGGGCAATGCGAGGGCCAGGGCGTCTGGCGCTGGGCACGGACGGGCGTAGACGGGCTTACCTTTGGCGCACCTTCGGCGCGAATGGGGCGCGTGGACGCTGCGCGTGGGACCATCTGACATTAATGGACAGTGGAGGGGGCGGAGCGTGGGAGGGGCAGCAGGGAGGCGGTAGTGTGGCTGAGGGGCGAGTCAGGGGAGAACAACAACAACAAAATGGAGGGTCCGAGGGAAGGCAGGCAGGGGTATCACAAACAATAAAAATGCAGCGAGTTAATGGTAAGCGCAATCTGAGCACAAGCGCTGGTGAAATAAACACAATTACTGATGATAAATTGAGCAGTAGTCTGGATAATACATGCGCAGACAAGCCAATAGAGAACCCAATAGCCTGAGCGAGGTCGCGCTGCGAGAGGCAGGTAATTAATAAAAGCGCTATGCGAGTGAGGCGCTAGAATATTAGGCAGCGGCAGTTCAGTGATCAGCGCGCTGAAAACGATACCAGGGAAGCACAGAAAACAATAGCAGCTGAAGCACAGGAGGAGCGTGGTGGAGCGACCGTCCGGAAGCCCTACAGCCCTACAGCCCCCCTCCCTCCATACCCTGAAGGGGCCCTCCCGCAGTGCCGGTGGAAAGGCCGGGTTAAAGTGTATGGGTGTGAACGGGAATGGAAACGTAGTCCAACGTTCATAAAGTGGCCAACGTATCCCAGACCTTCAGGGTGGTACTGGTGGGAGTACTAATGTAGGCGTTCTTTGGTCTGTCTTTCTTGGGTTTCCAAGCCAGGTCCCAGATTTATCTACCCGCGACACTCCTGTCTATGTGTAGCCAGTGCTTCTCCGAGGTTTGTTGGGACCATTCCACCATTACTCGTAATTGTGCTGCTTTGTAGTATAAATGCATATCGGGAAGGCCCACACCTCCTTCCCCCCCGTGGCCGTCGCAAAGTTGCAAAGGAGAACCGCGCTCGTCCCCCCTGCCAGACGAAACGGAGCATCTGGGTTTTGAGGCGTCGAAAGAATTCTACGTCCAGAGGAATAGGGAGTGCCTGAAAGAGGTACAGGTATTTGGGGAGGAGGACCATCTTAATGGCGTGAATTCTGCCCAGCCACAATATATATTTTGGCTTCCAGTGGTCCAAGTCCGCCCGGGTCTTCGCCAGCAACGGTGGAAAGTTCGCGGAATACAGCTTCCCTATTGTGGGCGTCAAACGGACCCCCAGATATATGATGGAGCTGGAGGCCCAGGCTAGCGGGGTGAGAGGCCGCACTTGATCCACTTCCGCAGGTGAAAGCGTGAGAGTTAGAACATAGGATTTGTCGTAATTGACCTTGAAGCCGGCCACCTCCTCGAAGCGCGATAACACCCTCTGGACGTGTGGTAGAGAGTGTGCCGGGTCCATGATAGAGAGCAGCACATCATCCGCAAAGAGGGAAATTTTGTGCTGCTCTCCGGTAAAGGGAAGACCCCGTATTCCCTTGTGTTCCCGTACTGCTAACGCCAATGGTTCAATGCTCAGGGCGAAGAGCAGGGGGGAAAGAGGACAGCCCTGCCTAGTGCCACAGGAATGCGAGAAAAATGCAGACAGGTGGCCGTTCACTGCCACTCTAGAGCGGGGGCTGCAGTAGTTCGCTTTCACCATCGAGATGAACTTATCCGAGAAGCCAAAGGCAGCTAAAGTGTGGAACAGGAAGCCCCAGTTCACGTGGTCGAAAGCTTTTTCAGCATCGAGGCCTACTAGTACCGCTGGTATCTGGAACCTATTAGCTTTCTCTATCAAGTGGACAACCCGCCTCGTATTATCATGGGTCTGACGGCCCTTAATGAATCCAGATTGGTCCGGATGTATGAGTGCCGACATCAGATCTTGTAGCCTACTTGCAATGATCGAGGAGTACAGCTTGGCGTCGATGTTGAGGAGGGCTATCCTTCGGGCGATACGAAGAGCATTGAGTGGGGTCCTTCCCCGACTTAGGTATAATTGAAAATACGGCCTCAGCCAGCGAACCGGATGTGGTGCCGGAGTCAGTCATGTCATTAAAAAGGGAGACCAGAAAGTCGCACACTTCGGTTGCATACGTCTTATAAAAGAGGGCGGTATAGCCATCTGGACCTGGAGCTTTATGAAGATTCAGGTTTTTAATGTCATCAAGCACTTCGCTGCTGGTGAACGGGGCAGCAAGCAGGTTGTTCCATTCCTTGGAAACCTGCGGTATGGGTAGATCCCGTTGATACTCACGGTGGCCTTCAGAGTCGAGCGTGTCCCCCGCATAGAGCTCCGCATAGAAGCTGCCAAAGAGATCAGCCTTAAGCTCATCACGGTGCTGCAGCTCTCCCATCGAATCTTGAATACCTCCTATGTAGTCCCTTTCCCTCTTGTCTCGAAGCTGACGAGCCAGGTGTCTCCCCACCTTATTCCCCTGGGAGTACGAGAGGTGCCGTAGTCTCAACAAGGTGAACTCTGCTCTATTGTTGTAGTGGGCCCCCAGTTTCCCCCTTACCGCCGTCAAGGGGCAAAGGGTCAATCTAGAAGGATTTAGTTTATGCGCTTGCTCAAGGGCTGCAAGTTCTATTTCCAGCTCTTTCGTTCCTTTCGCTGCATCTTGTTGAGGTTAGCATGGAGAGCCAAGCTAGTGCCCCTTAGTGACACCTTAAAGGCGTCCCAGGTGGTGGATATCGACGTATCGGACACAGAGTTGAGAGCAAAAAATTCCCTAATAGCCTTTCGTAATTCCTTGCTTGAAGTGTCGTCCCTGACTAGCGCAGCCGGGAAGTACCACTTGCGTTGTCCGTCACCCACCTTGACCAGCGCAGGCCGATCACGAGTAGACTATGGTCAGAAACAGATAGCGGGAATATACTAGAGTCGCGGACATCTCCCCTGAGGGCTTGACTCAGGAAAATGTGGTCCAGACGGGAGTAGGAGTGGTGGACGTGGGAAAAAAAGGTATAATCTCGGGACAAGGGGTGCATGGAACGCCACCCATCGATTAAGCCCAATTCACCAAGAAGCCGCTGTGTTTCAGCAGAAAACAAACCTGCATCAGCCCTTTGGGTGCCAGAGCTATCCATCTCTCTACTCCACACTAAGTTAAAGTCCCCCAATAGAAACAGGTGTCCCTCAACAAAGTCCCCCACCTTCCGCAGCAGGTCCTGAAGAAAGCTATTCTGTCCCGCATTGGGGGCATACTCCACCATGAAGGTACACAGTCTACCATCGACCAGACCCTTCACCATCAGCCAGCGGCCCTCCTTATCACTGCGCACACCCATAGGCTGAAAGTGAAGGGTCGCATGAAAGAGAAGAGCCACCCCCGTGTTTCGTGGAGGCAGATGATCTATAAATGAGGGGGAAAATTCTGTGCCGGAGGCGAAGCTCATCCTTACGCGCCAAGTGAGCCTCCTGTAGGCCCACTACATCAAGCTGGTGATCATTCACATATTTCCACACCTTCTGACGTTTTTGCGGGGAATTCAGGCCTTTCACATTCCATGTCCCAACACTAAGAGGCATCATTAGGCAACAACTCCACTCCCGCTACTACTTTACCACCCTGCCCCTCCCCTCCCCTCCACCTCCACCATTGACGACCAAAGTTGATGCTTTACAATAGAGACAGCCATAACTGCCCAAGAGCAGGAGGACACCGGTCAGTCCGTCTGTCCGCATTCCTCCAGTGTACCCGGGCCCCCCATCATGCAGTCCAAAACTCCATTCCCCTTCCCCGCATTCCGGCATAACTGAGGTCCTCCCATATAGCCACCCCAAAACCCCACATTCAAAGGGGACAGTCCCAGAGCCCCAGGAGCCCAATGCATATCTTCCGAAGACACATCACTTACATACCATGAATCAAAAAATGCATCCATCCAAACAATCCTGTCACCACCACTACCCCCCACCCCCCTCCCCTTATCCCCAACAAATCCCTTTAATACCACCCCCCCAAAAGACTCCGAGTTCTGCCCCCAAACCAGCAGAACTGTAGGAAACAACAAGAGGAGAAAGAAAAACAAGAAGGAACAGTGTTCTTAACAGTCCCAGTGCATAGAAGTCTGTAGGTACCTCCAGGGGGTGAGGGCGGGGCACCATAGGGTGTGTCCCCAAGGAACCGGACCGGGGTGTCTTCCCAAAAAGTACAAAATTACCCACGGTACCTGAAGATACGTGTCCATCCGGCGCCAAGCAACCATCATCTCAGGGCTCAGGCCGCCCTGGAGTATGCTGTGATGTCGCCACCGTCGCCAAGGCCACAGAGGCAACCGCTGCCCCCCTTTCCTGTAGGCTGGTCGTAGGATCAGGTCTTCTCCGATCCGTCTCTCGACCCACTCTCTGCCATGAGGAGTACCTCCGTCTTCGCCGCGACGGGGAGCTTCCGCCATCGGGGGAGGGGGTCGTGTCATCAAGGCCCAGGAGGTCCCTCGCTACCTGAAGAGATCGGATCTGTGCCAATCTGTTCTGCCACCTGAAACTTAGGCGGAAGGGGTGGCCCCAGGAGTAGAACACGTTGTGTTCCCGCAAAAAGGTAGTCACAGGCCAAAACTCACGCCTTTTTTGGAGTGTCGATGCCGCCAAGTCCTGGTATAATTGGGGGTGGTGATCTCGGAACTGCAATGACTCCCTGGAGCACCTTTGTCTGGCTTAACAAATGTTTCTGTGGGATTCTCTGGTGCCCCAGTTCACAACCCTGTTTCTTGTCCTTTGCCTATTTCCATTGGTCCGTACGATTTAGAAGCTCCACTTCTTTTGACGACGGGTTGTGGAGAGAATTTATTGGGTTTGGATTTATTGAAACGCCTGCATGCCACATTGTATTGCTCACCATCTGGTGTACATCTTACTTTAGGTGCTACGTCGACTTCTCCGATGTACGTATCTAAAGACCAACTGCCACTCGAACTGCGTTTGCTTCCTGCTATGCTTTGGGCTACGGGTCCGAATGATATTGATTTGCTTCAAATTCCACCTTATGTGATTACTGTGAAGCCTGATGTTAAGTTACCACGCATTCCACAATACAAAATCTCTAACAATGATGAGAGAGCTCTGTTGGCTATTGTTCATGACTTGGTTCAGAAGGGTGTGGTCGAGGAGACTAGAGGAAATGTTTGTAACAGTCCTGTTCTGCCTGTTCTAAAGCATACTGATCCTTCTCAGCCACCTGTGTATCGTTTTGTGATAGACCTCCGAGAGGTCAACAAAATTGTGGTTCCTCAGTTTCCTGTGGTTCCAGATATGACTGCTTTGCTTACTATGATTCCTGCTTCGGCAGCCTGGTTTTCGGTTATTGATCTCAAAAATGCTTTCTTTAGCATTCCCATTGCTGAGGAGAGTAGGGATCTCTTCGGTTTCTCTCTTGGAGGCCGAAGTTTTCCATTTAAGCGTGCACCTCAAGGCTATTGTGAGAGTCCCTCCATCTATAGTCAAGCCTTGAAGTCTCAGCTTGACACTTTTTCTTTGCCATCAGGTGCTACTCTTATCCAAAATGTGGGTGATTTGTTAGTGGCTGCCGATTCGGAAGATGTCTGTAAAAATGCGACTATGTTACATTTGCGACATTTGTCTGATCTACATCACAAAGTGTTGCTTTCTAAGTTACAATATTGCCGACAAGAGGTTACCTATTTAGGTCATCTCTTGTCGAAGGAGGGAAGGCGATTGACTCCAGAATGAATTCAAGCAATTGCGCAAATGTCTGTACCATCCACACAAAGAGAGGTGCGTGTTTCTTAGGCATTACCTCTTATTGTAGACAGTGGATTCCGAACTTTTCCTTACTAGCTAAACCCTTGTTGGCACTCACTCTGAAAGATACGCCCCTACCTTTTCCTTGGACTGATGAATGTCAAAAGAGTTTTTCTGATTTACGTACTGCTTTGTGTTCGGCTCCTGTGTTGGGTACTCCAGATTATAGTAAATCTTTTACACTTTATGTTCACGAAAGAGAAGGTTGTGCATTATCAGTCCTGACACAACAATTTGGAGGGAAACAAAGGCCATGTGCCTATTTCTCAGCTACATTAGATCCAGTTGCTAAAGCATTACCCAGTTGTCTTAGAGCAACAGCGGCAGCAGCGATTTCTATTCGTCAATCTGCTGGATTGGTGTTGGATCATACTCTTAATGTTATGGTGCCACACGCAGTAGATACTCTCTTGAACAGGACAGGACAAACAGGACAAAAACCCAGCACTTAACTAGCTTTGCCTACTCAAATAGCGATTGTGAAGTGAAGTGCGCATAAAAAGATTGCTGATGATGTGGGTCGAGGGAATGCATTTGCGGATGAAATAGCGAGGGAAACGGCACAGAATGTTGAGAGTCGAATGTACGTTGCAGGACCGGCAAGTTGGGTCCCAGATGCTGGTATGAGTGGAGACACAATAGAAAGCGTGAAAATGATTCAGAAGGAGGCAACTGAGAAAGAATTGAGTAAGTGGAAAGAAAGTACGGGAATGTTGGATACGATGGGATGTTGGACGGAATTGTCAGAGCATCAGCGATGGTTGTTACCAGATGCGTATGTATTACCTGTGGTTACTATGGCTCATGGACCAGCCCATATTAATGCAAGGGGTATATGTAAACTCCTAGCTCCAGTGTGGCAGAATGAAAATATTCCTAAATGTGCAGAAAATGTAGTGAAGCATTGCATTGTTTGCTTGATGCATAATCCAGGAAAGGGAACTCCAACACCAGCAGGTCACTTTGCTCTCCCTACGTATCCTTTTGAGGTACTGCAAATAGATTACATTCATATGGAACGTTTCAACAATCTTAAGTATGTCCTGGTGGTGGTTTGCGCCTTTTCCAGATGGATAGAGGCCTACCCCCTAAAGGATAATACTGCTTTGTCTACTGCCAAAGTCCTTCTGAAGGGATTTTTCCCGAGGTTTGGTTTGCCGCGCATTGTCTGGAGTGACAATGGGAGTGAATTTGTAGGTAGATTATGCAGAAAGTGTGTGTGGGTCTTGGAATTAGGCAGAAATTTTATGCGGCAAACCATCCTCAGTCAGCAGGTTTGGTAGAGTGTTACAATAGCAATCTCAAACTTAAGTTAGCAAAGATTCAGACTAGTACAGGCCTTTCCTGGCCTGATGCCTTGCCTTTGGCACTTCTCTCAACAAGAACGACTGTCCATTCTCGTTTGGGGCTTAGCCCATATGAGATTGTTTTCGGGCGCCCGGCTAATGTCTGGGGAGTCCCTCGCCCCAAAAAGTATTCAGACATTCCGTATCCATTGTTGGTTGATTATTTGCACGACCTCACCACTAAATTGCGTGTTATTCAACAACAGGTCCAAAACGCTTTGCCGGAGGCCTCCTCAGATCCAGGACACTCCATCCAACCCGGAGACTGGGTGTGTCTGAAAAACGTCCAGAGGAAAAAGAATCTGGAACCTCGTTTGGGGCCGCCGAGACAAGTCCTACTCACTACCCGTACAGCAGTGAAAGTCGTCTGTAAAAGAAACTGGATTCACAGCGTGCACTGCAAGAGGGTACCATTGCCTTTACCTTATGACCAGTGGGTCCGAGAAGGCGTTGGTGACAGTGAATGTGAAAAGGTACCCAGGTTCATACCGTTCAGCAGTGCACGCCTGGATTGGACTAGTTCTGAGAAAGAGGATGACGACGTTTTACAGGAAGCTGTACCTCCACACCTACGACTAAATACATCGGATCCAGAGACTTTATTCAAGGACCAGACGATACCTGGCAAGACACAATACAACCTGGGAGAAAGGTTGCCTAAAAACAATTAAACTCTGTGCTTTATAATTTTGTCTTGTGTTAAAAAGTGAAAGATTCCTTTTCCATTATCCATCAAGTTGCAGGGTCGCAGTAGGAGTCTTAGGCTGTGACCTGAATAGTGATAGGGTCAACAGGACTTGCAGTGTCATAGGACGGATAACAACCACAGCCAAGTGATTAAGGAAGATTATTGCGAGCAACGCCTTTAGAGTACTGGATAGCGCAGGAAAAGAGAATGATGTTAAAATAATGAAAATAAATCATTATAAGAAGTTATTATTCAGTCGTTGTAGCGTAGCATTATGTATTTCAGTATGTTTATGCAGTTTATTAGCATGTGTAGGATGGATCGTACACAGTATGCAGCCGACACCTGTTCCTACTTCTACTTCTTTGATTTCCTCTACTACTATTTCTCCGCATAAATTTTACGCACTCCCTGACCATGAGCAGATGAGAAGAATGGAGTATTTTAACAATTCATTTATCCAACTGTTACATCAACATCTATTGGTAGTGAATACTACTGACTGTTGGGTTTGTGGGCTCATACCACACAGCACAGAGAGAGGGATGCCGTATTTAGTCCTTCCATTTATGTATGAAGGTTCTGCCTGGGCTTATCTGGCTATGTTTTCTAATGCATACCAGAACCTACTCCGATATCCTCCTGGTGGGTCCTATAATGGTGGAGTGGATTTCAGCCATAGCTCTTTGATAAAGGGAATAGTTACCATGGCAAAAATCGCTGATATTATTAAGATTCCCAAAGATGAAAAGAGAGCATACGATGGACGGAACGTGACTGGTATGTCACTAGTCTCACTGATAAGGTTAAACAGAAGAAATTTGCACCAATTTGGGTTTTACCCCAGAGAGGTAATCTGTGTTTACAAATAAATTGCCAGAATACCAAAATTAAGCAAGAAAGGAGTAATTGTTCTCACATATATGTCTATACACCCTTGACTCCTTCACCATTAGTGCCATCTCAAGGTACATACTTTATCTGTCATGATAAAGCTTATACATGGCTTCCCACACATTTCTCAGGAACATGTTATATAGCTTTTCTTCTTCCTCCAACATAAACTGCTCCTGCAGATCACCATAGAAAGAGATATGATAGAGGGGTTATTGATGCGGAAGACACAGCCGGACAAGAGGAAGGAGATTTCCTGAAAGGATTTCTTCCTTTTTGGGGCCCAATGGCGAATAGTAGAAACATCAGACGCCTAGTTCGTGTGGTCGATGCTACCATAAATATAACTTCTGGAGCATATAATCTGACACCTGAACTTCAGGCGGATCGCCTTATGACTTTGCAGAACCGAATGGTTCTAGACATTGTCCTTGCAGATAGAGGCGGAGTCTGTAAACTGATTGGGTCTAGTTGCTGCGTTTACGTTACAGATAATGCCCCTACAGTATACCAAGCCATCTCTAAGCTACATGTCATCTCCGAGTCCATTCATCAGGACACTGGAGATTGGTCTGTGATGGGATGGTTTTGGGGACTACTGTCCACATGGAGATGGAAAGTGTTAACTTTCCTTGGAGCGATTCTAGCAATATCTTTTCTTGTTGTCTTTGTTTACAGTGCGGTCCAGCTATTTGCGGACTTTGTGACACTGTGTGTGTTTCTAAGCCAGTAACACAGGAAACAGAGGACATCAGAATGATGTTGCAGCAACACCTCAATGACCTCATGACCATCGATATCGATTCAGACTAACATGAGTCTTTTGTGCTTTGCCTGAGTATGGCAAAAGGAGGGTCTGAGGTTACGTGGTTTTCGACTTCGCTTCGTATCTAGCCGCCATTTTGTATTTAACCGCCATTTTGTGTTGCCTCACTCAGGCAGCATGGCGGAAGTGGTGAACGTGAGGTTTTTACTTTTTCAGCTGTTAAGTGTCCTTACCGTTAAAGATGTTTATGAAACCGATGTCAGGGTCTCCCGAGTTTTGTAAATCCTTGTCTGGACTGATTAATCCATGTCTTACTCCACTGTTTGGGTCCCACCATTCTTATCTTGTTTAACTGACCTTCACTATTCTCTTCGTGTGTTCTCCTGTTACATAGACTGTCCTTTGAAGCATTCAACATGTTCTACCACCTGCAAATTGAATTACGGGCACTAGCGTTGATTAACCTGAAGGGAGGAGAGCACACAGGGTCTGAAAGGAGGGTGTGTTTTAGACATTCGATAGCTTGTTTTCAAACTATTCCTATTTGTCAGTTTTATATGTTTTGGGAGTTGACATTGTAAACTTGTGTACTATAATAGACAGTGCGCCACGGAATGAAGTGGCAGTCTCCTGATAACCTACCCGCTGGTGTACTTACAGGACCACTGTGCTTAGCTGCAGCTAATATATCTGCTTTTCTACGCCTAACAGAGTGTCACATGTCTATGTCTGCCCAAGCAGGTGAACCCGGTGATCTTAGGTGTGCCCTGCGCCGCCTGGCCCGTAAGGTCAGGTTCTCCACCAATAGCAACAAAAAGAAAGGTGCATTGTACTTGCAGCACCAAAACTAAAGTGCATTGTGCTAGCAGAAAATATTAACCGTTTTTTCCTATTCATCAATAACAGTTAACAGCAACAGAATAAAGTGTGTTGTGTTCGTGGCACCCAAACTAAAGTGCATTGTGCTAGCAGCAAATAATAACAGCTTTTCAATAACAATTAGCAGCAAGAAAAAGTGCAGTTAATGACAATTTTTACATATTGTCAGTAACAATTAGCAGCAGGATAAATAGTGCATTAGATGTTCAACAACAGGGCTAAAGTGCCTTACGGTAGCAGTATTACAGTATTAGCAAAAGACAGTATTAGTTGGAAAATATACGATGCTCCTACAGGAAATAAAGTGCACATGTGCTGATCTCTAGGATCATAGACATTGATTACACTTAAAGTGCCATCGACAGTTATGAGATTCTCTTTAAAATACATTACAAAGGGTAAACATACAACATAAATTATGCAACTTTTACACAAATTCAGAATGAATTAAAAATACAACAAAATAGCCCACCTGCTCCCTAAAAGCTAGTGATATCATTATAGCATTACCATAACAGATATATTAATTGTTTAAAATGTCAGCTCTACGCAATTTATTTTTCGCTATAAGGATAAACTTAACAAATTGGTGTATAATGTGAGTATTGACACCTCTCAAACAGAATATAGTTGTAGTCCTACAAGTTCTAACTCACAATTCTTTACAAATAGGCTTTAGAACAGTCTTCCGCTCCTGTAACATTTTTGGGCATAAAGTTACGATGTGCTGTAAGGTTTCATCACACAGCCCACAAAGCCTACAAATATTTGACAACCATTTATTCTCCCATTTTGGGGTTCCGTCTTTAGTTGGATATATGCCAAACCTTAGTAGCATAAATTTATTTTTAATCAAAGGTTTTAAATGAAAATGCAGATAAGGTTGGACTAACAATTTATTAAAAGAGTTAGCTATGGACCAGAAGTGATTTTTCTTCCTCAATTCGTCTTTATCTGTTATTTCAGACAGTAGAGCAACAGTTTGGTTAATTGATTTTTTATAAACCATTTTACTCCTCACTTCATCACTAAATTTGGGCATTCAAAATTGCACATACACTCGGTTAAATAGTTCTGCCACGCTCGTCAAAATCTCAAGCCAGCACACATTTGCTAACGTGCCCTCTTCAGCTCGAGATAGCGCCAATAAAGTTTTTAAATATGCTGATTGTCGGAACAATAGCTGTTTCCTCAGACCAAATTCCAGTCTTAAATTAGCACGAGAAATATGTCTGGGACCCCTTAAAACTGATTTATATGTCCTTGCTTCTGTCATCAAGCAGTTTCGCATCCTTGCCTCAAAAGAATATTGAACCGTAGTCCAAGGATGGAATTATCTTTGCTCTCATGACCTTCAGCAAGTGATTGTAATTAGGGCATAATAACTTATCCCTCAGTTTTCTAAAGGCAAAAGCAAGCGAAGTACCTTTAGCCTCTAGATTATTAAAATGCTGCCTAAATGACAAACCATCATCTAATGTGATTCCCAAATATTTATATGTTTTTACACATTCTATTGCCAAACCATTAATTATCCATTCCTTTACTCCCAGTTTATCTTTTCCAAATGTCATTATTTATGTTTTTTTATATTAATTGTTAAACCATTTTGTGTGACATATATGTTAAAGGAATTTATTAATCTTTTTAACCCTATAACAGTTTGGCTTAGTAAGATGGTGTCATCCGCATACTGTAAGTATTTTATTTCTGTGCCCAACACAGAAGGGGAGTTTGAATTGACATCATTAAAATAGGCTGGGAGATCAGACATAAAAAGATTAAAAAGGCAAGGAGCCAAAACACATCCTTGTTTCAAGCCGACATTAGTTTCAAGGCGGCGGGTCATATGTCTACCGTCGCTAATTTTGATCTGCACCCAGGTATCGGAATATAATAATTTGATCATTTTTAAAAGTGTTTCTGATATACCCCAATTCATTAACTTCAACCAAAGAAGGTTTCTGGGGACAGAATCAAATGCGGCTTTTAAGTCTATGAAACAGATGTACAATTTTTGTTTCCTACATTTTGCCTTTTCGCCTAATAGTGTTACTAAAATCAAATTGCTGAGAGTTGATTCCCCCTTTCTAAAAGTTTATAAATTTGGGAACAGTTCTTCTCTTTGGGTCCATGATTCCAGTTCATCTAACAAGCAACTTGCAAATATTTTCGCATCAACATCAGTAAGTGTTATCAAGCGATAATTTGCTGGATTGTCCTGGGGGTCGCTTTTATAAATTGGCTGAATAATGCTTCTCTGCCATGATTCCAGGATACAGCCAGATTTAAGCACATCATTAAAAAGTAGCGTTAATAATTCTGGCCAATTCGCTATCTTAGATTCCATTAGGGCCAGGCGCTCCATTAGATCTTATGTTAGTTAGGATTTTTTTTAACTTTATCAACCGACCATGGCTCAATGTCACGGGAACATAGTAAATAACAGGCACTAGGGTGAAATACCCCATCTACTGACTCAGGTTTGCCATGATGTCGATAGCATGTACCTTCATCGGACTGTAGGCATTGAGGAACTGTTTTCAAATTATTAAAATAGTTTACCCAGCTTAATTCTTCAATATTGGCACTATTACTTATAAAATTGCCAATTTCAAGGTTATTACTAATTTATTTATTTATTTTAAAAATGTATAAAGCGCAACATATACCCGTGGGTGTCTTGGCCCTGTGACTCTGCTAAAGATCTCTGATTGAGCATTATCTACCTTCGGAAGTGATACCCTGGACTATTATTGGTCAAACAACCAGGTTTTCAGCAGTTTCCTAAACTGAAGTAGTGAGGTTGAAGATTTGATTTCCTTTGGAAGAGTATTCCAAAGTCTGGCCGCGGAGTTAGTGAAGCATCTATCGCCCCATGTGACCGTCCTGGTACGCGGCACTGCCAGTAGAAGCCTCTGTTCAGATCTTAAAGATCTGTTAGGTAAATAGTAGAGAAGTTTCTGTTTGAGAAACGCCGGGCCATGACCATTAAGAGCTTTAAAGGTGAGGCACAGGTTTTAAATATGATGCGATTTCTCACCGTTAGCCAGTGGTAGTTCCTGATTACTTGCTTGATGGAATGAAATTTAGGAGTGCCGGATAGTAGCCTTGCTGCAGCATTTTGGATGAGTTGCAGTTTGGCCACCACCCGTACCTGTGCATTTGCAAATAATCCATTGCAGTAATCCAGAGAGGAGAGTACCAAGGAGCTCACCACTGTTTTCCTTGCGTTCTCTGGAAGATAAGGTACGATTTTTTTGATGATCCTAAGCTTGTAAAAGGCCGATGAAGCTACCTGATTAGCATGGCTGGAGAAGTTGAGTTTATCATCAAAAATGATTCCTAGATTCCTAACCTTCTGCACAGGTTCTGAAGGGGCTCCAAGTGGAGTCAGCCACCAAGTGGTAGACCACTGTGGAGATAACTTTCCAAAAATCATTACCTCAGTTTTATCTGAGTTAAGACGTAGACAGTTCTCTGCCATCCATTCCTTGATTGCCAACATGCCTTCCTGAAACCGGGCGGATACTTCCTCGCCATCGTTCTTAATGGCGATCACCAACTGGGTGTCATCGGCGTATGAGGTCAGGCTTATCCGGTAGTATTTAATAACCCTAGCTAAGTCCGACACATAGATGTTAAAAAGTGTCGGACTTAGGGATGAGCCTTGCGGAACGCCACATGGGAGGGCGAGATCAGTGGATTGAAATGATCCCAAGGTCACTGCTTGTGTTCTGTTAGACAGAAAAGAAGAGAGTAGATCCTTGGCCCTTGAGTGGATGCCCATTTCTTCGACACGGTCAATCAAGATGGAGTGATTGACCCTGTCGAAGGCCGCAGAAAGATCCAGCAGGATCAGCACCGCTGTTCCTCCCTGGTCCCTGATGGTCCTAATATCATCAGCAGCCTTTATGAGTGCAGTCTCTGTTCCATGTAGTTTTCGGAACCCGAACTGAGAATCGTCCAGAAGGCTGTTTTGTTCGATGTATTCAGCTAGTTGTTTATTCATAGTTTTCTCCACTACTTTGGCCAGGAAAGGCAGGCTGGCAATTGGTCTATAATTTTTTAGGATGGTTTTATCTAGACCGATCTTTTTCAGGAGGGGTTTCAATAATGTGTTTTTTAATTTGTCCGGGAAGATCCCTGAAAGGAACATGGCATTGCAAATTTGGGTGATAACTTCGCTAACCAAGTCAATTACTGGGGTGAAAATTTTTGGGGGGCAGGGATCTAAGGCTGAGCCTGTTTTTATCTGCCTCATGAGATCTATTATCTCCTCTTTCGATACCTCCCTGAATTTGGAAAATAAGCAATTGGGGGCTTTTCTTTGTTGTTTAGGCTCCATGTTTGTATCAGTTTTAGTTACTGAAAATTCAGAATATATGTCATTTACTTTTGAGAAGAAAAAGCCAGCCAGTTCATTACAGAATTCCTGTGATTGGGGAGGACTCATGTCTACCGATTTCCCTGCCAGTGTCTTAACAACCTCAAACAGTTGTCGACTGGAGTTTTTTGACTTTTCTATTTGCTGTTCGAAATAATTCTTTTTTTCCTCCTGAATCATTTTTTTATAGATGGCTAATGTGTCCTTATACCTGGACTTATTTATGTTGTCGTAGGTCTTATGCCAGATTCTTTCCTGATTCCTACAAATCTGCTTTTGCTTTCTAAGGGTCTCTGAGTACCAAGGTGCTGAAGGCACTTTCCTATTTTTTTAGATGGATTTTAGTGGAGCATGAGCTTCCACCGCATTGCCTACCCAATTAAGAAACTGACCTACTGCTTCGTTAGGGTCTGGCTGGATATCTGGACGGGAATTGGACAGGGACAATCTAAAGGTTTCGTAATCGATGTCCTTCCATACTCTAAATTTTTCCTGTGAAGGAGGGGTCTGTTTAGGGGTGTTGATTCGATTAATCGGAATTTGACACAGAATGGCATGGTGATCTGTCCATGTAAGGGGCAATATGTCGGTTACCACCAGCTCATTGATGTTGGAAAAGATGCCATCTAAAATATGTCCAGCATCATGAGTTGGTGCATTTATGTGCTGGTTTAAACCTAACGTCTCACATTCTGCTATTAAGGATTGAGTTTCCGACTCCTCCGTCTTGTCTAAATGGAAATTTAAATCTCCCAGTGCCAAGAAGGAGTCCTCAATGGCTAATGGTTCCATCCAGGAGGTAAAGAAGGAAAGAAACTCCGAACGAGGACCTGGCGGTCTATAGATGAGCACTCCTTTGAGATTATATGAAGGGGTCAGATTGATAGCGAAATGTAACGCCTCACATGCTGGCGACGGTATGGGAGAGATTCTGACCGGGAAGATGTTCCAGGCAATGATTGCCAGGCCCCCTCCTCTTTTTCCTCCCTGTCTGTCCAACCTATATACCTCGAAGCCTTGTGGTACTGCTACCTGTAAATCGGGCTCAGATGTTTCATCCATCCATGTTTTGGTTATGAAAAGGACATCTATTTTGTGGTCCACAATTAGATCGGCAATCTCCTGCCTATGCCAAGCCAAAGAACGAGCATTAATGAGGGAGATAGTTGTGATGTTTTGCTTGGCGGTACCATCAACAGAGTGGTTGACTTTGTTCTTGATAAGTGGAAAGGAAGACTTACAATCCCCACAACCGATTTCGGTTCGGTCTATAAGATCTTCTGGATTATGCTGGAGGCAGGTCACCAAGTGTACTGGATTCCACTTCAGCATTTCAACTGGGGTGTATGTGATCCTTTCTGTATTAAATGATACAGGGGGTATGGCACTAAGCGCGGGTCTGGCGCGGACGGGCGCAGACGGGCTTGCCTCTGTAATACCCCAAAATAGCCACAAATCTTTCGACTTGCATGCATAATGTAGTTTAGACCAAATGACTTCATAGTATGCTTGTTTGGCCCTCCAGATTTCATTCTTATAGCCCGTTTTCAAATCTCTAATTTTAAGGGAGATCAAAAAACAAGATGTCCCTTTTGCTTTTCTATACAATGATCTTATTGTTTTATTAAGAGTTATTTTCAGGTGCCGTAAGTTGTGGGAAAACCACCCTGGGTTCTTAGGGTTTAAGGTAATACTCCCAGAGGGTTTTTGGTTAGAAAATGTGTCCAAGAGAGCATCACATACAGAGAGCCAGAGGACAACCATCGAATTCCCTTTGATATTAGCTACTTGAGCATCAAGTATTAGTCGAGAAAGGAATTCCAAGATATCTTTCTCAGTTTTATCGTTCCATATCAGTCTTTTAAGGTTAAAAGGAGTGGGGGCAGTTCTCAAGATCCTAGATTCAAGCATATGTTTCAAAGGAAAATTAAAAGAGATAACTTGGGGATTGTGAGCACTCTCAATCCTTGGGACAACCTCATAACTTTGGACTAAATCAAAATGTTTCTCTGAAAGTATTGTATAATCAATTATAGAGGTGCTACCATTTTTGTTAAACGTTGGAATGTGATCATCATCATGCATAATTGCGAGATTATATTTTATAAACTCACAATTGGACCATTGGGATAGAAGTTCTGAATGTATTGCCCGCTTTATATACGAATCAAGATGAGTATTAAAATCCCTGGAAATGATAATCATTGAGTCCATATGGTCAAAATATTGCATTTTCACCATTTTCCATAACTGAGTAATTTGCAATAATCTGACCTTTTTTTTTAACTTAAATAAACGTTTAAAACAATAAGCGATTGTCTAGCAATTAGTTTAACGCACTGTATCCTTTTGACCTGAAAGTCTATCTCAAAATGTTCAACTTCAAGACTCAAAGAAACGTATACAGAGAGACCACCACTTGGCCGGCCAAAAGCGGCCTTCCGAGATGCCACATTCTAATATTCAAAATAACCTATCAGCGGCTCGCTGCACACATTCCAAGTTTCTTGCAAAATTAGCATATCAAAGGATTTTAAAAAACCTACCACATTTACATCTTCAATTAAGGATTTAAAACCATTTGTGTTCCAAGAACAGAGTTTAAACAATTTTGGAGCTTTGTCTAGAACGGGCCGGCATCAATCTATCTTGACTGGATTTACACTTGTCAATATTGACGGGAGCGTAGTGTAGTTCCTATATTCCCAATAGGCTCTGCGCATTGGAATAATATAAACAGCAGTGTAGACGTAGGACTGAGGTCGACTAGGTCTCTACTGACTATATTAGACTTAATTAGTTTTACCAGCTAGCTCAGAGGTCACTAGAAACTTTCTCGAATGTTCAGGAAAGAGTTAACTCTCCGGATTTAGACAGGAAGGGATTAGCTTCTGACAACCATACAAACATGACAACTTTGCTCCCTCAGAAAAGAATGTATCTCTAGAGTCGTGTGAAAACAATAGGCAGCTATTTGACTCAGTCAACCGTTTCACCAGAGTGCAGAGAAATAGAGAGACGGGCGTTTTCAATAAAAGGTGGTATTTATTGAGCAGTCTTCTTTCTCATGCAAGAGAAATGAATTGCCACAATTGCAATAGTTATCATAAAGTAAAGTGCGTACAGTAAAAGTAGTATTATGAAATAATACTGTAAAAGCATTGATATGGTTTGACTAACGTACTCAACTGGTGCTTCTAACTACGCCTACCCCGGTGTACCTGACCTAAGCCTAATACTTGGGAAGGAGTAAGTAAGTAGCAGTTTAAGTTAAGTTGGTTAAGTTGGTTTTGCCAAGAATCTGAATCAAGAATTCTCTTAAGGGTTTAGTCAGCTCCGTACCTTGGTAATAGAATGTGGGAGGTCTGGTATCTCTTTCTTCAGGACTCGATCTCCCAGCTACCCGCAAGGGTGGCTGGAAACACCGGAGCTGGATTTTCTCGGCTGGAGAAAAAGACAGCGTCTCTTTCAGTGCGTCAAACGGGAGGGGCGGCTTCCGTGGGCTCTCGCATCAGCTGGGCTCTCGGGCAAGTAGATAGCCGCTCTGCTCCAAACCACTGTGTGTTTGCTTAAGGCAACTGTTGATATATTTATACCTGAAAGGTGCCGGGTTTGGCGTAAGGTTGGACATAAGACGTCACTAAGAACTAACAGTTCTTTCTGGACTCCAGGAGTTCTTGTTCAAATCAAAACAAAAGCAGGGGGGGATTTCCCGGGCTGCTGGAGGCTTGGTTTGTTTAAAGAACGCACTGTACTTTCTAGAAGTCTAGGGGATAGCCTTGCCTTGTTTGAACCGCATGGGCCATTACTAAATATGGATATGATTCTTATGCCTTTATAAGGATACAGTTTGTTACTACCACATGAGGGCATAAATTGGGAATATCGAATTAGGGTCCTAGATAGAAACACAACACCCACTCCACGGATTAATGTCCATCATTACTAAAAACTAAGCAATAGTAAACATATAACGATGCATGTGTGTTTTCCAACCCACCCCAAAATACAAATTTCGCATTTGAAATGGTATATGGTAAATACACGAAAATGAGTATTGGTACTGTACGCTTTTCAAGCAGTGTCATCATTCAGTTAAATGCATATATATATCAGCTGAATGAATTGTGAAAATTACACATGAAATGGTTCTGAATACAGAAAAGAAGGTCGAGACCATTCCATCACATATTTATACAAAATTCTGTATATGTGCTAGAGGCTGAGGTAAAATATTGTCTGTAGTATCTTAAAAATAGAAACTCTGTTCTCTAAGAATAGTTCTACTTTAAGCAGAGTACCATGTGCCAAAAAAAAGGTAAATATTTTGGAAAATGGAAAAAAATAATTTCGCTTTCAGGAAAAAAAATAGTTCCAAATATTTTTGGTAGCTTTGTTTATCAAAACTGAAGGCCGAATTCAGAGTTCAGGGAACGCTGTGTGCTCATTGTTTTTTAAGAGTTATTCTCGTTGACTGGAGAGAACAACATATCAGACAGACTCACAAAAAAATGGTCTATACCATCAGGTGAAAGTTGACCAAGTTTGAAAATACTGCAACTGTGCAATTCTGTGCGTGATTGCTATCATCGATGTTTGGATCAGCAATGCTCACAGAAGGTCGTACCTGTTTGGTGCTGCTTTCCTCTCGTACCTCACCGCCACCTACTCGTAGTGGTGAAGTCTCAACGAATGCCGTCATCAGAATAGGTAGCCGCTGGGGACAGCACGATGCATGAATAGTTACAGGGCCTAGCAAAGTATCGATATCCATTGGTACTGCTGATGGTAGTGTAAGACAGACGTACAACACGCATTCTTCTCCGCATAGTAGACATCGGAGCACAGGTAAGATGCAATCCTGCCAGATTGGTCTGAATGAAAGAAACCAGGTTGTACTCAGATCTCTTAGCCAGGCCAATCCGAGGACCTTAGTGATACGGTCTCGGTATCGTAATGCTAGGATCGTTACTTCCATCGTTGCTGGAGTCTTGTCTGTGGATTGGCTTGCCATATCGGAGCAGAAGGAACAAAAATAAAATTCCTGCCACAAGTCCCATATGGTCCCGGATGCCCGCCACTTCTTCCACCACCAATTCCAATGGTAGGAGACATACACAGTTTGAAGGCCTCGCGACCCCCCCGGCCATATTTATTAAAATATAAAACAAAATGTAAAACTTTAAATTAAAAACGTTTCATTGATCATGTACAAAATTCAACTTTCATTACACTTGATGAAGACAGGTATCCAGGCTAATCTTAACAAATCTCTAATACAAAGATTTTCCTAACCGAGTCTAACATCATGACATAATGCATTGCATACGAATTTTGTACATCCTATCATTAAGGGCCAACGGCAAGGTCTTAACCGGTGTCAGATCCCTATCACCAAATTTCCGCCCTCTCGTGTTAGTGGCGCAGGCGCAGAGGGCTTTACCCTCGTAGCCAACTGTAACTTCCCTTGTCATGGGGGCCCCCTTCCACTCGGCGCCATCTTAAGGTTGTCTGAGTTCCCGTGCGGGTTAACCGTAAGAAGGATAGTGTGGACTCCCCCCCCCCCTTTCCCCGCACTCTCTTCCGCCGCAGCGGATATCCGGCCCCCGGGAAATTCGTGGGAGGGGCATATAGCCGTCTCCCCCTGGGAGGGGCCAATGGCCGTCTCCCCCTGGGTGATCCCATCCGTAATGGGTGCCGCCCCCTGTGGGAGGGGCCAATGGCCGCCTCCCCCCGGGCGCTCTCATCCATAATGGGTGGCGCCTCCACTAGGGACCTTGAAATCACTGCTCACCGATCATGACCTTACCGCCCGACCGAAGACAAAATAAATACTACAGTTAGTTACGTACTAGTGGGGAAAAAACCTATGCCTAATCTTATATTACAGCTAGATATAACCCTCACTGCTACTCCCGCCCTTGTAGAGCGGATGCCCCAGAATAGTATCCAACATACCATAAACATTGCTACAAAGGAGAAAAGGTCCTATAACAGATAAACCATTTTATTGCATACAGTTCATCACGCTTCTACAAAGGAAAAAAGGCCTATAGACAAGTATTCAGTTGCATACATAATCTTGGAATCAATCTACAATGGGAGAAAAAGGGCCTAAACAAGACGTTTATGCATCACAATCAATTGCAAATCACAACTTTGTTTACTTCTAAACTTCTGCAACAGGGGCTGGTGGGTGGGTCAAAAACTGCAGCTTGTTCCCTTGAGGGCTCACCAGCGACGAGTGGTGCAGCCTTCCGAGCGCGGGAACAAGAGGACGCCTGCCTGTACTCCCGCACCTTTTAACTTGCAGCGGGAAGGCGGGGCGGCATCCCCATCCCGCCCAAAAGTGCACGGACTTCCGGGCGGGTGTTAGGACAACCCTCTTAGGCGGCGGGGGCGTACTCCAACCACGCCACTTTGGGCATACCAGCCGGGGACACGCCCCCCGCCTGCAAAGGTTTCCCGGGCGATCGGGGCACCCAGCCATACGTTCGGGGTGACCGAGAAGTCTCCCCTTTCCATATGGTCCGGGATGCCCGCCACCCCTTCCACCACCAATCCCAATGGTAGGAGACATACACAGTTTGAACTTTTGGAAGGCAGGGGGGTCTCGCAACCCCCCCGGCCGTATTTAATAAAATATTAAACAAAATTTAAAACTTTAAATTAAAAACGTTTCATTTATCATGTACAAAACTCAACTTTCATTACACTTGATGAAGACAGGTATCCAGGCTAACCTTAACAAATCTCTAATACAAAGATTTTCCTAACCGAGTCTAACATCATGACATAATGCATTGCATACGAATTTTGTACATCCTATCATTAAGGGCCAAAGGCAAGGTCTTAACCGGTGTCAGATCCCTATCACCAAATGTCCGCCCTCTCGTGTGAGTGGCGCATGCACAGAGGGCTTTACCCTCGTAGCCAACTGTAACTTCCGTTGTCATGGGGGCCCCCTTCCACTCGGTGCCATCTTAAGGTCGTCCGAGTTCCCGTGCGGGGTATCCGTAAGAAGGACAGCATGGACTCCCCCCCTTTCCCCGTACTCTCTTCCGCCGCAGCGGATATCCGGCCCCCGGGAAATTTGTGGGAGGGGCATATAGCCGTCTCCCCCTGGGAGGGGCCTATGGCTGTCTCCCCCTGGGCAATCCCATCCGTAATAGGTGCCGCCCCCCCGTGGGAGGGGCCAATGGCCGCCTCCCCCGGACGCTCCCATCCATAATGGGTGGCGCCACCACTAGGGACCTTGAAATCACTGCTCACCGATCATGACCTTACCGCCACAGGCCAGATAGTTGACCGACTATCTGGCCTCCCCACAACTCCTATAGGTCATGTCTCCTCAATCCCACTAGCCAAGCTATCATGTCTCCTATCAATAAGTCATTCCCCACCCTGGACAGGTGTACCCCGTCGTCTGAATAACAGTGGTCCCCTCAGATGCACCCGTGAGGTATACTTTGAAGGTGGTTAGATAGAAACAATTTCTCCATTTTATTGTTCACCCTCTTTACCGAGTGGTTCAACGCTGTCGTGGACCACCCACCCCTCCATACCCTCCTCGGAATCATGTGTGATCAAGCTATTGTGCACCCCGGGAGTGTCTTTGCCAACCAACTAACTGCTGAAAGTATGTGTGCGATTAAAGCCCGTCTGCCCAACCTCACCAAGTCATTGCCCCCAATGTGCACTATGACTACTGATGGCGGTGACCTGTGCCGCCCTAACAATCCCTTGACAAAACTTTGCAGTTGGTCAATACACAAACCGCCCTTCCCATGGAAGGACACCCTGAAACCATATTCCTCAGATGTGTGGATCGCATCACATGCCCTGAATATGTCCGCGGCACGTCTCATGTATGAGTGGCCCACGACCCAGACCACTCGTCTTCCATTCCTTGTTCCTGAAGTGGTGGTTAGCTGATAATGGGCCGGTCCCAATTTCCGCCCTACGTCACAGGCTCGTGAAACTGTAATCCAAACAAAAGACAAGCGTGAGTGCACTTCTTCAGTAAATTACAACATGTGCAACCGCACGTAATGTTTGAAACAGTTTGAAGACCAGCGCCCCAACTGCTTTACATTGTCTGCCTGCAGACCCCCGGCCGTCGCTTCTGTAGCGGCCCCTATCCTGAACAAATGAGTTCCAAAATCACTCGGGTTCAAGCCCGCAGCTGCAATCGTGATCGCCAGCACCCTCTGAACCTGAAACTTTGTTAACGGGGTGCCGTCAGCATGCCGCAGCAAGGCCCCCTCCCCCCCACGTTGTCACCCTTTGTTTTAGGTAGGCCTCGACGTGCAGTACTGGACAACAGGGACTACCCGGAGCGTGCTGCAACACAATGCTACTCCACTGGGGCTCCTGGTCTGTCTTTGACCTGGCAATCGTGATCAGCAGGGAATCCCCTCTCACTTGCGTGTGGTCCCTGCGCAGACTCCCCTCGGTATCCCTTTTATTGGCAGCCACTAGTTCGCCTACCCGCAGGGCCCCATAGAATGCCAGTGCAAATGCTGCCCAAAATAGGACAACCTCACTAGGTGAGGAGCATGTCTCCTCTAGTTTAGCCAGCAAGGCGGTCAACCTGCCAAATCCTATCAGATGTCTGGTATCCTTTTTGCGCCCCTCTAGGTGCCGCCAGCCGCGCAGCGCCTTTCTGACTCTAAAGGAGTCCGTCGGGTACCTGATCCCATGGAGCTGAGCCATTAACGATATGGCGGCCTTAAACCGACTGGGGGTTGCCGCCGACCGGCCCTCCTCATGAAGTGCCACTAAAAATTGGGTAAAGGACCCCTACTGACCCGATCTATGCTCCCATGCAGGGCCCAAAAAGGCGCAGTACGAGCGGAACGCCCCTTCATACGCTTTCCTTGTCCTGGGCACTAAACTGGCTGCCACGAGGTTTTGTAGTCCTGGGCGCCGATTTGCCATAATGCTTCGGGAAATGTTGCTGCCAATAGCTCCGCTGAGGGGAAACAATCCCTGAATGCCTGCATTTTGAAACCAGAGAGCGCATCAGCTGCATTATTCAGTACTCCTGGCACATGTTTTGCCCTGAATTGTACATTTAGCTTCAAGCATTTCAACACAATTTCTTTCAACAATCGCAATATCCACTTGCAGCCTGCTGCCTGCTGGTTAATGCACTCAACTACAGTCATGTTATCAGACCAAAATATCACCGAGCGGTTTCGGAACTCTTCGGGCCATGCCGACAACGCTACCCAGATGGGGAATAACTCTAGGAAAACAATGTTGTTCGTCAAGCAACTTGCTTCCCACCATGCTGGCCATTTCTGGGCTGACCATCGGTTACCAAGGATCGCACCAAAACTCACAATGCCCGCAGAGTCGGTCCATAAAACCCAAGTCTGCTGACGAGGCCAGGGCTTTGCTCCAGACTACCCGGCCATTGAAATCCGCCAGGAATGCCAGCCAAATGAGCATGTCCTGGCGAACCTCTGCCGACAGCCTTGTACGATGGTGCCCTTCTTTGAGGCCAACCATGGCCTGTGCAATGGATCGGGAGACAGGGCGAGCCATCGGTATAACCCTCAGTGCAAAATTCAGCTGTCCCACTGTTTGCTGTAGTTGATGCAGTGTCACCTTGTCTTTCCGAAGACATTGTAGCAAGGAGGACCTGAATTTGGCGATCTTCTCCGCCGGCATACGGAAGCAACCCTCCACGGAGTCTAGTTCAATACCCAGAAACTCCAGGGAGGTAGTTGAACCCACTGTCTTCCCTGGCGCCAACGGAACCCCGAAACCCCGTATGAGCACGCAGAATTCCTGCAATGCCTGTGCACAGTCCCGAGAGCCCGCCGGGCCGAGAAACAAGAAATCATCGAGATAATGCATCACATGTTGGTGCCCTGAGGCCTTCGAGAATGCCCACTCCAAAAACGAGCTAAACATTTCAAAATAAGCACAAGAAATTGAACAACCCATCGGCATGCACATATCCATGTAGTACTTCTCCTGAAATGCGAAACCCAACAAGTGTTGATCCTGGGGATGCACCGGTAGTAACCTAAATGCGGATTCAATATCCGATTTTGCTAACAATACACCGGGGCCTAGGCGATTCAACATGACCACTGCGTCATCAAATGATGCATACCTCACACTGCAAATGCCTGCATCGATTGCCTCATTCACGGAAGCCCCCCTTGGTGCTGATAGATTATGAATGAGCCTGAATTCGCCCGGCTCCTTCTTGGGAACTACCCCTAATGGGGAACACACAAAATTGGCCGTTGGTATTTCACCAAACGGTCCCGCCACCCGCCCCAAGCGAACCTCTTTTGCAATTTTTGTGGCGACCACCGCCGGGTTGTGCGTAACGGACAGTTTGTTTATGCATAAGGGGGCCCCCCGAAAATCACCCGCCGGGATCCTGAAGCCATACAAGAAGCCATCTCGCAGGATCCCGGCGGACACATGATCAGGGTATTTTTTCAGCCAGGGAGTCAAAGCCAAAATATCCACGGGCGATTGCTTAGTCATTCGAGGCACCGTGTCAATCCTGCTTAGTACCCCCCTTTCCCCAGTACCATTGCCTCTGGATCCTGGATCAGCAGCTAGTTTCGGGGTGAGAGGTATTACCACAACCTGCGCAGGCATGCCTGAACCTGCATGTTCCCTGCGGCCTACTACACGTTCCTTTGTTAAAACCCCAGCATACCCCTCGCTTATTACCATTCCCGCCCGATCTAGACTGAGTCTCTCCCCCGTGGGCTGGTCAAAAGGGCTGTGGATGTTTCTGTTGAAAAGCCCTGGAACCGTTCACGCTCGACCCTGATCCTGAGCCCGGCGTGAACTGCGCATGCCAAGGTACAGTGTCCAGACAATCCCAAGTCAGCGATTCATTAAACTCTTTCGCTTTTCTAAACGACACATCGTACCCTTTCCATGCGTCCCCTCCATATTTCTCATGGAAGCCTGTGATCCTGCTCTGGTAGCAAGCCAGGCATATTCTAACTCACGATTGTCCGTCAACAATGAAAACATATTAATGTATTTGTTCACCCACACCATCTCTTTTGTGGCCATTGGAACATGTTGTGCCCGGCATTCCCGCCTTGAAGGTACAGCGCCCTCCCCCATTATTGGGAGCGACCTCTTACCGTTTTCTGTCGTACCTCCGGTCGTGTCCGTCGATTTATTCTGGTTCTCGACTGCGGCCATGTTCGCCACCTGCAGCGGAATAGAAGGCATGTTCGCTGCCCCAGAGCCCCTTGCCTGCCTGAGCTGGTCGATAATTTGCCTAGCCTCCTCAGCTGGATCTTCCGCAGCCGCGGATCCCCCCGCTCCCTTCTTCAACCAAGGCAACACCGCCGCTAGATGCATCGCCAGTTCGGGGGGTACCTGTTCCTTATCCAGTGGTGTGATAATCACAGGGATTGGCAATGCCCCCTCCGTTGCGGTCACCGGGCTGGCTGCTGGGGTTACTGGGACCTGTGGAACTTCCATTGGGACCGGGACCTCGCTAGGACCCCCTTTCCCTTTCTTCTTTTTCCCCTTGTCCCCCCCTGGAGTAACGTTTGGCGAAGCAGGCCCCACAATCCTCTTAGGTCTCCCTGAGGGCCCCGCCTGAGCTTCCACTTTCTTCTGGAGCGCCGCTAAGCTGCGACCCAATCGGTCCACTTTACCAAATTTCCTGTCCATCGCCGACACTTGGTTTACCAGTGTGCGAAGCATCCGTTCCATCTCGGAGCTCTTTCCATTCTTCTTTCCCGGCATATCCGACTTTCTGTGCAGGTCCTCGGATCCCAGATACGCTTCGACGACTGAAACAGAAAAACAACGATTACCACGTTCAAAAACTGCAGCTTGTTCCCTTTAGGGCTCATGAGCGACGAATGGTGCAGCCTTCAGAGCGCGGGAACAAGAGGACGCCTGCCTGTGCTCCCGCACCTTTTAACTTGCAGCGGGAAGGCGGGGCTGCATCCCCATCCCGCCCAAAAGTGCACGGACTTCCGGACGGGTGTTAGGACAACCCTCTTAGGCGGCGGGGGCGTGCTCCAACCACGCCACTTTGGGCATACCGGCCGGGGACACGCCCCCGCCTGCAAAGGTTTCCCGGGCGATCGGGGTACCCAGCCATACTTTCGGGGTGACCGAGAAGTCTCCCCTTTCCAAGATTAAGGGTAGGCTGCCAAAGACAGAATGGACCAAATTCGGGAAGATGCCCAGAACTGTTTCAAAGGGTGCTAACAGTCCCGAAAAAACTGTCTTAAATACATGTGCGATGCCACTGGTATTAGTCATGTTTAAGATTTGGCTTAACATTTCTACGAAATGCACGGGCAATTTATCGATAAAAGGGAATGTATCTCTGCCGATGTCCTTGCCACTTGCAGATCAAACGTTTCTTTGGATGACGTTAAAGGCACAGTTGTCTGTAAAAGAATAGACTTCATTCTGCTTAAAGTATCAATTCGAATAGAAGAGATATTCAAGGAAGGCCATAACGCAGCCCCCATATCTGGATTGCTGTGTGGATACAATACTTGCATACAGCAAATGACCCTGGAAGTAACGGTCACAAGATAGGTTTTCCCTGGCACCATTCCACAACAGCTGTAGTCACTTATTAAAACGTAACTGCCGTTAGAAAGTTGTCTAAAAAATGGCTCTATCTGTTTTGCAGGCGTGCCATGCAGGTGACATGAAAGGTTATTTGAAGACCCTTTGCAGGCTCCATGCAAGTTAATACCTTGACACAGAAGCGTACCGCTTAGTGATTTTTTACAATTGTTACCACTAAGGAATACTTCCTTTTTCCCTTCACTATAACATTTGTGTGTATAAGGTAAACCCCAGGTTGATTTGATGTATTCTTTACCCAACCTTTCATACTGGCCCGCAGGTATATATCTTGGCAGTATTTAAACTGGAAAGTTGTTATCGGAATTGAAATTGTTCCGTGTATTATCCATTCAATGACAGGTCTCTCTGACATTGTCCATGGTAATCTCTCAAGTTTTTCAATGCTCAGAATCGTATAGTCTGCTCCTTTTTGTGCCAAACTGATTTGTTTATCAGTAAGGTTAAAGATACCGAATAATGACGTTGTCTTGATTAAATTTTACGCCATGGTACATAGCCTGAACGCAGATTTTGCAGCGTCCAACCAAGCTGTACAATAGAACGTAATTGAGACTGACCATGTTGTAACATTAGTCCTGCTCTATTATATCAATAGCAGATGATTCAATGCTGTCCAGTGAATATATTCTGGAGGACAGAGTCGTTAACCCATTGTCCACTACAGAAAGTGATTTTTCCAAATTTATACGATCAATTTCTCGTATTTTTGCTGCTGTTTCAATTTGAAATACTTTTCAAGCTTTGTTGTACGCAGCGTATATACCGGCCGCTATGAAACGTTTTTGACGCTGTTTGCGTGGTCCCAGTATGAAATCACACAAGTCAGCACCGTCTTTAAGTAAAGTCAAGTGTTGCTTAATTTCAGCCAGAGTGGATTTCTGTAGCCACTCAAGGCATAGTTTCCCTACACTGTATGTTGTAACTATCCCTGGATGTTGTCTCTGGGAGTATCTTGGGTCTGGCCTGGTCATTTTGAACCCCTGTGTTTTGTTCAGGAATCTATCTTGACAGTTACTTGTGTCTGTTGGCCAGATCCACCACTTTTTACAATCAGGATGTGTTCTGTTTTGGTGTAAAATATGGGATACGTCTATCTCCACATCTGTAGTGATATTACTATCAGCTATGGGTTTCGGAATATACGGTGTAGTTAAGTCTTTTATCTTAGCTAGGCCAAGACAAGTAGTTTGTTGAATTGTGTCATTCAAGAATATCATTTGTTCTGGGATCATGCAGGCCCTAAATAATGCTTCTAGACCTTGTACCTGCCAATCTTTGGTACACCAGATCGTTTTTGTTTCAATGTTGTTTTTCCAAAATTCAAAACCAAATGTAGACATTGTGTCATAAAATTTTTCAGAATAAATCAATTTAGTATTTGTCAACATTGTTTTCATTCCTGTCCTAATTAACATTTTAAAATAAAACGTTTCTGGATCACTGTTGTTAAACCCCGAGAAGTACTGGAATTTCTCATAAAATGTTTTCGAGCTGCCTTTCGGCGGAGTTGGACAGTGTTCCCATTGGTTATAAGATAAAACATTTCTAGGCTGAGCAGTTTTATGCAAATAGTGATCACCAAAATGATTTTAACAGTATAACTCATAATTCGATGAACACTGTAAGTAATCATGTTCTGTAAATTTGGCTGACATTACTAAATCTGACATCATATTATTAATGTTTTCAAAGTCCCAATCATCAGAGAAAGTATTTGGTGTCACAAAGTCACTTAATGAAACCTTGAACTGGTGTGGATATTTCAAGAGCTCAACCGGGCGAAAAATGTCATAATCAGTTCTGTCCCATGCTACCCCACCGGGTACTGCATTGGCTGAGATGTTTACTGATGACAGTTCTCTTTTCTCGATGTGAGAGGATGTGTGAGGCTTTAGGACCAAGTTGATGTTCTGACTTGCTGTGTCCATTGTACTATATTTTCCATCAATGAATTTTCCCAAACATAGAACCATGATGAGCCAAAGCAGGAGAAAAAGTACACCTAACACAATCCAAAATTCAATCCATGGTGAAATCAGATATGTTTCTTTTAGTTGGTGAAAAAGTTCAATTACTTTGTCTTTAAAAGTTTTTGTTGCAGGCGTTTCTTCATGCTCACTTGGATCTTCAGAAAAATCATCGAAATTGATGAAGTAGCCAGATGCAGTTCTGTCAATTGTTGGATTATAATTTTTGGATTATAATTATTTCCGGATTTTCATTTGCTTTTGCATTTTTCTTTGTTTCATTAGCATAGTCAGAGGCTACATCATTGTAGACTGGTGTTTCTTGACGAACTGTTGCAATTTGGGTTTCAAGAGGCACAAGTTCCATGGCATTATTGCATAGTCCTTTTTTATTCACTGCAGGTTTATCAAATGTGATTAGTCTCTCAGTTTGAGCCTCTTGGATCGTAGCAAATTTCGGTATTCTGCTATTTTTTGGGAGTCCACTGGGCCTACGACTTATTATTGGCCACATGATTGTGGTTTTACCAGGTCGATGGATACAACTCTGTTCTCCTTTTTACCAGCAAGGGGCGGTAGTACAACTGATCTTGTTCCGCTGACAGCTAAGACAGGTACTGCTTTTCTGTAAGAAGGCCCAAATTCCTTCTTCACAGCGATCTTCTCTCTGACCAGATCCCCAATCTTTGGAATCCCAACAGATCTTGCTGGGACAGGTGGTTTTTCTTCAGTGGCTGTCGGCTGTTGTTTCAACTTTATGTTACTCAGGCTTTTTCTTGTTTCATTTAAATCCTGTAAAACAGCCAAACGGTCTTTGGTATCAAAGGATTTTTCTTCTACCACTGAAGTGTGACAATCAAGATCCTGAATGTGCATTCTAGTACCAAACAATAGTTCGTATGGAGTGAGACCTTTTAGAGAATTTCTTGGCAGATTATTAAGACTACGTTGGACACTTGTTAAATGTTTGACCCACCCATCACCCGAACCTAATACCCTCGCCATTATAGATTGCTTTAATAAATAATAATAATAATAATAAAGGGGCTTGTAAAGCGCATGGTGACGCCATCCCGGCGTGTCCCCGCGCTGTGGAGAAAAGTCAGGGCCAGTAGAGGGACTTACAGGGAAAACAAATGGGTTTTTAGATTTTTCCTGAAGGTGGTCTCTGAGTCCGCTAGTCTGATGCTCATGGGGAGAGCGTTCCATTCCCTGGCGGCCATTACACGGAAGGAACGACCACACATTCTGGCTTTTTTGATACGGGGAATTTTAAGCAGTCCAGTTCCCCCAGAGCGAAGAGTTCTATTAGGCTCATAGGGGATAGCCAGATCAGTCATGTAGTGGGGAGCTTTTTGTGAGATGATCCTGTAGCACATTAGAAGTGCTTTAAATAGGACTCTCTTTTTTATGGGAAGCCAGTGCAGAGTGGCTAGAGCTGGTTTAGATGGTGCTCTCTTAGGAAGTCTGAGGACTAGGCGTGCAGCTGTATTTTGGAGTACTTGGAGTCTCCTGATGTTCTTTTGCGTTGTTCCAAGCAGAAGCACCCGTTTATACCGTAATACCCGTTTTTTTCTTTCCACTACCGCATTTCCCTCAGGATGGAAAGGAGAAGAGTACCGCAATGCAATGCCCATGCTGCCCATGGCCTCCTTGTAAGCCCGAGAGCTAAACGCAGGACCCTGGTCAGAATGTAGCATGCCAATTGCGTATGTGCCGATAAAGACTCGCAAATCTTTAATAACAGTTCTGGCGTCAGCCGAGCGCTGGGGGCCACATCCAAATGAATCTCGTGCAGGAATCCACTGCAACCATGATATATTTATAGTTACCATCCCTTTGTAAGGGACCACAGTGGTCTAGGTAAACACATGCTAATGGTTTATCTGAGATTAGAAGGGGCGTCTGTGCTGGTTTTTTCACTGTTGATACTTTCATTCTTTGGCAAATTTCACATTCTAGAACATAGTTCCTAGTTTGTTTTCTCATGCGCGGCCACCAATATCTCTGTTTTAATAACAATATTGTGGCGGAAACCCCAGCATGTGCAGAAGCGAGCCCTTCATGTGCCGCTAGAATTAGTCCTAACCTGTGTTCCATGTTTGGAATTGCCCTATCCCCCACTCCAGGGATTCGAGCAAAAGGAACATTATTCGCATCAGTTATGTATGAGTACTTTACTGGAAAGCTTTTCGGGAGTGTTTTTCTATCATTTTTTACTGAAGCACTGACAGCTTGCATTATATCGCTGTCTATTTTTGTTTTTGACCGGGTGATAGCAGCTACGGAAGCCGTTTGCACAGCTGCCTTCGCGGCTTCATCAGCCAATGAATTCCCCGCAACGTGAACGCCATCACGTTGATGACTCAGTGTATGTATCATGTGAGTCTTTTGTAGTTCTTTCTGTAAAAGAACTACTTGTTCCCAAAGCGTTTTATGCTTGATTGTGCCACCTTTTGCATCTTTGAAGCCATTTTGAACCCAGTTCTGCAAGTATTCATTATAAGACTGAACGCAGTAATATGAATCGCACACTATGTGGGGAATTCGCGATCGGTATTTTCAAGCGCTGTCTTAAATGCTAGTAGTTCAGCTCGCTGAGCCGTACAATCTCCTAGAGATTGAGTTTTAGTGACCATTGGTCTAAATTTCCCTTCGTGCCAACAACCTTTAACGATTGCGCATGCAGCACTATATGCTTGTTTACCCCCAACTGCGGGTTGTGCTGATCCGTCTGTATATATTAAACAGCCGTAATGTTCCAGAGGCAGGATTTCAGTCGGCAGAGGACATTCATATTCATATTGGAGAAATTCTTGTGTTTTTAAATTAGGATCAAATTCGTATACTAAGTCTGTTGGAGCAAAGAATGAACCCTTTGTATCCATCTCGGATGTAATGCTTTAGCATTTGGAATGCTTGCTTTTGTTACTGCTTCTAAGGCAGGTACTGGTGTAACGATTATTATTCGTTTACCTTGTGCTAGGGCTCTTTCTTTTGCTACAGAAATTTGAACCGGTCAGAATTTTGTCAGTAGAACTGAATTTCATTTCAGCTTGAGTGTACAAATGTGATTTGTAAGCTATAGGTACCGTTTCTCCCTGATTAGAGGTCAGGTATGTGAATCCGCATCTTCCTGGGATGACCCGGATTACAAGATTGCGCATGTTTTCGCGAGTCTGTAATTTTGTTTTAGCTAACATGTCTGTTTGCAATGATCTCAAAATCTCTGTGTGTTTCTGAGTCCAATTGATTGGTTTGAAATCTGGTTTTATTAATTCATAGAGAAGTTTAACCCTCTCTGCATAATTTAGAATGTATGTTCTTCCGAAATTCAGGAAACCTAGCATTGATTGTAAAATCTTCTGCGTTTTTGGTGCTTGGAGTACAGCACATTTCTCTAAGAAATTGTCAGCTAGGCTCTTGCCTTCACTTGATAATTCATATCCTAAAAACAAGTCAAGTCAAAGGATTTATATAGCGCACTACATACCCAGAGGGTCTCAAGGCGCTTAAGGAGGGGTGGGGAATTATTTGTCAAATAACCACGTTTTAAGTTGCTTTCTGAATGCTAGGTGGTTCTGGGTAAGGCGAAGGTAAGTGGGAAGTGAGTTCCAGGTTTTAGCTGCCAGGTAGGAGAAGGATCTACCTCCCATGGTGGTCTTGTTGATGCGAGGTACAGTGGCAAGGGCTTGGTTGGAAGATCGAAGCTGACGGGAGGGGGTGTAGAAGGACAGTCGTGTGTTGAGGCATTCTGGTCCGATTTCGTAGAGTGCTTTGTGTGCGTGGGTTAGGAGCCGGAAAGTGATCCTCTTATTGACGGGAAGCCAGTGGAGGTTTTTCAGGTGACCAGAGATGTGTTCTTTACGCGGGATGTCTAATATGAGCCTGGCTGAGGCGTTTTGGATTCGTTGGAGTTTTTTCTGGAGTTTAGCGGTAGTCCCGGCGTAGAGGGTGTTTCCATAGTCCAGTCGGCTCGTGACCAGAGCGTGGGTGACTGTTTTCCTAGTTTCGGTGGGGATCCAACGAAATGTTTTTTTGAGCATGCGAAGAATGTTGAAGCAGGATGAGGAGACGGCGTTGACTTGTCTGTTCATTGAAAGTGAGGAATCCAGAATGACGCCCAGGTTCCGTGCGTGGTCTGTCGGGATGGGTGCTGTTCCAAGGGCTTCTGGCCACCAAGAATCGTCCCATGCGGAGGGGGAGGTACCTAGGATGAGGACTTCTGTTTTATCAGAATTCAGTTTCAGACGGCTGTGTTTCATCCATTCGGCTACTTCTTTCATTCCTTCGTGTAGGTTAGTTTTGGCGGTGCTAGGGTCATTGGTGAGTGATAGGATCAGTTGAGTGTCATCCGCTTAGGAGATGATGTTGAGGTTGTGTTGGCGGGCGATGGCCGCAAGGGGGCTCATGTATACGTTGAAAAGGGTGGGGCTGAGTGAAGATCCTTGTGGTACGCCGCAGATGACTTCAGTGGCCTCTGACTTGAATGGTGGGAGGCGGACTTTCTGGGTTCTTCCGGTGAGGAACGAGGTGATCCATTCCAGTGCTTTTCCTTGGATTCCGATGTTTCTGAAGCGCTGTAGAAGGGTGCTATGGCAGACTGTGTCAAAGGCTGCGGAGAGGTCGAGGAGGATGAGGGCGACTGTGTCTCCATTGTCCAGTAGAGTTCGAATGTCGTCTGTTGCTGCGATGAGGGCGGTCTCAGTGCTGTGTTTTGCTCGGAAGCCGGACTGTGAGGAGTCGAGGGATTTGTTGGCTTCGAGGAAGGCGGCGAGCTGGTTGTTGACAGCTTTCTCGATGACTTTGGCCGGGAATGGAAGGAGCGAGATGGGGCGGTAATTTTTGAGTTCAGTGGGGTCCGCTGTGGGTTTTTTCAGAAGGGCGCTGAGTTCAGCGTGTTTCCAGCTTTCCGGGAAGGTGGCGGAGTTGAGGGAGCAGTTGATGACATCTCGGAGGTGCGGTGCTATGATGGAGTCTGCTTTGTTGAAGATGTGGTGAGGGCATGGGTCTGTGGGGGATCCTGAGTGGATGGAGTTCATCAGGCGGATGGTGTCCTCAGTGGAGATTGTGTTACATTCAGTAAGGATGTTTAAGGGGGGTGAAGGTCCAGTAGATGGTTGGGTGGGTTGGTCTCCGGGTTGGTTGTCGAAGCTGTTGTGGATGTCTGCGATTTTGTTGTGGAAGAATGAGGCTAGGGAGTCGCAGAGGGCTTGAGAGGGGGTGATGTCGTTAGAGTTTGCCGAGGGATTGGTAAATTCCTTGACGATGTTGAAAAGTTCCTTGCTGTTGTGGGCGTTGTTATCTAGTCGTTCCTTGAAGGCGGTTTTCTTGGCCTTACGGATCAGTTGATGGTGTATGCGGGTGGCGTTTTTGAAGGCGTCCTTGGTGCTGGTGGTTGGGTCTTTTTTCCAGGCCTTCTCAAGAGAGCGGCAGAGTTTCTTGGATTTCTTAAGATCATCGTTGAACCATGAGGCCTTCTTGCTGCCAAGTTTGCTTTGTCGTTTTTTCAGTGGTGCTAGGGTGTCGGCGCTGTTGGATAGCCATAGGGTAAGGTTGGTGGCGGCTTGGTCGGGGTTTGAGGAGTGGGCTGGGGGGTTTAGAAGAAGCGATGAGGAGATCTGGTTGATGGTGATTTTGTTCCAGTTTCTTTGCAGAGTTGGGTGGGGGTGGTTGTTGGGTTTGGGCTTGTTGTAGGTAAAGTGAACGCAGCTGTGGTCAGTCCAGAGGAGATTCGTGGTGTGGCTGAAGGAGACATGATTGCTGGAGGTGAAGATAGGGTCGAGAGTGTGACCTGCGATGTGGGTGGGGGAAGTGACCAGTTGTTTAAGTCCGAGGTTGGCGAGGTTGTCCAGCAGGGTGGTGGAGTTGCGGTCGTTGTTCTTTTCAAGGTGAAAGTTGAGGTCTCCTAGGAGGATGTAATGTTTGGAGGGGAGCGCGTGTGGAGTGATGAAGTCTGTGATGTCCTCACTAAATTGTGCGCGGGGTCCTGGAGGCCTGTAAAGGAGGGTGCCTCTGAGTGTGGTCTTGGGGTCGATATGGATCTGGAAGTGAAGGTGTTCAGAGTTGGCGAGGTTGACGTCAGAGCTGGTTGAGATTTGGATGGATTTCTTATGGACGATAGCGATTCCTCCTCCTGTGTGGCCGGTACGGTCCTTGCGAATGATCTTATAATCTTCTGGGATGGCAATGGTGATGTCTGGGGCGGAAGAGGCGTTCATCCATGTTTCAGTGAGGAAGGCGACGTCCGGAGAGATGGTGTCTAGTAGATTCCATAGGTCAATGGCGTGCTTGTGGACCGATCGGGTGTTGAGCAAGCTGCATTGTAGGTGGTTGGTGTCGGGAATCTGCGGTGTGAGCGTAGTGGAGTGGTTGACGGTGCAGAAGAATTTGCAGGAATAGCATGAGAAGGGTCCATGGGTGTGTCCAGGAGCGGCTTGGACGCAGTTGGGGGGACGGCCAGGGTTAAGGGCTAGGAGGGTGGTGGCATCGTAGGTAATGCGGGAGGGCTGGGAAATGCGAGGGCCAGGGGGTATGGCGTTAAGCGCGGTCCAGGCGCGGACGGGCGTAGACGGGCTTACCTTTGGCGCACCTTCGGCGCGGGTTGGGCGCGGTCGCTGCGCGTAAACGCTGCGCGCGGGAACTCCTGTCATATATGGATAGTGGAGGGGGAGGGGCGAGGGCGGCTCAGCTGGGAGGCGGGGCGGGCTGCACAAGACGACAACAACAAACAAAAAGGAGGAGGGGGGAGCACAGCAGAGCGCTTGGGGAAAACGTGCTAACACAGCAGTTAAAGTTACGATGTAAAATCAAAAGTGCATTAAAAGCAAAGCGGCAGCCAGGCAGAGCTGTAGGCAATAGTAATGAGGCAAAATCGACAATAAGCGCTGCCCAACGATACCAATTGACGCCAGGGGCACTGGGAGCGACCACTCCGGCCAAAGCGAAGAGCGAGTCACAGCGCTTCCAGGTAAGGAAGCGCTGTTTGTAGTCTGTGGGAGGGCGGCTCAGCTGGGAGGAGGGGCGGCCTGCACAAGACGACAACAACAAACAAAATGGAGGAGGGGGGAGCACAGCAGAGCGCTTGGGGAAAACGCGCTAACACAGCAGTTAAAGTTACGATGTAAAATCAAAAGTGCATTAAAAGCAAAGCGGCAGCCAGGCAGAGCTGTAGGCAATAGTAATGAGGCAAAATCGACAATAAGCGCTGCCCAACGATACCAATTGACGCCAGGGGCACTGGGAGCGACCACTCCGGCCAAAGCGAAGAGCGAGTCACAGCGCTTCCAGGTAAGGAAGCGCTGTTTGTAGTCTGTGGGAGGGCGGCTCAGCTGGGAGGCGGGGCGGGCTGCACAAGACGACAACAACAAACAAAATGGAGGAGGGGGGAGCACAGCAGAGCGCTTGGGGAAAACACGCTAACACAGCAGTTAAAGTTACGATGTAAAATCAAAAGTGCATTAAAAGCAAAGCGGCAGCCAGGCAGAGCTGTAGGCAATAGTAATGAGGCAAAATCGACAATAAGCGCTGCCCAACGATACCAATTGACGCCAGGGGCACTGGGAGCGACCACTCCGGCCAAAGCGAAGAGCGAGTCACAGCGCTTCCAGGTAAGGAAGCGCTGTTTGTAGTCTGTGGGAGGGCGGCTCAGCTGGGAGGCGGGGCGGGCTGCACAAGACGACAACAACAAACAAAATGGAGGAGGGGGGAGCACAGCAGAGCGCTTGGGGAAAACGCGCTAACACAGCAGTTAAAGTTACGATGTAAAATCAAAAGTGCATTAAAAGCAAAGCGGCAGCCAGGCAGAGCTGTAGGCAATAGTAATGAGGCAAAATCGACAATAAGCGCTGCCCAACGATACCAATTGACGCCAGGGGCACTGGGAGCGACCACTCCGGCCAAAGCGAAGAGCGAGTCACAGCGCTTCCAGGTAAGGAAGCGCTGTTTGTAGTCTGTGGGAGGGCGGCTCAGCTGGGAGGAGGGGCGGGCTGCACAAGACGACAACAACAAACAAAATGGAGGAGGGGGGAGCACAGCAGAGCGCTTGGGGAAAACGCGCTAACACAGCAGTTACAGTTACGATGTAAAATCAAAAGTGCATTAAAAGCAAAGCGGCAGCCAGGCAGAGCTGTAGGCAATAGTAATGAGGCAAAATCGACAATAAGCGCTGCCCAACGATACCAATTGACGCCAGGGGCACTGGGAGCGACCACTCCGGCCAAAGCGAAGAGCGACAGGACAGGACAGGACAGTTAGATGGGCAATTCGTGACTTTTTAAAGTTGAATTTGTAACCCTCTGATGCGAACCCAAGTATTATGGTGTTCACTCTTTTTAAGTGAGTCTCCATGTCATCATCTGTGAGATAGATATCATCGACATAGGATAATGCCTCATCATCATATATTTGTCGTACCTCTGTTACCCTTGCTGAGAATAATCCTGGGCTATTCTTGAATCCCTGTGGGAGTCAACAGAAGTGTTTTTGTGACCCCATTATTGAGAAAGCGGTCAAATACCTGCTTTCAGGTGCAATGTTTTGACAAAAGAATCCATTAGAGATGTCTAATGTCATTTTATATTTTTTGCGCACAATGTTATTCATTAGTGCTGCACTATTTGAGTTTTGTACTGCAAATGTTTTAAAACAGGAGTTTAGGTGTCTGTAGTCCAAAACTAGACGATATGAATTGTCTGGCTTGGAGACAGGAAACAAAGGATTGTTCATTTGTGAGGTGCATGTTTCAATCACCTCTTGATATTCAAGTTGATCTAAGATCTGCCTGGCTTGCTTTTTAGCTTCTTGTTTAACTGGGTACTGCCTTTGTGCAGTGAGCTGATTTTTTAACTGGATTTTGTGGTGAGGCGAATCCTCATCCCATCCTACATGATTTTTATATAATGCAGGAGCTTGGGCCACTGCTCATTTTCTTGCGAATGTGTATTTTTTATGAATTGGAATATGATTTGAGAAGGCAGGCATAATCATGTCTTCGCCATGAGGGCACTCCCTGACAAACTCTGGTGGCCAGTCTTTTTCATCTAACAGGATGTCATAGCCTTTCGAAAGGTTATCCCAAAAGAGACCCCTTACTTTCCTTGTCTTGTCCCCCTTTATACGCAATGTTATTTAGTATATTTTATGAGGTTTGCTAACCCTGATATCTGCAGTTTCCACCTGAATGTATTAATTCGTGTCCACTGTCTCCAAAAGATTCATCACGATCTTGCGAGCTATGGTCACTTCTGCTGCGCTTTCTAGCATTGTCTGGACCCACTCTTCGTTTTTCAGTTGTGTCCTCAGTATCCTCGGCATGTTTAATTTTAATACTAGCTACCTTCTTTCTTGGATATTGTAATTTTTTACTTTGATGAGCAGGTACCTTGTCTTTGGACTTGACGTGCTCTTCTCTGTGTTCTGACCGCCCTCTTCTTTCCGATTTCTGTGAGGAAGTCTGAAAAGATCGAGAGGGACGTGTATCAACATCTTGATATCTATCAGGTTTTTTTAAATTATCCCTATTTCTAAGGTTGTATCTTTTCTCAGAGGGCTCCCTTTGGGGAGACTTGTTTCCTCGGTCTGGAGAATTTTTTCTCCGCTGAGGAGACCTTCCTCTGGACTGGAATCGTTTTTCCGTGGGAGTGGACTGTTTATTACCATCCCAACTCCTTTTTGGAGTATTCAGATTATTTGTAATAAAGGTTTTTTCAGGTTTTTCAGTTAGTTGGGGTTTTACTGGTTTCCCACCCAAACTATCTCTTCCTAGTTCTTCATAGGATTTTTCTATGATTCTGGCAAGTTCAAATGGTTGGTCTGCTATATCTGTTTCCTTCAATTTCTGGAGGTACTTTATATCGTCCCTTGCCAATTGAACTAATTCTCTATATGCCTTTGTTAATTCTTTTAGTTTAACTAGGAGTTCTTCGCTCAACATTGTTTCAATGTCTGGGTGTGTTGCGTAGCTGGCTAAAACCGACCACGTTGCTCTTGGTCTACCTAGTGGACCGTGCCTGGTGATGTGATTTTTATGTTTTAGGGCGCCTTTAAACCAGAGCAGGTGCTCTTGGTAATTTAGTGGGATTTCAACGTCCTCGAAAGGAGTGCATATATCCGGAGGTTCCTCTATTTTGTAATAGTGGAATTCTTTTGTTACAGCGTTTGCTGCTGGAAAGTGTATCCATGAATAGAATACCTCTGTCTGCCGATATTCATGGACCTCTACCACGAATATGACTGTACCACCTCGTGATGTCAGTCCATTTTCTATAAGTTTAAGAGTTATAGTTCTCCTTACGTTGACCGGAATGAGTATAGCACCCGGGTCATTTTCTTGGATGGTTGTGTCATCCGCTATGAGTTGAGCTGCTAATCTAGGTTGCTCCCTTTCGTCTTCACTTTCTCCCATTTTACTGACAAAGTTTTGTTGAAGATCAAGTTTCAAGGAAACAAAGATGAGGTGCACAATATTTTGGAACACTGTATCCTTCAACATTGACTAAACCAAAAACTAATACATAGGAATCTCTTCCTACTAAGTACCGGCGGATATTAACCTTTCACCCACTCCAGACGTCTTTTGGAGTTTTTACGGGAAAAGGGTTCTGTGTGAAAAAGCACCAATGAGTTACTCTAGTGTCTTGCGTTAGATTATCACCTTACCAAACGTTGGACGCCATGTAATGTAGTTCCTATAATCCCAATAGGCTCTGCACATTGGAATAATATAAACAGCAGTGTAGACGTAGGACTGAGGTCGACTAGGTCTCTACTAACTTTGCTCCCTCAGAAAAGAGTATCTCTAGAGTCGTGTGAAAACAATAGGCAGCTATTTCACTCAGTCAACTGTGCATACTTAGTTTCACCAGAGTGCAGAGAAATAGAGAGACGGGCGTTTTCAATAGAAGGTGGTATTTATTGAGCAGTCTTCTTTCTCATGCAAGAGAAATGAATTGCCACAATTGCAATACTTATCATAAAGTAAAGTGCGTACAGTAAAAGTAGTATTATGAAATAATACTGTAAAAGCATTGATATGGTTTCTTAGCCATATGATACTTTAAAATAGATAAGATATATACATACATAAAAACATTGACTAACGTACTCAACTGGTGCTTCTAACTACGCCTACCCCGGTGTACCTGACCTAAGCCTAATACTTGGGAAAGAGTAAGTAAGTAGCAGTTTAAGTTAAGTTGGTTAAGTTGGTTTTGCCAAGAATCTGAATCAAGAATTCCCTTAAGGGTTTAGTCAGCTCCGTACCTTGGTAATAGAATGTGGGAGGTCTGGTATCTCTTTCTTCAGGACTCGATCTCCCAGCCACCCGTAAGGGTGGCTGGAAACACTGGAGCTGGATTTTTCTGGGCTGGAGAAAAAGACAGCGTCTCTTTCAGTGCGTCAAAGGGGAGGGGCGGCTTCCGTGGGCTCTTGCATCAGCTGGGCTCTCGGGCAGGTAGATAGCCGCTCTGCTCCAAACCACTGTGTGCTTGCTTAAGGCAACTGTTGGTATATTTATACCTGAAAGGTGCCGGGTTTGACGTAATGTTGGACATAAGACGTCACTAAGAACTAACAGTTCTTTCTGGACTCCAGGAGTTCTTGTTCAAATCAAAACAAAAGCAGGGGGCGATTTCACGGGCTGCTGGAGGCTTGGTTTGTTTAAAGAACGTGTTGTACTTTCTAGGAGTCTAGGGCAGTAGCCTTGCGTGTTTGAACCGCATGGGCTATTACTAAATATGGATATGATTCTTATGCTTTTATACGGATATAGTTTGTTATAACCACATAAGGGCATAAATCGGGAATATCGAATTAGGGTCCTAGATAGAAACACAACACAATCCTCAACAGGATCGGAGGCTAACTTTAGCTCCTCACAAATTTGTGACCCTGGCTGACAGCTCCTGATTTTAATGCCACGTAACACATTTAGCTCTGATGATGGGCCTGAAGCACCTTTCAGCACTCTGACCTGAGCTGTCTTAATTATTTTTAGGTCATCCTTCTTTACAAACTGGACAGCTCGCTGACTTAATCGGGATTAACGGAGTTGCATATTGCAAACCTTGAAATCTCCATACCTTGATACCCCAATTTTCAAATCAGTTAGCATTCGCAATTATTTTACTAACAATATCCTCACTTAGCCAAGTCGTAACCGTTATCTCCCTACAGATGTTACCACTATCTTTCCTAAACTCCACATAATCAAGATCTTCAGAAACAACATTTTTAAGATCGGGAATTGAATTTAGTAGTTTCAAGATGTTCCCACGATTCAAAATATCATAACTGCCTCTCGTAGAATATTGGGGACAAAAAACTACTTTTCTTTTTTCGGACAACGAATCAGAGACTTCTATATCATCCGTCACTCTCAAATCAACTGATACCCTCTTCCCAGTACTTGGTGACATGACAGAGACCGGCAAATTATTTAGATCAATCTGCTCTAGCGGCTTTTGGTCCTGAATACAGGGTCGATCAGCCTGTTCGTTCCTATTACAATGGAGGCCCTTTGGATTTACACTTTTCTCATTAAAAGTATTTTGTTTTTCATGTTGGACTATCAAATCATCTCTAGTCTGCGCTGGCCCTGCCACCCCTAAGTTTATATGAGGCTGGACTTTGGGCCCTACAATTAAGTGAGTCGAGTTCACAATTTTCTGATTAAAGATATTTTGATTTCCATTATGGAGAACCGATTCATTACTAGACTGGACTTGTCCTGCCGTCCCCAAGTTTAATTGTGACTGAAGTTCATGCTCCACATTTAATTTGGGATCCTCCTTCATCGCACTATTGGCATCTTGACTAGGTTGTTTATCCTTTAATTCAACTACAGATTCTTTTTCTGATGTAAAAATAGGAAAGAGAGCCTTTGATACAAGATTAGTAGTTGTTTTAAGATTATTACTTACTATCTCACTACAGAGTTTTTTTTCCTGAGATTTTTTATTGTGGGTTTTCCTTAACCTTTTTCTTGCCAGTTTTGATAAAATCACAGGATCGGATATAACTTGTAATGCCTTACTTGTTTTGGGGCAGGTTTTGTTCTTTTCTGTTTTTTTCCTAACACTTGGGGTTTGAATAGGCTCAGAATAAACACTGATGTTTTCATCAGCTATCAATTTGTCCTTGTTTTTTACACTCTTAATCAAAGCGTGGTGATGTTTCGGAGATTGCGAATTATTAACTTCATTAACCGGCTGGTTTTTCCTATCCAGAACTATACTGTTTCTACCATCCAGTGCATTTCCACAGACATTAGAACTATCTTTATTCACCGACCCAACTATAACAGGACTGTTATGATCGTTTTTTCCCCCAATAATTTGCATGAATCTTCACAGCCTAGGACTTTTCTACTTGATAACAATTTTACTTTGTGTACCATAGAGCTGACAATTAAAGGTAAATCGGAAAATGTGTCTATCAGTTGAGCACAAGTACAAGTCATAATCTGACTCTCTTTATCTGCTTGTACCTTAGAGATCAATTTGGTTAATTTCAAAAGCTTTGCATCAATTCCTACAGCATATGTTGCTAATGTGTTTAAAATGTCCACCTGGATGTCTAATTTATCCTAATGGCAATTAAGGGCATTAGTGATTGAGTCCATAGTATGTATTAGGTAATCCCATATACCCCGCTCAGAACTAGTAGCCTTTTTTTCCAAATCATCCGTTCTGGCCTGAAAATTCCCATTAAAATTAAATTTTAAGGATAAATCAACAATATTGGTCGGTTTACATTGTTCATTTACATTGGCATTGGGAGCATTAGGCCTACTAACTGCACCTGGAACCAATAATGATTTATTATTAATGAAAGTGTTCTCCAAAATTATACTTGAGTGGTCTAAGTTAAAAGGACGTGCTTTACCCATCAATTGGTCATTTGGACTTGATACTAATTCGCCCAAAACCGGATTTGTTCTACCAAGACCCTCTTATAATTTACCTCATCAACAATAGCATCTGTCACAATAGCCACATCACTCACATTATGGATCGAACAGGAGGAGATATCAATTACCGATCCCGAAGCTTTTACGCTCTCAGCTGTTCTTATACAGGACTCATCCTGTCTGGTAATCTGAAAATCCTCCTCCGGAATTAACTCTGTAGGATGTACCACAGTAGTGTGTGAATGAATTTGTACTTGTGTCTACAGCTGACCAGAGGGAACCGATAGACATTTAAACGGAGGTAACACAACTTCATTTGTAACCTTTTCCGATTTTAAACTCCTCTCCTGAGAGCCAGCAACTTCGTACGAATTAACTATTTTTGGAGAGTTTTTAGACTATTATAGCACAGGGGTGAACATTTTTTGTGCACCTCCCTGGAGAGCCAGCCACTTCGTGCAAATTTACTATTTCTGGAGAGATTTTAGGACTCTATTATTTCACATGGCTGAACACTATTTACACAAATTGTAGATGATAGTGACGAGGGAGTTCCACAATCTCGGTCAGGCTCAATATTTTTAGTTGTATTTCTTTTTTATTTTTGAGACTAGTTCTGATGATATTTGAAAAAAATATTCTTAATAGATGGTTGAGCGTCAAGCGTTAAGCACTTGTGAAGCTGACCGGGGGTAATGGAGGTTATGGGTAGAGCGTCCAATTCAGCTGGCTCCTTCAAATGCACCTTTGACGGAACACTAACTCTACTCACTCCACTGCCCCCCTCATTTTTTTAACCATGCTTAATTTGGGACCCCCCATTGATCGACTCTTCCGACTTCTGGCGTTTTTTTAATTTTGGCAGTTCTCCGCGCTGACGGCCCGATGTCATCATCTATCGTCTCCCGGCTGGAGATGCCAAAACGTAACAATAACTGTTAACAAATACCAGCAAATGGGAAAGCAACCGAGTAAGGCTGGGTAAGGCTGACCTCCAAAAATTAAAGCCCGCTCCTCACCCCTTTAACCAAACTCAAAAACTCCAACTTACAAAGCCCCTCTTTTGATTGACCCCCCCTTAAATCCCCCTTTGAAGTTTGTCAATCACCAACGATTGTTCAAATCCTTTCTTTCACACTGTAACCACAAATTGACACCGCTACCATCACTCAGGAGCATCAGCCGCACAATTTGTTTGTAGTCGCGCAGCCGTATTTCCTCAGCAACTTGTGGCTCTCTACTCAGCACTGCCACTCTGACGCTCTTCTCTCTGGGGGTCCTCTCTTGCGACTTGCTCACCACGCTATGAAGGTATGTCGGACCAAAGGTACCTCCACTCCTTCTCAGCTCAGCCGCTCAGCAATACAGCAGCAACAAAAGGCACATTAGCTCCACAACCCCAACCGCGGCTCTCGCTTTCTCTTAATCACTGTGAGGTTGGGTTGGAATGAGACTAATCAGACAAAACTATGTCAAAACTTTGTCGCCTTTTCCGCAACTAGCGATAATGCACAACCCACCCCAGCCCTAGTGGCTCTAAACACACAGTTAGCCAATCTTAAGGATACGACACATAAATCACAAAAAACCCAGTCCTTCCAATCTCAGGGAAAACAGAGGACGGGCACTAGGTTCAGGCGGTCGTTTCATCTCCCACCTGAAGCTACCCCGTACACTGTTGTCCTAACAGGGGTGTCAGAACTGCCAGAGGGCTCGGAGGAGCCCCCGTGGTCACTAAGGAACAAAGTTCTGCAATGGCTAAGTCAAAACAGACCTATTCAGCCATCGCATCTTAGCAGAATAAATTCAGTCAGAAGGGTGTTTTGGATTGGGGACACGAAAAAAAGCCTACAGGGTGACTGTGTTATAGTCAATTGTGAAGATCCAGCCATGGTTGACTATATCGCTTCTTGGCCAGCGCTAGAAAAAAGGGGGGGGGGGTGGACGTACAGCGTCTCTCCTTCTTTTATCCACCGTTAAATGTTCCCAATTATGAGAATACAACTGGTTGGGATGAAGTCCAAGACTGGCCTTGGACACAGGTGGGGTACACTAATAGAAGCAGAAATAGGAACAACAATAATTACTGGAACAGAGGTTGGGATTCTCGCCCCTGGTACCATAGCAGAGGTAACCCAAATCCTGATTATTGGGGGGGGTTCCCACAAGGAACAGATATGACTGCCTAGACATGGTCGATTGACCAACAAAGGACACTACAGGGGTATCACAAGTCCCAGCCCCCCAACTAAAGATCTATGATGTCTCTCCCCAGTCAGAAAACACCAACCCCATGATGACAGAGATTACATTAGAGTATGACACGGGGGGTGGAAACTTGTCAGGCCAGCATCCAATAGAAAAACCCAGTAAGCCTCTGATGGAGAGCGGACTTGAGTTTACAACTGAAACCACCAGCACGCATCCACATCTGAGCACAGCAGACAAGACTAAGACTCAAATTGGAAATGAGACTGGAGCCCTGCCCGTGGGTATTGTCTCACAAATTAGTCAGGATGAATCCAGTCCAACCAATGTGGAGAAATGTTCGCTAAAAATAACATCGTGGAATATTGCTGGGCTGGCTAAAAAAGTGCGGGACCAGCTATTCCTAACTTTTATGGAAAGGCAGGACATAATCTGCCTACAGGAGTGCTGGGACTTAGATGAGACCCACATTGAGGGTTTTAGCACTTTTTATGTTCCCTCGATCCAGGGCAACAGAGGCAGAGGCTCTGGGGGACTGTGTATCTTTACTTCTAACCTCTGTAACGTAGAACAGAGTACGCATGAGGCAAGCGGACCAAAAGCAGGCGTAGGGAGTTCATTACAAGGCCTGTTCATTAAATCAAATGGGCGCTCTGTTTTTCTGATCAACCTTTATAATAACGCGCCAAAAGTTGAGGTTAAAACCTTAATAGTGGAATTGGACTTATTGTTAAAGAGAGGTGGGCAGGCGGCAGACTGCTTACTCATAGCAGGGGATTTTAATTGTCACCTATGCCCCTATAGTCAAACAAAAAACTGTGGCATTTTTGACTTAAAAGGGGACCCTACCACGCACTTTGAACACTCCACAGGGGGCAATTTGCTTAATCAATTCATGCATGAATGGGATTTGGCCTTTGCAAATGAACTTTGTCAGCCACCCGTAGCATTTCAGACAACTTTTTTTGGCCACGGGGCAGGCACTGTAATTGACTTCATTCTAGTCTCCAATAGGAATCAAGGCTGGGTGAGGGGTTTTGATACGGAGGATCTAGCAATAAGCGACCATTTTCCTATTAGCACCTCCCTTAGACTAGGGAAATCTGGGACCCAAAAAATAAGTACCATGAATATACTGCATGGTCGTTCAGTGGCGCTGGCCAGGAAAAATGGCTACGCCATCAAATGGGCAAAAATTGAACCCACAAACTTCCTGAAAGATCTGGTGCAGAAAGAATCTAGTCAATTTGCCACCTGTCTGGAACCAAACATCAACCCCGGGCTAATAATACAGGCGTATGAAGGGATTAAAGTCACAATAGACGCCAAGTTAACCAAAAAATTAAAGGTAGGAGATGATACGAGATTACATGGCTGGTTCAATCGGGCCTGTACTAATGCACACAAAGTCCTTTTACAGGCTTTAAAGACCGTCCCTAGGGATAGCGGCCGAGTTAAGGAGGCTAGACAAGCTTACAAGCTGACCCTCCTGACCAGAAAGAAAGAACTTAAAAATGCAGCGTGGGAAGCCCTGATAAAGGCAAGCGCCCTAAGGGATAACACGTCGTTCTGGAAGGAAATTAATGCCCCCTTCTTCCTGGATTGGAAGGTAGACTCCCTGGAAATAGGCATATCAGAAGACGTCTGGGTCAATTATTTTACCTCCCTCTATAAGAAAGAATCACTTGCTTTGGGAGATGAGATGGATGTGGGGCGAGAGGTTCTTTCACAGTCTCAGGGAAATTTCCCACTAAAAGTAATATTTACTCCTGCAGACCTGGAACAAGCGATTTGCCAGAGTGCTAGCTTAAAGGCCCCGGGACCTGATGGAGTCCCCATTGACTTGTTCAAGGGGAATGTAGATCTTTGGGCCCCCTTACTAGCAAATGTACTGAACGCTTACACTAAACTAGGTTTCCCCCATACATGGAATGAAGCAATAGTCATCCCAATATTTAAAAAAGGGGACAGACAAGACCCAAAATGTTATCGCCCCATCTCCCTGCTAGACAACATAATGAAAGTGGCAGGCAGGGTGTTGCTAACCAAATTGCAAACTTGGTCCAATAGCAATGGGATACTCTCAAAATTCCAGTATGGTTTTAAGTCGGGTTTGGGAACAATAGAGCAGGGTTTAAACCTGTCCCTTATAATGAATAAATACATTGGTTCAAAAAAAGGGAACCTGTTCCTAACATTCGTCGACTTAACCTCGGCGTTCGATTGTTTGGATCATGGAATACTGTGGAAAACCCTGACCACAATGGGAATAGATAAAAACATCTTAAGCTTTATCCAGGAGCTGTATAGAGACGCAGGCGCCACGGTGAGATTTGGCAAAAATGGCGAGCGAACTAGAAAATTTCCAATAGCAAAAGGCGTTCGCCAGGGCTGCATACTTGCGCCATTCTTATTCAACCTATACATTAACGAGGTAGCAGATTTCTTGAATGATCTGGAGGTGGACTACCCCAAGATAAATGGTCTCGCTGTCCCATTATTGTTATACGCCGATGATGCGGTGATTATGGCCCGCACTCAGCGGGGACTCCAAAAGGCATTAATGGGCTTTGCAACCTTCATGAGCTCTAGAGGCCTAAAAATAAACGTGGGGAAAACTTTCACGATGTCTTGTACCACCAGAAAAAAAGCACCTGACTGCAAAACCTTTGTTAACGATTCAAAGATAGCAATGACTAAAACCTTTTCTTATCTGGGAATTATTTTTATTAATAGGGGGACATGGTCTACAGCGATTGCCTCCCGGAACCTGGCCTTTGCCCGCTCAATAGGGGCGGTCAAGCAATTTGCCAAAAAACTTGGCGGGAAACCGGTAGACACACTACTTAAGATTTATGCAGCAAAATGTGTGTCTACAGCTGTCTATGGGGCGGGGATCTGGGGACTTGCAGATAGCTCGGAAATCCAAAGGGTGGAAAATGCTTTCCTGAGGCATCTTTTAGGTGTCCCGCGTTCCACATCTACTACTATATGCCACAATGAACTTGACAGATCCCACATTAGTGATCTGATAAAGTTAGCGCCAGTCATGTTGTGGCACAAGATTTGGACATGCGAGGACACGACCTTCAATAGGGAAGTAATTCATGATTGCCTGCAGCAAGCTAACGGCGCCAAACAACCATGGCTGGCCTATGTTAAAAAATTTCTGAATTCTATCGGCCAACCAGAATTGTTTTCGAACCCAACCTCATGTGCCCAAGTGTCAAAAAAAGTATTAAAAGAGACATGCCTTGGCCTACTGGAGGAGAGGAGATATCATCTAGATGGGAATAAGCCTACCATCATAGCCCATCGCCAGATCCTCCATGATCATGGCCTTCATCCTTATTTGGGGCCAAATTTTTCATGCTATCATAGAATGCTTTTAGCACGATTGAGGACGGATTCTTTCTTCAGGCTAATAACGTTCCCTGCCCCAAATGATTGGTCTGGGAAATTGATGAAATGTCCGTGTGACGGAGTAGCCACCCAGTCCAATATACATTGTATTCTTTTCTGCAAGTATTATCAGTGGGGGAGGAAAAAACACTTGCTGCCACTATTAAAACTGTGGGGTTTGAGAAGCTGTAAGACTGCCCTTCATAGATTGTACTTGCTCCAAGATGAGCTCACTATCGTAGTGGTGATAAAATTCTTGTCATTCATTATAAAATGTAGAGGAACCATGAGAAATGATTAGAAGGCTGAGGGTTTGCTGGAGTATTATTCTGTGCCTAATAACACCACATAATACATAAATATGTTATATTTACCTCAACCTTCTTAATAATCCTAGGAATTTATTTTTTGTACCAAATGTTTTTATGAAATGATTTTATGGCTTTCAATATTAAGTTACTTGATTGCCAAGTGTAACGAAGAAGAGTTTGTTGCAGTGATTTCCCTTTTTAATCCAAGTGTCAAATGTTGTGTTTTTATTGTATTTTGTTGTGTCTGCTTATATGGTGTTTGCCAAATACCGAATAAAGCTATCTTTGACTTGACTTTGACTCTCTTTATCTGCTTGTACCTTAGAGATCAATTTGGTTAATTTCAAAAGCTTTGCATCAATTCCTACAGCATATGTTGCTAATGTGTTTAAAATGTCCACCTGGATGTCTAATTTATCCTAATGGCAATTAAGGGCATTAGTGATTGAGTCCATAGTATGTATTAGGTAATCCCATATACCCCGCTCAGAATTAGTAGCCTTTTTTTCCAAATCATCCGTTTTGGCCTGAAAATTCCCATTAAAATTAAATTTTAAGGATAAATCAACAATATTGGTCGGTTTACATTGTTCATTTACATTGGCATTGGGAGCATTAGGCCTACTAACTGCACCTGGAACCAATAATGATTTATTATTAATGAAAGTGTTCTCCAAAATTATACTTGAGTGGTCTAAGTTAAAAGGACGTGCTTTACCCATCAATTGGTCATTTGGACTTGATACTAATTCGCCCAAAACCGGATTTGTTCTACCAAGACCCTCTTATAATTTACCTCATCAACAATAGCATCTGTCACAATAGCCACATCACTCACATTATGGATCGAACAGGAGGAGATATCAATTACCGATCCCGAAGCTTTTACGCTCTCAGCTGTTCTTATACAGGACTCATCCTGTCTGGTAATCTGAAAATCCTCCTCCGGAATTAACTCTGTAGGATGTACCACAGTAGTGTGTGAATGAATTTGTACTTGTGTCTACAGCTGACCAGAGGGAACCGATAGACATTTAAACAGAGGTAACACAACTTCATTTGTAACCTTTTCCGATTTTAAACTCCTCTCCTGAGAGCCAGCAACTTCGTACGAATTAACTATTTTTGGAGAGTTTTTAGACTATTATAGCACAGGGGTGAACATTTTTTGTGCACCTCCCTGGAGAGCCAGCCACTTCGTGCAAATTTACTATTTCTGGAGAGATTTTAGGACTCTATTATTTCACATGGCTGAACACTATTTACACAAATTGTAGATGATAGTGACGAGGGAGTTCCACAATCTCGGTCAGGCTCAATATTTTTAGTTGTATTTCTTTTTTATTTTTGAGACTAGTTCTGATGATATTTGAAAAAAATATTCTTAATAGATGGTTGAGCGTCAAGCGTTAAGCACTTGTGAAGCTGACCGGGGGTAATGGAGGTTATGGGTAGAGCGTCCAATTCAGCTGGCTCCTTCAAATGCACCTTTGACGGAACACTAACTCTACTCACTCCACTGCCCCCCTCATTTTTTTAACCATGCTTAATTTGGGACCCCCCATTGATCGACTCTTCCGACTTCTGGCGTTTTTTTAATTTTGGCAGTTCTCCGCGCTGACGGCCCGATGTCATCATCTATCGTCTCCCGGCTGGAGATGCCAAAACGTAACAATAACTGTTAACAAATACCAGCAAATGGGAAAGCAACCGAGTAAGGCTGGGTAAGGCTGACCTCCAAAAATTAAAGCCCGCTCCTCACCCCTTTAACCAAACTCAAAAACTCCAACTTACAAAGCCCCTCTTTTGATTGACCCCCCCTTAAATCCCCCTTTGAAGTTTGTCAATCACCAACGATTGTTCAAATCCTTTCTTTCACACTGTAACCACAAATTGACACCGCTACCATCACTCAGGAGCATCAGCCGCACAATTTGTTTGTAGTCGCGCAGCCGTATTTCCTCAGCAACTTGTGGCTCTCTACTCAGCACTGCCACTCTGACGCTCCTTCTCTCTGGGGGTCCTCTCTTGCGACTTGCTCACCACGCTATGAAGGTATGTCGGACCAAAGGTACCTCCACTCCTTCTCAGCTCAGCCGCTCAGCAATACAGCAGCAACAAAAGGCACATTAGCTCCACAACCCCAACCGCGGCTCTCGCTTTCTCTTAATCACTGTGAGGTTGGGTTGGAATGAGACTAATCAGACAAAACTATGTCAAAACTTTGTCGCCTTTTCCGCAATTTGCCGCGTCCTTTCCCTTCTGTGACTTTCCTCGGCTAAGCCCAGCTCAGCTTTCCCTGCTCAGCTCAGCACAGCTCAGCATGGCTCAGCATGGCTCACACTTATGCCGCCTGATCAGACTCACTCATACAGATCAGTGCTGCTCCCTTCCAGGCTCTTACAGCGGCCTTTTCAGCGGCCTTCAGCCGTCCGCGGTTAACTCTGCTCTAAATTTTCAGCTTTTTTCCTTTTTTGCTGACCCACGCATCGACACCCGAGCTTAAATGTGCTTTTGCGCAATTATATCTATTTTGGCATTATCCGCATTTTCCCAGCTCCACGACTCTGGCGGGTCTCACTGGACTGCTTGGGACCGGGACCGGAACCAGAAGCTCCAATTACGCTGCAGGGGTTAGGCGTCGGGTGTAATGGCCGGTGTTTGATAGGAAAGCTCCCGCGGCTCTGTCCCAGTTCACGGCCGTTCGCGGCAGCCCTCCTTAACTCCGCTGCGGCTCTGCTCTCGTGCTCTCGTGGCTCCCCGCGGCTCAGTCCCAGCTCGATGGGTGTAATGGCCAGTGTTTGTTAGGAAAGCTCCCGCTGCTCTGTCCCAGTTCGTGGCAGTTTGCACCAGCCCTCCTTCACTCCCCGCGGTTCAATCCCAGCTTGCTCCCAACTCTCAGCAGCTCTCTTTCACCCGCTGCCGCTCTGCTCTGGTCTGTGCTCTGTGCTCCGCTCCGCTCACGTGATTCGTGCTAGAGTCTGAATGGAAATTCTTTGGTCATACAGACCAATATCATTGTTAAATGTGTACCATAAGATTTTTACAGGGATACTGGCAGCAAGGGTGTTAAATATTATTAAGTCCATTGTACACCCACCAGAGGGGGTTCATACCTGAAAGACAGCTAAATTAGCTTACCTTTCAAGCCATAGGGCAAATAGTTATTGCAATGGATAAAATGTTTCTTCTCAGATAGTTGCAATAGATGCCGCTAAGGCTTTTGATCAGGTTCATTGGTTTTATCTTTGGGAGACTCTGCAAGGTTTCGGTTTTCCGAGAAACTTTGTGCAGGCAGTTAAATCCCTGTATTTTAAGCCCAGAGCAAAAGTCTTAGTTAATGGTGCTCTGACGGAATTGTTCAGTATCTCGAGAGGCACCAGGCAGGGGTGCCCTCTGTCACCACTATTATTTAATTTATATATTGAATCTCTTGTGTGTCTCCTTAGGGTGGATCCCCTTACTAAGCCTTTTAAAATTTCGGAACTAGAGTTAAAGTTTGCTCTTTATGCTGATGACTTCCTCATGTATACCTCAAATCCCGCAGAAGCAATACCTAGGCTGCTGGAATTGGCTGAGAAATTTGGTGAAGTTTCTGGCTATAAAATTAACAAAGAAAAAAACGAAATAATGGAATGGAACTGGGCCAATACAACACAGGGGGCAAAGTGTCAAATGAGATACCTTGGGATCCACTTAGCTTAGAACCTGTTAGATATACCAAAGATCAGTTGCAAGAGGGTGTCTAACGAGGTTCGTAGCCTACTATCATGCTGGGCAAACCTCCCTTGAACATCTACTGGAGGGTCAACCTCGTTAAAATGATAATCTTGCCCAAACTAACATTTCCGTACAATTAGATTCCATTACCTTTCAGCACAAAGGATATTGCTAAACTCCAAGGAAAAATCGTGTCTTTTATATGGGCCACTAAAACCCCAACAATTGCCTGGGAAAAGCTCGGGAGAGGCCTAAACGTGGGTGGTCTCCCCTTGCCTAATCTACTTACTTATTGCCATGCATTCCATCTTAAGAACTTTAGAATTTTGGCCACTAACATTGATTCCTCCTCTTTAGGTTTATTATTTAGGGCTATGTTACACGATGTTCTGCAGGCACAGGACTTTTTTATATAAATTTGGAGATCCCAAGTTCTACAAGAAGGTCCGACTCAAGATCTTGGGAGCAGCACTAAAAAAATGGATTACATCAGAAGTCCTGCATCCATTTCAGAAGAGATCGCAAACTCAGGGCTCATCTTCCCATCGCATTCCTGCTTCCGAAAATTCCTCTTCTCTTCTGGATCGTCAAATACTCGCCCCCATCTGCAAAACAAAAAAGACAAGGTCAGATTGCATAATCTAATCATCATGAACCAAGTAAGTTAAACATCCCAATTTTACCGGAGAGATTGTTTGAAAGTCAACAAAGAAAAAGTCGGACATTTGTTTTGAAATACCTTCAAAGTGAATTTTGGTAAAATTAACCTTCTATTGAAACGTAGACTTTTGCTGCCTGCAAAAACTTGCCTCCTTGAATTTTGAACTTTGTGAATTAAACATTGTTTTACCTGGATTGTAAGAACTGATTCTTGCAGAGCTTTCTTTGTGAAAATAAGGACAGAGAAACACACTGCGTTTTGATTTAGGAACACAGAACTCGTTTATGCTGGAAATACCAAAGCAAGGTGTAAGTGTTTGATTTAAGCAGATATCGACTCTCAAGTTGAAAAGTTTTGCTAGACAACTTTTTGTGAAACTTACCACAGTTTTTTCTTTTATGTTTGGTTTTTAGATAACTGCACAATAATAGAAGTAATATTTCCGAATAGTGAAGCACACCCACCTGGGAGCTAAAAGACCAGGATTAGAGAGGTACTTAATTTTATATCTAGAAAGGAAGGGAGAGAGGCAGAGAGAGTCAGGTACCAGGTTAGGGATAGGTTATATTCACCTGTTCTTGTTTATCTCTCACTAGGCACCAGTCACACAAGGAGTCAGAGTGAGCCACAGATTGCTTCTCCACGTCTCCGCGAAATCTAAAGAAAGGTGTTCTTCTCTTTTTTTATTTTATCCACTTCCCCCTTCCCTTGGGCTTCTGGTTCCTTGTGCACTGTATATATAGTCAGTGCACAGACAGGAGCAAGCAGCTTTAGGGTGGGATCGAACTGTCTTCATTCTCCAACGGAACGAACCGGATTCTCAGGTGAGCTGGGCTCTGACACGTAGTGAGCATGGGACCCACGTCTGGGCATACCCTTCCCACTTAGGGTGAATAGCAAAACACACAAGATGATGGACAGAATGTTGCACATTGGCAAAACATTCACCCCCAGTCACAGATCAGGGTTTAATCCATCGTTATTTTGCTCACCACACCACTCAAGTTCAGACATGGCCATATGCAAAGCAGTCTTGACCCTGTGCCTCATGGGAATGGTCCAGCCCGAACTGCTAAGCCATGTCTTCCCTGGACCGGAATCAAGCATCCTAGGACCGGTTTCTGGCTATCAGCCGTCATCAGCCAGGATAGCTTGACTCCAGTGGCGTCGTGAGCACGGGACCCACGTCTGGGAATACCCTTCCCACTTAGGGTGAATAGTAAAACACACAAGATGATGGACGGAATGTTGCACATTGGCAAAAAATTCACCCCCAGTCACAGATCTGGGTTTATTCCATTGTTATTTTGCTCACTTCGCCACCCCAGTTCAGACGTGGCCATAATCAAATCAGTCTTGACCCTGTGCCTCATGGGAACAATCCAGCCCGAACTGCCAAGCCATATCTTCCCTGGACCGGAATCAAGCATCTTAGGACCGGTTTCTGGATATCAGTCATCAGCTAGGATAGCTTGACTCCTGTGGTGTAGTGAGCATGGGACCCACGTCTGGGCATACCCTTCCCACTTAAGGTGAATAGCAAAACACACAAAATGATGGACGGAATGTTGCACATTGGCAAAACATTCAACCCCAGTCACAGATCTGGGTTTAATCCATTGTTATTTTGCTCACCACGCCACCCCAGTTCAGACATGGCCATATGCAAATCAGTCTTGACCCTGTGCCTCATGGGAACAGTCCAGCCCGAACTGCCAAGCCATGTCTTGCCTGGACCGGAATCAAGCATCCTACGACCGGTTTCTGGCTATCAGCCGTCATCAGCCAGGATAGCTTGACTCCAGTGGTGTAGTGAGCACGAGACCCACGTCTGGGCATACCCTTCCACTTAGGGTGAATAGCAAAACACACAAGATGATGGATGGAATGTTGCACATTGGCAAAACATTCATCCCAGTCACAGATATAGGTGTAATCCATTGTTATTTTGCTCACCACGCCACCCCACTTCAGACATGGCCATATGGAAAACAGTCTTGACCCTGTGCCTCATGGGAACAGCCAAGCCCGAACTGCCAAGGCATGTCTTCCCTGGACCAGAATCAAGCATCCTAGGACCGGTTTCTGGCTATCAGCCGTCATCAGCCAGGATATCTCTCACGAGATCCACATAAAAAACATAGAAATATATTCAAATAAAATCATATAAGAGAAAACATACTTACTAGTACATAAAATAAAGATACACAGAGATCAGGGCATCTGAATTACCACTTAGTACATATCCAGAAAATATTTGAAAAATTTGTATAGTTTAAAACAGAACATTTCATTGGGGGGATTGATCATAGCTGCATTAAAAGCAGAAGCGGACAAAATATTCAATTGAAAGCAAATGGGTCTTAGCCATTTCCGCCTATAAGGCATCAGTGCTGGGCAAACATAAATAACATGAAACAAATCCTGCTCCTTCATATGACATAAATTACAGACAGCTGAAGAGCCATACCATTTGGATAAGAGCAATTTCAAAGGCATTAAATCCTGTCTTATTAGAAATAGTAGACGTCTAACCACGTGAGGAATGTTCCATAGAACATATGGTTGAGCTTTCCTCACAAGACAGGAATCGATAACTGGAGTAATACCCTTTTTCAGAATGCGAAGCTCTCTATCCAGTCTGAACCCTAGTTCCCACGAGGAAGACTTCAAGAGAGTTTTTAACTGATATGGTGACAAAGAAAATAAAACATCTTTATCTAGTTTTTGGTTAAGTCTGTGGGTAGGTTTTTTAAGTGTTCAGAAATTTGGCGCTCAACTTCTTACGGAAAAGTATTAGCTTGTCGTAGCATCAAGATAGGTGCTTCTTGGTCAGAGGAAAACCTTAACCTCTGTAAAGAGAAGTGGTACAGCCACCCCCCTCTTATATCAATTTGGCAGGGAACCAGAGCACACTATACGTTTTCAAATGATATTTTCTTCATCAAGTGTCCATTCATTCGGGATAGATCACACCAAATGGAGATTTTTCAAAAGATTTTATTTATAAACAGTGTCCACCTCTTGGGAATCACTGTACCTGTCACTTAAGCCTACACGTGTTTCATCACAGCATGTGGCTGTGACTCTTCAGGGCTGATCTTATTGATCGAGGCGCGTGGTCGGGGAGCCGGTGATAGTTCCAACCCGGTCCTTATCGGGTAGTTTTGTTGTGTTGTAGATTTAAGGCACTAATCGGTATTTCCGGGTGCCGTCAGCAAACTTTTAGGATTTTCACAGTGAGTAAATGTCACTAATTGTGTTCAGGCCGTGTTCAGCCCGTGAGTCAGCTTGTAAAGCTTCGGTCTCCAAGTGCGGGTTCCCTAAAAGTTTGCTGATGGCACCCCGAAATACCGATTAGTGCCTTAAATCTACAAGATTGTCACTTGCCTTGCCAATGTCATCAAGCAAAGCGATTTGACGATAGTTTTGGGGTAGGTCTCTAGCCCTTTTTTTATATAAAGGGACTAAAATGCTCCCTTTCCAGGATGGGGGGACTGTTCCGCTAATAAAGCAGGATTTAAACACAGGATAAAGAATTTTGCTCCATAATTCACATTGTTGTTTTAAAACCGAAATAGGGACCTCGTCGGGACCCATCGCACCAGAAGAGCGCATGCTTTTGATGGCAAGTTCAATTTCCTTTTCGGACGGTGAATCATATAAACGAGAGTCTACAATGGGAGCATCATCGTCCCGTTGGGGACCATTGTTGCTGTATAAGTTCTCGATGTAATGAGCCCAAATCTGCTCATCAATGGCAATAGGCATAGGACAGGATCTAGTGCCGCAACCCTTGCCAATTATTGACCAGAATATCCTGGCATGTCCCTTATATGAGGCTTCCCGGAGTTGAATCCATAAGGAGTCCTCATTTTCTTTTTTTAATCTGGCCTTTACCCTCGATCTCCTTCTTTTTAATAGTGCTAGTTTATGATGGCCTTCCTGATTAAATGATAAGTATTGACCCCGTATCAATTTATTTATTTCAATATTTAATTGCTGAAGCGATTCGGGGAATACTAAGGATTTTTTAAAAGAGGGAATTTTCTTAACTATTGAGGTTACTCGTTCTAAAAACTCAGCAAAACCTAATAATTCCCTTCCATCCCATTGAAACAAATTCTCAACAGTAGAAGTTAAGAGGGGCAGCAAACACACAAAAGAACGATGATTCCAATAACATTTCCCCGAGCTTGTGCCAAAATTCACCGAATCAATGTCGATGTGCCAAGAATCAGTTCAGTAGAAAATTGAGGTCTAAAACCTGACTGTATGGGAGAAAAGTATCAGCTTGAAGGAAGGAAATGTTTCGGGTAAAAATCTATAAGTCTAAGGATTTAAAAGAAATTATAATAGCAGGGTTAAAAACTGAAAAAAAGAGAGATACGAAGGATTAATGGGATATCATACATGGTGTTCTTGGGTTGGACCAATAAATTAAAATACCTACTTCAGTGCTTTCAAGAAATGTTGATAATGTTATAACAATGTATTTACATTAAGTATCTTCCTGTTAAAGATTCCTACCTGATTCGTGAAATATACAGACACATACAGTGCTCTTGGATAATAAAAGAATGCAACATAAATGTATTATAAGAGCATCCACCACCCAGCCCTTCATCTAGTGTTTTTCATCTATATTTGAGTGAGTGACATACCTTCCCACATAGCATAACAGAAAGGATACACTCCATTTCTGTTAGAAAAAAAAGATGTTTGAAATTACTTTAAAATATGAGAGCAAACACTTCCTAGGCAATTATAATGAAATCATATCAGATATCATAATACATTTGAAGGAGAAAAATAAACATCAAGAATCATGTATAAAATACAGTATTTTTAATTAAGTAAATAAATATAAAAAACATAAAAGTTAAATCAACAATAATACATTTATTATGGTGATAGGTATACACATTTCATTAAAATTAGATAAAATATCAAGGTGGCAATCTTGTTATATTCTATCGACTCACGTTTCGGCGTAATCAAAAACGCCTTCTTCAGGACAAGCCACTAGTTTACTTCATATAAATTTGTAAAATGTGGATCTAATATGGTGGAAAGGACTAGATATCTCATCAACTGCTAAGGAGAGGTCCTTACGATTCGCCAAATAGTGATATAGTGTAATTTGACATTCACTTGATAAATGCCTCCTTTCTTTTGAAACCGCTAGTGCGGACTCACGAACCAATGCTGTGTAATAAAACTTTCACCTTTAAAAACATATATGAGGAACGTATATATATATATGGAAGGATTTTGATCTGATGTTGTGTAGACAGCCTGTTTGGTATGTCTCAGTGCTGTTCCTATCTGATGTGAGGAAAACTTGTGGAAAGGGGCGACCACTCGGTCCCCCCGAACGTATGGTTGGGTGCCTCGATCCCCCCGGGAAAACATTTTGGGCGGGAGGCGTGGCTCGGCTGGTATGCCCAAAGTGGCGTAGCCGGGGCGCGCCCTTTACCGCCCAGGAAGGGTTGTCCTAGACACCTGCACGGAAGACCACGCCCAGTAGGCGTACCGGAGGAGGGTCCCCGCCCTCCCGCAGATGGATAAATAGAGCGGGATCTGAAGAAGCGTCCTCTTGTTCCTGTGCTCTGCAGGCTGCACCAACCCGTTGCTCGTGAGCCCTCGACGGAACAAGCGACAATTTTGAGAACTTGTAATCTTGTTGTTTCTCTTTCAGTTACTTGAAGTACGAAGGATCCAGGACCTCGTTGATCAACTAGAGCTGAGTACCCGAAACCATGGTCGGCAAGAAAGCGGGAAAAGGCTCCGAGATGGAGACGGTATTGCGCCATTTGTCAAACCGAATGGCCAGCATGGACCGAAAGCTCAGAAAAGTTGACTCGATCGGTCGAGGTTTGGCTGAGGTTAAGAGACAGTTAGCGCCCCAGAACGACTCAGGCCGTCCGAAGAAGGTAATAGGCCCGGCCTTGCCGGGAGTCGTCCCCGAGGGTAGGGGGAAGCGGGTTAAGAGGAGGGCGGTTTCTGGGGAGGTCCCTGTTCCTGAGGTACCCCCAGTTGCCCCCATCACACCGGCGGACAGCCCGGTACCGAACCCAGATACAGGTTTGCCGATCCCAGTTGTAATTACTCCTGTTAACGATGAGGAGATGTCCCCCGAATTGGCCATCCAGTTAGCGGCGGTGTTGCCATGGCTCAAGAAGAAAGCAGGGGGGGCAGTGGCTGCAGGGGACCCGGCCGAGGAGGCCAGACTAATAATCGAGCAATTGCGGCAGTCGAGAGAGGCCGCAACGGCGAATGTTCTTCTTGTTCCCTCACAGGTGGCGCCGGGAGGACCCGCGGTTAGCCGGGAAAAGGCGGCAGACACAATGGCCGAGCCTGGTAGGCAAATATTGCCTATGGCAGGGGAGGGTTCATTACCCTCAAGGCGGGAAAAGGTGGCACAGCACATCCCTATGGCCACAAAAGAAGTAATAATGGGGGGAGAAGTATGTAAATATGTTTTCATTATTGACAGACCATCGCAAGATGGAATATGCAAAATCCCAGAAAGATTTATGGCATCCCAGTGTGTGGCGCGCCAAGATGGCGGAATTCAGGGTTGATGAAACGGTAACAAACTGGGTTAAGGCCTTTTCTATATTTATTGCAGTCATGGGGGAACGTAAGCCTGAACTTATGACCGAGTTGACTTGCTATCAGAATAGGATTATGGATTTTTATTCCATGTATGAGGGGGATGAATGGAAAGGTTACGATATGAAATTCCGTAAAGCGAAAGAGTTTGATACTACTTTAACTTGGGATTGCCTCGACTCGGTGTCATGGCACAAGCAGCTCTTGCCTGGGGCGGCAGGTACGTCCTCGACGAGCGGGAGCGGGTCGGGGTTAGTTCGCCAAAAGCCCGCGGTGCCCTTTCGAGGGGGCGCCGGTGGGGACTATCAGCCCAAGACCGGCGGGAATGGCGGCAAGCGGGGGGTTTGTTGGGGCTTCAATAGAGGCAACTGTAACAGGCCCCAGGGGACATGTAGGTTCAGGCATGCGTGTGCGGGCTGTGGGAACTCCTCACACCCGGAGAGTAGCTGTAGATCTAAAAACAGCGGGACGGGAGGAAAAGGTGGGTCTAAGCAGGAGTGAGGTAAGACTTTGTAACCGATTGCCTACACCTGTCGATATCATGGCTCTGACTCCTTGGTTGAACAAATACCCTGATCATGTATCCGCCGGGGTGTTGAGGAAGGGATTCCTATATGGCTTCAACATTCCGGCGGGGGATTTTCGGGGGGACTCCTTTTGTAAGAATCAGTTATCTGTCCAACACAACCCAGGCGTTGCGGCAAAGAAGATTGGAAAGGAAGTCAGCTTGGGGCGGGTGGCGGGGCCTTTTCATCGCCCGCCGGTGGTGGATTTCGTGTCTTCCCCGTTAGGGGTGGTCCCGAAAAAAGACCCGGGGGAGTTTAGACTCATTCACAACTTGTCTGCCCCAAGGGGTTCTTCGGTGAACGAAGCCATCGACTCAGACGTTTGTTCAGTGCGGTACGCATCATTCGATGATGTCGTGGCCATGTTAAATCACCTGGGCCCCGGAGCGCTGATGGCGAAATCAGACATCGAATCGGCGTTCCGGTTGCTCCCGGTACACCCACAGGATCAGCGCTTGCTAGGTTTTGCATTTCAGGGGAGTCATTACATGGATAAATGCATGCCGATGGGTTGCTCCATTTCTTGTGCTTATTTTGAAACGTTCAGCTGTTTTTTACAGTGGGTATTCACCGAGGCCACGGGCCTTAAGCATGTGATGCACTATCTAGATGACTTCTTGTTTTTGGGTGCGGCCGGCGATACGAGATGTGCGCAGGCGCTACAGGACTTCTGCATCCTCACGCGGGAGTTCGGAGTCCCACTGGCACCAGGTAAAACGGTCGGACCATCTACTTCACTGGAGTTTCTGGGAATTGAGCTCGATTCGGTGGAAGGATGTTTCCGTTTGCCGATGGAAAAAGTGGCCAAATTTAGGGCTTCCCTGATACAATGCCTGGGCAAGGAGAAAGTGACCCTGCACCAGTTACAGCAAACGGTGGGTCAGCTTAACTTTGCCTTGAGGGTGATACCAATGGCCCGCCCCTTCTCACGCTCTATTGCACAAGCGATGGTTGGTCTCAAGGAGGGACACCACCATACGAGAATGTCGGCAGAGGTTCGCCAGGATATGCGCATTTGGTTGGCATTTCTGGCGGACTTCAACGGTCGAGTTGTGTGGAACAAGCCACCAGCATCTTCGGATGAGCTAGGCTTGTGGACCAACTCAGCTGGGAGCGTGGGATTTGGCGCCATTTTTGGTAACCGATGGTCGGCGCAAGTATGGCCGACGTGGTGGCACTCCAGCGGTCTGACAGGTAACATTGGGTTCTTGGAGCTGTTCCCCATTTGGGTTGCTCTGATGGCATGGCCAGACTATTTCAGGGACAGCTCGGTGGTGTTTTGGTCTGATAATATGACTGTGGTTGAGTGCATTAACCAGCAGGCAGCCCGCTGCAAGTGGATCTTGAGATTACTGAAAGAAATCGTATTACGTTGCATGAAATTGAATGTACAGTTCAGGGCGAAGCATGTGCCAGGTGTACTTAATTATGCAGCTGATGCACTCTCTCGTTCACACATGCAGGCTTTCAGGGGCTACTTACCCACAGCGGACCTAGTGGCGGCACCGTTCCCCGAAGCACTATGGCTAATCGGTGCCCCGGATTACAAGACCTCGTGGCAGCCAGCTTAGCGCCCAGAACAAGGAAGGCATACGAAGGAGCATTTCATTCCTTCTGCACATTTTTGTGTCCATTAGGGAGACAGAGCTGGGGTCAGGAGGACTCCTTCCTGGGGTTCCTGGTTGCGCTGCACAGAGGAGGCCGATCGGCGGCAACAGCAATAGACATAGGGCGGCCGTTTCATTCATGGCGCAGGTGCATGGCATAAGAGACCCGACAGATTCCTTTTTGGTTAGAAAGGCACTCCGCGGCTGGCAACGCCTTGAGGGTCGCAAGCAGGATACGAGGCACCCGATTGGTTTAGATAGATTGTCTCTACTCTTAGCGAAGCTAGATGAGACGTGCTCCTCCCTTTACGAAGCAGTTCTGTTCCGGGCAGCTTTCGCCTTGGCATTCCACGGGGCTATGCGGGTGAGCGAACTGGCCGCAAGGAACAAGAAGGATATAGAGGGAGGCCTGGGCAAGGATCACATCCAAATAAGGGGTGATACAATGGTAATCTCGATAGCCAGGTCCAAGACTGACCAGGGAGCCATGGGTGAGAGTGTTATCGTGCAGCGCGCACAAGGGGCCCCCACTTGTCCGATAAAATGCGTAGAGGAATACTTGGCATTGAGGATGGCTGCGTGGGGGGGGGAGCTTGCTGAGGCACAAGGATGGCACCCCACTGACGAGGTTTCAGTTTCAGAGGGTGTTAGCACTGTCAATCGCTGCCGCGGGCATGGACCCGTGCGATTTCGGGACCCACTCATTTAGGATAGGGGCTGCTACTGAGGCTACAGCCCGGGGTCAGAGTGCTGAAGAAGTAAAGCAGCTGGGACGTTGGTCCTCGAATTGCTTCAAAAGGTATGTGCGATTGCACATGTTGTAAAGATCAATTGACATGCACTCACGCTTCTTGTCTTTTGTTTGAATTACAGTTTCGCGAGCCTGTCACGCGGGGCGGAATTGGAAGTCGACCCAGCACCAGGAGACCAGCGGTCGAGGATCACCGACTGGAGAAAGAGTGGTATGGGTCGTGGGCCACTCATATGTGAGGCACGCCGGGGATGTATTCAAAGCAGGTGACGCGACTCACGCATCTGGGGAATACGGGTACAGAGTGACCTTCCATGGGAAGGGCGGACTCTGTTTTGACCAATTTCAATCGTTCTTTGAGGGTCTTTTATGGCGGCAAAGGTCACCGCCATCTGTAGTCATAGTACACCTGGGTGGCAATGACTTAGTGAAGCTAGGAAGACAAGTGTTATTGGAACACATCCTGTCGGCAGTTAGCTGGTTGGCTAAGAAACTCCCGGGGTGCACGATTGCCTGGTCCCACATGATCCCCAGGAAGAGTTGGCGGGGGGGTATTTCAGTGTCAGCGTTGAACCATTCTGTGAAAAGGGTTAACAACAAAATAGGAAAATTGTTTCGCTCAGCCCAGTTGCATAGCATTCCTCACGGGTGTATTCGGGGTGATCACATGTATCTGAATGATGGGGTTCACCTGTCCAGGGAGGGAAATGATTTACTCATAGGTGACTTCATAGCATGGCTAAGGGGTTTGAAGAAGCATGACCTTTAGGAGGATTGGGGGGGCCGGATAGTCGGTCAGCTATCCGGCCTGTGGCGGTAAGGTCATGATCGGTGAGCAGTAATTTCAAGGTCCCTAGAGGGGGGCGCCACCCAGAAAGGATGGGAGCGCCCGGGGGGAGGCGGCCATTGGCCCCTTCCACGGGGAGGCGGAACCCACTAAGGATGGGTCGCCTAGGGGGAGACGGCCATAGGCCCCTCCCAGGGGGGAGGCGGCTAGATGCCCCTCCGACGTATTTCCCGGGGGCCGGATATCCGCGACGGCGGATAGAGAGTGTGGGATGGGGGGAGTCCACGCTGTCCTTCCTACAGATACCTCACATGGGAACTCGGACGACCTTTAAGATGGCGTCGAGTGAAAAGGGGGCCCCCACGACAAGGGAAGTTACAGGTGGCAATGAGGGTAAAGTCCTCTGCGCATGCGCCACTTACACCGTGAGGGCGGGATTTTGGTAGTAGGGATCTGACACCGGTTAAGACCTTGCCGTTGGCCCTTAATGCTAGGATGTACAATTTTAATTTAGAATGTATGCATTTTCAGGATGCTAGACTCGGCTAGGAAACCTTTGTATTAGAGATTTGTTAAGGTTAGCCAAAGAACATGTCTTCATCGAAATGTAATAAATGTAAAATTGTACATAATTTATGAAACTTTTATTTAATGTTTAAATTTTGTTTCATATTTTAATAAATACGGCCGGGGGGGTGACTCCCCCCCGCCTTCCAAAAGTTCAAACCTGTGTTTGTCTACTCCCATTGGGAATTGGTGTTGGGAGGGGGTGGCGGGCATCCCAGCCATATGGAAAGGGGCGACCACTCGGTCCCCCCGAACATATGGTTGGGTGCCTCGATCCCCCCGGGAAACCATTTTGGGCGGGAGGCGTGGCTCGGCTGGTATGCCCAAAGTGGCGTAGCCGGGGCGCGCCCTTTCCCGCCCAGGAAGGGTTGTCCTAGACACCTGCACGGAAGACCACGCCCAGTAGGCGTACCGGAGGAGGGTCCCCGCCCTCCTGCAGATGGATATATAGAGCGGGATCCGAAAAAGCGTCCTCTTGTTCCTGTGCTCTGAAGGCTGCACCAACCCGTTGCTCGTGAGCCCTCGACGGAACAAGCGGCAATTTTGACCCACCCACCAGCCCCTTATGGCAATGTTTGTTTAAATAAAGTTTGATTAAGATAGAAATGTATATGCCTTTTTTTCCTTTGTAGAAAAGTAAGGGAATGTGTCATATAATGATGTGGTTCTGTTTTAGGATAATGTTTCCCGTTGCAGGAAAAAGAAGTTGATGACTCATCAAGGTTATGTTAGAATTTTTTCTTCTCTTAGTAGGTAAAACAACTGTCGTATTTATTTTTTGGTTGGGCGGTAAGGTCATGATCGGTGAGCAGTAATTTCAAGGTCCCTAGAGGGGGGCGCCACCCAGAAAGGATGGGAGCGCCCGGGGGGAGGCGGCCATTGGCCCCTTCCACGGGGAGGCGGCACCCACTAAGGATGGGTCACCTAGGGGGAGACGGCCATAGGCCCCTCCCAGGGGGGAGGCGACTAGATGCCCCTCTGACGAATTTCCCGGGGGCCGGATATCCGCGACGGCGGATAGAGAGTGTGGGATGGGGGGAGTCCACGCTGTCCTTCCTACGGATACCTCACACGGGAACTCGGACGACCTTTAAGATGGCGTCGAGTGAAAACGGGGCCCCCACGACAAGAGAAGTTACAGGTGGCAATGAGGGTAAAGTCCTCTGCGCATGCGCCACTCACACCGTGAGGGCGGGATTTTGGTAGTAGGTATCTGACACCGGTTAAGACCTTGCCGTTGGCCCTTAATGCTAGGATGTACAATTTTAATTTAGAATGTATGCATTTTCAGGATGCTAGACTAGGAAACCTTTGTATTAGAGATTTGTTAAGGTTAGCCAAAGAACATGTCTTCATCGAAATGTAATAAATGTAAAATTGTACATAATTTATGAAACTTTTATTTAATGTTTAAATTTTGTTTCATATTTTAATAAATACGGCCGGGGGGGTGACTCCTCCCCGCCTTCCAAAAGTTCAAACCTGTGTTTGTCTACTCCCATTGGGAATTGGTGTTGGGAGGGGGTGGCGGGCATCCCGGCCATATGGAACAGATGATATTCTGTTTATCGAAATGCATCTAGTAGGTTACATATGTGTAACTCTCTCACAGCGTGGTCCCGCGGTGTAGAGCACAACTAAAGCCTTCGGCATATGCCGCATATGGAAAGGGGGTCCTTGTTTTTCACATTCATTGAAATTACTTTAAAACCATTCACTGTCACGCTCATGAGTCCTCAATCCTAATAGCTGCCCCTCTAAAGAATTTTCATCTTATGATACTGGTGATGATCCTGTTAGCAATGTTATCGAACTTGGCACTCTCTGTGGTGTCACCCTCCCCAAATTGTTCCTTTGCCCCTCTTGCTTTACTGAATTTGTTCTGTTGGCCTTGGGACTCTGTGCATTTTACTACAGCTAACCAGTTCATAAGTGCCTTAGCTCTCTCCTTTAAAAGTCCCTAGTAAAATGGTACTACATGTCCCCACAGCCTGTAAATTAAATGCTACTAGGGGAATGGAGCAGTTATTGTGCCACCTACTTCAGTAGCCTTTTAAAAAATGTTTCAGGTCTGCCATTGTAGCCTGTGTACTGTTTTAAACTGCCAATTCAACTTGGCACAATAACTTCTTTGCCAAGCCTAAAACTCTCTTTTTAATATATGTCACCCCTAGGGTATGGCCTAAACAGCGGATCACTGAAATAATATCGATAACAAAAATATAGAATTACACAAATATCGAGAATAATATATTGAATACAAAAATATCGAATTCCTATCTACAAACAGGTGAGTACAAAGATATCGAATCAAAAATATCTTTTAATAAAATATAGTTAGTCAAAATATCGAATTTTTTTAAATGTGTTAAAAATAATTTAAAATTAATGAAATATTAAAAATAATTAACTAATATATACTTATAAATACTTAAATAAAATTATTAAATATTTGATTTAAGTTATAAAAAAAATTACAATTTTATTTTTCAAAACATATATATATTTGACGGAGAATCATCATCTACCAGCAGACCATTAAGATGTGGAGTACCACAGGGCTCCTCATTAAGCCCAGCGCTCTTTAACATCTATATGAGGCCTCTGGCTGAGGTTGTTCGTCAGTTTGGAGTTAAAATCATCTCCTACGCTGACGACACTCAGCTGGTGGTCTCATTGGCGCAGGAAGCTAACCTGACTACGAGGGGAGGGCTCAAGAAATGCCTAGAGGAGGTTAAGAGCTGGATGTCCTCCTCCTCACTCAAAATGAACGGGGATAAAACAGAGCTAATGCTCCTGGGCCCTGCCAACCCTAACTCCTTCAGTACTCTATGGCCATCCTGCTTGGGTATCCCCCCAGCCCCCAAGGACAACATCAAGAGCCTTGGGGTATGGCTGGACAGATCTCTGTCTTTTGGCACCCAAGCCACCAAACTTGCAGCTCCCTGTTTCGGCCTCCTTAGGATGTTAAGGAAGGTTCTCCATCTTCTACCTATGGAGGCAAAACAGGTAGCCATCCAGGGCCTTATCCAGTCCCGACTGGATTTTAACAACGCCCTTTACCTCGCTGTCCCAGAATATACGCTGCGGAGACTACAAACGGTGCAGAACTGCGCCGCCCGCACATTACTTCAGATCCCTCGGCGTCAATCTGTCAAAACCGGGCTGATTAAATTACATTGGCTACCTATCCGCCAAAGAATACAATTCAAAGCCCTATGCATCGCGCACCAGGCCTTCTGAAAAACGGGCCCCCTCATCACCCTCAACCTAGTCTCACACTACCAACCTACTAGGAATCTCCGATCAAACCAGACGTATATGGCCACAATACCCAGAATAAAGAAATCCAGAACCGGAGATAGGACCTTTACTCACAACGCTTCCAAGCTATGGAACACCCTGCCCCTTCATCTGAGAGCCAACCCCAATCTCTCCTCATTTAGGAAACAGCTTAAAACATTCCTCTTCAACTGCCCTCAGTAAATCCCTTGGTCACCCCTCTCGATCTGATGGTTCTTAGCGCTTGGACGCCCCCGGGAAGCAATCGCGCTCTACAAATCAACATACAATACAATACAATATATATATATATATTAACATAAGATTAATAAAAAAATACAATATTTTTACCGTAGGATAGTGGGAAAGTAAAAATTACTATTCCCACTCAAGTGAGTGAAACAGTAGGGAAAACGTTGGATAGCGTAGGGGTAAAAAATACTATTCCCACTCCAGTGAGTGCAACAGTAGGGAAAGCGTTGGATAGCGTAGGGGTAAAAATTACTATTCCCAGTCCAGAGAGTGCAACAGTAGGGAAAGCTTTGGATAGCGTAGGGGTAAACATTACTATTCCCACTCCAGTGAGTGCAACGGTAGGGAAAGCTTTGAATAGCGTAGGGGTAAAAATTACTATTCCCACTCCAGTGAGTGCAACAGTAGGAAAATCGTTGGATAGCGTAGGGGTAAAAATTAATATTCCCACTCCAGAGAGTGCAACAGTAGGGAAAAAGTTGGATAGCGTAGGGGTAAAAATTACTATTCCCACTCCAGACAGGGCAACAGTAGGGAAAGTGTTGGATAGCATAAGGGTAAAAATTACTGTTCCCACTCCAGTGAGTGCAACCGTAGGGAAAGTAAATACTTCAAATATTCATAAAAATAAATTAAATATTAATACCAATTACAAATTAAATAAAAGTCATTACCAATTTAATGTAATATAATAATTAATCAATTAAAAATACAAATACATATTAATTATTAAAAATCCTTACCTATTAATACAAATGAATTACCAATTACCAAGTAATTAATTAGCAATTGAAAAATAATTAACAATTAATTCAAAATAAATACCAATAAATACATTTAAAAATGTAATTAATTACCATTAAATTACTTCCCACCCTATTCCCCTATAAGCCCACAACCCGCTACAGAAAATACATTAATAAAATTAAGATAATTATCAATGAATCAATTAATAAAAATTAATTAACAATTATAATTTAATTAATTACCAATTAAAAATGAATTAACAATTAATTCAAGATGAATACCAATACATAAATTAAAACATTTAATTAATTATAATTAAATTACTTCCCACCCTATTCCCCTATAAACCCACAACCCACTACAGAAAATAAATTAATAAAATTAACATAATTATCAATTATTCAATTAATAAAAAATAATTACGAAATATAATTTAAGTAATTACCAATTAAAAATTAATTAACAATTAATTCAAAATAAGTACCAATAAATAAATAAAATAATTAATTATAATGAAATTACTTCCCACCCTATTCCCCTATAAACCCACAACCCGCTACAGAATTAAATTACACAAAAATTAAATACCATAAAATTCATTACTTAAAATAAATGATAAAATAAATATACACTTTTCACACATATACTAACATAAAAAACACTTTTAAAAATGTGATATTATTAGAAAATCGATATATTTAATACCTATATTATATACTTCGATATTTTGACTTTCTATATTTATGTAAATCGATATTAACTTACTTACCTCAAAATCGATATTTTTGTTGACTATATTCTGTCTATTCGATATTTTGCCCATTCTATATTTTGATTTCGATATTACTGCAATTCTATATTTTTGACTCGATAATTTGACTGTATACCCTAAACAACCTATAAGGCAGGGTGCATTGTATTTAAAAGGTTTCATATGTACTTTTAGGTTTTACATGTCCTGGTAGTGAAAAACCTCTGGATTCCTTTGTCCCTACTGAGGCCTACCTCGCCCATATATTACATAGCACCCACCAGTACTCCAAAGAGGGCATTCAATGCAATGCTCAAGAAAAGACTCTGGGGAACAACCTTATCACTAATTAGTGTAAATGACTCAAGCAAAATCATAATAATACTATCATCTTAAGACTTTTACTTAGAACATGAAGTTTTAGTCATATATGGACACGTACTTAAAGTAGCATTGCAGCAGCATGATCTGTGGTGTTTTCCTTTTACTGAATTGAATGTTTATGCTAAATGGGAAGATCAACATGGTACATGTGTTGGCCGCTGTTAATTATAATGTATACATAGTTGCAAATTATATATATATTTATATAGCGCTTACCGTTTCTGACGAGGCAATAAAGTGCTTTTTCAGTGAATAGCACACTACTCTGCAACCCAAGATTAGTAGTTAGTAGATTAGTACGATTTCTTTTTTAGGTTTCGCCTGCACAGCGTGAAATTTCTTGTATTTAATATATCTAAAAAAGGGGATTCTTATCAGTTCCCATGGCCAAATTACTGTGTTCATTCGCTTTTGTGTGGGACTTTTTTTGTTATCTTCCCCTGGCTGCACGCATTTACAATACTTCTAAAGCTGTTCACACTGTTTAAGCCCCATTCAATGTCATGATAAGATCTCTTCCCATGGAAAATGCAGACAGCTTCTAACATCTAACATTGCTCTTTATTACTTTGTTGTGTAAAGCAGTTGCTTTAGCTTTAGAACGTTTGTGGCATTTCCTATTCATGCCTCAGTACCTTTCTTTGCACTTTGTAAGCATTATCAGATAGAATTTTTCAACTTTATCTATTTGGTCATTGTGATCAAATTCTTAAATGTTGTAATAAACATTGCACGTTAAAAATAAAGGTAACATACAAGAGCTATGCTATATTTTACTACTAAACAGGTAGTCACAATTGCAGCTACCTTGCAGGTAAAAGAGGTTTGATTTAAAAAGTGGAACAGGTGCAGTGGAAGTGGGGACAAAAGTTGTCAGAACTCCACTAAACACCAAATATTGCTATATTTTACTACTAAACAGGCAGTCACAATGCACTTATCTAGCAAGCGCTAGGGTCATGATTTCAATAGTGCAGCGGCACCGGGACCAAAAGCTCCAGGCACACCACTAAACATCTATTATTGCTGTATTTTACAACTAAACAGGCAGTCACAAGTGCAGTTACGTGGCAGCTGAAAGGGGCTAGATTTAAGTGGTGCAGCAGGTTCAGTGGCACTGAGGCCAATAGTTATCATAACGCCACTAAACACTAAATATTGCTTTTTTTTACTACTAAACAGACAGTCACAAGTGTAGTTATCTTGGAGGCAACAGGGTCATTATTTGAATGGTGCAGCAGATGCAGTGGCACCGTGCACAAAAGTTGTCAGAACTCCACAAAAAACCTAATACTGCTATATTTTACAATTAAACAAGCAGTCATAAGTGCAGTTACCATGCAGTTTAAAGAGACTTGATTTTAACGGTGCAGCAGGTGCAGTAGCAGTGGGACTATTAGCTCTAGGGACTCCACTTAACCCAGATTATTGCTAAATGGTACTTCTAAACAGGACGGTCACAAGTGCATTTGTCAAGCAGGCAAGGGAGTCATGGTTTGAATGGTGCAGCAGGAGCAATAGCACCAGGTCCAAAAGCTCTAGGCACCCCACAAACAACTAATATTTGCTATATTTTACTACTAAACAGGCATTCACAAATGCAGTGACCTTGCAGACAACAGGGTCATGATTTTAATGGTGCAGCAGGCACAGTGGCACCAGGCACAAAAGTTATCAGAACTCTTCTAAACACCAAATATTGCAATATTTAACTACTAAACAAGCAGTTACATGTGCAGTTACCTTGCAGGCACTAGGTTTGTGATTTCAATAGGGTAGCAGGTGCAGTGACACCGGTACTCGAAGCTCTAGGAACCCCTCTACACAACAAATATTTTACTACTAAACAGGCAGTCACAAGTGCAGGCAACAGCGATATGATTTGAATGGTGCAGCAGGTGCAGTGGCACTGGGATCAAAAGTTGTCATAACTCCTCTAAACACCAAATATTGCTATATTTTACTGCTAAACAGAGAGTCCTAATGCAGTTATCTTGAAAGTTTGAGAAGGATGTTTTGGATTTCATAATAGTCAGAAAGGTTTGCATGAGTAGAGCAGTGATACTCAAAGTACGGCCCGGGAGCCGCGTGCGGCCCTCCTGATCTTTGCTTGCGGTCCTCCTGATCTTTATATGCGGCCCCTGGTTGAACAGCAGCACTAGGCTGCTGTGTACTTTACAAAGCACTAATGCTTATAAAGATATTAAATGAATGGGAAGCATTTATTTACAATCGAACTGAAGTAAAAAACAAAGAAGCACGAAAACTGTAGTGTACAACTTGTCTTAAAGTTATTTTGCAACAAACGTGTAAAAATATGATAACGTCCCTTCAAATTTAACAGCAAATTATAAAAGTGCATTACGATTTTTTTTGTTTTTAATGTGACAGTTTTCAAACATGAATTTAGAAACATAAACATGTATGCCCCATCCCACCGCCTCCATTCCCCAGACAATATTGCTTATAAGCAAAGTAAAATAAAACAATTGCCCAGGATCACACAATGTGGTCAAGTGCGGAAGCTGGGATTGCCTCCGGGTGTTATACAACCACTAGATTTACATGTCACTCCCTTACGCCCACCTTAAACCTCCCAAGCACACGACTGCCACCATGCTGGCCTCAGTGCGGCCCTCAGTCACACCACTTATTAACGTTTTGGCCCCTGGGGAAATGTTTGCAGAGGGAGGAGGGAGGTATATCGAAATGTGCAGATCGAATCTCCTGCAAATCCGAATCTAAAATTCCTTCGCTAGTTATCGGATTTTTTTAAAATCAAAAACACAAGCAGAATCCTCGCTTTTTTTAAATGGCTCAATTGTTTATTTGCAGCTAGCAGGACTCCACGTGTGACCTACGAGTCAGAGACATAAGTGGTCTTGCGAACCAGCAGCCAAAAATCTACCTCAGGCAGTAAAGGTTTTATACGTACAAGATCGCATGCTGTTGTTTGCATTTTAGATTTTATTAGCTTTAATCCGGCTAACATGGTGGCCCTTACTCTTTCTTCTTAATCCTAAACAGTGACATGCGCGTGTTTGTGTGCGTGAGCAAGCATTTCAGCATACACTGATCAAAACAACATGTATTAGGCCACTTATAGCTCAGCACAAGACCACGGTATTGGTCTAATAACAAATGTGGATTATGTGCGAAGGAACTGAGTGAAGGAATTCAGTAAACTTCCAATAATTTCACCTTCCAAGTGCACAGGCTGTTCTTTCTTAGTGGGACGTACAAAAATACGTACATAGTGTATTAAAAAAAACTGGATTAACCCCATCTTTCTTTGACGGTTTTCTGAGATGTATTGTTTTGGAAGTGAGCTTTGTTTCCCAATCTTCCTTGACGAGCTCCAGGCGGATTATGTTTTCCAGTGAGTAGCACTCGTTCCCCTGGGATCCCCCCTTAGTCTGGCTTTGTGTTGCTTCGAAACCAATGCTTCATATGAAAATGCCATTCTCCGAGCAGGGAACTGCTTGAGGTCTGAAGAGGTTAAGAATGCCCCCTTTAAGTCGCAAACATTCAGGTGTCCCACCGTGCCAGCTAGCCCTTTAAACTGTCTGCAGCCCTTTCATTAGTAAACCCGGAGCTGCCACTATCGCGGGCAGTGTGTGTGTGTCTGCCGCTGGCTGCAAAAAGATCTTTACATTTCTTTGTTGTGCGGCCAAGTTGTGATCTAAACTCCACCTACCTACTCCAGACCGAGCATTCACATTTTTCTCAAAATAAAGAGTTACATTATTAGGCGCCTAATCCGCTGCAGTCTTGCGTGGACTGTTCCATGGTGGCAGACGGGCGGAAAGTTTGAAGGGCTGCATTGAATATTGATTCCACAGCAATCGATCCGTGCAGGAGCAGGTCAGCGATGTGGTGCATGCGGTTCTACCGGGGGCTGTCGACTTTCTGGCTGCTGAACTTTCTCCTGTTGCTGCTGGATAGCCCGCCGCGGGCGCTAGGCTTACCTCCTGTACGGTACTCTCATGCTGGCATCTGTCCCAATGACATGAACCCCAACCTGTGGGTGGACGCGCAGAGTACCTGCCAGAGGGAATGTGAAACGGACCAAGTAAGTGCAAACGCCTTCTGCATGCTTGTTCTGCCTTTTGAATATGACGTTTTGCTGCTATTGCAGACACGCCACTGCAGTTCACGTTTCGAGATGTGCACGGCTGCTAACAGAAATAAATAGTCCAGGCGTTGAGCTCCCTAGGGAGGAATGGCTTTCCCTGAAGGAAAGACTTTCTTTATGTAATGTACACAGAGTTGCCCTATTGCTGCAGAAATAGTGTCCAGACCTTTCAGTTTCAAAGCATTCCGCAGTTGATGCATTTCATCCTTTGATTGGAGTTGCACCGAGACGCTCTTGCCTGCTCTGTCAGAACAGGAAATGAAACAATAGTGTTAATACATCTGTTTCCCTGTGTGGCCACATTGAACAGAATTAGTCATACTAAGGTTTAACGTTCACGAGTGTGGGGAATATCAATGGAAGAAACAGATGTGCACATACACATGCATTCAGATTACACATCGTAAACACATAGTATGTCGTCGTTTTTGGCAGCTAGCAAAAAATCCAAGTAACAGCCTAGAGTTTTCTCAGAATTATATTACGAGAAGTTTATTCCATGGTGGCTCCTCAATTACCACACATTACGACGGAATTACAGTCACTTCAGGACATGGCAACAGAAATATAGACCTGTTATCATTCCCTTACATTAAAGGAGATGCCACAGGTGTTCTGTGTACAGGGAAATTCCACAGCTCTATATGAAATCGCTTATGTGTTCGCCAGACTCCCCGGGTTGCATGCAGTATATCTAGATACGAACTAACATAGATAATTAAACTGAAACCTTTTTTAGAGTTTTAGTAAAATCTCGAATTTCTGGCATGCTTTATTTAGCACCGATTTCCAATTAGCTATATTTTCTAGATGCACATAAGTTATGGTTTTAAATTCCATTTTGTTGGAGGCGTGCTTTTAGGCTGCTAATAAACAACACATGTTGAAATGTGAGGACACAAATGTATGAACAGTTTAGCAGCACTACATAGTTATTAACTGACGCCTGTTACAAGAAACTGAGATGTAGTATTTGCAAAATCACACATTGTTTGTAAGTACAATACTGAATCATACTTCATAACCATGTAAAGTGGTAGGTGGAGGTGGCCATGGTCCCTTCTGGATTAGCCTGACCCTTTGGGAGCTTTGTCATACCACTTAACACTATCCTAGTTTGAACATTATTAATTGTTTGCTTCATTACAAAAAGGAACAAACATAAAAACTGTCATCTTATCAGAGACTGTGACCATAGCGCCTTAAGATGGCAAATGTATCCATAGTTACGTAATGACAAGTCATGTCTATAAACGGTACTTCACAGCGCATGAGAAGATTATTGTATAACACGATGACGGGAATCAAATAATATAATAATACATATAGGGGAATTGGGGGAGGGAAGATGGGGAGTAGACACATCAACTCTCGCTGCGAAGTTGTTTAATAGAGGATTTAGCTTACGGCAAAGAGGGTTAAAGTCCAAGTTTATCTATATATGTGTGAGGGAGGGCTTGCATGAGAGTTGTATGGGACATCATGTGGCTCGGACCAATGGTGGGTGGGAGAGGTTTGGGGTGCAGGAGGGGTAACATTGTGTTCAGGAGTTTGGAGGGAAGAAGATGTAGTGGAATCGTGGCGCAGAGTACGAAGGTAGGTACGGTATATGTGCCAAATGTCCTTGGGGCGGGAAGTGGGGGGCTGTAATGAAGAGTAAATCTCAGTTTGCATGTCGCAGTATGCCATAATGCAGAGCCATGCCTCCTTTGTGGGGCGAAGACGTGCCGCCTCAGTGTGCTGCAATTTTCCTCTTGGCCAGTAACAATGCTATAGCTGTGAACCTACAATAGCAGACTGGGATGTCAGAGACAATGCCCAGCAGGACCAGCTTGGGGGGATGGTATACGCATTATAGATATCATAATTGATAGTACCTAAAACACTGATGTCCAGTAAGTGAATATGACAGGAGTGAAAAGTTGGCCTGGTATATGCTGTCCATTAATTAAAGTGGGGACCCTGTACCAGTCAAAACAACCCTTATGGTGATTTAAGAGGTCAAAGATAACCTTAGAAAGCTATCCAAGTGGTAGCTGTGGAAAGCAGCTTTCAGGCTTAGTCTTGAAGGAATGTTAAGCTGCTTGTTTTACCAGAATGAAACCTTATAATATTGGTTAAATGAAAGGAGAACCACAAAGTAGTTATAAATCTCAAAACTTGACAACCCTGATCCCACAGTATAGTGTAAACAATATACTACCTTTTGCTCAGTCACTTCTGCTCACTTAGTTTGTCTTAGAGGTACACAGAATAGACATACTGGGTGTTTGTCAATAGGTATTTATTGAACATTTGTTATTCTAGTGTAAAATAGATGATCTGTAACAACCATTAGACAGTAGCAGAGATATATGATTAGCAGTACTATGAAAGTGAAAGGATGGTACAGTTCTACCATTCTGTAGTAATCATGAATATAAACAAGTACATAAAACACATGATCATAAATGCATACTCCTACAATGCCTCCCTAACTAGATGTACCTAAATGTACCTAGTATCTGTGTAGGTGTTATGCCAAGAATCCCTCTAGGGTCTAGTCAACCCCATTACCTGAGAATGAGAGAATGTGGGATCCCGGTTCTGGTCTCGAGTTGGACACCCGACAAGGGAGGTTCGACCACTGCTAGCTGGAGTGTCTGCATGCAGAAACCTCAGAGTCTCTGGTCAGTGTGTCAGCCAGGAAGTCACGTTCTCCTCTTTCTTTCTAAGCAAAACATGATGTATACATACCCACAGGTCTTCCAGGGGTCCTACCTTGCTGTGTTACTGTGTTGGCCTAAAGGATGACGTCGGGCCTGAACTTTAAATAGAGATACTATACAGGAGATGGTATTCCTGCTGTGCTTCCAAGAAACCTCATGCATAAGGTATGAGATTCGAACTGGGGAAAAACCCGCGTTTTGAATGCAGTGTTGTATCTAGGAAAAAAGGTCAGTGCCTAAGAACCGTTATGTATGTAATGTAGGGAAGAATATAGGTGAAAGGTTGCGATGTTACCTGCGCCTATATACGGTACCTATATGGAATATAACAATACTCACAAAGCACACAATACTGTAGCACAGAAACAATAATAAATAGCACTAATAAACAATGGGCTCCAGGGGGGACCAAACCATATTCTAAAATAGTGGTATAAGAACTACGACTCGAGTCAAGACAGTGTCTTGAGGATGTAGAATCATGGGACCGAAGGAACCACCTAAGGTGAGTAAGTAGGGACCCCACGGAGGACGAGTGCAGTGTGGGATTACGACAGCGTGCACGTACAATTCTATGCGAGAGTCGCGATTGCAGTTTTGACATTTAAGGACCCTTCTAAGTGGACTTTGAAGAAACCCTGTGGAAGGTAGGAGGTTGGAGAGCCACCCCACCCGTGGATACCATAGTACCAGAGTAACCTATCCCAGGGAAGCCGGATGCATAGATTTGAAGTGGCATTTGAAACTGCCGTCGATCTCTATGGAGGACTTCAAAGAAGAGCCACTGCTGGGAAGAAGAAAAGTGTCCAATGGAATCCAAATGTGGTTTCTTGTTGAAGAGTACCGGAAAGCAGAGGGGACAGAGTCTAGGTCACTCAGGAGTGACCAGGGGGTCAGTAGGTGAATGCCCACAGATGTCGGGTGCTTCAGATGCGTTGAGGGGGTCCTTGACTCTGCATCCACAGGGACCAGATGTCGAGGATGATCAGGAGCCAGATGCGAGCTGTCCCACAAAGGATGTCGAGTGCTGAGGTGTCAGTGTCCGGATGGAGCACCAACAAGCCTTGGCAGCAGCAACCCACGAAGAAGGTCAAGAAAGGTTATGGTTCGGACCAGCAAGGTCCAGGAGACTCACCAAACCCAGGGGAGTCAGGGTAAGCCTGGAACAACCAGAGGAGCCCAAGAAAATCAGTGTTGATCCTCAAGAGGACCCACAGGCCAGAGGCACCGGAGTCGTGAGGAGACCTCCAGCAGTTTTACAAAGCAGCAGTCCACGGAACACTCGGTGCAAGGAGGCCAGAGTTCTTTGTAGGAAATGGTACCCGAGGCTTGGGCTACTCATAGTACAGTGCTCTTGTTTTGGAAACGCCAACAAGTGTATGCACTGGCAAAAGTACGCGGTGCAGAGGGGTACGGGTATTGCAGTCCCCCACAAGGGATTTTGACCTCATTCTTGGTAAGAGGGCAGCTCAGACCTAGAGTGACTTGGAAACCCACCTCCTGTGTTGTTGGAGCCTTTGGAGTCTATAGGAACCCAGGAACAGCAGACTGATCAATCGTGATGTGGTGCCTGCGGTTGCAGGCGAATGACTCCTTCACTCCAAGGGAGATATCTTGAGTTGTCTTTGATGCTCCACAGGTCCTGCACGGAGCCTGTATGGTGCATTAGCACAGACAATGCTTCAGACTGAGAGGGAGACGAAGTCGGGCCCAAATGAAGTCTAGAGTGGCCAGACGGTCGAAGTTCAGAGGTTACTTGTTCAGAATCTTGCCCATGTCGAATCTAGGGTCCTACAGCCAGGTACATCCTTTTGTACCCACGGGAGAGGGTTGGACAAATTCAGGGGACCCTCCCAGGGGACGGTCAGGACAGTGGGGAGGTTACTATTTTTAATGATACTTGTCTCTTTCAAATAAGAGACATTGGCATTGAATTGTTTTAGATTGTAACCCCTAGGGAGGTACTCATATGATTTACGTGAATAAAAATTATATTTAGCTAAAAAATGTATGTGTGTTTTGTAGTTTATTGTGATACCCAAAACATTGTTATAATATCTGAAATCCCTGACCTAATGTTATTGATTCTGGTAGAAGTAGACTGTGTGTATTGGCTCATAGGCATAATTTACACTGTGGTCAATAGGTCCCTTTATGTAACACTTCACAACAGGGTTTGTCCTTTTGCTTGCTTGAACTGGACTATGCACAGGAACACCAAATGTGCCCCCCATACCAACTTTCGGTCGCTGGCAAGCGCACCCACCCAGGTTTAATACACTAAATCTTGTCTGAGTGGTCTCACCTCTTTGTGACAGGATGCCTATTGTTCTGCCTTCCCCTGCTCGAGCTTGGCTCAGCAGCAGGAGAGCAGAAATGTGCGGTCGGCAGCAACTATTTTGTGCTGCCCGGGACTTGAAGGCTGGTATCGGGAACACCCGGAACCTCACAAAGCTCGTTTCTGAGGTATGATTCCACAATGTTTGACACCAAACACAATAGGGTTACTTTCAGCAATTTTAGAGTTGGTCATCCCACAGTCGCATAATGCTAATCTTATATGTCGTAAATGGCTGTAACACTAACAACCCGTAAGAATTTACTCCGTAGGCTGCAGGGGTGTCCTGCTCATGCAGTGGCACGCTCTCACTTAGAATCAAGCACCCTGCCTTCAGGATTGTCAAGACCTGCTATGGGGTGACTTATAGGTTTTCAGTGTAGTGACCATTAGATTTAGTAAACCTGTACCGTAGGTAAGTGGTGCTTGCACCAACTTACACTGTATGTTCCATTTTGCATGGTCTCTCATGGGTGGCACAATACATGCTTCTTCCCATGGGAGGTATCTGGGGTACCTATGTCCTGAGTAAATGGGTACCATATACTAGGGACTGACAAGGGTACCCCAGCATCCAATCTGGAGTGTACCCAAGTACATTACATCACAGGTGAGAAAGCAGATAGACTGGGGTCCTGATTAGCAGGATCCAGGTCAGACTAGTCAAAAACAGTATAACATGAAGCAAAAAGGGGGGTAACCATTAGAAGCAGATCCTACTTGCCTACAATAGGGAAAGTAGGGAAAGTCCAGGCCATATGGGAAGAGTCAGCTCCTAGGTGGTGGCATTAGGGCACTGCAAAACTTTAGAGGAGTTATATTTGGCCAGTTCCATGGGGGCGATGTAAAATCTATGGGCAAACTTCAAGTGTAGGCGTTTGTATCGGTGGTTAGGCGAGACACTCTTTATTTGCGTGCAGCTGCAGGTCCAGTCCTGGTCATTGAGCGGGTATCCCCGATCTTCTTCCCTGTGGTGCTGTGCCCCCCTGTCTCGCACCCTGCTTCAGAGTTATGCATGAGTGCTAAAGTTTAGTGATCAGATATGAGCCGTCATTGTCGGTTATGAGCAGTGTAAGTGGTGAGATTTCCTCTCGGGAGAGGGGGAAGGACAGGATTACCGTTCACAGGGCACCGTGCAGTCTGGTAAGGATGAATCTGTCCATATGGGAAAATTCTGTGTGATTAGATAGATCTGTTAGTGTTTGTGCATCCTGGAAAAGATCTCCGAATGTGTGCAGGTGAAGCTTTTCGGAAGGTACGTAGTACCAAATTCTCAGACATTAATGGGATCCATGGATTGTGAGGCACTGCCAGTTTGGTAAAATACAGAGAGCCAGATCACAAAAGTTGGCTACGTTTCTGCCAGGCCCAGAACTTGGTAGAGAGAGTTTGTATGTCGGAGTGGTGCAGCCGGATGCATTGTGGGAATATCGCATTGAGTGGGATTGTAGTGTAGTTCCTATATTCCCAATAGGCTCTGCGCATTGGAATAAAATATGCTATAGATTAGACATAGGACTGAGGTCAACTAGGTCTCTATCGAATATACTAAACATAATTGTGTGTGTGTCAGCTAACTCAGAGGTCACTATAAACTTTCTTGAATACACAATAAGGGATTAGTTTCTGACAACCGTATAAACATGACAACTTTGTTTCCCAAGAATAAGAATATATCTCTCAGAGTCGCGGAAACAATAGAGAAGTATTTCACTCAGTCAATCGTGTATGCTTCGTTTCTACAGAGTTGCAGAGAAATAGTGAGACGGGCGTTTTCAATAAAAGGGTTTATTGAACAGTCTTCTTTCTCTTGCAAGAGAAGTGAACTGCTACAATCGTTATGCAGACTGCAAAGTATAATGCGTACAGCGTAAACAGTAATATGAAATAATACTGTAAGAGCATTGTATGGTTTCTAAGCCATATAAAAATACATACATAAATAACATTGACTAAAATACTTAACTGGTGTTTCTAAAATACGCCTACCCCAAAGTACCTAACCTAAGTCTAGTACGAAGGAAGAAGTAAGTATTGTGTAGCATAGGTTTGGTTTTCGCCAAGAATCTACCAAGGTTCTAATCAGCTCCATACCTTGTTTAGAATGAAGGAGGTCTTGTATCTCTGTTTCGGGACTCGATTTCCCAACGCCCCGCAAGGGGAGCCGGAAACACTGAAGCTGGATTCTCGGCAGAAGAAAGGCAGCTTCCTGTTCGGTGTGTCAGCTGGAGAGTCGGCTTCCTTCTGCACTTGCTGTAGCGCGCTGGGTCGGGCAAGTAGGTCTTCGAATTGCTCCAAACCACTGTATCTTGCTAGAGCAAGTGTAGGTATATTAATACCTTGAAGGTGTTTAGGAATGCCATAGTTTGACGTAAAGTCGGGCATATGAACGTCAGGAAAGAACCCCTAGGGAATAGTGGTTCTTTGTAAAGTAACTGGGTTCTTTGACCAATCAATATTTAAGCAAGGGGAAGTCCCTGACTGCTTAAACTGGTTTTCCAAGAAGTCGTTGTGACGTTTGGTACGGGTGGAAGTAGCCATGCCTGTATTTGGGTAGCATGGGCTATGCCTAAATAAGGGCTTGATTTCTATGCCTATATAAGGGCATTTTGAATTGTACCTATATAAGGGCATGAATTGGGAAAATTCACTCAGAGCTTAAAAAGCCACACAACACCCACTTTACTTTCTTATGAACGACATTACTAAGTTCTAAACACATAAAAACATATCTAAACATGATGTGTTAAAACCCACCCAAAATACATAAAAATGCATTGGTACTGGATGTACACGAAAAGCATTTGTGCTGCACGCATTTAAAGCAATGTTTCATTCAAAGCATATAGATGACATTTGAAAATGCTATCCGAACGAATCACGAAAATACATTTATGAAATGGCTCTTAATTACAGAAGAAAAAGTCGAGACCATTTCATGGCAGATTATATAAACTGGTTGATTGTGGACAAGGTCAAATATTGTCTCTTGGAACTTTTCAAAGAATTTTAGTTCTCTACGAATAGTTCTGCTTCAATCAGATTACTTTGTGCAAAAAATGAAAAAAAAAAATTGGATCATAAAAAAATAGAGTTCCAAAGTTAGAAACTTTGTTTTGAAAAATGAAGGTCGAATTCAGAGTCTCTCAGAACACTGCATGCCAAATCAAAAGTCAGTGTTATTGTTTGGAGAAAACATCAAATCTTCTAAGTCTGTAAAGAATTTGTCTACCATTGTAGGTGAAAGTTGGATTAACTCGTTAAGAAGATTAATCGCACATAGATGTAAAGCATCACCGTCAGCGTTGGTCGCATTAGCAATGTTCGAATTAGATGTTACCTCTGTGCCGCTTTCCTCTCGCTTTCCTCACCATCAGCATTTTGCGTCTTTGAGATCTCAATGAATGCCATCATCAGAATTGGTAACCGCTGGGGACAACACAGTGCATGAGCCGTCACTGGTCCAAGCAAAGTATCAACATCCTTTGGCATGACTGATGGGAGTGTGAGACAGATGTCTAACACTCATTCTGCTCCACATAGCAGGCATCGTAGAACAGGTAAGCTGCAATCTTGCCAGATTGGTCTGAATGACATAAACCATGTGGTATTCAATTCTGTTAAACAAGTTAATCCTAGAATTTGGACTACGCGCTCACGACACTTCATTGCCAGTAGAGTATTCTCCACGGTGAACTGGGTATCGATGGTGACTTGTCTTGCCATATCAAAGCAGTAGGAGCAAAAATAGTATCCCTGCTGCGAGTCCCAAAGTGAGAGGCAGTACGCCAAACACAGAGTGCACGAAGTTTGAAAATATGCCTAGGACTGCTTCAAAAGGTGCTAACAGTCCGAAAAAACTGTCTTAAATACATGCACAATACGACTCGTATCAGACATGTTTAAGATACGACCTAACATTTCTGAGAAATGTACAGGGCAGTTTGTAGTTAACAGAGTGTGTATCTCTGCAGAAGTCCTTGCGACTTGCAGATCATAGGTCTCTTTGGCCGAGGTCAATGGCACAGTTTTCTGTAAAAGAATGGCTTTCATTCTGCTTAAAGTATCAATTCGTATAGAAGAGATGTTCAGTAATGGCCATAACAGCGACTTCCGGTCTTTCTTGGTTTTTGGAAACAATACTTGCATACAGCAAGTGACCCTGGATGACACAGTTACGAGATAGGCTAAACCTGGCAACATGCCACAGCAGCTGTGATCATTCAACATAATGTAACTTCCATTAGAAAGTTTCCTAAAAACTGGATCAATCACTGCAGCTGGTGGCAGGATAAGTTGTTAGAGGAACCATCTCAGGCCCCGTGTAAATTAATACCCTGACAAAGGAGAGAACCGCTTAGTGCGTTTTCACAATTTTTACCACTAAGAAACACTTCTTTCCCCCCACTCCAACATGTGTGTGTGTATGGTAATTCCCAGGATGTCTTGATGTATTCTTTACCCAACCTTTCACATATGCCTGCTGGTATAGGTTTTAAGCAATACTGAAAATGGAAAATTGTAACAGGCAGAGTGATTGTACTGTGTATAATCCATTCAATGGCTGGTTTTTCAGCTACAGTAAATGGCAGTCTTTCCAGTCTTTCAATGCTCAGCACAGTATAGACTGCTCCCCTCTGTGCCGGTTTGATCAGTTTATCAGTGAGATTGAATTCTGAAAACAGTGAAGTAGTGTTGATTAAACGCCAAGGCACATAGCCTGAATGAAGGTTTTGTAACGTCCAGCCTAATAGCATGATAGAACGTAATTGCGACTGACCATGTTGCAACATGACCAAGTCCTGTTCCATTATGTCTAGGCAGTGGATACTATGCTGTCCAAAGAATATATCCTGGACAACAGAGTCGTTAACCCATTGTCAACTACAGAGAGAGATGTCTCAAAATTTATACGATTAATTTCTCGTATTCGTTCTGCAGTCTCTGCTTGTGTAATCTTCCATGCTTCATTATAAGCAGCATAGATACCGGTGTATTCAAAACGTTTATGATGCGGTTTAGTAGGTCATTGTAAGAAGTCGCTCAGATCAGCGCCATCTATAAGTAAAGATAAGTGTTGTTTTACTTCCTTTAGTGTAGACTTGTGTAGCCATTCAAGGCACAGTTTCCCTACACTCTATGTTGTTACTATTCCTGGATGCTGTCTCTGAACATATCTTGGATCTGGCCTTGTGAATATCAACCCTTGTGTCTTATTCGGGAATCTATCTTAACAGTTGTTTCTGTCTGTGGGCCAGATTAACCATTTTTTTCCAATCTGGATCTGTTCTGTTGTGGAACAAAATAGTATGTACGTTGACCCCCCCCCCCCCCCGCCCCTCTGAAGTGTTCTTGATATCAGGTGTAGGTGTAGGTATGGACAGTTTGTTTAACTCCTTGATCTTGGGTAACCCAAGACAAGATGTCTGTTGGACAGTGTCATTCAAAAACATTATTTGCTCTGGGATGATGCAGGCTCTAAATATGGCTTCCACTCCCTGCACCTGCCAGTCTTTCGTGCCCCAGACAGTTTTTGTCTCAATGTTGTCTTTCCAAAAGTCGAAACCTAACGAAGACAGCTGAGCATAAAAGACAGCAGAATAAATTTGCTTGGTACTTGTCAACATACTTTTCATTCCTGTCCTATTAACATTTTTAAAGTAAAATGATTCTGGATATGAAACATTAAAACCTGAAAAGTATGGAAATTTGCTCTAAAATGTTTTTGAACTACCCTTTGGTGGCTTTGGGAAATGTTCCCATTGGTTATATTTCAATACATCTCTAGGAGTTGCAGATTTGTGCAAGAAATAATGACCATAGCGATTATAACAATACATTTGGAGCTGCCACCATAAAGCGCCGGTACACTCCGTTGGAGTAGCCGTGCGCTATGCAAAAATAAAGTTAACATAACATAACATAACATTTGTTCATAATCTGATGAACCTTCTAAGTATTCATGATTTGTAAATACAGCAGACATTTCTAAGTCTGACATCATATTATTAACAGTCTTGAAGTCCCAATCATCAGAAAAGGTACTAGATGAAAAAGTCATTCAAGGAAATCTTGAACTGGTGTGGAATCTTCAACAGCTCTGTCAGACTGAAAATGTCATAATCAGTTCTGTCCCAAGCTATACCACCAGGTATAGGAACGGCTGTGATGTTCACTGATGACAAGTCTCTTTGTTCACGATGAGATAATTTGTGTGGCTTGAGGAGTAAGTTGATGTTCTTACTTGCTGTGTCCTTTTTAACATATCTTCCATTTATCAGCATTCCCAAAGTTATTGCAAGAGTCAACCAAAGTAGAAGAAAAACTACACCAAACACAATCCAAAGTTCAATCCATGGTGAAACCAGATAAGTCTTTTCCAGGTGATGAAAAAGGTCTATTGCTTGTTCTTTAAAAATTATTTTTACTGGCGTTGTTTCAGGTACGCTGGGATCCTCGGAAAACATATCAAAGTTAATGAAATAGCCAGAGGCAGTTCTGTCAATTGTAGGGATTGCTTCAGGATTCGTTGAAATCGCTAAAACCACTTGATCACTTGTTACATTTGTATAGGCAGATGCTATTTCATTGTAGACAGGCGTTTCTTGACAAACTGTTATTTGGGTTTCAAGAGCTACAAGTTCCATGGCCTTGTTGCATAGTACTTTTCGCACTGCAGATTCTTCAAAGGTGATGAGTCTCTCAGTTTGAACCTCTTGAATAGTAGCCAGATTAGGGTATCTGCTACATCTTTGGAGTCCACTGGGCCTACTGCTTATGATCGGCCACATGATGTGTTTTACCAGGTCGATGGACACGAACCTGTTCTCCTTTTTACCAGCAAGGGGCGGCAGTAATACTGTTCTTGACCCGGGATTGCTAGGACAGGTACTGGTTGTCTGTAAGAAGGCCCAAATTCCTTCTTTTCCGCGATCTTTTCTCTGACTAGATCCCCAATCATTGGAATCCAGACAGGTCTTGGTGGGACAGTCGGTTTCTCTTCAGTGGTTGTTGGCTTCAGGAACACGTTACTTTGGCTTTTTATTATTTCATTTAAGTCCTGCAAAACAGCCAAACGGTCTTTGATATCAAAGGGTTTTTGTTCTACCACTGAAGTCTGGCAATCAAGATCCAAAATAATCATTCTTGTTCCAAAAAGTATTTCATATGGAGTGATTCCCCCTAGAGAACTTCTTGGCAGATTGTTAAGACTACTTTAGACACTTATTAGATGTTTGACCCACCCATCACCTGAGCCTAATACCCTAGCTGTTACAGATTGCTTTATGTCGCGGTTTTTTCTCTCCACTACCATTGGACATGGCCTCCTTGTAAACTCGAGAGCTAAACGCAGGACCCTGGTCAGAATGTAGCGTGCCGACTACGTATGTGCCAATAAATACTCGCATTTCTTTTATAACAGTTTGAGCGCCAGCCGAGCGCTGAGGCCACATCCAAATGAATCTTCAGCACAAATCCACTGCGACCATCATATATTTGTAATTGCCATCCCTCTGCAAGGGACCGCAGTGATCCAGGTAAACGCAAGCTAATGGTTTGTCTAAAATTAACAGGGGTGTCTTTGCAGGATGTTTCACTGTAGACTCTTTCATCTTTTGGCAGACTTCACATTCCAAAACATAGTTTCTGGTCTGTTTCCTCATGCGCAGCCACCAGAATCTCTGTTTTAATAACGACACTGTAGCGGAAACACCTGCTTGTGCAGAGGCAAGCCCTTCATGTGCTGCTAAAATTAGTCCTAATCTATGTTCCATGTTTGGAATTACTCTATCCCCCACTTCAGGGATTCAAGCAAAAGGAACATCATTTGCATCAGTTAGGTAGGAGTATTTGAGTGCAAAGCCTTTTGGTAATGTTTTACGACTGTCTTTGCTTGAAGCATTGACAGCTAGCATTATTTTGCCGTCTATTTTTGCTTTTGAACGAGTGATTGCAGCGTCTTAAGCCGTTTGCACAGCTGCCTTCGCGGCTTCATCAGCCAATGAATTCCCTGCAACGTGAACGCCATCACGTTGATGACTCAGTGTATGTATCACGTGAGCCTTTTGTAGTTCTTGTTGTAACTGAACTACTTGTTCCCAAAGCAACTTATGCTTGATTGTGCCACCTTTTGCATCTTTGTAACTGTTTTGAATCCAGTTCCGCAAGTATTCATTGTAAGATTGAACACAATTGGGCAGCAGGGAAAAAAATCTAAAGGGAGACCTTATTGTAATAAATTTTAGAGACCCGGAGGCAGTCAGATTTATACTGAATGGGCCCGTGGGGAACTTGAGTAATGCCATAGTTCCATATGACTTAACATACTTTTATCCAAGATCCCTCGTGACCCCCCCTTTCTACCCTGGTGGACTAGCTGATACACAGTATAACATGTATATGGCATCTAATAACAGTTACACGGGGCAAGTTCCTAGACCCTTGCCCATTGGGAATGATCTTGGATGGAACACAGTTCCCGTTAGAAGCTATAGTATGCCGCCTGGGAGTTTGGATCACTTACATGGGAACAGGAGAATGGATCATTTGATTCCATTTACCCCGTTGGAAGTTTCTAACAGATTTAATATTTTCTCCTGTCTCGATGGGTGTGATTGACAGCCAGAGTACTCTGTTAGCAGTCTAGCAAATGACAGTCTTTTATCAGTGCATTCCACTGAGCTTGCAACTGCACTTCCTTCCGTTGACTGTTGCTCAGTTCTAGTGGGACCTGAACAGGGGATATCTGTGGGTTTAAATGTTGATAAAGCCACTCAAGGTGAATCATTATCTTCTGCCTTACCTGTAAGCTCCCTATCGTCTTGCACTGGTGTCAGCCCAACGCTCCGTTTACCCTGCCCAGCCTTATCTAGCTCTGCGGGAGGTGGGAAGGGGGCAACTGGCCAGTGTTTACCGTTACTACGGACATGCTCCTGGAATATTGCTGGTCTGGAATCAAAGCTTGATCTGCCTGACTGGGGGACCTTCATAGACCATTCTGATATTTGGTCCTTCCAGGAAACCTGGGCCACTTGGCCTATATTTCGTGCTGGCTTTTTGAACTATTCTAGACCAGCTGTGAAAGGTGCAAGGGGCAGACCAGTGGGTGGTCTAGCTATCTGGGTACGCCAACATGTGAGAGTAACAGTGGAGGAGCTCCCGTTGGACAACCCCGATATATTGGCCATACGGGTAAACTCGACTTCAGGTCTGAATATGGTGATTGTAAATATCTATATGCGGGGCATCCAAGGGGGAAAATGCTCACATGTTGCACTTGTGTTGGAGGGTCTCTTAAGTTCATTGCCGGTGAATACAAATAGGGTGGTATTGGGGGACTTCAATACCTGTTTTGAACCTCTGGGGCTGGATGATGGTATGTTCACCGAAGATGAGGATTCTTTATGGGGCATCCCTGGTTTGGAATTGCAACCTATTAAGAAATTGTCCCAATCAGCCATATTTTTGAAGGGTCTATGTTTGAATCAGGGAATGCGTGCAGTCAAAGGGCGACTGAAGTCGGATAGGATGGGGGCAATGACCTATGATAATGGCAGATCTGGCTCCTGAATCGACTATATCCTGGTGAATGTGGAAATGTGGCCCTGTCTACTGGATATGGTGGTAGTAAGTAGAGCCGAGAGCGATCATAATCCCTTGGTTCTATCGATTAAAGAAGGTACCTTTGCAGAGCTCTCTGTGGCAGAGGCGTTCCTGCCACAGGTCTCACTATCTAATAATGAAAGAAGGGTTAGTTGGCCTAAACTAGCCCTTGATGAGGAGGTTCTGTCAAGGATCAGAACCATGCTTGGGGATACAATGCTTCAAATCAGTGGGTTCTGCCAAGAGTCGGCCCTTTTGGGCAATATCACCATATTACATAGGGATCTCTTTTCAAATCTTAAAACTCTTTTTGTTAAGTGCACTGGCCCTAGAAGAAACAAGCTGAAGCCCCTAACCTGGTTTGACAGTGCATGCAGGGAGTCGCAAAAGGCGCTGCATGTTGCTCTAAAGTCAAGAGATCAGAGCTTAATCCGCAGCTGCAATGCTACCTACAAAGCTGTGCAGGCCACTGCCAAGAAGAACTGGGACGAGGCCCGTTGGAAGGAATTGTTGGAGGCTTGCCAGAGTAATAACATGATTAAATTCTGGCGGCAGCTTTAATGGGGCAATCGCCCACAGGATACATCCCCCTCAAATTGTGTTGAGCCAAGGGAATGGGTCGAATACTATGGGAACCAATTCAAAGCGAATGTTAATAGTTCTCCCACTCTGCTGCCCATCACTATTGACGAAGCTCTGGTTTTTACTTCTACTGAAGTAAGGGCAGTGTTAAGGGTTATCCCGGGGAGTAAAGCACCTGGACCTGACTGCATACCAGCTGATTTGTTTAAGCAGGAACAGGACCTTTGGGTTCCATACATTGTTCTTTTGGCCAATGCTCTGGCAAGGGGTGAGGTTCCGTGACGATTTGAACCCGTGTTTTCATCATTGTCGTAAATACATAATATTGGTATCAGCGAACCGCAAATGATCCATTTAGCATATCCTGGTGTTTTCGCTACGCTACGAGCAAGAGTACTCCTGATACAAACACATGTCCGATCTACCCATGGCATCCATCTTAGATCATGGCCGCCATTTTGTGTTTCTTGCCCTCACATACGCAATGACTTCTAATCACTTCATTTCGATTAAGGACACGTAGGCTTAGCCGGCGATTCACCTCTCTAGTGACACGTGCACCTTAGAACAGAACATGCTGTAGCTGCATGACTCGACAGAAGCTGCCTCCTCTGCCCGAGGCCAGTCCTGCTATACTGGTTCTCGTGTTCGTTGGCCTGCTCATGATTAGGCTGCCGAAGCTGGTAGCCTTGCCCATTTACGACCCACAAACATCTCTTATCCTGCTTTTCTATCATCTGCACCTGGCTCTGCTCCCTTCCTTCTGGGCCTTTATTAGGGGGAGGTAACAAAATTTACGATGAGGCGGTCCGGGTCTTGAATGAAAAGTTGACATGAGATTATGATGGAAAAGTGGGAACCCCTCGTTCGTAATGTTTTGACATCAGATATTGCCAACGATTCCTGTGCAACGCCAAATATTTATTGTTTAGGACACAAAGGTTTGGGAATGTATTTCATGTAAAGAATTTGCCTCAAGCTCAAAATTTAGTATATAAGGAGCAACCCTTTTTGTACAAATGGAACAGGCTCCTAGACTCTGCCCGTGTGTAGTTTCTGTGACTTCTGTGTCCCTGCAGTAATAAACCTTTGGTCTTTGACGCCACCATCGAGAAGCCCGTGTTTCTGTTTATTTGTGCACCGAGACAGGTGGAACTCCGGGGTCTTCGGGTGTTATCCCTGACACCTCTGGACGGAACCAAAAAGTCCAGAACTCCAGGGGTGCGAAAGTCCCTGACTCTTGGTTGGGGGCGGAGATCCTCCCAATTCATAAGAAGGGTGATCGCTCAGTAACGGCTAATTACCGACCTATTAGCCTTATTGATGCTGTACAAAAGATTGTGGCTCGCCTACTTCTGGGTAGGATCCAGAGTTGGATCTCCGATTATGATGTTTTAAGTCCTCTCCAGGCGGGTTTTCGGCAACATATGGGGACCTTAGAGCAAGTTTTTAGATTTATGCTATTATATTGGAAGGTGGTCTACCTAGGGGGAGGTCTGCTGTTTGCGGCATTTGTGGACCTTAGGTCCGCTTTCGACCTAGTGCCTAGGATTAAGCTCTGGGAAGTTTTGCTGGACTTGGGCATGCCCAAATAGCAGGTGGCGCTGCTTATTAATCTGCATTCAAACACTTATGCCAAAGTAAGATGGGGTGGTCCAGGGGAGGTTACCGACAGTTTCAAAGTCACCAAGGGGGTTAGACAAGGGTGTGTGTTGGCCCCCATCCTTTTTTCTTTGTTTATTAATGGGGTGACTAAGTATTTTTCTAACTTTCCAACGGACGCCCCCTCCCTAGCTGGAAGGAAAATTCCCCTCCTCATGTTCGCGGACGACACTCTTATTATTTCTAAAACGAAGCAGGGCCTTCAGTCCGTGCTGGCCCGTTGTGAGTGTTTCTGTAGCGAGCACGAGTTAGAGGTGAATGTTTCCAAGACCAAATTCATGGTTCTGCGAGGCCCCAAGGCTGTGAAGGCCAAGGTGTCGATGAGTGGAGGCATTTTGGATCAAACGGAGGTCTTTACATATTTGGGTGTCACATTAAGTGAGAACTTGAGCTGGAAACCCCAATTGGATCTTATGACCCTGAAACACGCTCAACTTGGGGGAGCCTTATTGAAGGAGCACGCAAAATCTTTCACTAAACCTCTGGCACCGTTGGTAAAAAGCTATGGCTCCAAGATAATTCCTGCAATTATCTACGGTGCAGAACTGTGGGGGTATAGTGATTTATCCTCTCTGAGGGTGGCACAGAATAGGTTCCTCAGAATGGCAACTGGTCTCCCACAATCAACACCTTGCTTACCCCTGCAGCTTGATTTAGGTGTTAAATCTATCGAGGACGTGGTACAATATAGACCACTGGCATTCTGTCGTCGTCTGTGTACCACACCCAAATTAACCCTGTTTGCTGAGGCCATCGTTGAGGTGAGGAGGCTTGAAGGGGCCCATAGGGTACCCTGGTTCTCTCATCTCAGGATGCTTTTGAAAAATCTGAGCCTGGAGGCACTATGGGTTGATCCAGCACGTGCTACCTTTCCATCAAAAAAGGCACTCAAAGATATTTATTGGCACTGGATCGCTGAGAGGAGATCCACCATGGTTGTTGGTCCTTCCATGTCACTGGAATCCTTGGTTGTTAAGGATGTCCCTAAATACGAAGCCTACTGGGACTTAATAACTAAGCCAAATGATCGTAAACTGTACCATCAATTACGAGTAGGCTCGTTACCCGTGCGGGGGCTTACGCACTCCTGGTCGACTGGTGGCAGCGATAAGTGTCCTTTCTGTGTAACAGCAGTAGAGAATATTGAACACTTTTTCTTCTGCTGCCCTATGTATTCATTACCCAGAAAAGTTTGGCTTGTACCAGTTTGTCGCTTATTAGGTACTAGATCTGCCGCTGCAGCGACTAGGATTCTAAAAACTGATACTTCTGCCCCCATTGCTATTGGGGTAGCAAAATTTGTGAGTTGGGCTTGGTCAATCCGCATTCGCAACCTTGGTAAATGAAGTTCCAATTGCATATGTTTTTAGGAGTTTTTAGATGCAACTTAGTATTGCTCTTATGTAGTCAGGGGACCTTTGTACATCATTGTCTAAATTTAATACTTTTTTAACATGGTTTTAAAATGTAACGTATTTATTATCTTATATGTAAAAATGTATGAACTGTTCCTTTTTATGTATTTTGTCTTTTATGATGCAAATCGAATAAAGACCTCTTGACTGACTGTAACACAATAATACGAATCGCTTACTATGAGATTGGGGAATTCGCGATCAGTATTTTCAAGCGCCATCTTGAATGCTTGTAGTTCATCTCGTTGAGCTGTGTAATCTCCTAGAGATTGCGTTTTAGTGACCATAAGTCAAAATGTACCTTCGCGCCAGCGAAATTTAACTATCGCGCACGCAGCACTATAAGCTTGTTTACCCCCCATAGCGCGTTGGGCTAATCCGTCAGTATGAATTATACATTCATACTGCTCTAGAGGCAGAATCTCAGTAGGTAGAGGACATTCTTGTTCATATTGTAGAAATGCTTGTGTTTTCAAATAAGGTTAAAAAACGTATTCAACGTCTGTCGCAAAAAGAGAATTAACCCATTGTGTCCATCTCGAATGTAAAGCTTTAGCATTCGGAATGCTCGCTTTTGTCACTGCCTTAGCAGGTACAGGAGTAACTATCATTATGCGCTTACCCTGTGTAAGGGCTTTCTCCTTTGCTACTGCAGTTTGAACCGTTGTCAGAATTTTTTCTGTTATAGTGAATTTCATTTCTGCTTGTGTGTAAAAATGTGATTTGTAAGGTATTGGTACTTTTTCTCCTTCATTAAAGGTTAAGTATGTGAATCCGCATTGTCCTGGAATGATTAGGATCACTAAGTTGTGTACGTTTACGCATATTTGTAAATATTTTGTTGCTAACATGTCTGTTTGCAATGAACGCAAAATTTCTGTGTGTGTTTGACTCCAATTAAATGTTTTGAAATCAGGTTTGATTAATTTGTAGAGAGGTTTAACCCTTTCTACATAGTTTAGAATGTAATTTCTTCCGAAATTGATGAAACCTAGAATCGTCTGTAAGTTTTCAGTGTTTTTGGAGGTTGGGGCAGCGCACATTTCTCTAGAAAGTCTGCTAGATGAGTATCCTAGTATCCTAGAAGAAAGGAAGTTTAAATGGGCAATCTGTGATTTCTTAAAATTGAATTTGTACCCTTCAGAGGCGATGCCCAATATTATGGTGCTCACCCTGTTCAAGTGCCTATCCAGGTCATCGTCTGTTAGTAGATGTCATCAACATATGATAATGCCTCATCATCTTAGGTTTGTAGTAACTCTGTTACTCTGGCTGAAAATAACCCTGAACTATTCTTGAATCCCTGGGGGAGACGACAGAATTGACGCTGTATCCCAATAATTGAGAAAGCGGTCAAGTACCTACTTTCTGGTGCAATGTTTTGACAGAAGAAACCGTTAGAAATAACTAATGTGATTTTGCATTTTTTACGCACAATGTTATTCATTAGTGCTGCACTATGTGCATTTTGTACTGCAAACATTTTGCAAAAAGATTTAAAATGTCTGTAATCCAATACTAAACGATATGTATTGTCTGGTTTGGAGACAGGAAACAAAGGATTGTTCATTGATGTGGTACATGTTTCAATCACCCTTTGGTATTCAAGTTGATCTAAGATCTCCCTGACTTCTTTTTTAGCTTCTTGCTTAACTAGGTACTGCCTTTGTGCAGTTGGTTGATTTTTTAACTGGATTTTATGGTGAGGAGAATCCTCATCCCATCCTACATGATTTTATATAATGCAGGAACCTGGGCTACTGCATAGGTATATTTTAAATGAATTGGAATGTGGTTGGAGAAAGCTGGCACAATGATTTTGGTACTGCAACTGATTTTGATTTCAGAATACACCCCTGAGTAGGGAGTGATTCCCTGGAGCACAGGACACTTGAATCATCTTTATAGCATCTAAATTACGCGGTGCACGATTAACACCAAACTGTATAATGATTTCTTCGCCATGTGGGCACTCCCTGACGAATTCTGCTGGCCAGTCTTGTTCAGCTAGAAAAATGTCATAACCCTGAGAGAGCCTCTTCCAAAAGAGTGCTCTTATTTTTCTAGTTTAGTCCCCCTCCATCCGAAGTGTTACTTCATATAACCTATGTGGGACACTAACCCTGGTATCTTCAGTTTCAACTTGGATGTACTCATTCAAGTCCACTGTCTCCAGATAATCCTTCAAGTTCTTGCGCGCTATGGTGACTTCTGCTGCGCTGTCCAACATCGTTTGAGCGCATTCCCTATTCTTGAGTTGTGTCCTCAAGATCCTTGGCATGGCTGATTTATAGACCTGCTACCTTCTTTTTGGTGAATTGAGTTTTCTTATTTTTCTGAACGTGTTGATCGTCTTTGGACTTCACGCGTTCTTCTTTTTGTTCTGACCTTCCTCTTCTTTTGGATTTCTGTGAGGAAGTCGGAAAGGTATGAGTGGAACGTGTATCAGTATCTTGATTTCTATCAGGTTTTCTCAAATTATCCCTATTCCTGAGGTTATACCTCCTTTCAGAGGGCTCCTTTTGAGAAGACCTACCTCTGGATTGAGAACGCTTCTGTTTCGAAGTTTGTTTAGTGTTCTCCCACTTCTTTTTAGGAGGAGCAGGAGTGTTTTTAATAAAGTCCTTTTTGGACTTTCTGACAGTTGAGGTTTAACTGGTTTCCCACCCAAGCTGTCTCTTCCTAATTCTTCATAGAATTTTTCAATTATTCTGGCCAGTTCATGTGGTTGCTCAGTTATATCAAACTCTCTTAGCTTTTGGCGGATCGCCAAGGATGCTGCTTCACCTTTAATATTAGCTAATATTATTGTTAAGACCTGTTTGAAATCTTGCAGCAATTTCATACCTAGATTTAAAGCAGGCTCTGCCCCGTATTCATTTTGAATCTGTTTCATGATGTCTGGTATTACCGCCATAGACGGAACACTATGTGTTTTAGTGTAGATTGCAGCAAAGACTGTACCCTAAGTGTTGCAGTCCTCCAGATGTGGTGTGATCCCCATAGGTAAACCGATTGTTAGAATTCTGTTTTTCTCATGATGGGTAGTATCAGGAAATACTGCCTCTATTTGAGTAATTTTTTGAGCTATCCAGAATGGAATTTGTTCCCGTTTTGCGGGTAATTTACCAACGACTGAGTGTAAAGACTGTGGTGTATTTTTATTTGTGTTCACCTGGTAAGGGGTGTGTTGCGAAATACTTATTGCCGTTTGGACAGAAAAAGTCTGCATGACATATTGACCCAATTGTCTATAAAGTTTTATCAGCTCTTTTAGTTGAACTAATTATTCCTCATCTGACATTTCTTCAATGGCAGGATGTGGTGTATAGCTAGCTAATACCGGCCATGTTGCTCCTGGTCTACCTAGTGGACCGAGCCTGGTAATGTGATGTATATGTTTTAGGGCACCTTTAAACCAGAGAGCATGCTCTTGGTGTGTTAGTGGAATTTCAATATCTTTGAAAGGAATGTATTCCTCTGGTGGTTCATCCTCTTTATAAAAGTTAAGCACTTTTGTTCCTGGATTTGCTTCAGGGAAGATTGTCCATGAACAGAATACCTCTGACTGATGATATTCATGTGCCTCTATCACAAAAACTACCCTACCACCTCTTGCTGATAGGCCATTTCGTATGAGTTTTATAGTGGTGGCTTTCCTTAAAGTTCCTGGAATGCTTATAGCATCATTGTCAGTCTCTTGGAAACCTGTAAAGTTTAAAGCGTGTACAGCTGGATTAGCCGCAGCTCCACCGGTTTCGGTGTTATCGCCGTTATTCAACATTGTTAAATAAAAGTTGCAGAGCAAGTTTCAAGGAAACAAAGATAAGATGCACAATATTTTGGAACACTGTATCCTTCAACGTTGAACAAACCGAAAACTAATACATTGGATTTTTTCGTCCTACTCAGTTATGGCGAATATTATCCCTTTACCCACTCCAGACGTCTATTGGAGTATTACGGAAAAAGGGGTCTCTGAGAAAAGCATGACTGAGTTACTTTAGTATCTAGCGTTATATTAGTGCATTACCAAATGTTGGGCGCCATGTAGTGTAGTTCCTATATTCCCAATAGGCTCTGCGCATTGGAATAATATAGCCTATAGATTTGACGTAGGACTGAGGTCAACTAGGTCTCTATCGAATATACTAAACTTAATTGTGTGTGTGCCAGCTAACTCAGAGGGCACTAGAAACTTTCTCGAATACACAAGAAGGGATTAGTTTCTGACAACTGCATAAACATGACAACTTTGTTTCCCAAGAATAAGAATATATCATTCAGAGTTGCTGAAACAATAGATAAGTATTTCACTCAGTCAATCGTGCATGCTTAATTTCTACAGAGTTGCAGAGAAATAGTGAGACTAGCGTTTTCAATAAAAGGGTTTATTGAACAGTCTTCTTTCCCATGCAAGAGAAGTGAACCTACTACAATCGTTATGCAGACTGCAAAGTTTAATGCGTACAGCGTAAACAGTAATATGAAATAATACTGTAAGAGAATTGTATGGTTTCTAAGCCATATAAAAATACATACATAAATAACATTGACTAAAATACTCAACTGGTGCTTCTAAAATACGCCTACCCCAATGTACCTAACCTAAGTCTAGTACGAGGGAAGAAGTAAGTACTGTGTAGCATAGGTTTGGTTTTTGCCAAGAATCTACCAAAGGTTTCTCTAGGTTCTAATCGGCTCCATACCTTGTTTAGAATGAAGGAGGTCTTATATCTCTGTCTCGGGACTCGATTTCCCAACACCCCGCAAGGGGAGCTGGAAATACTGGAGCTGGATTCTCGTCAGGACAAAGGCAGCTTCCTGATCAGTGTGTTAGCCGGAGAGTCGGCTTCCTTCTGCACTTGCTGTAGCGAGCTGCGTCGGGCAAGTAGGTCTTCAACCTGCTCCGAACCACCGTTTCTTGCTGGAGCAAGTGTAGATATATTTATACCTTGAAGGTGTTTAGGAATGCCATAGTTTGACGTAAAGTCGGGCATATGAACGTCAGGAAAGAACCCCTAGGGAATAGTTGTTATTTGTAAAGTAACTGAGTTCTTGGACAAATCAATATTCAAGCAAGGGGAAGTCCCTGACTGCTTAAGCTGGTTTTCCAAGAAGTCATTGTGACGTTTGGAAGTAGCCATGCCTGTATTTGGGTAGCATGGGCTATGCCTAAATAAGGGCTTGATTTCTATGCCTATATAAGGGCAATGTGAATTGTACCTATATAAGGGCATGAATCGGGAAAATTCACTTGGAGCTTAAAACGCCACACAACAGGATAGGGTCCCCTAGGTCCTGCATGGGCTTGCAATAAGGGTATACGGGCATCGGGATGGAACCAGTTGTAAGTGAACTGGGCCTGCACGACCAGATAATATAAGTTGAAGTCAGGGACTGTGAATCCGCCGCGTTGGTATTCCATGTTTTTCGCAGCCTTCGGCCAGCCCATATCAGGCGGTGCAGTTGGCTTCAGAGCTGTGAGAAAAACATTGGGGATGTTTACAAAGTGATATAAGAAGCAGGGTAGGGCATTCATCTTGATGAGGGCTATACAGGCCACCATAGACAGCGGCAATCAGACCCAATGGTTCACCTGCGTGGTCAGCTTATCCACAGCAGTGCCGTAATTCAGACAGATTATTGATCTTTGTTTCTATGGAGTGTGATCCCTAGATATTTGGTGATATCGGTCGCCCCGCGTAGGTGGCATGTGCTGCAGGAGGGGATTGTCGTGTCTGTGAAGGGGAAAAGCTTGAATTTGTCCCAATTTATATGCAGGCCCAACATGCCTCTGAAATGGACATCTCGTCAATAAGAGGGTTTAGATTTTCAGGATGGTGCCTTATAAATAGCAGAATGTAATCCATTAATAGAGGGCCTGGGTGGAACTCAAGGCCGCGGTGAATGTGCTTCTCCTGCAAATGCCTAACTATCCTCCAGATAGGACAGTGGGATGCGAAGTTCGCGGGAGCTTATTGGAGTATAGAGTCTTAAAGTATGTTATGAGTCCCTAAGTATGTCTGCATTATCCGTGGCGACTGTATCATTCTCCAGGTACAGGGATGTGATGTTAAGCTGAAAACATAAAGCTATTCAGAGGGGAAAAGTTTGGCGCTGGACGCCAACTGTCTATCCAGCGATGAGTGCCCAGGTGAGGAACGGCAGCTTCAGTGGTTGCTGTCTTTCTGTGTTTTGTAGAAGGCCATGGCGTCTGTGGCTGAGTCAAATAAGCGGGGTTTATTGCCTACTCTCACATGCAGTCTTGCAGGGAATAGCATAGCGTATTTTAAGCCTAGTTTACGGAGCAGCATCTTTACTTCGGTACATTTTTGCCGGGCATCTTGAACTGCAGCAGTGTGATGGAGAGTGTGGAGAGTGGAGCCCTGGTAATGCCACAGGACTTCTCTCTGGCTAATCGAAGGACATCGTCACGATCCCTATAATTCAAGAGCCGAGCTATAATAAGTTGCGGAGGGACTCCGGGGGATGGGGGTGAGGGCCTAGGGATAAGTGTCCCCTCTCAAAAAGGAATGCTTTGGAAAAGTGTTGAGTCCAAAACAAGTCGGTGAGGAAACTCCAGGTGCCCCAGATTGATTAATTTAGCTACCCCCAAGAATCATTTCTCTAGGATCTGCCCTCGAAATCCTTGTTTTTAACTGCTATCTCTTTAAGTAGCCACTCCGTCGTTTCCAATCGGCACGCCATGTCCCTGGCCCGATCTTCATGTGAGGATACTAGTTTCTCAGATGCGTCCAAACAGGTGCTGTGCCCATCCAACCACTCTCCCATTCTGTCCAGTCGTGTGGCAAGAGTATCAAATCTAGCGCCAAAGGCTCAGAATCCTGATGTTAGTTCTGCCATGATGGCCGCCACTCCCTCAAGCGGAGGTGGTGGCACATCCGATCCGATCTCACCATCTGTGTCAAGTGTCTATCCTGGCCGGTCTTCTACGCCAGATCTGTCAAATGTTAGTCGTCTCTGCTTATGGTCACAGCGGCCCATGTTTGCTCTGAGGGGCAGTCAGTAAGTGACACCCAGGCACCTGGGAGCAGGATTCCGTCTGTGGACAGGAAAAAGATGAAAGGGTGCCAGTGCCTCAGCCAATTGCCCGTAATGGCATCTGTGGTGTAGAGTAGTCCAGTCATGGACTTCCTCAATGATTAGGGCTGTTAATCTCTGCACCTGCAGCGGGCGGGGTCCAGCAGGTGCCAACAATGCTGCAGCAAAGCCGATTCAGGGTGGAGTGATGTCCCCGAGTGCCCGGGGCCCACCCGGATCTAAACTAACCACATCGGTCTGCACCAAGAAGAGGATCCAGGTGCCAGCCAAGCAACGTAGTTCATGTCCCAGGCCCAGCCTGCGTTGCCCTATGGTCCCAATGCGCGAGACGGGTCAGTGCAGGCCACAGGTCCTAAACTTTGTGTGAGTGCACCACAGCTCAGCAGCCGACGATGACCAGTGGTGAAGGCATTGAGGAGAAAGGGGGCCCAGCAGAGCTCCGCCGCCCCGGCCTCAGGCTCACCCGCAGTTCTTGTTGTCGCGGGGCCTTCGAGGCAGGCTACGCCAATCTCCATCCCAGCATTAGGCAGCTGCAACTGTACCTGATCCGGGTCAACGGTGTGTCCAGTCCTGTCGCCATGCAGGGGACAGACAGACTGGCAAATTGGGAATGAATTGTTACCTATAATGTTTTCCATTTTGTGTGGACTAATACATTGAATTGTAGACCACTTGCCATTCTTTTTCCCTTTGCTAACACTGTGTAATGTTTAAATGTATTTGTTTGTGTTATATGTTTGAGCACAGATCGTTTTTGTTGTGATGTTCTGAAATAAAACATTTATAATAATAATTTAAATATTTCCTCGAATTTTTGTGTATTTACCTCCCCCTTTTCTTTTTCCTTTATTCATATATACACATAACCCTTAGTGTATTGTTTTTTGTAAAAAAAATTGCATTTGATGATTGTTTTTTTAATGCAAAAAGGAAAATACCCTATAACCATTGTTCTTTATATATATTTCAATGCCCCTGATTCTAGGGCATTTGGGCTGTCCATTTTGTGATTAACTTTGAGAAAGTTGGCAATTCCCAGCCATCTGTGCCTCCAGCACACCAAGGAACCGGACACCAGTCCTGCCCTGCCTGTTGTCACCCCCACACAGTTTAAGACTTGATAGAGGAAAGGGAAGACCTTTCCTTAACTAGATGTGTGGCTAGGACAAGAAGTCCTCCCACACACAAGCTGGCACCAGGTATAAATATGGAACTTTCAGAGCCATTTATCAGACTAGTCCTGGGCCTATCAAAGTTACAGAAGACGCTCTGCTTCTAGGGGACTGTCCTGCTGCTTGAAGGGCTTCCTTTTGGTAAGAATTGGGTTACTGTTTGAGGGGGTGAAACCATGCTCAAGCAGGAACCACAATCCTTGTCAGGGGGGATGTCCCAAGCAAAGCCTAAAGTAACCTGTGCTCATCCCTCAGGTAACTTGACACAGGGCAGTCAAGCTTAACTCAGACGCAATGTGCAAAGTATTTGTTAAACACTTCAAACAGGAACACAGTGAAAACACATCACAAAATGATCCCACACCAGATTAGACATATATGATATTTTTTTATAAATAAAACAGAATCAAAATGACAAAGATCCAATCAGTAGAACTGGGGATATGCAAGCTTAAAGATTTCAATGAAAATAGCACCACAAAGCACCAACTGTGGATATCTAACCGTGCTGGATCAGGACAAAGTCATAAGTTCAGGCCGACTGTGATGGAGCGTGGGCTGCCTACAGAGACCCAGATGGACCTGCTGGACAAGAGTATCTTAAATCCTGGTTGCGGAGATATGCGAGGTCTCGCGCCGAGGCTGGGTTGCACAGCCAAGGAGATGTATCAGTTTTGAGGAGCTGTGAAGCTGCGATGTGAGGTCCTGTGTCGTCATTGAGGATCTCTTTGATGAGGGCTTGCGATGCAAATTACAGCGTCGAGATTGCGCTGTGCAGTTGAGGCGATGAGATGGTTCCGAAATGCTGCGAGGCTGATGCAAGAACCTGCATTGTAGCTGAGTCTGCGGTCAAAGAGAGATTTGCATTGTCAGGGCCTGAGTCGATGAAGCTTTGCACAGCAGTGGTTCTGATGTGGGCTGTGAGGTTGATGCAGAGTACTTGCGCTGGGAGAAAACTCGCAGCCGAGGTGATGCATTGGTTCTGCTCTGGATGGCAATCAGGAGAGATACCACTCTCACTGACACCATAGAACATCTACAGAGGATCCAAGAGGACCTCGGTGAATATAGAAATTACATGGTTAATCAGAAATCAAAGGATTAAAAAGAAATTTAGAACGTTATACACATAAATGGGCCTTTCCTTACACAGAAGACAAATACTATTTACCTAACCAGGAACAGCGTCAGTTAACTGGACAGACAAGGGGTGAGAGACAACAAAGAAATAGGCGTACCCCCCAGAACTGGACGTTTGACAATACGTGAAGCGAAGAGGAAGAAGGCCCACAAGCTGTAAATCCGAACCGAGTTCGGTTCAACCAGCAAGAGAAGACTAACGAGGACTTGGGAGCACTACTTCGCTCTTTTTTTAGGCCAGAACCAAAGGGGTGGAAGAGGGGGAGGATAGATAGACAGGGGCATAGGCCGAGGCAATCAGAACCAGGCATGGCAAACATTCTCCCTCTGAATAACCCGGTCACCTAGTGAGGTAAAAGTTTTGAATAAAGGATTGGGATTTGTCCCGAGACCGACTCATGATAGCTTTAAGTGCAGGCTTGAGTTCCAAGAAACAATGAGAAAAATCAAACTTAAAATTATTTTTGCAGATAAACCACAAGATGCTCCTCCTCTATTTTCCACAACTTTAAAGAAACCATCGCAGTCCTTCCCCTACTGATACCATGGTAGGCCCTGAAGTGGTGGTATTCGAAAGCAAAGTACTGGATGATATTTCCACATTGGAACAGTTGAATAGATCAAGGGCATATAACAACATGAGCCAGGTAGACTGGACGGCTGTCAAGAGTCTACAAAATAACCATCTGCTCACAATAAAAACAGCTGATATGGGCGGATCTGTGGTTGTCATGAACACTGCAGATTATGATATGGAAGTCCTTAGATTATTGGGGGCACTGAATAATTATCAACCACTTGTACGTGACCCAACAGTCGAACTACAGGGCATGATAAAAGAAATGGTAGGTGTAGCTAGGGAGAAAAAGTGGTTTACAACTAAGGAAGCCGAGTTTATAATTAACGACAAGCCAAGGACTCAGGCGTTCTATATCCTACCAAAAATTCATAAATCACAGAAGCCCCCCCGGGAAGACCTATCATCTCGGGGATAGGGTCGGTTCTAGAACATTTGTCCCAGTTCGCAGATTTTTTCTTAAGAGAATCAGTGGTGAACCAAAGATCCTTTGTTCCTGACACCACAGATGTTTTAAACATCTTACAGGATATGGAGTTTGATACTACCAAAACCTTTCTGGTAACAATCGACATAGAGTCACTATATACTTATATTCCCCAGGACGCCGCGCTGGTGGCAGCAGCGCGAGCCCTGGGGCAACAAGAGTGGTTCTATGACACACCACAGTCCTTCATACTCCAATGTATAGAGATAGCACTAACCCGTAACTACTTTTGCTATAAAGATGCATTGTACTTACAAACTACGGGAACATCTATGGCGCAACCATGGCACCGAGCTTGGCCTGTATTTATGTAGGCTAATTCGAAGATCACTGTATTTTACATCAGTCTAATCCCTTCCAGAGGAACCTCCTCCTCTGGAAGAGATATATAGACGACGTGATAGTCGTCTATGAAGGGAGAGAAGAGCTCCTCAATGAATTTTTGAACTGGTTGAATGGACAGGATATCAGTCTATGTTTCACCTGGTCATATAGTAATCAAGGGGCGATGTTTTTAGATCTGGATATAAAAGCAGAAAACAACATGCTGGAAACAAAAGTACACCAGAAATTGACTGATAAGAATTTCCTGTTGCACTATAAGTCATACCACCCGAGAGCATTACGGGATAATCTCCTGGTTGGTCATTTTCTGAGGTACCGTAGAAATTGCTCTACTACAACAACATTTTTGTCACAATCGGAAGAACTGTGTGAGAACTTTAAAAATAGAGATTATCCATCTAGGATTGTGGGACACGCATGGAAAAGAGCACTCAATACCCCTCATAGTGCCCTGCTAGAAAGAAATTTGAGAACTAAGACTGACTGCCTGCCAATAGTGATGACATTTGATCCATTGGCTACTCAAATCAGACAATCGATTAGAAAACATTGGGCTTTGTTGTCTACACCTGAGTTTAAAATGCCTTCACCTAGGTTTACTTTTAAAAGATCCTGCAACTTAAAAGACAAATTGGTCCATTCACGCACTAGACCTCAACAAGTGGAAACGACCATTCCGCCAAGACATTACTCTTGTGGTATGTGCACAGTGTGTAAATTGACTGAAAAAACTACAGAAGTAATACTGAACTCTGGAAAAGTGTGGCACTTGACCCAATTTAGTAATTGCAACACTATGAATGTGGTGTATCGATTGACATGTGAGTGTGGTTTACAATATATTGGGTTAACTACACGAAAGATTAAAGTAAGAGTGCAGGAACATCTTAGTACCATCAGGGCCGGTAAACTCTCCACTAAATTGTTAAAAAACTACAAAGAGAATAAGCATTCCTTTACGTGGGTGGTATTGGAGAAGGTTGTAGTAGACCCATGCAATGTAGACAGAAGTCTAGCAATGAAAGAAGCATTCTGGATCTATCAGGAAGGATGTGACCGAATAGGACTCAATGATCTGATTGAGGGGAACAAAGTACGAAACTAAATGGTTCCATGAACTAATGGTGTCTCTGAGAGGTATCACTACGCTGTGCCATCCCTCGATTACAAAAATGCTTGATCAACTTGCTGTGTAAGAGCAATATACTTTGGGGTTACTATGCACTGAACGAATAATGAATAGAGATGTGAATAAATGGCCCCTTTGAATTCAAAACTATAAAGGATGGGTATGACTGTATTGAGGATATCAATAAAGGTTGTTGAAAACAATTGGGTATAACATAACTAAAATGTACACCCACAATTTGCGAAATGGCCAGTGAATAGGTTAGAATATTGTTTGAAGTATTCTCTATACGCACCCTTTAAATAATACACTTTTGATGAGAGAGAGGCAGGCTATAGGCACTTGATGGCTAAGGCAGGTAATTAACCATATACTAGGAGCTATTTGATTTAGCAACCGGACGTGACCGGTAGCGGTGATAGGACCTGTGGGCGGTCACCGCAGGGGATCACGATCTGTCGACGCGTGGTTTTCCCGGATGATGGTTGCAGGTAAGCAATATAGGCGCAACCTAATGATTTGATATGAACCTCCCATGAAGTATTGATTTGGAACCCCAGTAGCCCTGACGAAGTTGCCTCAATTGTCTTGTGGCAACAAAACATGTTGGCTCTTACCAACTGATCATGGTTTGATGGGAACCCTTTTTAATTTGGGAAGCTAGCACCACTGAATAAAGTTATCCTAAGTTAGTTAGCTTTACCAATTTTTAGAGGTGAGGATTATTTGTCTGCATTCTCACGGGGTCCAAATAGCATGTATATGTAGTGCATTCACATTAAGGCTTTTATATTGGGTTTGATTTCATGGGTTTGAGATTTTGTTTATAACAGACACACACATTTCTTTTTTCTCAGAGAGAAAGTAACCAATGATAAGTGGACCTGTTGACGAGTACCAGCCAACGGTCCCCTTGGTGCTGCTACCGTGAGGTGCTTTCTCCCTGTTCCACACTTTTTCATTTGTATTTGGGTGGGTCTCTGTTGGCATAGTATTTTAGTAAGATACACCACAACACAGCAACTTAGATAAGACTGTGAGAGAGTTATAAGAATTTTAGGTAACCCCTTGAGAGTTGGATAAACAGATTTTGGTGTAACTTTTGATGATCAGGCCTATTGTTGGGTTATAAGGCAGGTAATTGCCACCTGTCTAAAAGTTGCCTTTTCAAAATTGTAATTTTAAGCCCAACTTTACCACAAGAGAGGATTTTTCATTACAATTCCAAAGACACCAAACATGAACTGGTTACCTGTTCTCATTCGGAAATGACAGTTTCTTTAATATAATAAGGTAATGCCACTGTTATCCTATGGGAGAGGTTGACCTTGCAGTAGCGAAAAACAAATGTAGGAGTTTTTCACTACCAAGACATGTAAAACTTAAATGTACATGGTTTACTTTTTATATACACTGTACTCTGTCCTCTCAGCTATCTAGGCCTTACCCTAGGGAGTGACATATGCATTAACAAGCATTTACAATGCAATCAGCCTCGCCTTTGGGACCATGTAGGTGGTTAGCCAGAGCTATTGGCACCGCCAATGTATTTAAGTTATGTTATAAAAAAAAATACTTAATCTAAAAGTTATTAGTGATCACTATGGCAACAATCCTATTTGTGTGAAAATAGGTGAACTTCAGGTTAGCAACAAAAAGACATAGGATGCCCGAGTTTGGTAGTTATTGTACATGTCAGGAAGCCATGGTTCCACATCAGCATGTTTGGATGAGCTCCACAGAGGGATGATGCTAGAAGGGGCTGTCTGAGCTAGGAATATTACAAGCTGCAATGTGCAAGGATGAGCAGTCATGCACTGTTACAAGAGGGATTCGAGCCCTGATTCCAAAGTGTTCCCTGACGTAGCAAGTGCCCCTTGTGCCCTTTGTCACCCTATCCCGACCACTGACAGCTTTCGTAATATAGCATTACAGTGCTCAGTAGCTTTTACATCTAGGTTTGCACTTCACAAATCCAATAAAACATCCATACATGCATACTATATTACCCCGGCACCATTTTTCAGCTCACATATGAGTAGAAAGATAATGGAATGGTATTTAGAATTTAAGTTCTTTCTAAGAAACGGCATGGAGAGGATGTATTTATGTCATACCCCTTTGTATAGGGTATGATCTCCAGTACCCAGGGGCCACTGGTCAATCTTGTGAGGGTTACTTCCCTATCAGCATGGGTTATCTATCAGATTCCACTGAGCACAACAGTGTTTCCATTTCAGATATAAGTTCCAAAGAGTGACTGAGTTTACCAACACCCACAACCAGTGATGTCTCAATTATAGCACTATGCCCAGATGAAAATGGAAACTTCTCTTGTAATACCACGCATAAATGTGGGCATGAAGAGTCCATGTGCACACAAATGTTTGAATTGTCACTGGCTTTGAAATGAAGCCTTTTCAAATAAGTCATTAAAAACTGAACGTGGACACAACAAACACACTCTTTGGAGAGGAAGCCCGTTAATATCTGTAACATGCACACTGGCTATTTTCATAGGTCACTCTGACATACACATTGAAAAGTACCAGTTACTGTACATTTGCCAGTAAAGAATATGTTGATTTTGTGATTAGACGTCATCAAATGAAACTAAGCATTGCTCACGAAAACACCCATGAGATAAAAATATCAACAAGATGGCAATGGACTGTGTTTTGAAGTTTTGAGCTCTAGGTAAGGCTAACGTATAGTCAGTGCAAAATAATTTTACGTTCTGCATATTTTAACATTAAGCCTGTATTAGTATTAGTCGCATAGAGAGGGCCGTAGTTTCTAAGATACAGTGCCTCCCAAAGAAATACATTGCGCTTTGCAGTGTGCACCTCGAGTCAATAATTGTGATGTTAACAGTAAGGCTCTCTATTAATTGAGAGTTTTTTTAGAGGAAAAAAAAGCAAACACTATATCCAAACGTAGAACGCTCACCATAGGAAAGAACTCAAACGTATTTAATAGGCAGAAAACATTCTAGTAGTGGTATTGCAACTTTTTACTTGGAATAGGGTGGAGAGGTAGTTATCATCAACTAAAGAGTACCGCATATGAACAGGTTAAAGTGAGCAGAGAGGGGATTTGTAAAGCCCCACTCTAGCACTTGACTCATCTCACAACGCTTCCGGTCTGGGTAGAATAGCAATGTCTGCTACCGGAAAGCAGTCTGTGTGTGCTTGATTTGGCGCAGAAAATGAAATGAAGTGTTTGAGATTGTAGCATGCCTGGTAAGGTGAAGGAGTCAAGGGTAGCCTGAGAAACTTTTTCCAGATGAAAATTCCAGGCGATCGTTTGCAATAATTTTCTTCTGTAGGTTGGGTTTCCAAATGTGTGTTTTTTTAGATAAGAAGACCGCCCCCGAATACTCTGGAGCGTTTGTTGCGCAATAAGGGGGGAACGTGCCTGGACTCTGAAGCTACGAGGGACATTCGTCCAGTCAGAAACCACGGCCGGTCCAGGGGGCAGCACTCGACCTTGCAGACACCACTTCTTATCCCCAGCCTGTGAGGTTGTGCGTGTGAGAAGCGTCTTTGGCAGCAACAAATACCACGTTAATTCCCACCTCGCAGAGAAAATTGCTATTGTTCCAGTCAGAGACAAGCGGTGGTTTGAAAGCAATGAAAAGTGCTCTCCTTCAAGTCTCACATCAATTAATCTGAGGCTTGGTGCTGAGCTGACAGCCCCTGAAGTAGGCAGCGGGCACGAAGGGGTGGGGGGAAGGCCGCGAGATGGCATCGGGCTGCGGGAGGAGGGGGCTATGGGCGGATAGTAGTCTGTCCAGTAAATGGGCCGGTAGCCCTGGAAGGACACAAATGACGACATGGTCATCATAAGGAGGGACTTAGAAGCCTACAACCATTAGGAAGGCAGCTTTTGAAACACAAGCCAATGAAAAAGATGGGAGGAGAGTGGGCGGAGCTTAAAAGAAGCTTCCCTGGTATAGTATATACTGCATGTCTCAACGGGACAGCGCAAGTGCTGCCTGGGCGAGACCTAAAAAGGAAGGTATAAGTGTAGGAAGGTGGATTCCGGACTATCGTTACCCCAGATTTTTTGCCTAGTGTATAGCTGGTTTTCGACTTAGTTGGCCTGGGATCCTGCTAATCAGGGCCCCAGGCTATCTGCCCTCACTGTAAAATGGACTCCATGTACTTTAGGTGCATCTCCAATTAGATATTGAGTCATTGTATGAGTCCCTGTATAGTGTACCTTAGGTACCCAGGGCATAGGTGCATCCAAGGCCTACCAGGGGCTGCAGCATGTATTATGCCACCCCTGGCTGGCCATTCACATTGACACAACTGGCTGATCACTCAGCTGGGGCAAGGTCGTGTAATCACCCCTTGCTTAGGTATAGTATCCCTATACCTACCATTACATATAAACACATATATATCTATAAGTCACTCCTATGGCAGGCATTAACAATCCTGGCAGAGTGCTTGGCTTTATGAGAGATGGTGCTCTAGCATGAGCTGAGCCTATCTGCAGCTTTGGGAACTATGTCCTTATAGCTGTTCTATGATATAGCCATACCATATACACTTAAGTGCATTATAATCCTCGCGGTTGAATGGTAACTTTGGTTTGGCTTTTGACATGTTGTTCCTGTTAATCCCAGTTAAAGTTAACCAGAGCCTCAGCATCACAAAATGGATGCTGCTACCACAGACACAAGTCTGACCTCCTGCTGCTGGGAGTCCCTCCAGCGAGGGAGGCTTGGACAATAGGTTTCCTGTCTTGGGAGGTGCTAGACAGGCCATAGTGTATTGGGGCAGGGAGAGCTGAATGAAATGAGACACTGCCTGGGGCACACAAGGTGCTCCATGCATAGTCCGGTTGAAAAAAAGTTGCTGGGGCACTCCAGTCCCAGCTCTGGCGCAAAACTGGACAAAGGGAAAGGGGTGTAACGACCCCCTTCCCTGGTCCCATCCATAGGAGGAGCCTAGCAGGTAATCCAGCCCCTCAGATTAGTATATAGGTAGGAGCTGAGTCAAGAGACTTTAGATTAATCCTGAACTGAAACTTTAAACAAAACTCTGGACCTTCGACATTCTACTGCAACTAGAAGACTGAAGAAGCTCCCTTGTGGTCAAGGAGTGACCACCCTGTGCAAACAGGCACCATCCAACGATCTGCGGTTTACTTTGTCGACGCTCCCGCCAGAGCCCGAGCACAGAGTCCAACAAGAGCCAGACTTCCAGACTTCTTTGACCCCGATCCACAGCCACAGCAAAGCTCAGACCCGTGGAGGCGACAAGAGACGTGGGACCGGCCATCTTGAATAACCTGCTCTTTGCTACTTGTGCAGCTTCTGAGGCACCCTCGAAGTTGTGCATTGGGGACGCGTCTTTCCGGTTACTTGACCATTGGCTAGTGGCCTCTGTGACGACAAACCCTTGAAACTACACTGCTGGCCTGGTTGCTCCAGGCTGGCCCCTGCTTCCCTGAAAAGGAGAAGCCCCTCAGACCTTGCTGGTCTGCATCAGAAGCCATCTTTTATTCCTGCGTGGGTTGCCTTGCCAAGGCTTGTTGACTCCAATCCGGAAGCCAACATCGCCGACAGCGAAATCCTTCGTGGGACAGTTCGTGTCCAGTTCCTGGTTGTCGTCGACACCTCCTGGTCCACGTGGCTGCAGAGACAAGCTTCACAACATCACCTGATTGCTTCACGACATCGCCTAGTTCCTTCATGGTTCCTTCCTGGTCACTGGCTAGTGACCCAGACTCTGTCCTCTCTGCTTTCAGGTACTCTTCATCCTCGATCCGCCCTTGGATCCAACCGGACACTTCTCTCCTGGTCGCCTGCAGCATCTTTTCACAGGTCTCCGTAGGATTCAGCGACGAAACCCGACACACTTGGACAACTATGCACCCGGCTCCTGTGGGTGAGGTAACGCGAGTACTCCGGTGCTCCTGTGGGTATCGACTATCCTAGTGTCCTAGTTTTCAGTAGCTTTCTCCTAGTCCATCCGGAAGTGTCCTAAAAGAACTAGTTTCCAATTCTTTCGTTCCCATTGTAACTCCATGGTAACCCACATGTGTGTTTAGACACTGCAACCGCCTCCCGTGGGCCTCCTGCTTCCTAACCTTTGGTAGTACAGTGTAGCCCCAGCGATTCCCTAGGCCCTAGGCCTATTCCTTGTTCGTGACGTGGTTCTTATATCACTATTTTAGTATATGGTTTTACGTGCCCCTAGGGCCCTACTTATTGTATGATAATTAAGTATCTTGTTATGTACTTGTGCCTCTGACCTCATAAAGAGCTCAGAGGGGTTGTGTTAGTAATAAATAATTATATATTTTATATATAACCTGTATGGTGTCCTTTCATTTGGTATTAAAGGGGTTACATATGGTAAAACAGCTGGCTTCACATGCTCTCTGAAGTTTTAGTCTAAGACTGCTTTGTCCATGTACTACTAGGATAGCTGGTCTATAAGGTTGACTTTAAAATCATCACCATAAGGGTTGTTTGGACTGATACAGGGTGCACACTAGAATAGTGGACATCACATATCAGGCCAACTTCTCACAAGAAGATTGACAAAAGGTTTATTTTGCCAGGTCGAAATGGCAGTTTAAAACTGTACACGCAGGCTAAATTGGCAGGCCTGAGGCATGTTCAAAGGCCTTCTTAAGTGGCTGTCACAACAAGTGCTACAGGCCCACTTGAAGCAGTACATGTAGTACCACTTTACTAGGGGCTGATAAGTCAATCAAATATGTCAAGTGGGGATAAGCCAATGGTACCATGATTTAAGGAGTGAACACATGCACATTAGGACTAATAAGCAGTGGTAAAGTGCACAGAGTTCTAAGGCCAGCAAAAGCAAGATCAGCAAAAAATGGAGGAGGAAGGCAAAAGGTTTCGAAAGAACACCCTAAGGCTCACAGGTCTAACACTCACTGTCTGAGAAGGAAAACTTGCCCTGCTTCTCTTCACACCAGGCTATCCAGTGTGATTCCAATGGCCAGCTGAGATACAGGGACACAATAAGGTTCAAAGACTTCACTGCAACTGCACAGTTGACCTGCTTCAACTGAATCTGCTTGAGCCCTGCTGGTTGCCTCTGCTGGAGAGAGTCCTGATCTCCAAGAGGTGTACACAGGTCATGGACCATTGGCAGGCATTAGAGAGGACTCCTTGCCTAACTGAAGGTTCCATCAAATCAGCTACAAAGCCCTGCCACACAGCTGACAGCTTCATCGGAATCGACAGCCAATGATGTGAAGCCTCGGTGCCCAGCTGAAAGCTTCATCAGAACTGATGACGAGGGATACAAAACCATGCAAAGCCTTACCCCCCAGCCAAAAACTTCCTTGGAACCGAGTCTGAGCAATGCGAAGCCCCACAAAGACTCAAAGCACAGTTGAGAACTTCAGTAGAACAAACATAGCACTGCAAAGCCTTGCCGCAGAGCTGTAAGTTTAATCAGGAATCAATGTAGAGCAATGAAAAACCTTGCAAAACCATGCAGCACAAGTTTTGTCGTTCTGGTATCATTTTTATTAATAAAATTTACCCTATCTTTCTGAATTGGTTTGGGATTTTTATTGTGATGAGTTTTTCACTTTATTACCGTCTGTGTGCTGCATAAATACTTTATTTATTTATTTATTTATTTATTTATTTGCTGGTTTATATAGCGCTAGAATCGACTCCCAGTGGAGTATCTCTGCGCTTTTGGAGCCGGTCAAACAGAGGGTGTGGACAGAGTAAGAACTAGATCTCATTTCTGAACAGTACGGTTTTCAGTTGTCTCCTGAATTTGAGATGTTCTGTACACGGTCTCAGAGACAGAGGAAGTTTGTTCCATAATGTGGGTCCTGTTATTGATAGTGCTTTGCTCCCATGTCTAGCCTTTTTAGCACGGGGCACCACTGGAAGAAGATTGTTGCTGGACCTGAGAGATCGAGTTGGAATATAAGGAACAAATTTGTTTTCAAGGTAGGCGGGCCCTTGTCCATTTAGACATTTATGTATCAAACAACATATTTTAAATTTAGTTCTCTGACGGATTTAAAGTCAGTGCAGTTGCTCAAGGAGGGGCTTAGATGCAGTTCTCGGGGGGACATTGAGGACTAGGCGGGCCGCCGTGTTCTGAATAACCTGGAGCTTGGCCAGCACACCTTCGTTGGCAGAGAGCAGCAGGCCGTTGCAATAGTCAATCCGACTTAAGACAAGTGCCTGAACTAGAGTTCTCCTAAAGGAATTTGGTAGTAGATTTACACATTGCCTCTAAGTTGACTTATTTTGTGCCAAGCTACCAGTGTTGTGTAGCTTCCACCGATCAGTAGGAACTGCGCGTTTGTGGACAACATAAACTAGGATGGTGCCAGACTGACCCAAGTAGCATATGTTGTCCCTTGGACCAGCTAGCATGCAGTGCCACTGTTAGCTCCCCTAACCCAGGCACGGAGCGAACAGTTCTGGTAACCACTGAACATGATAACTCTGTTCCCTCAGGAACTGTGGTGTCAGACTTCAAACTTTCACTCAGTCACTTGTGCATTATTTCGGTTAGAGAAATATACAAATAATACACAGAGGGGCGTTTTCAATATTTATTGAACCAGAGTGATTCTTGTATGAAATGTGTGGGCTGAGATGATTAATAGACAGAAGACCTGGAAGCTCGAGTCCACCACTCCGCTGAAGCGGCCCGGAGACCTCTAACAGGAGCGGCTGGCGGCATGTGACACGGACCGCTGTGTTGGCCCACCCACTGTGCCCGGCTGGAACTTCCGCCCTTAGTTCCCTACCGCCATTAAAAATGGGAAAGAAGGTTTGACTGTTAGTGCCATACTCCTGAGTTCCCAGTCCCTTTCTCTTCATCCTGCTTCACCACTGCCCCCTCCCAGCCACTGTGAGGACTCCTGCCACCATCTTCAGCAGGCTGGTTAGGAGTCTTCGGTCCCTGGTGGTCGGATGTGACTCAAGGGCTGCAGTGGCAGAGACAGCTTCAGCAGTGACAGCGGAGTGGGGCAGGGTGAGTGGAGGTAGCTGCTCGGCCAAGTCTGGGCTGGAGTGTAATGGCGATGTGTATGTTGAACGCGGAGCGCTGCTGAGAAAAAACTGAAAAAACGCTTCTTTTGCCTCGAAGTGTGGTGGAAATCCCCTTTGAATAAGCTGTTGAATTGGGTCCCCAGAAGTAAACGAAATGTTCCGTCAATGCAGAGGCTGGCTGTAAAAGTAAACTGACGAGCTGGATCCTCAGACTAAACGAAGGTAAACTCAGTGACTATCCTATTACATCCAGTGGTCGAAGTGGGGGAAAAAAAGTAGGGGGACTGTGGCGGAGAATCAAAGGGCGGAAATAACCCGACGATTGGGGCGGTGGGTGGAGTCAGAGGTGTGGCCAGAAGGCACAAAACATACCATTTTTTTAAAATTTGTTTTGCATTTCACTGACCAGTTACAGCTCATTACGTTATTTAATTCAAATTAACATTAAAATACATTCACAAATTGCGATACATATGATAGGTGCAGCATGCCAATGAAAAGCACCGAGTAGATAGACTTCTGGACTAAAGGTGCCTGTGTAAAAAACACAAATCGATGTTTTTTAATATGTGTTATCAATTGCATGACTGTAAAAAGTCAAAAGATATTGTTTTTTATGTGTATTTTTGTATGTTTGTTTGTACCTGTAGGGTACAGTGGTGCAGTAAATCTTGTGTTTATTTTAAATTAAAATGCCCCTTTTGAAGGATATTGATTTGAATGGGGAGTGCTATCTAGAAGGACTTAGGCGAGCGCCACAGTATTGTTTCACATTGTAACTCATTCTCAGGGGACGACTATACAGGACTAGGTCATCTATGGGTACATATCACCCCAAATTCACAGTGCCCATTTCAAACTCAGAGGGATGAAAGGTAAAGCTGGTCCGGTAAGAATGTCCGTCTAAGCTGAATGTTGCACAGAGCAGCAGCAGGTGCATTGACACAATGGGCTATACTGCCTCCCTTTGTATCCTATCAAGTCTACTCAGTTGTAAGCTTTCACACAAGCTTCGACTTTCTGTTGATATGCAAATCTCCCTACTTTGAACACCATTTACGACGTAAACCGCTTCTTCCTGTTGATTGTTCAGAAGATAGGAAGAAGGGGGAATGTGTACAGTCTCTGTGAACAAGGCAGTAATCCACTGAGCTATCCATATAAAATTCAGTTTATCTGCATTCATTAATCACCAGAGTTATTGGTGCATTTTTTATTATCATTTTGCATCGTTGGCAGATTCACTGTGAGGGCCAAGGCTCATGTTTGGGGAGGCCAGGCTCAAGTTTGGGTGGTCCTGGCCAATGGGTGAGGCGGACCGGCATCAAGGGTCCTGGGACCTCAGGGACAGAGTCACTGTCGCTCTAGGGTGTGCTTCTTCGTATGCCTGCCGACAAGACTGGAGGTGAACTTCAGTATGGAATGTCCTTGAAGATTAACCCACACTTGCCACCCCTAGGGTCCACCTGCTGATGCTAAGACACCAGGGGGCAGATTTACAAGGCACTTGCGCCACGCTTACACCGCCGTTGCGTCACGCAACGGCGGCGTAAACGTGGCGCATCCCTGTGACCCATTTACAACATGACGCATCTAGGCAGATGCGTCACGTTGTAAAGCCCTGCGCCACATGTGGGCGTTCCGGCGCAGGGTGGGCGTTCCGGGGCAGGTGTGCCTCGCAAAAATGCCTGCGTGAAATCTACAAGATTTCAGGCAGGCACTTGTGCGACGCTGCTAGGTCAATTCCTTACGCCTGCTTGAAGCAGGCGTAAGGACTGACGCAGCACGTTAAGTATGGGGCACAAACGAGCATTGCTGGAGTCGCGTTGCGCTTGCGACGCGACTCCAGCGATGCGCCACCCTAACGTCATGAGATGCGTCACGCATGTGCCTATCCAGGCTGAAGAAGGCAATTTTCACCCGAGTGGGCTGGGTATGCTCAGACGTGAGTCCCAGGATCTCCACATCACTGGAGTCAAGCTATCCAGGCTGAAGAAGGCTGATAGCCAGAAACCGGTCCTTAGATGCTTGATTCCGGTCTAGGAAAGACATGGCTTGGTAGTTCGGGCTGGACTGTTCCCATGAGGCACAGGGTCAAGGCTGATTTGCATATAGCCATTGTCTGACCTAGGGTGGTGTGGCGTGCAAAAAAACGATGGATTTAGGCCCAGATCTTTGTACTGGGGTAATTGTAAGACATTGTTCTGCATTCTGTCCATCAACTGTGTTTTTTGCAATTTACCCTTGCGCCACGACGCGCCGCATTGTAAATGCAGCGCATACGCCGTGACGCAAGGGTCGTTTTGCGTGACGCATTTGTTCTGGCACATCCCTGCTGATTTGCAGAGATGCGCCAGAACTCATAAATATGCCCCCAGGGCTTTTGAGGTCTAGCGGGGCCTTTCAAGGTCTAGGAAGGGAATGTGCTCTCTCAGGAGAGTAGTCTGGTGGACTGGTCATAAAGGCTGAACCTGGTTCCCCAATTCCAGATTCGGGATCCCTGGCCAAGGAAGTGCCACATCCTCTCCCCCTTTGGACACTATACTGCCCCACTTAGAGAAAATCACACTGCCTTCAACTACAACCAAATTGTGCCCCTCTATAAACACCTAGATGAGATTCAATTCAAATTATACACTAGACAATAGTAATACGCTGGCTGAAAAAAGTAACAACATTCTGGAAAAAGCAAACACTCATAGGGAATACAACGTAACACTTGAACACTCATTATTCAGTAATCAATGAGCATTTTTGCCTGAAATGACTACAGGGCTCAGAAGGGACCCGTTTCAGCGTCCATTGCTTATATCCTTACAAAACATAGGCAGTATGGTTTAAAAAGACAACATCCCTTGCCACAGACCTGCGGTACACATTTTATGAACTAAAATAGGGAAAACAACTTATAAGGATCACATTAAACGTTTTCCAATCCACTCATCAAGCAGGTATTGCAGTAACTCAATGAATAGCAGGCACACTTCCCCACTTGAGGAAAAATGCTGTTCAAAACAAGATGAGAAAAGAAAAGTAGAGCTTCATTGGCAAACACTGTAAAGTGCCGCTAATGTGTTTGGGGGTGAATAAAATCAATCAGGCCAATTTGCGACTACTCTCTCTTGCTTTATTTAGTTATGTATTTATTGTTCACATTTAAAAAAAAAATTCTCTCCTCCCGGGGCTGCATAGAAAAATGTCAGAAAAAGACATTTGCAGCAAAAGTGTTTCCTCTTTTGTGGATCCATTTTGCAGGGGAACGAATGAAGGAAAGCAGAGGAAAGAAAAATCACGTTTTTCAACAAGTGACCTGGAGCACGACAGAAAGGTAGAGAATAAGAGAAAGAGGTAGGGGGTGGCTGCCAGCTGTGCAGCAGGAGAAGTGGACACTGTCCTTGACTTCTCTGGGCAAGAAGGAAACAACAACCCTATTCCTTCTGTGCCCGCCTTCCTTAAACAGCCACGAACGGCCGGGCTATTTCGGACGTCCTGGGACGCATATCTTAAATAATAAAGTAGGGGAACGGACTGCATTGAATTAAAGAAGTAGGGGCACGCCATGCCCTGCCGATCCCGCCCACTTCGCCCACTGATTACATTGAGTAAATTACTCAACTACTCTTCCTGGCCTTGGAAACAAAGCTGCTTCGGTAATGCAGGGGAGGGGGTGCAGGGATCGCTAGGCTGCCTGTAAAAAGTAAGATACACAAGCCGTTTTTATAATACACATGCAGACCAAAAAAAAAAAGTAAACGGCAAAGAGTAGAGTGCAGAGGCTGTTTCTGGACAACAGGTAGTTGATTGTAACCGATTGAAACAAAGTAACCAGGGAAAATTGGACTTTCAAATTCAGCCGAGTAGTTAGGAGGAGCGAGGAGTGTGGAGGCTAAGGCAGTAGTCTGTCAGAGGGTTAAAGGAGAAGAAAGGAGCTGTCAGTAAATGTCAACATTAATTAGAATCGCTGTGATTTCTCGTGGGGACTGCAAGTCCCAGGAAACCTTGTTGCTGCCCCTAACACGCTACACCGGTGTTGGTGAAAGGCTACATCACCCCTCGCGGCACCCACTTGGCGGGACGCCTGCGGGCGGGCCCATCAGTGACCGGAAGAGACTGGGCTGGGCCACACCTCGGTCCTGTTACCTCCATCAACTGATAATTCCCCCTAAGGTGAGTATGGATTTACTCTTTGCTGCGCACTGGACAATATGGGGAAGTGAGGGGGAGCACCCCCACAACAACCTGTTACCTCCAGCATAGATAGCATGCTGGAAAGGGCTGTAAGCATTGTAGCTAATAAGATCGAATTAACTGAGAGGCGCCTTTCGCTTGGCATTGGGTTTCCTCCGATGATAGATCCCACGCCGGGGGGGGGGGGGGGGGTATCATGCTACCACCTCATTTCTTTGTCATTCTAGCGCTCGTTTGCACAATGGCTGTATTAATGACTCTACTATTGATATTGAGTCTACTGATGGTGTAGACACTGTAGCACCCCCTGCATAGCCGGCTCCTAACTCAGTATCGGTGGGGACTGAGGCAGTTTCTGGGGCGAAACACGAAAGAGAAAGCCAGCGAAATTGGTTACTGCAAAGAGGAAACAACCAACCTGCTTCAGCTCATCCCGTGCTACCCTGCGCTCCTGGATACATACCTCAGCCTCTGCCAAGACTCTTGAAGCACCTATCCAAACTTCAACCAAAGAGCCTTGCAAATCCACTGGAACACAGACCGATGCAGGCCCCCCTTTTTTAAGAGGGTCATAATAATAAAGGGGAACCATTCACTACTTTTGTTACAGATACTGTGTATGGACACATCAGAGACCTACTGGATAGTAAATTTGATGTCTTGTGGAAAAGATTGGAATGTTTGAAAATGTTCAGCGCTAATTTAAGTACACAGTGTAATCCTATTGAGCTGGTCAATATCAGGTTGGCGCCATTGACTAATGTTTCTAATTCTGACTCTGATATTTTGACCAACGCTCCAACTACTGCTCCAACTATTGGTACTTGTGTAACCTGTGATAAAGTAAAAGATTGCTTTGTACCAGAGCGTAGCAGGGTAATAAGTAACATAGCTGATACTGGTCTTGCTAATAGCTGGGGCCATAATCGGTCAGTGAAAAATTTGCAACTGACCAGTGATCCTCTTACTATCTCTACTGGTGCACCAGCCCTCGGTATCGCTAAAGGCATTAGATCAGGTGAGGGTGGTTTAGACCCAGAGCTCATTCCAAACCCAAAGCGCAGTCAGGAGTCATTGGACCTACCACCAGCAGCCTGTCCCTATCTAGTGGTCCTGGCAGGAGTACCACCCCTCAAAGAAAATCAGGTCGAAACATGGGACCAATTACATAACAAAGTGTTGACTGGCTGTCAAAACATAAGGGATTCAGGGCATCATTTACTAATAACATCATTCTGACGCGAAGGGTGTGATGAGTTGGCCAGTCCCCTAAAAACATTGAGGGGGAAAGCGTAATTCTTAATTTTCTAAACCCGTCCTTCGTGAAATCAATAGTAATTGCTCAAGAGACCCACCCCAATGTTTCAACCCAGATCTGGGCTTTGTCTTTGGGATATTTTTATAAGCCATATTTGGAAACTCTAAATACCTCAGCTCACCTCTCCACATACAATAGGTTTTTGGCCTTGTCTGACATGAATAATCAGGATTGACTGCTTCCCATTGCAGTGTCTTCTAATGTAATTCATCTATCCCCTGACCCTATAGGCAGGGGCCCCTGTACTCACATTGCGCCCACCTCTGACCCCGATCCCGAACTTTTTGCTCGGGCCCCTGTTTTTCAATCACGCCCACCCCTGACCCCAATTTCGACTTAAAAATACTAAGTTGGAACGTCTCGCTTCTAAAATTTATTTGCAAGACTGGACAGAATTTGTCCAAAAATATGACATCTTAATGTTTCAGGAGACATGGGCAACCAGAGATCTATTTCTGGAGGGGTTTGAGTGTTTCAATTCTCTTGCTTCTATTCCAAATGTAGTTCGCCCGTCAGGAGGCCTGTCAACTTGGATAAACATCTCTGCAGATGGAAGTGTATATACCTTGGATACCAATAACGACACATTCCAGGCAATTATTTATAAAAGAGGGGCTTCCATATGTTTTTATCAATTTTTATAATAATGACTTTTAGAATCTACCAAATGTTAATTTCGCTAATCTATTCAAATTATAAGCACTATATAGAACTCAAATAGTTTTCCCAATTTGGCAGGGATCTGCCTAGGGGGAGATTTCAATGCCAAGATCCTTAACGGTAGCTATACTTCTACCCATCAACCTAGTAATACACCTACCTGTAACAGGGGGATTGAATTAACGAATTATCTGTGTATACACAATTTTGTGGTTGTAATGGAGATTGTCGCTGATTCTGAATGTGAGAATTACACCACACCTACATACAGAGGCAGGGGCTGCGCCTCTATCATCAACTATGTTTTTATATCCCCATATTAAAAGACTGTCTATCCAAAGCTGAGGTGATCAACACTATTTATGTAGATCACAGTCCTGTAAATGTAACCTTGAGACTCGCTCCTAGACCAACATTTAGCAAAGAGTTTGGCGCAAGAGATCAGTCCCTGTCTACTGATAATCTTAGATTGGTTTGGCGTGGTGTTGAAAACACAGTTTTATTTGGCAAGTTGGGAAAATTGCATTCGGCTCTTGTAGACATTTGTCTGATTTTTAAAGAATATAACTTGGATGTAGTTGGCAACTTCATGCAATTATGTGAGGGGCTCAAACACATGCTTTCCAGGCCAGTAAAGGAAACACCCATAGGCCCTAGATGGTTCAATAGCGATCGCTCTGCAGGTAACAGAGATCTTAGAAGGGCAATCGCAAAAATTCCCAGAGACCATGTGGCCAATAAATTGTGTAGACAATGATACACGGCTGCTATTAAACTAAGAAAAGATGACCTAGTTAAAGAACACTGGAATAAATTAGCATGTGCTGCTACATTAAAGGAGAGGAAAGGTTTTTGTCAGGCTGTCAAAGCCAATGACGTCTATAGGACAACCACTGACTCCCATCAGTTGTAACATCAGCAGCGAGCCATGGGAGAATCATTTCTCTAAGATCTATTTAGCTCCAGTCCAAAACATGGCCTTGAACAAGAGTTTGGCAGCTATTAGGGTCCAGATAACAATTTCTGAAGTAGAGGAAGCAATACATCAGAGTCTGGGCAACAAGGCGCCAGGCCCAGACGGCTTGCCAATTGATCTTATTAAACATCAGCCTGAATTTTGGGCGCCTCTTTTATTTAATGTTTTTAACAATTTATCGGTTTTATCAATCCCTAAAACATGGTCGACTACAATCATCGTGCCTATTTTTAAAAAGAGTGACAGTTCTAATCCAAGTTGTTATAGGCAGACCTCCCTGATCGACAATACATTAAAATTTTTACGGAGGATCCTGTTTAACAATATCAGGGTGTGGGCCGAGGAGGGAACATTCTCCATCCTTGCCAGTTGGGGTTTAGGAGCAAAGTTGGCACTGTTGAGCGGATGTATGACGTTACAACGCATACTTTTACCACGCATACCATTACAACGCGGTATTTACAACGCATACGTTACAACGCATAGCGCTTAGAGGTGCTGGATAGTGGTAAGTATAATTTTATATTCCAACTCCAGTCCCCGTGGACACTAGGGAAGGTGTTGGATATAAAATTATACTTATTCCCTATCCTAGAGCGCCCCCCAGCGCAATGCGTTGTAATGGTATGCGTGGTAATTCCTGCGTTGTAATGGTAGTGCGTGGTAAAAACTTCGTTGTAACAGTTGTATACCCTGTTGAGCAGTGCTGCAACCTCAATCTGATTATAGGTAAATATACAATAGCTAAAAAATCTCCTATTTTCCAGGCATTTATGGATCTTACCTCGGCCTTCGCTTTTGTTAATAGGTCTCGGCTTTGGTCTACCCTTTTAAAATATGGCCTGGATGAGGTTTTAGGGAATTTTTTAGCCTACCTACTTAAGGACCTGCACACCAGGGTGCAGATTGGGAAGGGCGGAGAGGTATCGAAGGCCATCAGGGTTGGCAGAGGGGTCAGGCAGGGCTGTGTCCTGGCCCCCCTGCTTTTTATCCTTTATATCAATGATTTGAGCAAATCATTGGTATCACTTACCCCTGATGTCCCTATTATTAATGGTAACATGCTCCCGGCCCTTCTCTATGCCGATGATGTGGTTTTAATGGCACGCACCCCCGAATGCCCTACGCATATTAGTGCGGGGTTTTGTAGATTTTATGGCAAGCTTGGACCTATGCACTAACTTTAAGAAATCGTTTTTAATGGCTTGTGGGTCAAAAAAAGGTATTTAAATAACACCATCATTTTGGATTCAGATTGTTTACAGAGGACTTGCACTTTCCCCTATTTGGCATTGTTTTTTGCAGGGAACGGTCGATGGGCGGAGCACGTAGCGCATGTGGTAAAAAGTTTTCTAGAGCGATTAACAACATACTCAGCCTGCCACAGCCTGGAAAGACACAGGTCGTTTCTGCCATCACTAAAATGTTTAAACTACAATGTATCAGCAATGCCACTTATGGTTCAGAAGTTTGGGGTTTTAGGCAGTGTGATAGCATACAGGGGGAAGAAAAACGATTTTGTCGTAAATTATTGGGCGCCCCTATTTCTTCACCACAGTATGCTTGCCATAGTGAATTGAAACTTCCTTATATAGAAGACAATATTAAAGCTCAACCTGCTTTATTTTGGCAGGCAGTTTGAAAGAACTCTGCGGCGCAGCTAACCAGGGTAATAATTACAGATTGTTTTAGCTGCGACAAAGGAAGTGATATACACTTGCTCGCTACTGTTAGGAAGAGTCTGATTAGTGTAAACCTTGAGCGGATATTCTTAAACCCGACCGCCTCAGATGGCATAGGTAAACAAAGCCTACAGAAGGCACTTTACGCGGTATACAGCAAAACTGGAAAGGGGCGACCATTCGGTCCCCCCGAACGTATGGCGGAGTACCACGATCCCCCCGGGAAGCCATCTTGGGCGGGAGGCGAGTCTCGGCTGGTATGCCCGAAGCGGCGTAGCCAGGGCGCGCTTTTTCCCGCCCTGGAGTGGGCTGGCCTAGACACTGACGCGGCCGGCCACGCCCTTTGAGGCAGGCAGGGGCGGGTTGACGCCCGCCCTGAAGACGGATAAAAGGAGCAACAAGCCAAGAAAGCATCCTCTTGTTCCTGTGCTCTGAAGCTGCACCTCCTCGCTACACGTGAGCTCGAGACGGAACGAAGAGCCAATTTTGAGCGTGGTAATCTTTCTTTTTGTCTTACAGATACTCTGTCTAGGAATGTCTAAGAAAGTCGGAAAGCGAGTTACTACCGACCAGATGCTCCGTATGCTCATGAAAGAGGTAACCGATCTAAAGAAGCAGATGGCGGCTAGAGACGGGGAAGGGGGACCGAAACGACCTTTGGCAGGAGCCGCTCCAGGAGGGAAGGGCAAGAGGCCCAGACGGGGGGCAGCTGGGGGAGACATCCCGGTTCCCGATACCCCACTCGAAGGGCCAACTCCGGTGCCGACAGAGGGGAATCCGATTCCCGTAGTGGTCACCCCCGTGTCCGGGGAGGATATGCCGCCCGAGTTGGCAGCACAATTGGCAGCGTGGTTGGGGAAAGATGGCGAGGGCGCCACGGCTGACGACGCACGGGTGTTGATGAAGCAACTGCGTGACAATAGGGAGGTGGCGAAGGCACCATCGCCAGTTATCACGCCGTCTCCGGCGGGTGAAAAATCGACAGGAGCAGGTCCAGCGGCAGACGCAGCTTCCGTTTCAGGTAAGCGGCCATTGCCGATTGCGAGGGAGGAGTCTGCACCCTCACGAAGGGAAAAGTTGGGTCAGCATGTCCCTCTGGCTATTAAGGAAAAGATGTGGGCTGATGAGTATGTAAACATTTTCTCGTTGCTTACAGATCATTATGAGATGGAGCATGTTAAGAGCCAAAAGGAGCTCATGCATCCGAGTGTGTGGCGCGCAAAGATGGCCGCCTTTAAGGTTGACGAAAACATTGGCACTTGGGGCAGGGCATGGGGAATTTTTACCTCCATCATGGGTGAACGTAGGCCCGAGTTGCTGTCCGAATTGCCTATTTACCAGTCACGGATCATGGAATATTCTGTATCATATGGGGGCAATCAGTGGTTCTGTTACGATAATATTTTTAGAAAAGCGAAAGAGCACGACAAGAACTTGACTTGGGACTGTTACGATTCTGTTTCGTGGTCGAAAATGGAGAGTACTGGTATGTTGAAGTTACCATTGGTAGGGAGTAGCGGGGGTGAGTCCTCACGCCAATATGTTGGGACACCCTTTCGATCAGGTACAGGTAACGACCACCACTCGAGGCCGAACGGCAACACAGGTAAAAAGGGGATTTGTTGGAACTTTAACAGGGGTAAATGTACGAGGCCCCAGGGGTCGTGCAAATTTAGACACGAATGTGGAGGGTGTGGGCAGTCATCCCATCCTGAGTCCATGTGCAGAGCCAAAACGGGTGATAACGGTAGAGGAGGCACCAAACAGGTCTGAAATAGTCCGAGGGGTGCCTTTACCTACTCCGATTGATACCATGGCAATGATTCCTTGGCTCAGCGAATACCCGGATCATGCTTCCGCTGGGGTGTTGCGAAACGGGTTTTCATATGGTTTCCGCATCCCAGTGGGGGAGTTTCAGGGTTTAGCAAAATGTAAAAACCAAATGTCGGTCCTGCAACATACGACCGTGGTACAGGAAAAGATTGGGAAGGAGGTTACTCGAGGTCGAGTCGCCGGTCCATTTGATGAGCCACCGTGTGCTAACTTTGTTTGTTCTCCTTTGGGGGTGGTCCCGAAGAAGGGCCCGGGTGAGTTCCGACTGATACATAATTTATCAGCCCCACGTGGTCTTTCCGTGAATGATGCGATAGACCCGGAAGTGTGTTCGGTGCGGTACGCATCTTTCGATGAGGCCGTCGCCATGTTGAATCGCCTAGGGCCCGGGGCGCTGATGGCGAAATCAGATATTGAGTCAGCGTTCCGGTTGCTCCCGGTACACCCAGACGATCAGCGTCTCCTCGGTTTCATGTTTCAGGGTCACTATTACATGGATAGATGTATGCCGATGGGATGCTCTATATCTTGTGCCTATTTTGAAAAGTTCAGTTGTTTTCTGCAATGGGTCTTCACAAAGAGGACGGGTTTTCAACATGTCATGCATTATCTCGATGACTTTTTGTTTCTGGGGGCGGCCGGGGATCCGGAATGTGGACAGGCTTTGAATGAATTTTGTGTCTTAATGAAGCATTTTGGTGTGCCACTGGCACCAGGTAAGACTGTGGGTCCCTCGACCTGCCTCGAGTTCCTGGGGATCGAGCTCGATTCAGGGGAAGGTTGTTTTCGATTACCAAAGGAAAAGGTGTTAAGATTCAGGGCTTCCTTGAAAACGTGTATTAGTGAGTCTAAAGTCAGACTGCATCTAAAGTCTAAAGTCAGACTGCATCAATTACAACAATTGGTGGGCTAGACATGCAGAGGTACAAAAACCCTTAGTAGCTAGATATATGATGATTGAGAAAACATCTCATCTACCCTGCAGTTATCTTTTAAGACCGATTGGCAGATGGGAGAGGAGTCTGTTCTTTAGACTAAGGGCTGATACTGTGAAATTCTTGCTCTGTTTCCTATTGGGGTTTAATTCCAATCTTGACCAACTCCCTTGCCCCTGTAATGCCCAACATAAACAAACAACGTTGCACTTTTTATTCTTTTGTAGTTTTTATTTAATATACACTAAACAGTTTTTGATACAATTTTTTAAGACTATACCGATGATCAATTACAAGGTAGCATATGGACACATTCTTAGTCTGGAAGACGAGGAGCTAACCTTCCGAGCAGGATCTTTCCTGAAAGTGGCAGTATATGCCCGCAATTCCATGTGCACCTACTGATTTATATTCTTTGCTAAATTCACTTGTATATATTGTATATATCTATCCTGTGGAGTTTCTTTTTTACTGTATTTGATAAATTGTTGTTTGCATTTGATAAAGGTCATTAATGAATCCTGCCGTGTTTTTTAATTGTTTTCACCGCCCCCTTTTATTTTTAACTGATTAAAAAAAATTGATATTTGAGATTCTGGACTTGTGCTTTTATGGATATTTATTGTATTCGAATAAAGATTTTCATTTGAATTGAATATAATAGACAGAAGCCGATAAAAGTTATAATGAGTATCAACACAGAAAATAAAACAAAGAGTTCCAACATCTTGTTGAGACAGGTTATATATGCCTACATATAAGAGATTGTAACAAACAAGCGTATCCCTACAATGCTAACCCTAAGCTATACGTCTAGGACGTGAATATATGGTTTTCCAAGAAACCTCCATCTGGATGATCTGACCTCTTTACCCGGTGGATAAGAGGGTATGACCCCATTTTGGTCATGAACTGGACACCCCTAACGGAGCTGACAGTCAGCTGCTAGCGAAAGCTTCAGCATGTAGGATCCCACAAGATCAGCAGAAGTGTCTCATCTGATTATGTTAGGAAACAAAAGACTATATATAGAGAATGGCATCCTTGCTCAGGTCGAGATTGTAATTGGTAAGCCAATGTTTGTGTTCTACAGATACCTGTGCCGTCATATGGATGTAATATTAAACCCCATTTGTATTACGCAAGTGAGAGGCCTTGCACCAAATGCCAAGTCAGTGTGATACTATTCTCATGGAGAGTTCTGTGTCAGCAAGATAGGTGTTTCGGTAAAACCAAACCAAGCATCATGAACGCAACATTCACGTGTGCAAAACGTGAATGTGGCAAAGAGAAGGCAGCTTTAGGAAGAAGGGTTTGTGTATATGGAAGAATGATACTAATTCCTACTGGGTCTAACTCTGGCACATGACACCAGAGGGTGCAACATCTGAACAGAGGTCACCTGTGGTAGTGGAATAAAGTTATACCATAATGTTGGAGCGAGAAGAGTCAAGGTAGATGACTCCAGGGGCACTGCTGTCGTGTTGTTGGAGGAGTGCAGGAGGAGCAGCAGGAGAGTGGATAAAGAGGTGAGCCACTGAAAACAAGTTTTGAGTCCACACAGTGCAGAAGTGGTCCATCTGGATTAGCGTGGCTTGCACCGGCAGAGCTCTTCGGTGCTTCCCTGCCTGTCTGGTCCTGCATTTGTCCCGGAGGAGGAAGAAGTGAAAAGTGCCAGGCATAGGTCACAGAGGAAGCCTGACCCACCACATGCAGTGGGGAGTTATACAGTATAATAAGGAACTGCAAGGACTCTGGCACCCACGTATTTGGCATTCAGGACTCAGAAGAGTGTCTGGAGTGCCTAGAGTATCTTGAAGTCAGTGTGGTTTGTGCTCCCAGTGCCACCAGGTGTCCACCCTTCTTCCTAGGTTTTCCCTGGGCTTCCTCCGCCTCAACTCATAACCTCACCTACGACCAGGCACCTCTAGGTTGGTTTGATGCTCGGCTGGATCTAATAGCTGGAGGTCACGACGTATGAAGGGGAAGACGTAAGTAAGACAGATTAAGATGTGTGGCATTCTGTTGCTAAGGCATTTTTGCCTGGCTTGGACAAAGTGAAGCTTACTGTACATGCGGTATCCGCCGTTCATAGCCCACAGCTTCCCTCCTGCTGTATGGTGCCCCTCATGGTTTGAGGTCCTGCTGTATTAGTGGAGGAGAGGAATAGAGTGGAGGAGGTGCAAGGAATAAAGCAGAGCCCTGGCAGACCAAGCTGGGCTAGGTGCTGGGTTTTGGTGCAGGTGACCTGTTACCCAGGTTTCTGGAGACTTGTGTTGTTACTTATGCTATCTTTGCCTCTCCTTGCTCCTCTGTTGGACTGTCTCTTGGTGGATTAAGTGGTCCCAGACTCTTCAAACTACAGCTGGTGGACTGTTGGCCATGATTCACAGCAGTGAGTGTTCCACCTAAGCTGCAGTGATGTGGAGGCAGCTGCAGAAGTGGCACGAGAGGCAAGCTGAGTACTTAGCCGAAGCCTTCAGTAGCTCCCCCACACATACAGAGACAGGTAGCAGAATCAAGTGTTATGTGAGGGTTAGGGCAGAAGTAGGTTTGAATGGTGGCTTGTGTAAACTCTCCAAGGAAGGAGCATCTCTGTGCGGTTTGATGCTTGGGGCAACATTTTTTAATATTGTATGAACATCTAGAGCCCGTGTGAGTGTTGTGACTGGTTATTCTGTGTAGCTGTGACCGGATCCATCAAATTTAGCCTGGCGGTTTCAGTAAAGAAGGCATTAAACAACACCCATCTGCATATTGACTCAGAGAATACCAAAGACCCTTTTTTTGTCTCCAGAGTTAGTGGAATTACTACAATGCCAGGGCCCAAAAAGTTGGGGGCATGTGGCACTCTTGTGAACTGTGGACCAAGTTTGATTGGATTGGCCATCAAATAATGACACATACTTGCATTACATTGGTCATATATGTACCGCATTTCTTCTAATACAGCGTGTGAGCAGGGTCAGTACCCTTAAAGTGTTGGAAGATCTAATCTCATTATTGGATGCCTGCGTGTGATCCAGGATCTTGGATACAATTCGCGATCCTGCTGAGTAACAGGTCTGTGGCGTACCTAGTATGCCACAGACCTGTTACTCTGCAGGATCGCCGTTCTAAAACACAAATCACATCCAGACCCTTAAGTAGTGTTAGATCTAGTATCCTCATTGGATGCCTGCTGTGATGCACGGTCTTGGATACGATTCATATACTAGGATGGCGATCCTGCCGAGTAACAGGTCTGTGGCATACTAGGTAAGTCAAATAACTGCCCAAGAAGCAGGAGGGCCGAAGAGAAAAAGCATTGCTTTGAAGGACCTATTAGGGGTTGAGCAAATATTAAAGGCAGATGAAGAAAATCTGGTCACTACCCCTTTTGTATCACAGGTTTTTCAAGTAATCCAAGAAGCATAAATAACCATACTACGGACCCGGAGAGTGTTGTGGATGAACCTGGGAATTCTCTTTTCGATGTGCCTCTAAGCAAGACAAAGGTGTTTAGGGTAGGTGCAAAGATTCGCTAATAAGGAGCTGTCACCAGATTATGAAGCCTTTATTGTGCAATCATCTATGGGAAGGGAGATGGTGGCTAGCACCCTTAAGAGGACACAATGCCCAGAGGAAGTGCCTAAGCGGCCCAAATTCTGAGAAACTCTGTAATACTACAAATAATAATGTTGAACTCGAGTGACTTCATGGTTAACATTGTGAATATGGCTGCCAAATATAATGCTCTGACTGATAAATCAATCCTAGCCAGCATTGATGGAAATGTAGACACAAATGATCAACCAGATATACCATTATGCTCTATGCCTTCTGAAAATATCCAACACTGGAATATAAAAAGATCTTCTGCCTCCCCCTCCTTAGGAGCAAGGACAATAAAAACTCATCAAAAAAGTTGACAATCAAAACACACACAGCAGTTTATCTCTCCATATCTGATTAACCTGTCCTCTACTCAAGAGGACGGTGAGATATTTGAGCCTAGCAGTGAAGCTGTGAAAATGCCCAATCTGGAGGCATCCCAAGAAGGAGCAATTTTATCACACCTATATCAGCCTCAACGAGATGTGGTGCAAACAAATTTAAAATGGTTAGTCTCAATGAATAAAACCATAAAACATTGGAGTCTACAGTCCACCTGTTGGCTAAACTTGTGAGCCACATTGAATATATTAAGGACACATACGTGTCAGTAATGCAACGTCTAATGAAACAGAAGTGTGGCCCTCAGCCTTTAACAGAAAAAGGGATTGACAAAGCCATGAAGTATCAATAAACAAGATTGTAGCACCTTGTTGTGATAAAGGAGCACAAACTGTCCTGTGGGAACCCAAAGAGTTTAATTTCACTATAAAATCAGGCTATCTCAGATGTTGGATGTTTGCGCGAGCAAGATTTTGTAAGAAGCTCCTCAAGTCAGAATGATGTTGGAATTAACCTTGGAACTGTGACTTTAACTGGGGTAACTGAGAGGTGTCCTGTGAAGGCCCTTGAAATGAGACAGATATATACAGAATATGCCCTTGAAATGAGACAGAATATGCCCTTGAAAGAGACAGGTGTGGGGCAAGGACCTATGAATGTTTTCTCAATATTTTAAACTAGTAGATTAACTAAGAACCCAATAAGGAAACTGAAGAAAGGGAAAAATCAGAGAATAACGGAAGAAGGCTCTTATCCACATTGGGAAAGGGGAACAAAAGGAACTCAAAAACTCCAAGTCTTAGTGACCTGCAATCTGAGTTAGACTGAAGGACAAAGCCACAAATATCTCAAAGAAGTCAAACTACAGAGAGGCAGGAAAATCTTATTATCTAACTCCCATTTCAACCCAAACTCCTCTACCATTTCCGTGATACCATAGTTACGAAATATCATACTTGCTTAGGTCCTCCGATTGATCTTGCTCTGTGCTGCAAGGGACTAGAATACTCGGGGATCAACAAATATCTTGTGAGGACCTGGAATAGATCATTGTTACCGCATTTCCTACAAATTTAAATCTCCCAACATTTCCCAATTAATGAATTATTGTTCAAAACAGAATAAATCACAGGAATAATGAGACAGAATTAGAAGAGTAAATTTATCAGATACCATTTATCTATGCCCTAGAATGCTGAAATGCAGAACATGAAACAGATAGTGATTTAATAAGTTTAAGCAATACAAGGGCTATCTTCCTCAGTCGAGGGAGATTTAGACTAGAAAACAAAACTACAAACAGGTTTCAATTGATTCTCATTCAAACCAAATCAATGAAGGTTCAGACGATTTTCGAGGTTTTCAGTTAAAGTCCTACGACAAATTGCTGTCCTGCCTGCACCGCAGCACCAATACCACAGCAGGTGTCAGGAAACCCTTCAGCCCAAAGGTTTTTCTTTGCGCACACTTACCATCCGGTAGCAACGCAGTTCAGTGTCACAGTTCGCTTAGTGTTTATGTCCAGTTCATCAGTCTCATTACCACCCAAAAAGCAGCGACTAGACGGGGGTGAGACAAGGTTGAAAGTCAGTCAGCCAAAGCCAACAGCCAAAAAGGCAGCCAGCAGTAGCCCATAGCCGCACAAGCCCCTTCGGATAAAACAACTATGCTCCAACGGTTCCAGGTTTACTCCCTTTACGTATCAACTTTGTCAGATCATTCTGTTTCATTGGCTGTTCATGATAGGATGTGATGATGTGATCAGTAATGGTATACAACCTGGAAAAATGAGGCAATCCTATTCTTGTAATTTCCTTATGATCACTGTGTTTAAATTGTTTAATTAAGTATAACATCCTCGGAAAGGGGGGATGAATGCCCCATCCATTGTAGTTCGTTCCCAGGCATACTCTTTAGGCTGTAACAGATTTTGTTGCAAGTTCAGTTGAGTGAGTTACAAGTATGAAAAAATTCTAATGATTTCTAGAACACAAATGGAAACTTTATGAAAGGTTCCCATAGATTTCAGACAGCACATTTCACAAGTTAACACCAGATGAGAAAGCAAAACGTTCAGGTCTAGATACAGCTTATGCAGGAAGATTATTGCTAAAATACCAATACATTTCATATTTCATGTACATTGTACATTAATTCTTCAAATTAAATGAAAAAACAATGCCTGCATGTAAGTCTCTATTATTTTAAGTCAGTATTAAGTACTACTAACATTTTCAAAGGACCTCAGTATAATTTCCATGTTTTTCATGTAACTTTCTTTAATCTGTTACAGTTTTAATTAATTCTTTGAAATCATCAAGTATTATTTCAGAGCAGAATCTTTATTCAAGCATGTCATCTCTCAGCAATATGCACCGTCTACATATTTCATTAATAATGATGCACATGTTACTCTTCTAAGGTTAGATTAACTTTCTTAGTGCACACAGTTAAAATTACATGTTTCAATATAGCACTCTCTCTATGTTTACTCCAACATTTTCTAAGCACACAATTGCATTTAACATTCAAACGCATCATTGCTACAGCAAATTCCCGTGCTGTGCTGCAATTTTAAAAATCCCTTGTTATGTGACAAGGTCAACTCGTCAAACGCACAGCGCAGGTAACACCCATGACAAGTTGACCTTGTCACAAGCATCGAAGGGGTTAAAACATGCACTTTCATGATATTGTTATTTGTCATTCGATAAATCTGTTTTTCAAACTTTCAGCATGATTTTACGATGCAGTATCTAAATCAGACTTTACACATGTAGTTTTTTCTCATATATACGTAAAACATGTCACACATTTATTGAAGCCATAAATAATTGTCACAATCGTTTTTCTAAGGAAAAATTTGGTAAAGGTAGATGCAAGATAACATCTACACTCTATCAATTCCCCTTTGATGGCGAATTAAGCCATCACACAATTATCATTATCTGATATTTATCTGATGTCACATTATAATGCAGTAGCTTTCATTCATTTTGATCTAGTTTGTTCTAATGCTTTTAATTCATCATAATATCCACATTATCTATCTTCTAGTTCGATTTCGGCTTTCTTTCTCATATTTCCCTTGTTCTTCTTTCCAATACTTATTTGTTTACAAAAGTGATAAATCAAAATGATTGTTGGTTGTGCCACCTACACAAGCAGCCCTGTAAAGGGTTCTGAGACCTGCCACTACAGTGTATGCACACAGTTTGTTACTGCCATCGATCTGGTAAGTTCACCTACTTGGCAGGCCCTAATCTACCGTTTTCTTACATGTGAGTCACCCCTAACAGAGGTCCAAGGTACCTCTGTGGGCAGGGTGCTCTGTATATTAAAAGTAGGACATGTACTGGTGTGTGTGACATGTCCTGGTAGTGAATTACAGTGTATTTAGCTTTTCACTATAGAAAGGCAATCTTTTCCATAAGATATAATGGGAGTTTACTTATAACATCTTATAAGCATATCTTCCCATTGGGACAAGAAAGGGAAATGGGGTTTAGTATGCCTGAACTCAGTATATAAAAATTAATCTTTTAGTAAAGATGTTTTTTTTGTTCTGGGTTTAAAAATACCACTTTTAGAAAGCAAGTATTTTCTTGCTTAGTCATCCTGTGTGCATCTGCTGAGTTTGTGGATTGACTGTCTGGCTTTGAAGTGACAGGGGCTGGGGATGTGCATTCTCTTCAGACAGCCACTGGGGGGGTCAAGGTGTGTCCTGCCTTTCCTGGATGATTCAGGCTGGGCTGAATAGAACTAGGCTGCATTTAGAGTAGTGGGATGCGATTCCTCGCACCTGAATGGGCCTGGTATGCCTTGGACAATACCTCCTACCAGGAAGCCAGGCCAGAGAGGAAAGAACTGGTTTGGAATCGGCACAATAAATCCTTAGATCAAAATATTTGCACAATAAGTGTATTGTTCTAGAAAGGATTGAACAATCCAACATGTGAAGTGCTTTTACACCTTCATTATTACAAATGTAAGCTAATGTTCAGTGTACACACACCTCACGATAAAATGTCTTTTTTGCTGAACAGATTGTGATTAAGCACCATACACTCATCAGTTTTCTTCCGGTTATTATTGCACAGTGTGTCACGGTCCCTTTAAGTGATTTCACTCTCGGCACGCCTCCTATTTCTAAGCACCGCGTGGGTTACAGTTTATACTTCCGGATCCTACCGGGTTTACAACCGCTTGCAGTAACTCTGAGAACTGCATACAACACCCCGTTTTCCTCTGTGAAGAACAACAGGTAAGCCAAGCTTTTTGAGGTTTCTGTTGTGCACAGGATTCACTTTTGTTTTAACTTTTTTCACGCATTAAGCATTGGTGACGCTGTTTGTTTTTTTAACTTTATTTAGATTTTTTCAACATGTTAGAACATACCCCCCTGCAATTGGCATCAATAATATAAGACGAGTATACAGTTCGATGACCTCATTACGGCACAGTTGGGTACAGACATCACAGGTCAGGCTGAGTCCATGAGGAAAGAAAGAATCATGATAACAACAGGGGATGCATATGAGGAAACAGGCGAGCACTACACCAGAACAGACCCAGCCGCCCTACTCCCTCCTCCCTCCCCATCAGACCCCGACCCTCCGAAGAAAATAATTCAGCACTTGTCCCATCTGAGTCACTGAGAGACAGCCCTGTAGCACACATGACTCGCCAGGCGAGCAGATCGTCCTGTAGTTTCTTGTCCCTGCGTGTACGCTGCATATGCGTGTCCTCAGCCAGAGACCACGCCCTGACATCTCTAAGCCAGACTGGCACCTCAGGAGCCCTCCGCCCCATCCAGGTGATCTCTACTCTACGTTTAGCCAATACCAACATTAATTGCAGTACTTTGTAGGAAAGGTTCCTTTTCTTAGGTTTAGGGACCAAAGCTAATAAGCAGTGAAGCAGGTTCAGGTCAATCCGAAGGCCGGTTACAGCATTTATCCAGTCCACAACCGCCGTCCAGAAGCTCCTGACTAATGAGCAGTCCCAGGCTAGATGTAGGAACCCCGCTCCCTCCACCCCACACCTGGGGCAGTTGTCCCCCTTGTCACCTGAAATACGCTGCAAGGAAACCTCAGTCAAATAGGTGCGATGCATAAAATTGAAGTGTGTCAGTTTGAACCGCGCATTGCATGATACCTTACGTGTGATGTTCCCTATACGCTTGCGCTGCCCCTGGTCCAGGGCGGCCCCAAGGTCTGTCTCCCAAGCCCCCCATGAGGGCGGGACTGGCGGGGATGAATCCTGTCGCATGGCTGAATACAGCAAAGATATCAGTCTACGCCCTCTACCACAGGAAAGGAGGATGTTCAGGGTATGGGACGGCGGGGTGCTCCTGGGAATTGGGGCCAGGCCGCTCTCGCCAGCTCCTGGAGGCCCTGGTAGTGTATGTATAGCCCCCCTCCCAGACCGAAGGCCTCATCAGCCTGATCAAAGGACACAAAGGACTCATTGGGGTAAAGGTCAGCTAAGGTCTCACAGCCTCCTGCGCGCCAGTCCCGAAAGGACATGTGTTCTTCCATGGCAACTATAGGGGCCAAGATCCAAACCGGAGCTCCCTATGAAAGGGGGCTCAGCGCAATATTTTTTCCAGAAACAGCTGCCAGATCCCAGCTGTGTGGCGTACCACATACGGTAGGTCCTCGTCTGCTTCCCGTCCCCGCATCAATGCCACCTGCAAGGTCCGCTCATCTGCTCTGCCGGCCAGAAGTCCCATCTCCCAACTATTAGCGTCCGCGAACCACCGTGCAGCCGGCAATAATTGTGCCGCGTAGCAGTACAACTCAAATCTCGGCGCCTCCAAGCCTCCCTCCTCCAAGCTCCAAACAATGGTATGAAGGGCAACCCTGCTACGCCGTCCTGCCCAGAGTTGCAATGTAAGCAACGTGTTAAGTGTGCAGAATACTCGCGGAGGGAGAGGGCACAGAGAATTCTGGAGGACGTATAGCGTCCTAGGGAGCATCACCATCTTAGCGACGGCTAGCCGCCCCATGAGGGAGAGGGGCAGGGAGTTCCAAAAGGACACCAATTGTTGTAAGGATTTAAGAATCCGATCCACATTACGGCCCAACAGCTGTGCATCTGTTGGAGCCACCTGGATTCTGAGATACCGGAACGCCTCCTGTTCCCAGCGCAACCCTAGGCTCGGCAGGTCAGTCAGCGGCCCAGGACCGTAACCCACCAGAGGGAAGATCAGGGACTTCCCGTGATTAATTTTCAGACCCAAAGCCGCACCGAAGCAGTTCAGGTGCTGGAGCAGGGTAGGCAGCGATTCCCGCGGAGCCATTAAATAAAAGAGTCGCTAGGGAGCATTGGAAGTAGGAAAAAATTGGAGTTTTTTTATTTTTACTCTTTTCTCTTAACAATATATAAAAATATATATACACTGTATTGCAGGTGCTCAGGTGAATAGTACGGTGCAGGACGTGACATAGGTGATCTAAGTGAACGAACTGTCACACACAACAAGGATAAAAACACACAACAATTATATACAATGGTACACGTGAAATTCCTTGGGTAGGTCGACGGCGTTTCGATCTATATTGTTTTAGATCTTCATCAGGACAGTTGAGCCTCCTGAAACTACTGTTTTTCAGTTTCAGGCACGTTCCCTATCATAGCGACGTTTGCGCTTTTGGCAGTGATTATGTTTTGACTTAATCCTTTGTAAGTAAAAAAAACCCTCATTCATCTAACCACGACTAGTAATACAACTAGAGTCCCAATAACCTTAAATTTCTTCTCTTATTTAAGAGTCCAAGTAGAATTTCGCCTACATAGAAGTGAACTATTGCCACTTGGAATCCCCACTAATAGCCTGGAATCTAACTGATTTTATGTAAGTCTTTAGTTGAACAAGTCCCACTCTTGCTGCCAAGGTCTAATACATGATTACAGCTATTGAGCTCTACCCATGCTTACTAAATTACCCACAGATTCCCTGAAAAGCTGCGTCACCTGCTCAGCTGAACTGCACGAATAACCACCCTTGCCCTCCCCACTGGCAAGGTATATAGCGACTTAAATTATAATGGTTAACTATCATTTAGCCAAAGTCTAATAAACAGTTAAAGCTACTGAGTCCAACCCATGCTTATTAAATTATCCACAGATTCCTTGAAAAGCTGCGACATCTGCCCAGCAGTATTACACGAATAACCATCCTTGCCCTCTCAACTGGCAAGGTATATAATGTTTTCTGATTTATAACAGTCAACTCTTTTGGATGCATGCGCGCATAACTTAAGTCTGAAAACACACAGCGCACCTGGGTGAGATTAAATCGTCTACCTCCGAGCTAGTCCATCTTGCATAAATATGCATGCTTAGAAAATTGAACATGTGCATGCTTGGGAATTTATTCCTTCCTAATTTTAATTCTTTCCGGGAGCACAAAAAACAATGTCAGACCTAAATATGTAGGAAAACATATAAGAAAGGTAGTATAATTGATTTTTCTGTAGTTTCAGGAGGCTCAACTGTCCTGATGAAGATCTAAAACAATATAGATCGAAACGCCGTCGACCTACCCAAGGAATTTCACGTGTACCATTGTATATAATTGTTGTGTGTTTTTATCCTTGTTGTGTGTGACAGTTCGTTCACTTAGATCACCTATGTCACGTCCTGCACCGTACTATTCACCTGAGCACCTGCAATACAGTGTATATATATTTTTATATATTGTTAAGAGAAAAGAGTAAAAATAAAAAACTCCAATTTTTTCCTACTTCCAATGCTCCCTAGCGACTTATTAAATACTCGCTAACACCCACTGTTTTCGTTAAAGGACCGCATAAGGCCTACCCCGAACCATTGTTCCATATAATTATCATTCTACCCCAGGTTCTACTATAAGGGGTCCCCTTGTATATAAGAAACAACATTAAATAAAAGAGGGCATCATCCGCGTACAAGGACACCACGTTACACGTTTCGCCCACTGTGATACCCCACTGCGCCATTTTTGTTTGGACGTGAACCGCCAAAGGCTCTATCACCAGGGCAAAGAGGAGCGGTGAGAAGGGGCACCCCTGCTGCGTGCCCTGTCCCAACGGCCATTCCTCTGATCGCGCCGCACCTAGCCGCACCCTGGCCCGTGGGGCCTTGTATAGAATGCGGACCCAGCGACAGAAGTTCGGGCCCAACCCCATCACCCGGAGATTCTCTAGCAGGTACCCCCAGTCGACAGTGTCGAACGCTTTGGCAAGGTCTATCGACACTAGGACCATTCGGTCCTCCTTGTCGCGTACTTCATGAATGACGTGGTTCAATCGCCTTAGGTTCATGGCGGTCTTGTGGCCAGGGATAAATCCACATTGGTCCGGGTGTACCAGGTGGGCCATATGCAGCGGCAGCTGGGTGGCCAATAGTTTGGTCAAAATCTTCACGTCCGGGTTTATCATGGTGATGGGCTGGTACGCCGCAGGGTCGTACCCATCTCATCTTCAGGATCACCCAGATTTCACCCTGGTTCATACTTGGCGGAAGGGTTTCACATTCAAACGCCTCAAGGTACACTTGTAAGAGGAGGTGGGCAAGAGTATCCCCAAATGTCTGGTAGAATTCAGGGGGGATGGCGTCACTCCCCGGGGACTTAGCCCTCGGCAGGCACGCTAGCACCGCACGCACCTCATGGAGCATTAATATTTCATCCAATTCCTCCGCAGCTGCCCTCGGGAGGGCCTGGAGGGTCAACGACTGCAGATAAGGGAGGTAGGAGGCCTCGGTGACTGTGGGATCTGCGGCGTATACTGGTTGCAGGTGGGATTGGAGGACTCAGAGAATGCCCACTTCTGAGTGTACCATTCCCCCGTATGTCCCCTCAGGGCCACGATCCTCTCAGGGGTGAACTCACGTTTGAGAATCCAGGCCAACATACGGCCCGATTTGTCTCCTTCTCTTTGGAGACGCTGCCTATTTTGGCCAAGAGTATATTTGTCTAGACGATCTAAGATGTCATGCACACAAGACCGTGCTGCCTGTTCCGACTCCTGATTCAAGTCATTGGGATCCGACAACGTTTGCTGGCGCAGGAGATCATCCTCTGCCTTGTGAAGGTCTCGGAGCAGCTGCTTCCGGACCCCATAGGTGAGGCCCATACATTCGCCCCGTATTACCTCTTTGAGGGCGTCCCTCCTGGTAGAGTAGGCGAGGTCCCCCCCCTCCCAATTCAAATTTAAATAGTTAGTAAGGGCGGTCTCCACATGGTCCCTCCCCACTTGGTACTGCAAGAGATCTATCGGCATCCTCCAAGTTCGAGGGCGGGAGGGCTGGCTTTCCCACTGCAAAATGCATGCCACTGGAGAGTGGTCGGACAAGAAACGGGCCTGATGTGTAATCGCTAGGGAGATAAAAGCGTCTACGTTCGCAGCCAGAACCCTGTCTAGTCGGCTATGTGTGTTATGAGTGGGGGAAAACATGTGTACAGTTTCTCTGTCTGGTTACTCAGACGCCACACATCGTTGACCCCTAGATTCTGCATTACCTTCCGGAGTTGCGCTGTCATGTGCGGTTTTGTGCCCGTGCGGGGATGGGAACCTATCTAGGACAGGGTCTAAGACACAGTTAAAGTCCCCGAACCAAAGCAGAGGGGCCTCCAGGTCCGGAATCAGGACCTCCTGTAGGTTCAAAAAGAAATCAGGGTTGTCTACATTGGGTGCATATGAATTCAATATTGAAAGATCCCTCCCATCCAGCTTCACCCGCAGGAGCAGGTACCTGCCATTTATGTCCGCCTCTACATATTGGACGGCAAATGGGACCCCAGGCACCACCCATATCAGGACCCCTCTAGCGTACGTAGAAAAGGAGGAGTGAAACACCTGGCCCGCCACTTTTTTCCTAACTTTTGGGCACCCTCATCATCCAGATTGGTCTCCTGTAGGCATGCAATTGAGACTCCGTGTCTCCGGAGGAAGGACAGGACTCTGTGCCTCTTGGTACATGTGCCTAGCCCACTCACATTCCAGCTTAAGAACTTATATCCCATGGCTGATGACATGGCCCACCCGGGCTTACAGCTCTACTTCCTGTGACCCGCCAACCCTGCGCCCGAACTGTGATAAACCTGATGCCTGCAACAATTCCCTCCAACTTTCCCCCCAAAACCTCGACCACCCCCTTCTCACGAGCAATATTCCTGCCACAACCAAACATGCTAATATGCCCTTCCCCTGCCAGTGCCAGGGCGTACACAGCATTCCCATATATCCAGATGAGCTAAACCACCCCAACAACGAAAGAAAATAAATCCCTCCCCCCCATTCAGCTCCCAGCATTGCCAGCAATTTTAACAGTCATGTGGAACTCGGACTCTTAGAAATGAAACACTTGCATCAGCCGGGACAGCCGCCCCTTCCAAGTGCCCACCCCTCTACTAGGTCAAGCGTGTCCAAGCAAAGCCCCCCATTGTCACCTGGAGGACGTGAACCAAGGGATCCTGCCAATGTTCACCATATGGGGACAACCAGCATGACAGCAAAATGTTCCTCAAAACCGGCTCTCCACCACAGACGATGATCCCCCCACCGTCTCAGGGATCGTGTCAACAATAGGTGGGAGGGCTTCCACATGATGTGGCAACGTGTCCGGAACCAGCACTTCATCCTGAGGGTGATCATGTCGAACCTCCGGAGGATCTCCAGGTTCCAAGGATTCCAACTGGAGGGCTCCCTCGTCTCCCACCCTGAATCTCCGCCTCTCTTCGTGGTCAGCGTCATCAGTCGAGCGCCGGCATCTGGCTCTGCGGTTCCGCGCACGACGAGTCCCCCACGTATTCCTGGATCCACTTCGTTCCCCCGCCGGGAGGGCATCCCCCCTGATCTCCAGCCACTCCCATACCTCTTCAGGACTCTCAAAGAAGTGTGCCTTGCCTTGGGATATGACCTTAAGTTTTGCGGGGTAGAGGAGCATATACTGGAGGTTCATTGCTCGCAACTTCTGCTTGACCGCTAAGAAGGATTTTCGTTGTTCCTGGACTTGGCGGGTGTAATCCGGGTACACTGACACCCTGGAATTTTCAAAGGTGAGAGCCACCGTCTCCCTTGCTGCTCTCAGGATACAGTCCCTGTCCCAATAGTTCAGTATTTTGGAGATGAGAGCCCGCGGCGGGGCGCCGGCCCTCGGCGGCGGGACCATCGCTCTAGGGGCACGTTCGATAACAAACACATCGTACAGGCCTGTAGGACAGTGTAGTGCAGATCCAGAGTTCCAGGAAGCGTTCAGCATTCCCCGACTCTGCCAAGAGTTCTGATATTGCTGCGGCGCGCCCTCCCTTCAGCATCCTCCGCTCTTCGCTCCAACTCCCCCGTAGAGGCAGAGCGCCGCAAAACTGTCTGTTTGAGGGATGCCACCTCCTCCTGCAGTTGGACTATATTCCCCTCCGCTGCCGTGACTTTATCCATTAACTTGCGGAGGTCTGCTTTCAGGAGATTCACATCTATGGATACCGTCTCTATCTGTCTTTCCAAGGCGCTGTGGGACTCCTTTATCGCCTTCAGTATCTCTGGCCGGGAGGGCCGCCGGGGACGTCTCCCTCCCCATCCGGACCGGATTGGCGTGTAATGCGCTGTGAAGGGAGCCGCTGAGTGGTGTACTGACTGATGGTGTTTGGCTGTGAGGCTCGGGCCATCCTGTCCTTTCGCATTGTAGGCGGCTATGGGGACGCACCCCAGAGGGCCGATCAGATGACTTACCTCACAATCAATCCCAGGATGCAGAGGGTCCCCTACAGTCCCTCAGGCTAGGCGCCCCAGGGGGTACGCACAATCCCAGGCCCCACTAACCGCTATATCATGAGTGCAGTATTCGCCCTAGGGGGAAGGCGCCGCCTCAATTACGGTCAGCCGGGACCACTACATATGTCCAGGATAGTTCCCGCTGTCACCACAGGGCATCCACCATTCAAACACACGGCCAGGAGACAGCATGTGCCTCAGTCCAGAATCCGGACACTGTAGGGCCAGTCAAGCCCCGGGAGCCCCTCGAGACGGGGGTCCCTCCAAGGCAGCAGGCTCACCCAGAGACCGGGCAGATGGGGCCCCGGCCCCGGATCGCTCCCTCCGCCGCTCCTCCGCAAAACTGCCACTGGTGCTAAATAGTTATGCCGGGGGTCCCCGTCCGGTGCAGAGACCCCCCGGTCTCACACAGATCACCCTCCATGCTCAGGCAGCGGCGTCGGGTCCACAGGCCGCCTCCCCCGATGCAATCACGACCACCGCCACAGGCACGACTCTTCCTCTGGAGTGGGCCTGGCAAACAATAGGGTTCCACAGCGGCGGGAGGCCCCCAATGGCAACAGGGACCCCCAGAACTGCCGGTGATTCAGGGTCAGGTCCAAGGACCAGTCACCAGGGCTCCCGGTCGGCGGCCGCAGATCCCACGGGATTCCAGCGCCTCAGCCAGGCCCCCCGCTCCACCGCAGGGTGCCGCCGCAGTCACACGCCCCGGCTGACAGGCCACCAGGCAGGACCAAAGCCACTCTGGGGGATCCGGATGCTCGCTGGTTCCTCCTCCAGTCCTCACAGTCTATCGCTGCGGCCTCGAAGGACCTCGGCTTATAGGCCGCGACTAGGCCGCAGCACCGGGCTCACGTGGATTTTGGCCCTGGCAGGCCTCAACTCGGCCACGTCCTCCGGCTGCCGACCGCCCTGCTCCTCTGCAATCTTCAACGCCGAGGGGCTCCCGGTGCTCCCCAGTGCCAGAGGCCCCAGAACGCAGTAGGTGCCCCCCAAGTGGCAGCTCCTGCAAGTGGCAGATCTCGGAGGCCCCAGCGTCCCGTCCCGGATCTCTGCTCCCCTTCAGGGGTCTGCCGCAGCCCCACAGTTCAGTCGGCGGGCACCCGGGCCGGATCTGAGCTGTTCTGGAGAGTCCAGCTGTGTGCGGGCTCCTCCTCTAGCCCCCGCAGTTGGTTGGTGCGGCCGCGAGGAACCTCGACAGGGGGCCGTGAGAGGGTAGCAGCACCGCCTCGCGTAGACCTCTACTCCGGCTGACCGCAGCCCGGTCACCCCTCCCGGTCAGCGGAGGTCCGCCGCTCCACCCTCCGGCACCAGTGTGAGCCCAAGGCGGACAGATCTCCGGGACCACAGTTTGGCAGTCCGAGCTCCCCAGGATATAGGTTATTTCAGGATTCGTAAGCTGGGCCGGCCGGGAGCTAAGGGAGCTCACGTCCTGACGGCCATGCTGCTTGGCCACGCCCCCCGGTGATGTTGTTTTTAAGCACTGGGTGTTACAACCAAACATCCTTTACGTTTTCACAGCCTGGAAATCACTTTTTTGCATTTCACTCGTTTCATGCTCATTTCATTGACTGTAAGCATGTTTGCTTATGTTTGGATATTCGTTACACTTACATCATTTTGATATTGTTTTTCCGTATACACTCCACTGCAAGGCCGTCACCACTTTTTGTTTAATTATTCTATCAGGGATCTTTCACTATCACCAAGCGTGTATGAAGAACCACAAGCTTTTCATCCTTACTAATGTTTATACATGTATTTGACGATACCCTTGTCTTGGATTGTCACAAAGAGTGTTATTCTCTTTTCCTTTTAGATTTACTCCCTGAGGAAGGGCATGGCCCGAAATGCATCAGGATTTGTTGTGAAAATTAAGTGCAGATGTACGCATAGAGCAGTGGTCTTCAATCTGTGGGACGCGACCCCCAGGGGGGTCGTGGAGTCCTGGGAAGGGGGTCGCAGATTCTGCAGAGTGCAGCTCCTGGCATTAGGCTGATGGAGGGTGCTCACGGAGGCCTAATTCACACCGAGGTGTCAAAAACATCAACGCCTCATTAGCAAGTAAAAGGTCTTTTAAAGACCTTTCAAGTACTTGGGTGTGACTGTGTGTGTCCCTGAAGCTGTTTCAGCCGGGCTCACATACAGGAGCTGGGGGGAGCGGAGGGGGTGGGGGGGCTGGGGGAGTGGCTGTAGTATAGCCCTTTGAGTTCAATGGATGTTGTGCACCTGGAGCTGTGGGTCCCATGAAACGTCCCCCACCCCCAGCAGGAAGGCACAGAGATGCCATCCCATGAGCAGGAAAGAAGAAGGACGACGACGCAGAGAGATACTGTTTCCCCCCCTCCGCCCCCCCATGAGAGAGGCACAGAAAAGGTGGGTGGATGAATGATGGGTGGATGGATGGATGACAGGCTGAAGGATGGATGGATGTGTGAAAAGGTGGGTGGATGAATGATGAGTGGATGGATGAATGATGAGTGGATGGATGAATGAAAGGGTGGATGGATGAATGATGGATGTATGGATGGAAGGATGAAAGGGTGGATGGATGAAGGATAGATTGGTGAAGGATATATGTATGGATGGAAGAATGAAAGGGTGGACGGGTGAAGGATGGATGGATGAAAGGGTGGATGGATGTTTAAAAAGATGGGTGGATGAATGATGGGTGAAAGGATGGATGAAAGGGTGGATGGATGAATGATGGATGTATGGATGGAAGGATGAAAGGGTGGATGGATGAAGGATGGATGTATGGATGGAAGGATGAAAGGATGAAAGGGTGGATGGATGAAGGATGGATGTATGCATGGATGGGTGAATGAAGGTGATGAAGGATGGATGTATGTATGGATGTATGGATGGGAGGATGAAAGGGTGGATGGATGTATGGATGGATAAAAGGTTGCATGGATGAATGATGCATGGATGGATGTGTGAAAAGGTGGGGGATGAATGATGGGTGGATGGATGAAAGGGTGGATGGATGTATGGATGAAAGGGTGGATGGATGAAGGATGGATGTATGGATGGGAGGATGAAAGGGTGGATGGATGAAGGATGGATGTATGGATCGGAGGATGGAAGGGTTGATGGATGTATGAATGGATAAAAGGTTGCATGGATGAATGATGGATGGATGTGTGAAAAGGTGGGTGGATGATTCATGGGTGGATGGAAGGAAGGGTGGATGGGTAAAGGATGGGTGAATGGATGGATAAAAGGGTGGATGGATGAATGATGGATGTGTGGATGGATGGATGTGTGAAAAGGTGGGTGGATGAATGATGAGTGAATGGATGAATGAAAGGGTGGATGGATGGATGAATGATGGATGTATGGATGGAAGGATGAAAGGGTGGATGGATGAAGGATAGATGGGTGAAGGATAGATGTATGGATGGAAGAATGAAATGGTGGACGGATGAAGGATGGATGGATGAAAGGGTGGATGGATGAATGATGGATGGATGGATGTGTAAAAAGATGGGTGGATGAATGATGGATGTATGGATGGAAGGATGAAAGGATGGATGGATTAAGGATAGATTGGTGAAGGATAGATGTATGGATGGAAGGATGAAAGGGTGGACGGATGAAGGATGTATGGATGGATGTGTGAAAAGGTGGGGGGATGAATGATGGGTAGATGGATGGATGAAAGGGTGGGTGGATGGATGTATGGATGAAAAGGTGGATGGATGATGGATGGGAGGATGAAAGAGTGGATGGGTGAAGGACGGGTGTATGGATGGGAAGATGAAAGGGTGGATGGATGTATGAATGGATAAAAGGTTGCATGGATGAATGATGGATGGATGTGTGAAAAGGTGGGTGGATGAATGATGGGTGGATGGAAGGAAGGGTGGATGGGTAAAGGATGGATGTATGGATGGATGGAAGGATGAAAGGGTGGATGGATGGATGGATGAAGGATGGATGTATGGATGGAAGGATGAAAGGGTGGATGGATGGATGTGTGAAAGTGTGGGTGGATGAATGATGGAGGGATGTGATGAGGTCTAACAGGCGCATTTATGGTTGTCAAAAGTTGATAAAGAGGAGTACCAGTTTCTAGAAACTTTTGTCGGAAGGGGGTCCTTACGCCTAAAAAGGTTTTACAAGGGGGTCTCGGCATCAAAAAGTTTGAAGACCTCTGGCATAGAGTAATGTGAAGCTAATATTACAGTTCATATACTATGAAGATGAAGCCAATGAAAATGTGAACATGAATAAACAATGAATTGGCTAAAATTTTGATCTAAGGATTTATTATTAGCAACATATTAGTGGAGTATCGGAGGGGTGCAACTTTCCGCGCTGGAGAACGTCTTCCTTATATTGATTTAACACATCTCAGGATCAGGAGGTTAAACCCACTGGAACCCTTATTGCTAGGACCGCAGGAATCTCACATTTCAAACATAGTGTATACCATGGAGTGCGATTGCTATCTTCATTTTGGACTGAGCACAGACACTCTCTGCCCCAGAGAACAAAGAGAAATGCAGTATACATTTTGGAGCCCAAACCCTGGAACTTTAGAACTCGCTGGGATCAAGAAAATTGCTAGGGGAGGAGCTTCGCGGGCAACCAAGATGGCCGCGTGAGCTCGGAGCTCCGAAGACCTCCCGATCCTCCGCAATTATCCTGCCACCCATCCTGTCCCACGTTTGTGGGAATCTATTGCTGAGCCGGTACTGAAGCGGTGCCCGCTTTCGGAATGAAAATCCGACATTCCTGGACTTAGCTGGCTCGTCGGAACTCTGGTGGCTCCGCCTGCGACACTGAAGACCGTCGAGGGGCGCAGCGGTGTCTTCTTGTGGACCTCCCTGCCCGCGCTTCATCTTCCCGGCGAATAACACCGGAACCTGAACTCTACTATTGAGTACCTTCCTTGGTGACCTTCGGGGTCCCTACCACGCCGGCTGAGTGCACACCACACGGCTTCTTCACCCCCTTGGACCACCCTGCCCGGGCGTGCCAACATGGCGGGCAGAGGGGACCCGGACAAAGACAAACCCCCAAGAGTTAGTAGGAAACCGACCCAGTCCCAATCCACCATTCCAGAGCGGTTCTCCCAGTCTAAGGGGTCACCGGGACAAGTGGGCCGCGCTAAGGACCCGATAAGGGACGACTCCCCTGATGACTCCGAGATCACGCTTCGGGACGTGATGGGTGCGATAACTGGGGTGAAGACGGAGATGCACGCTCTTCATGAGGCACTGTCTAGCAAGGTCGACTCTCTGAAGATCGAGTTGAACCTCATCAGAACTGACCTCGGAAAGACCAATGACCGGGTGAAATCATTGGACCTCAAGACATCGAGCCTGGTCAATGATGTGTCCGACATTCAAACCGAGGTCCGCGACTTGAAGATGGCGAACGGACAGATGGCACGCCGACTGGATGAGTTCGAGGGTCGTGCGCGACGCCAAAACGTCCGCATCACTGGAGTACCGGAGAAGGCCGAGGAGGACTCGGCTAAACTCTTTGTTGAGGACCTTGTGGTCAAGAATCTAGCACCGGGGGGCCTGAGCAAGTTCTTCTCGGTGGAGAGGGCCCACAGGATACCGGGTGGGCCGCCAAAGTTGGGCGCTTCCCCCCGCCCCATCATTGCAAGACTTTTTAATTATAGGGACCGGGACGCCATTCTGCAGGCATCGAGGTCCGCAGGCCCGCTGCGCTTCCAGAACTCGGATGTCAACTTCTTCCCCGACTTTACCCAGGCTGTACAGAAATGTCGCCAGAGCTTTGCTGGGGTAAAACGAAGGCTAAGAGACTTGGGACTGCGCTATTCTATGCTTTATCCGGCCAAACTTCGCATTGAACACAATCACCGGACTCTGTTCTTCGACTTTCCGGACGCGGCAGGAGATTGGCTTGATACTTTGTCCCAAGAACGACCCGCCCCGGCAGACTGGACGGAGGAGGCCACCGGCGGAGCGGACTCTCAGGAATGACTGCCTAGACTTTAGACTTTCTGAAGGGGGGCGGCTGCGAAGGGCATCGGCTGGAGACATTGCAGCGATTGGTTTGGATATCCTTGTTAGCTATATGGAGGGTGACGGGAGGGGATAGGATGCCTCCTTTCTCCTCTGTGGGACTTTCTGTAGATTAGTTAAGGGGCGACAGGCACACTGCTAGTTGGGGTGGCTATTAGTCTAATGCAGGGGTGCAGGGTGGTGGGTAGTTGGGGTGTGTTTTTTCTATTTTCTTTATTGTTTCCTTCTCTGTCCTGGCTGGGGTCTCATTGGAATGTTGTGATTGCTTTGCGGGCACCATTGCGGGTGGGGGGGAGGGGGCGGAGCGTCCTTGATGATGGGGGGTAAATCTCTTAATTTGCTGAGTTGGAACGTGAACGGGTTAGGTGACCGAATTAAAAGGGGGGTTGTACTGCAACTGCTCAAACGTTGTTCGCCTGATGTTGTTTTCCTGCAGGAGACCCATCTTGTGGGAAATACGTGTAAGGCTTTGAATAGACGGGGGTTCAAGATGGTGGCTCATTCGGGGTTCTCCACGGGATCCAGGGGGGTGGGCATCATGGTGCGCATGTCCCTCCCGTTGGAGGTGGAGTCTACACTTGTTGATGAGAGGGGCCGCTATGTCGCGGTGGTGGGTAAATGGGAGGGACGCACTCTAGTTTTGGTTTCTGTTTATGTTCCCCCGGGGCTGCAGGAGACTACTTTTCGAGATCTGTGTAGCGCCATTTTGAATCTCCCTGAAGGATTGCTGATCGTGGGTCGGGACTTTAACTCTGTGGTATCGGGAGACTTGGACCGCTTCCCATCCAGAGACTTGCGTGCCTCCCAGTCCTGGCTCCCTGACTTCCTGGGCTCCATGGGGCTGATTGATTGCTGGCGTCTGCTACACCCTGCCCTGCGACAGTATACCTTTCTTTCGGGTGCCCACGGCAGCCTGTCTCGTATCGACTACGTCCTCACCCCCGCGGCCCAGCCGCAGTCGGTTTCCACCGCCCGTCTAATGGCCAGGGGCATTTCAGATCACTCCCCGGTTTGGGTGTCCTTTGATTTTCAGATACCCGCGACCACGCGAGTGGCTCCTATTAATCCGTGGTATTTTCGGGACCCAAAGACTAGGGATCTCCTAGCTAAATCTATAGAGCGGTACTTCGCTGAGAATGCCGGTTCGGTCGATTCTGCTGTCTCCCTATGGGAGGCCTTTAAAACTGTGCTCCGCGGCGAGGCCTTCTCCCTGATTGCAGAGGCCCGCAGACGGCGGGATGCGGACGTGGTGCGGCTGGAGTCTGAACTCGCTGACTTGAACTCCCAGCTGGCCTTGGGGCCGACTCCTGAGCTACTCCATGCCCTCTCCCTCAAACAATCCGAACTCCGGGCCACTGCTACTGACGCGGCGAGGGCCTTGAGCAGGGAACAGCAGGGCAGGATATACGATTCTGGAGACAAGGCCGGTAAGCTTTTGGCTTGGCTGGACAGACGAGAGCTCGCGTCTCGTGTGGTCCCGGAGATACTGGGTGATGATGGCCTGGTCCTTACGGCCCCGGCCGCCATAGTTGGGACATTTGCAGAGTAATTTGAGGCGGTATACACGTCCGCGACTTCCCTACCGGAATCTGCTTCGACTTCCCTTCTGGAGGCCATCGAGCTTCCCTGCCTCTCAGATGTCGAGCAGGAGGACATGGATCGAGACCTGACGGTGGATGAGGTGGCGCTGGCGATTCGGTCGTTGTGTTCCGGCAAAGCGCCGGGGCCCAACGGCATTCCTGTTGAATTGTACAAGCTCAAGGCCGACACGGTGGCGACGCCCCTGTTAGAAATGTTTCTGGAGGCCCGTGAGGCCGGAGAGCTCCCGCTCGACCAGAGACTCGCCACCATAGTGGTGATACACAAGGAGGGGAAGCCACGTGACCTTTGCCGTTCGTATCGACCCATCTCACTTTTGAACGCCGAACCCAAGATCCTGGCCAAATTATTGGCCAATCGACTAGTGGGGGTGATCGCGGACTTGGTTCATCCGGACCAGTCTGGGTTCATACCACACCGCAACACGGCCCTCAATCTTCGACGACTTCACGCAGTTATGGCGCGAGCACACCTCCTTACTGAACCCACGGTACTCGCTTCGCTCGATGCCACCATGGCCTTCGACTCGCTGGAGTGGAACTACCTGTGGGCAGTGCTTGCTAAGATGGGGTTTGGACCCGTTTACATAGGCTGGGTCCAGCTCCTGTATTCGGCCCCGCTGGCGAATGTGACTGTTAATGGTCGGTTGTCGGCCTCCTTCGCATTGCGCAGAGGCACCAGACAGGGATGCCCGTTGTCACCACTCCTGTTCGCCTTGGCACTTGAGCCCTTGGCGGCGTGGATTAGGGTGCACCCCGATGTCGCAGGGATAACATGGTCTCCGGGATTTGAGGATCGGGTGTCGCTCTACGCGGACGATATCCTCCTGTACCTCACCTCCCCCTGCCGCTCGCTCATAGTAGTGTTTGATCTGTTGGGCACCTTCGGAACCTACTCGGGCCTGGTTATCAACTGGTCCAAGTCCTCACTGTATGCATTGTGTGGGGATACTCCGCTCCTTCCCCGTGGCTGCTCAATACAGATAGCCCAACAGGGCTTTAGGTACTTGGGTATCTACGTTTCGCGGGATCCCCGAGCACGGTACTCGCACAACCTGCTTCCGCCTCTGGCGAGGTTGCGTCGAGGTGTGGAGGGCTGGAAAAAACTGCCGATTTCCTTAATGGGCAGGGCGGCGCTGTTTAAAATGATGGCGTTACCACGGTTCCTCTATGCACTGCAAAACACCCAGGATCCTGTGCCCGCTAAATATTTTGGGGAGGTCGAGTCCTTGCAGCGAGCCTTATTGTGGGACGGTAGACCGCGGATCTCCCTGGCAAAACTGACCATACCGTGCTATGACGGAGGCATTGCCCTACCTGACATACGGCGTTATTACTGGGCATCCCAGCTCGCGGCTATCAATCATGGCCTATACGGCCCGGCAGTCAGCCCAGGCTACGCCATGGACCGGTGGCTCATGAACGATGGGAACTACTACAGGGCGCTATATTCCAAGTCTCTGGATCGGAAGTTGACAGGCCCCACTAAGCCGGCGGTGCATTTGTGGCGGGCGGTCACCAAAACTCTGGGCTGGCAGGGTAGGATTTCCATGGCCACTCCACTGTATGATTCTGACCTGTTGGGGAAACTGTGGCACACCAAGGGCTTTGATAGGTGGGACACCATTGGTATATCGAAGGTGGGAGATGTGATGGCTGAGGGAGGGATCAAGTCTTTTGATGCGCTGCAGTCTGAGTTCCAACTGGGGGCGATGGAATATTTCAGGTATGCACAGCTTAGGCACGCTCTCTCTTCCCGTATAACGGCGGGAGAGACGGTGCCCGAATCGTCACCCCTGGAGGACAGAGTGCTGGACGGCCATATGCCGGACAGCGCCATCTCCCTAACCTACAAGAAGCTCATTAACACACGGGCTGACCTGCTGCGACGGTTGAGAGAGCTCTGGGTGACTGATGGCATCGAGGTGGATGATGAGGAGTGGCAGTCAGCGGTCTCTTCCCCTAGGGAGGTGGCCATCTCGGCGAGACTCCGCCTTGTCCAGCTGAAGATACTACACAGAGTTTATGTTACGGGCCCCAGGCTCATACACATGGGGCTCTCGTTGGATGGTACTTGCCGGAGAGGATGTGGGATGATTGCGACCTTCATGCACATTATCTGGGAATGTCCTGCAGTGGCTCGATTCTGGGTGCGTGTGCACGAGGTGATGAAGGAAGTGACTGGTGTGGCTTTACCCGCGGAGGCCCGGCGCTGCTTACTCAACATTTGGGGCCCGAATGACTACAACGTGGCCCAGACCCGCTGGGTCACTCTGGGCAACATGATAGCCAAGAGAGACATAGCTCAGAGATGGGGTGCGCCAGTTTCTCCCACGATTGGTTTGTGGGAGACCAACATGGACTGGTGCATGCTGCGCGAGAAAACAGTATATGTAGCCAGGGGCAAACCGAAAATGTGGAGGTCTGTGTGGGGTGCTTGGAACTCGTATCGAGGTGACATTTGTACGCCCCCTGTGGAAGTGGAACTTGATGTCCATTTGTCTCCGTAGCGTCCCTTTCCCGTGGTTCCATGACTGTTATCCTGTTGTGTTACTCCCCACATGACCCGATGTCGATACCTGCATTGCAAGCTGCGTAGGGTGTGCGGCCCCCGATTTCCCCCAATGATGTAAGCCCAACGTATGTGATGTGTCCTCAGCCTAATTTCCTTTTCTCCCTTTCTCCTTCTTCTCTCGTTCTTTCTTTCTTCCTTACTCTATTTCTTGCAGCTTTTGTTGTTTTATGGTTTATATATTCTAATGTTCTCATATAATTGAAATTAAACCTGACTGCTTCTGTCTACCGTTTGGTGCACGAATAGAAATGCTACCTCAATGCTGCCTGGCCTCCGGGATGTATGGCTGAATAGCGGTGTACCTTTTCTACAAAGAAAGGTTTTCCAAAAAAAAAAAAGAAAATTGCTAGGAGAAGAGCTGGAAGAACTGTTAGGCAGAGTACTCCCACATTGCTGTGTTGCTGCGTTGTTGGGTTGGTCTACAGTTGCTGCTTCTCTTTTGGGCAGTGAAAGGACTGGACTAAACTTTCTTCACTTGTGCTCAGTATCTCCAAGGGCCTGAAGTAGAGCTTGCCTCCTGTTTAGAAGTCTCAGGGACTTCAAAGACTTCACGGACCTCTGGGTACCGCCTCTGGAACTGTGGTTTTGGTTGCCACCACGGGGGTAGAGCAGCTGCCTCCGCCACAGACTCTGTCGCTGGCTTTGGGGCCTGGAGGCACCACAGAGGGCACTGCCGCATCTCACATCGCAACCCTGGTATCACTGAGAACGAAAGCACAAGTTACTTACCTTCGGTAATGATATATCTGTAAGAAACAGTAGTTAGTGTTAGATTCCTTACCTTATAATATCCCCAGGCGTCAGACTGGATCCGGAAAGTTTTGCGTAGCAGTACCCTTGCATGTCGGTAGGCGTCGTCCGCGGCTCCGCGTCTGTCGGTGGCCCCGTGATGACGTCGTCGGATTACTTAGACACCGCCCTCACGCGCTGACGTCAGTTCTTATACATAGTTTTTCCGTGCCCGAAACGCAGAGCGTGATAGAAAACGACACTGATGCCATGAAACTAGGGACCTCAAAGGAATGACCTTAACCCTAGATACCGGTTCGCAGAACGAGGAGGATGGGTGGGGCGGAAAGGAATCTAACACTAACTACTGTTTCTTACAGATATATCATTACCGAAGGTAAGTAACTTGTGCATCTGAAAGAAACAGGTTAGTGTTAGATTCCTTACCTTAGAATAGATACCCCAGTAATACCAACCCCGGTGGTGGGTCTGCAAACCAAGACCACACCAGAAAGTCCTGGAGCACGGAACGGCCAAAGAAGCCATCTCTCCGGACTTGGCTGTCCAGGCAGTAGTGTCTAGCAAACGTGTGCAGCGAGGCCCATGTAGCTGCCTGACAGATGTCCTGCAAGGGGACTCCCCCGACCCAAGGCAGTAGTAACCGCCGTTGGCCGAGTGGAGTGGGCACGCAGCCCCACCGGAGGATCCTTCTTAGCCAGAGAATAACAGGCCTTAATGCACAAAACGACCCATCGAGAAATGCTGCGTTTGTGCACTGCCCGTCCCTTCTTAGCGCCCACGTAACCAACAAAGAGCTGGTCGTCCACCGGGAACTGGCGTGTGCGCTCCAAATAAAATGAGAGCGCACGTTTTGGGTCCAGACTGTGGAGCCTCTCTTCCTCTTTTGAGGGATGCAATAAGAAGGTGGGCAAGGTGATGAACTGCCCAATGTGGAAGGCTGTAACAACCTTGGGCAGGAAAGAGGGACGTGTTTTTAAGACAACATTGTCCGGATGGACAGAAAGGAAAGGCGGTTTAGAAGAAAGAGCCTGGAGCTCGCTCACCCTCCTGGCAGAGGTGATGGCAACCAGGAATGCAGTCTTAAGAGTAAGAAGATGGAGAGGACAATTGTGAAGTGGCTCAAAGGGAGCGCACATCAAATAAGTTAGAACAAAGTTCAAGTCCCACTGAGGCATCACGAAAGGAACAGGAGGAAACATGTGAGTGATGCCCTTCAAGAATCTATTTACAACAGGGGACTTGAAAAGAGAAGGCTGGTCAGGAAGCCTTAAAAAGGCTGAAACAGCAGAGAGGTAGCCTTTGATAGTACTCAGAGCAGAGCCCTGCTGGGCAAGTGAAAGAAGAAAGAGGAGAACCTCTGAAATAGAGGCAGAAAGGGGATCCACAGCCTTTGCTGTGCACCATGCCACAAATCTGTTCCACCTGCAGGCGTATACCGTTTTTGTGGAGGGACTCCTGGCTGCCATAATGACATAACAGACTTCAGGAGGCACTCAATCTCCATGCATGGAGGTGTAGGCTGGACAGGTTCGGGTGGAGGACCGTCCCCTGCTGCTGCGACACAAGGTCCTTCTTGAAGAGGCAGACGAATCGGGGATCGACTGACATGCTGAGTAGCTCGGGATACCAGTATCTTCGTGCCCCTGTCCGGGGCCACAAGGATGACTTGGGCCCGGTCGCGCCTGATCTTCTTTAGCACTCTGGGCAGAAGTGGTAAAGGCGGAAAGGCATACAACAGACCGCAACTCCACTCGCGACGAAAAGTGTCGCCGAGCGAGTGCTGCCTTGGAAATTCCAACGCGAAGAACTGATGACATTGCGTGTTCTCTTCTGTGGTGAATAGATCTAACCAAGTCTCTCCCCACTGCCGAAAGAGACCTTGCTCCGTGTCCGAGTTCAGACACCATTCGTGATCCATCATGCACTGACGGCTGAGTTCGTCCGCCCTGGCGTTCAGGGACCCTGCCAGGTGTTAAACCACCAGGGCGAAACCCTTGTGTTCCAGCCATTGCCAGAGGCGCAGAGCCTCCTGGCAAAGGGTCCACGACCCCACCCTGCCCTGTTTGTTGCAGTACCACATGGTGGTGGTGTTATACGTGAACACCTGCACCACACTTCCCCGGACAGAGAGAAGGAATGCCTTCAGTGCAAGCCGGATCGCCCGCAGCTCCAGAAGATTGATGTGGAACCATGACTCTGCCGGAGACCAGAGGCCTCAGATCTTCGCCTCTTCCATGTGGCCCCCCAGCCCAGGAGGGACGCATCCATCACAACTACATGCTCCGGTTGGGGTAGGGAGAGAAATCTGCCACTGACCCAATCACGGTCCGTGAGCCACCACTGCAACTGTCTCGCAGTGCCCTCCGAGATCAGGACATGGTGGCACAGGTTGCCCTGATGCTGGGCCCACTGAAACTTCAGGTCCCACTGCAGAGCCCGCATCCGCCACCTGGCATGATGCACCAGAAGGATGCAGGAGGCCATCAGCCCCATAATTCACAGCGTCAACCTGACCGAGACCTGGGATAAAGGCTGAAATATCGGAATCAGAGCCTGAATATTCAGTGTTCGGGAGGATAAACCCGAAACTGAGCCGAATCAAGAACCACCCCGATGAAGAGGAGCTTTTGAGAGGGACACAGGTGTGACTTCGGCACATTGATGGAAGTGCAGGAGGTCAGCCATAGTCTGGAGGTGGCTGACGACTGTCTGGGGCAAGCCCGCCTTCAACAACCAGTCGTCGAGATAGGGGAATACTGACAGCCATAATTTGCGCAGATGAGCTGCGACCACCGCCATCACTTTCATGAACATCCGTGGGGCGCTGGTAAGGCCAATGGGGAGCACGGTGAACAATAAGTGATCGTGGCCTACTGTGAACTGCAGGTAATGCAAGTGGGCCAGCAGGATGGGGATGTGGAAATAAGCGTCCTGCAAGTCAAACGCTACCATCCAGTCTCCGGGGTCCAGGGCAGCTAAGACCTGAGCCAAAGTCAGCCTCTTGAACTTCTTCAGGAGGAAGCTGTTGACGTTCCGCAGGTCCAAGATAGGGCGTAGGCCCCCTTTGCCCTTCTTGGGAACCAGAAAGTAGTGGGAATAGCAACCACACCCTACTTCTGGCCCAGGAACATGCTCAATGGCCCCCTTGGCCAAGAGGGCTGATACTTCCTCTTGCAGAAGTTGCAAGTGATCCCCTGACATGCGGTGGTACTGCGGTGGCATTGCTGGAGGGGTCCCCTCCAAGGGGAGGTAGTAGCCCCTTCGGACGATTTGCAGCACCCACCTGTCCGAAGTGATGTCGCGCCAGTGTAGGAGGTGATGGCGGACCCTGCCCCCCACGGGCCTGAAAGCTCGGACTGGGAGGGCTTTGAGGCAGATGCTGCGGGGGTGGATGTGGACTGGCTTCGCCGTTGTCCCCTGGCACCGCCACAGCAGTTACCACGTCTGCCGCCGTGCTGGATGTTAGACTACGGCCCTTGGTTGGCAGGACGTGAAGGGCGACCCTTTCTTAGCCACAAAAGAAGCAAAAGGCAGAAGATGGCTGACGCTGGCCTGACAGTCCCAAGGTCTTGGCCGTAGCCCTGGAGTCCTTGAAGCGTTCAAGCACATGATCTGCCTTGCCACCAAATAGGTGGCTGTCAGTGAATGGCATGTCCATGAGGGTGTTCTGGACATCAGCTGAGAAGTTGGCGGACCTCACCCAGGCGTGGCAGTGAACCGCCACCATTGTTGACATCGCCCTACCCAGCGAGTCCATGGTATCCAGCCCACATCGAATGTAATACCGAGCTATGTCTCGTCCCTCCGCAAGGGCTTGAGCAAGTTTTGCCCGGGCCCCCTCCGGACACTCCAGCAGCACGGCCGCAACCGTATCCCACAGAGAGTGGGTGTAACGGCCCAAAAGGCAAGCGGTGTTGACTGACCGAAACCCCAAACTGAGGGAGGAGAACAGTTTCTTGCCAAACTGTTCATACCTTTTGGATTCCCGATCTGGAGGTGCAGTCGGGAATGCAGACTGCGAAGTAGAGACCTGGATGACCAGGCTCTCGGGGGTGGGGTGGGTGGACAGAAAACTAGGGTCGCCCGGAGCCGGTTCTATCTTCAGGAGAAACTGTAGCGGGCCTGGACCAGGTACCCAACAGGACGTCCGTGAGAGCCTCATTAAACGGCAGTAGAGGCTCCGGAGAGCCTGCCTGTGGTTTAAGGACCTCAGTGAGAATGTTAGACCTCACAGTCGCGACGGGGAGCTCAAGGCCTTGGCCACCCTTGTCAGCACCAAACTATAAGCAGCTCCCTCCTCCTTAGCCATGGTAGAAGGGGAGACAAAGTCAGTATCAGGTGAAGTGTCGAGACCACTGGCTTCCCCTAGCTCATCTGTCCAGTCCTGAAATGACTCACAAGCTCGTGTTAGAGGGTCCTCAGACCCCTCTCAGTCATCCTCGCCCTCCATCTCCTGAAAATCAGGTGCAAAGGATGGAGCTGGATCATCGAATAATTGCTCTTCTGCCGGCGTCAAATGCGGCGTCGAGCGACTCCGGTCTGACGCCGGATCTGGACCGAGGGAAGAACCAGGGACGGCGCCGTTCGGGGTCCGCGCCGGGGGCGACACCCTAGGGGTCGTCTCCGGCGGGGTCGTAAGGTCGACCAGCGGTGACCCGTAACCGGATCCAGCTGGGCCCTGCGGCGCAGGGACCGAAGTCGCCGACGGCGCCGGGGCTGAAGCACCCCGCCCGCTTGGGCTCCCAGCCAGGACCGTGGGGCCCAAAGGCGCCGCGGAACCTGATGGAGGAGATAGCGACCTCATGGCCATGAGGAAGGCATCGATCTCCTCCAGCATCGCGTTCGGCCCAGGGACCGGCGGGTATGGAGCAGTCTTTCCTGTGGTTCCAGCGAAACCGCGTGGGCGGTGTCGACCGAACCCCCGGCCCCATCGCGCGAGTGTCGGGGGGAGTCAAAAGAGCGGTCGCCTCTTTGACTTCTTGCCAAACTGTTCATACCTATTGGATTCCCGGTCTGGAGGTGCAGTCGGGAATGCGGACTGTGAAGTAGAGACCTGGATGACCAGGCTCTCGGGGGTGGGGTGGGTGGACAGAAAACTAGGGTCGCCCGGAGCTGGGAGGTGGCGCCTGGCGATGTTCCTACCTACAGGAGAAACTGTAGCGGGCCTGGTCCAGGTACCCAACAGGACATCCGTGAGAGCCTCATTAAACGGCAGTAGATTCTCTGGAGAGCCTGCCTTTGGTTTAAGGACCTCAATGAGAATGTTAGACCTCACAGTCATGACAGGGAGCTCAAGAGCCAAGTCCTTTACCGCCCTCGTCAGCACCACACTATAAGCAGCCCCCTCTTCCGTAGCCACGGTAGGAGGGGAGACAAAGCCAGTGTCAGGTGAAGTGTCGGGACCACTGGCTTCCCCTAGCTCGTCTGTCCAGCCCTGAAATGACTGACACGCCCGTGTCAGAGGGTCCTCAGACCCCTCTCAGTCACCCTCGCCCTCCATCTCCTGAAAATCAGGTGCAAAGGATGGAGCTGGATCATAGAATATTTGCTCTTTTGCCAGCTTCAAATGCGGCGTCGAGCGACTCCGGTCCAACGCCGGATCTGGACCGAGGGAAGAACCAGGGACGGTGCCGTCCGGGGACGGCGCCGGGGGCGACACCCTAGGTGTAGTTGCCGGCGGGGTCGTAAGGTCGACCAGCGGCAACCCGGATCCGGAACCGGATCCAGCGGGGCCCTGCGGCGCCGGGACCAAAGTCGCCGGCGGCGCCGGGGCCGAAGCACCTGGCCCGCTTGGGCTCCCAGCTGGGACCGTGGGGCACGAAGGCGCCGCGGAACCCGACAGAGGAGAGAGCGACCTCATGGCCATGAGGAAGGCATCGACCTCCTCCAGCGTTGCGTTCGGCCCAGGGACCGGCGGGCATGGAGCAGGCCGCGGCACTTGCGGCTCCAGCAAAGCCGCGTGGGCGGTGTCGACCGAACTCCCCGCCGCATTGCGCGAGTGTTGAGGGGAGTCAGAAGAGCGATGTCGCCTCATCGACTTCTTGTGCCTCTTACCTGAGGACTTGGAGCCCGACAAATGGTGACGACTCGCCGAGCATCGATGACTGTGGCCCCGTGACCAGTCCCTCGTCCCCCTCTTGGACCGGGACCGTGAGCGGCGCGGGCCAACTGCCGGATCTCGAGGCGCTTATGGTACCGCTCCCACCTAGCGTTTGACATCAGAGCTCGGCAGTAGGGGCACGACTTGTCGTTGTGGTCGGCCCCAAGGCAATAGAGGCACCGGCGGTGGGGTTCGGTAACCAACATCAGTCGGTGGCAATCGGTACAAGGCTTGAACCCGGGCATCGCTACCGGCACCGAGAGTCGTAAAGACTCGAAGAGAGATCAAGAAGGATCGAAAAAGTTTAGTGAAAAAGTGACTAAATTACTACTTCTTCCGAATCTGCGCTTGTCGGCGTGGAAAAAAGAAGAACTGACGTCAGCGCGCGAGGGCGGCGTCTAAGTACTCCGACGAAGTCATCACGGTGCTGCCGACGGACGCGGGGCCCTGGACGACGTGCAAGGGTACTGCTACGCAAAACTTTCCGGATCCCTTCTGCTTGCACCCTGACCTGTGAGCACTGCACTACGCACCGCCTTGCTTCACTTTGCCACCCTGGTCTCACGACTCGGTGGCTGCCTGCTGACTTTGACACCCATGACCGCACCCTGGCTTGGGAGCACTGCTCGTAAGTCTTACGACGAACAGCTCCGTCCCACAATGCAGTCCTGACCGACCGAAGCCTGCAACCGGCTCTGTTGGCTGCACCGTGATCTGTCAGCACCGCATCAAGCACTGCATTCACTCAGCACCACGCCTCTGAATGACCATCACAGAGCTGCTGCTTGCACCGTGCCTGGAGGGCACAGCACACTGCACTGCTACGCTTCGCATCTCAACCGCGAGGGTTGCAACGACCGGCTTCCACCAACGTGTTGGCCACAACAAATAGATACTGTTTAAGAGTCTACCGACACCCTGACTAACGCAGTCAGACTGAACTGTTGGATTCTGTTGTTTTCAGTATCCCGGTAGTTCCGGACAGAGCTACAAACTTCAAGGAACTGCATTTTTAAAGTTTTCTTGGAAAGTGCATATTTTTAAGCGCTGCATGTTGGATTGTTATTTTGGTCTTGTTTTAAGTATATAAAATACTGGATAATATTCTAAACTGGTGTGTTGTCCTTTTGTAGGGTTTGCACTGTATTACTGTTGGTTATGTGCAAATGCTTTACACACTGCCTCTCAGAAAAGCCTCACTGCTTGTGCCAAGCTACTAAGAGGGTAACCAGGGGTTATTTTGGGAGTGTAACTCCCTTACCCGGACCAGGAAGAAGGGTCCCTACATGGACAAAGGTGCAAACCATTGCCAACTACAAGCCCCCTGTCTAACAATCATGATGTGAAGTTCTATCTGTTAATTAATTAGTTACAATTTCATTATTCTTTTCATCTATCGGTCATGTTTCATATAAACATGATGGGGAAGGTTTATTATTATAAACAATGTATGTAGGTGGAAGGTGCACTCAGTTAATCAATGTATTCAAATAGAACACTTTGTGTGCTATGCTGTATCAATGCCTGCTAAGCATTAGTGTGTACAGTGAAAGTGGCCTAACCCCAAGACTGGCAGCTAGGACTACAGCATGCAACTACAGTAAAATATAGATATTGAACAATCAACACAATTTTTAGATTATTTTCATCATCACATTTGATATGTTAACTCAATCGACATATTTATGTCTATGATAACCTGTTCATAATTCTGCATCATTTTATATCATACATCAGTTTTACAGAAAAACCACATTTCTTGAGCATCCAATGCATTTCGGGACTCACATGTCCCTTCGTCAGGGGTGCCTGTACAAAAAAATGGAAACAGAACAAGGAAACAATTTATATGATGCCAATTGTCTTTTTTGAAGCCTATTTACAATTTGCAATTACCAACTTAATAGACATGTATGTCAATCAATCCTTTATCATATTCTAGATATATCACCTATTAATTATACAGTACACTGGAATTGAATTAAGACACTCTATGTAATTAGAGCCATTGAGCATAAGTTTCTATATCATAATTCTCACCGTGATAAATCCTTGTGATTCAATCCTGTGATACCTCAAAAAAAGCCTCAAAGCCTCTCTGAAGAATCTAAAACATCAAAAATACCAAGTTGCTAAAGAAAACAAACGCATTTGAATTGGTTTTTAAATGAAGAAAACCGTACCAAACACACGATCACAATTCGCTTACCTGAACTGTGATTAAAAACGCGATATAACTCCCTGTCAAAGAGTACATAAATAATCAATCAGTTCATCAGTACTTCAGTTATAAAATACCTGATAAATGTCTCGCAATGAGTAAAGGATCTCACCTGTTCTAAGCGTGCTCACCGCGGTGTATGCAAAATGAGAACAAAATTCTAAAAGGCAAAACCAGATAGAATTGAAGTTTTAGCGTGGCGTCTTATACGCATACTGAAACACGAGATGTTTGAAACAGTAAAGCATCTCACCTGCACTGGTAGTGCATGTTCAGCTAAATAGCGAGGACGGGGTTCTACGAGCGTTTCTCTAAAAAATAAGCAAGTAAATGCATTTAAAAGCTTGCCCGAATGCAGCCTAAATCTTACGAACTGCAACGTACATCTTTTACACTCACCAAATCCATTGTCTTGTCCCTAGTTCGCTATTCCTTCGTCTCAGCTCGTGAGGATATTCACTTCCGTGTTATCGCCCGGCATATTTATCGGCTGTGACCGTGCTGTCCCGTGCAAAAGCGGTCGCTCCCCTCACTCCTCCTGGGTATCGTAGCGCTATTTCCACGCTGCCTGTGCTTTGTGCTTTTCATCTTGCTTAATTTCATAGCGCCGCATTGTGCTTTATCGTGCTCTAGCCATAGTGCTGCTCTGTGCTTTGTCTTTGTGCTCAAAATCGTAGCGCTGCATTTGGGCTTTATTCGTGATCGGATCATAGCGCTACTCTGTGATCCTTCATAGCGCTTAATATTCATCACTGTTGCTGGTAACTTGATTGTTAGTTATAGCGCTCCACTGCTCGCCCCAACCTCGCCCTGCTCACATTTGTTTATTGTTGCTGCCATTTTGTTGTTTGTGCAGTCCCAGCCCGTTACTCCAATCACGCTCCCGCCTCCCAGCTGACCCTCACTCACCCCTCCCCCTCCACTATCTACATATGTCAGAACAGATGACGCGCAGTGTTCACACGCAGCGTTCACGCGCCGAAGGTGCGCCAAAGGTAAGCCCGTCTACACCCGTCCGCACCTGGACCGCGCCCAGCGCCAGACCCCCTGGCCCCCGCCGTACCCAGCCCACTAGATTCACATATAATGCCGCAACTCTCCTTGCCCTCAACCCCGGACGCACACCACAATGCTGCAAAGCCACCCAAGGACGTACCCACGGCCCATTCGCCTGTCACACCTGCAAGTTACCCTGCTTCAGGACCCCCACCAAATCCACTTCCTCCAAACACAGCTCCGACTCTAACCACCTTAAGTGCATCCTGCTGAACACCCGCTCGGTCCACAGACACGCCACTGAACTCTGGGACCTACTCGACACTGCGTCACCGGACATCGCCTTCCTTACAGAAACATGGATGAACACATCATCAGTACCCGACATCGCTATACCCATACCGGACGCTTACAAGATCATCCGAAAAGACCGCACCAACCAAACAAGAGGAGGCATCGCCATCATCCACAGGAACTCCATCAAAATCACGACCAGCTTCGACGATAATCTTGCAACCGCCGAACATCTCCACTTCCAGATCCACACCGACCCTAGGACCACACTTAGAGGCACCCTCATCTACAGGCCTCCAGGAACCCGCACTCAATTCAGCGATGACATCACTGACTTCATCAGCCCACATGCCCGTGCCTCCGAGAACTACATTCTATTAGGAGACCTCAACTTCCACCTTGAAAACAAACACGACAGCAACACCAACTCCCTTCTGGACAACCTGGCCAATCTCGGACTCAAACAACTTTTCGACACCCCCACCCATGTAGCCGGGCACATGCTCGACCCTATCTTCATCTCCAGCAAGCACATTTCCTTCGACCGTACCACAGCTCTCCATTGGACGGACCACAGCTGTGTTCACTTCAGCTACAAAACCACCTTGACCCACAACCGCCCACAACCTATTCCTCGGAGAAACTGGAACAAAATCACCTCCGACCAACTCCTCACATCCCTCAACCAAAACCCTCCCACCCTTTCATTGGACCCAAACCAAGCGGCCACCAAACTCAAGCAATGGATCACCCACAGCGCTGACGAATTAGCACCCCTGAAAAAGCACCAGATCAATTCAGGCAGCAAAAAGGCTCCCTGGTTCAATGATGACCTTAAAAAATCCAAGAAGCTATGCCGCACCCTAGAGAAAACATGGAGAAAAAACCCAACCACCGACAACATGGCCACCCTCAAGGCAGCCACCCGCAAACACCACCAACTGATTAGATCCACCAAGAAATCAGCATTCAAGGATCGTCTCGACAACAACGCCCACAACAGCAAGGAACTTTTCAACATCGTCAAAGAATTCACCAACCCTGCCGCAGCATCTAACGACATCACTCCCTCCCAAGACCTCTGCGATGCGTTATCCTCCTTCTTCTACAACAAAATTGCCGACATTCACAACAGCTTCGAGAACACTCCCTGCGAACAACCCTCCCCCCCCCCCTCAGATCCCACACCGCCAACTAACAACCTCAGCGCCTGGAACCCAATCACCACCGAAGACACTATCCGCCTAATGAACTCAATCCACTCTGGCTCGCCAACCGACCCCTGCCCCCACCACATCTTCAACAAAGCTGACTCCATCATCGCACCCCATCTCCGTGATGTCATCAAATGCTCGTTCAACTCTGCCACCTTCCCAGAAAGCTGGAAACACGCCGAACTCAGCGCCCTCTTGAAGAAACCCACAGCAGACCCCTCTGAACTTAAAAACTACCGACCCATATCCCTCCTCCCCTTCCCCGCCAAAGTCATTGAGAAAGCCGTCAACAGCCAGCTCGCCGCCTTCCTTGAATCCAACAACTCCCTCGATCCCTCTCAGTCCGGATTTCGAGCCAAACACAGCACCGAAACCGCCCTCATTGCAGCGACAGATGACATCCGAACACTACTGGATAACGGAGAAACAGTGGCCCTCATTCTACTCGACCTCTCCGCCGCTTTTGACACAGTCTGCCACAGCACCCTTATACAACGCCTCAGCAACATCGGCATACAAGGAAAAGCCTTGGACTGGATCATCTCATTCCTCGCTGGGAGAACTCAAAGAGTCCGACTTCCCCCATTCAACTCAGAGGCCACTGAAGTCATCTGTGGAGTACCACAAGGATCATCACTCAGTCCCACCCTCTTCAACGTTTACATGAGTCCACTCGCCTCCATTGCGCGTCAACACAACCTTAACATCCTCTCTTACGCCGACGACCCCCAGTTGATCCTTTCCCTCACCAAAGACCCTAACACCGCCAAAACCAATCTTCACGAAGGCATGAAAGAAGTAACCGAATGGATGAAACACAGCTGCCTAAAACTCAACTCAGACAAAACGGAGGTGCTCATCCTAGGATCTTCCCCCTCTGCCTGGGACGACTCTTGGTGGCCTTCCGCTCTGGGCACAGCACCCACACCCACAGACCACGCACGCAACCTGAGCTTCATCCTAGACTCCTCTCTCTCGATGTCCAGACAAGTCAACGCAGTCTCATCCTCCTGCTTCAACGTACTTCGTATTCTCAAAAAGATCTTCCGCTGGATCCCCTCGAAACAAGAAAGACTGTCACCCACGCACTGGTCACGAGTCGACTGGATTATGGTAACACACTATACGCCGGAATCACAGCAAAATTACAGAAAAAACTCCAACGCATCCAAAACGCATCAGCGAGACTCATATTGGACATCCCTCGCCAAGATCACATCACCGGACACCTAAAAGACCTCCACTGGCTTCCCGTCAACAAGAGAATTACATTCCGTCTTCTTACCCACGCACACAAGGCCCTCTACAAACTAGGACCCGAATGCCTCAACACTCGACTGTCCTTCTACACACCCACCCGACAACTCAGATCGTCCAATCAAGCCCTCGCCGCAGTCCTGCGCATCCGAAAATCCACCATGGGTGGCAGACACTTCTCCTTCCTGGCGGCCAAGACCTGGAACTCACTCCCCACTCACCTCCGCCTTACTCAAAACCACATCTCCTTCAGAAAAGAACTTAAAACCTGGCTATTCGACAAAAATTGAACCCCCCTTCCCCAAGTGCCTTGAGACCCTATGGGTGAGTAGTGCGCTATATAAATCCATGAACTTGAACTTGAACTTGAACGTAAAGTAGGCCACAAGGACATTTGATCATATATACTAGGTGTTCCGAGTTGCAATTAGTTGAATGTTTTAATGGTATGCTTTCACCAGTTCTGGGATGTGATAAAACGTTTCCAGCAATCACATTATTGCAATTTTTACATTTCCAGCATTTCGTAGTCCCTTGAGGAGAGAAGTCACCTTTGGTAGTACTTGACCTTGATCGTTTGGTCAGCATTTCTTTTAGATTTTGTGCCCTAGTATAGGCAAATGGAGGTCTTTCTTTGAATAGTATCCCAAAGTCTGGTTCTGACTGCAGTAATTCCTATCTTCTATTGATAATGTTTTTAATATCTCTAGATGCAGATGAAAATTTGGACACAAAGACCATTCTCAGCCAAAAAGCAAACACATGAGTTTACTTATCAACGATAACAAGTTTGGATTTCCCATCTTCTGGTTAGGGGGACTCAATATTTTTCTCCTAAGAATGCTTATAATGAATATTTTTGGAGCAGTATTTTATTTTCTTTGCCTTGGAACGATATCCTCCTTTATTATTTCTCCAGCTGTTTTAGTTCACAGGTTTGGCATAGTCCAGTGAATGGCTGTCTCTTTAACCACTTTCACAGGCCCTCTCTCTCTGCTTTATCACACAAGGTTCTTAAGAGTGGTTTTTGTGAGTTCATATCCTTGAAGTAAAAAGCGTGATATGCCTTTTCCCAATCTTTCGCAGCTGCTAGATGTGTCCACTACGGAGCAGCATATCTTTGACTTGGTTTTTGATCTGTGCACGGTGGATTCCTCATCATCTATGTCACTTTGTTGAGATTGGCTGCAGACTTCAATCACAGTTTGGGGGTATTCTGCCTTCACATAGAATCTGCCTCAATCTGTCAGTTCTTTTGGGCCATTGGTCTCCTCTTATCACTAACGTTTCATTTGCCCTGTTTACTACTGCTAAGTCAATGCTTTGCCTAGAGTAGGTAGTCCCCTTCAGTATGACCTTCGTTACCAACCAGGACTCTCTCTCTTTGACTCTCGACTGAACCAGTGTCTCAAGACCCAGTAGCAGGTGACCCCTCTACTCTGTGCCTGACCTGAGCTGGACGTCTCTCTGCAACTGCTGGCCCATCCAGGTCCTCCATTTTTAAGGGGACATGGGACTCGGCGAGTACGGGCAGAGTGTACCCAGTTAGACAAACCACCACATTTAACAGCAGTTGTAGTTATGAGAATTACTTGATATGGCCCACTCCAGCGAGGCTTCAAACATGATTTGAGCACATGTTTCTTCACCAGGATCTAGTTGCCTGTACACAGGTCATGGCACTGCTCCTGTTGTGCTATTATGGCCGCTTCTCCAACCTGGTGGGGCACAGAACATACCACATCAGCCAATCCTTTACAGTAATTGAGCACCAAATGATCAGTTATATTCACAAGCTGATTAGCTGTCACTATAGACTCTCCCATAGCCCTCCCCATTACAATCCCATGGGTGGACAGTCCAGTTTTTCATCTGTGATGCTTCTCAAACTCATCAAAACCAAAACAAAGCATCAGGCCATTTCAGAGATGTATGTGCACATTTTAGCCAATCGGGACTTTAACATTCCATTCACTTGCTCAACCACTCCTGACGCTTCAGGTTGATAGGCACACTGTAATTTCTGTTCAATCTGTAATATTGCACAAAGCATTTGGTATCCCCTCATTGTTGAAATGTGACCCTCTATCTGATTCCAAAAAGGTCAGAAATCCCAAGCTAGGAATGAGCTCTCTAAGAAGCACTTTAGCCACTGTCAAGCTATCACTACGCCTTGTCGGGTAAACTTCGACCCAATGAGAATACAAGCACTCAATCACCAAGACATATTTTCATCCATTTTAAGGTGGCATGTCTACAAAATCAATTTGCATCCTATCAAAGAGCGCTCCAGATCTCCCTAAATGATTCATGGTGACCAGTGTTTTCTTTCCCACATTTTGTTGCTGACATATCACACATCTTTTACACAACTTTTTTTGCGATGGCTCTGAATCGGGGATTAAACCATGTTTGTCGAAAGAGGTGCATCATAGCATCTCCTCCCACATGTGCGAGACCATGGTAGTTTCTTGCCATGGGTAACAATAAACTATCAGGTAAAACCGGTCTTCTATCTGTAAACACTAACACCTCGTCTTCTTGTCTGCGTGTGCAATCTGCTTTGATCTACCCTTCTCTCTCTATATCTGAGGCCTCCCCCAGCTGGTAATGAGCCATACTCAAACAGCAGGATATATTTTGGACGGCATCTTTTCTAATGATCCTGGATTAAGGTGTAGAATACTACTCCACTTTCTTGGTCTGATCATTATGCCTTTCCATTCCATCTGCAAACTTTAGGATCTCACCTAGATCTTTGTATCAAGAACAGGGTGGAGATGAAGAGAAATCTCAGGCTCCTCAATAAGGAGGACCTTCTAAACAGACTTAGCAATTATGCATGCCCCCTTCACTCGGATGTCAACTTAATCTATGATGACTTTTCCAATTGGCTTTCGGCATCCTGGGATTCTCTTGCTCCCCTTTAATGAGCATTATGTAGCCAGAAAGCGGCCTTTGGCTCCTTGGTTTTCTGAAAGACTGAGAAAGCTTAGACAAGTATGCCGACACCAGGAAAGGAAATAACGCCATGATCTTTCACCAGTCGAAAGAGATTTACACAAATTTAGACTGAGTGTGTAGGAGAGTAGGGTCTGCAATCCTATGGTCAGCCCAGATTTTTGCTTTTTGCTTCACTGGTTTACGACTTTCCCTGGCTGTGGGCCTGCTAATCAGACCCACAGCCAAGCTGTTCTCTCTCTAAATTGACATTCATGTACTTTAGGGGCATTTACCAATTGGTATTGGGTCACTCTTGTAAGTCCTTGTACAGTGTACCATAGGTACCCAGGGCATAAGTGAACCCAAGGCCTACCAGGGGCTGCAGCATGTATTATACCACCCCTGGCTGGCCATCCAAATCTGACACAACTGGCTGATCAATCAGCTGAGGCAAGGTGGTGTAATCACCCTTTGCTTTAGCTATAGTTTACCTATATCTAAACCTAAAATTGACACATATACTCCTATAAGTCACTCCTAAGGCAGGCCTTAACAATCCTGGAGGCAGAGTGCTTGGAATTATGTGAGATAGTGCTCTGGCATGGGCTGAGCCTGTCTGCAGCTTTCAGAACCAAGTCCTTTAGCTGTTTCCATGATAACGCTATACCATATACTCTTAAGTGCATTATAATCCTCGCCGTTATTGCTAACTTTGGCATAGCATTATCAAAACATGTCGAGTAAGGTGTCATACGAATTGGAATACTACCCCCTCACCAGTTCTGGTGATGGGGGTAGCATTCCACCCTTTTAGAGGGACACGACATGTATGTAACTGTGAACCCCGGTTAAAGTTAACTCGAGCCTCAGCATCACAAAATGGATGCTGCCACCACAGACACAAGTCTGACCTCCTGCTGCTGGGAGTCCTTCCAGCGAGGGAGGCCTGGACAAAGGGTTTCCTGCCTTGGGAGGTGCTAGCACCACCCCAGACAGTATTTTGTGTATTGGGTAGGACAGTCCTGAAAGGAATGAGACATGCCTGGGGCACACAAGGTGCCCTGTGCATACACCGGCTCAAACCAGATGCTGGGGCACTCCAGCCCCAGCTCTGGCGCGAAACCGGACAAAGGATAGGGGGTGTAACCACCCCACTTCCTGGCCCCACCCATAGGAGGGACCTGGTGATAGTACAGCCCCCTTTAGGAGAATAAAGGTAGGAGCTGGTCCCATTCCAAATTAGATTATTCCTGAACAACTTTAAAAGAAGAAACTCTGGACTTTGACGTTCTGCTCCACAGAATACTAAAGAAATCTCCCTTGTGGCCAAGGAGTGACCACCCTGCACAAGCAGGCACCATCAAGCGTTCCAGTGGTTCACTTTGTCCTCTTCCCTGGTGGATCCAGACTTCAGAGCCCGACGAGACCCGGACTTCCAGACCTCTCCGACCTCTACCTACATCTGCAGCACAGCTGAGTTCCGTGGGTGCGACAAGACACGTGGGACCGGCCATCTTGGAGAAACTGCACTTCACTTCCAACACGACTTCAGAGGCATCCTCGATGAAGTGCTTTGGCAATTGAGAAGCCCCAGCCCCGATCAGCTCCTGCACAGAAGATCAGCCCTCCAGCATCCACGAGATCTGCGTGGGGCCCTTTTGCTTGATTGCTGCTCGACGCGTTGTCTGGTCACTTGCCGGCTGGCTAGTGGCCTCCTAGACGACGATCCTTGAAATCCATACTGCTGGTCTGGTTGCTCCAGACTGGCCCTTGCTTCCCTGCAAAGGAGAAGCACCCCGGACCCTCCTGGTCCTCACCAGACGCCTTTCATACTCACCGCGTGGGTTGCCTTTGCCAAGGCCTGTTGATGCCGAATCCGGAACCAACACCGCCGACAGCGAGAGCCTGCGTGGGACAGCTCGTGCCTCCATCCTGGTCATTGAAGACACCTCCTGGTCCACGTGGCTGCAGAGTCAAGCGTCCACTCTTTACCTGATCGCGGCAACAGCATCTGGTTCCTTCCTGGTTCCACTCCAGTCACTGGCTAGTGACTGTGAACAATGTCCCCTCTGCTTTCAGGTCTTCATCTTCCTTGATCCACTCTTGGATCACTCCGGACAGCTTCCTCCTGGTCGCCTGCAGCATCTTTCTTCAAGGCTCCATAGACTTCAACACGGAAACCCAACACACTTTGACACCTATGCACCCGCAGCCCTTGGGTGAGGTAACAAGAGCATTTAGGTGCTCAAGGGTAGATTAACTCTCCTAGTGTCTAGACTTCCAGTCGTTTTAGTCCTAACTAGTCAGAACTGTCCGTACTTACCTTTTTCGTAAATTGTACTGTCCATTGACTTTGTTACGCATCTCGCGTGTGAGTTCACACTCTGCACACGCGTCCCGTGGGCCTCCTGCCCCTTACCTAAGGTTAGGGTAGTGTAGTCCCAGCGATCCTACAGCCTCTGGACATTCCTTCTATCGATTTAATTATACCACTTGTTTAGTATATGGTTTGAAGTGCCCCATGGGCAACATTGTAATTGTGCAACTTAAATGTATTTTTCCTAAGAGTCTTGTCATGTGCTTAGCCCTCTGATCTCATAAAGAGTTCAGAGGTGTTTGTTATTAATAAATAGCTTGTTTATTTTTATAACAACCTGTGTGGTGTCCTTTCATCTGGTAATCAAGGGGTATATGTGGTAAAACAGCTGGCTTCACATGCCAAAAGAGTTTAGCCTAAGACTGCTTTGTCCATGCTACCATTAGGATAGCTGGTCTATAAGGTTGACTTACATCCAATCACCATAAGGGTTGTTTGGACTGATACAAGGTGATCACTAGAACTAGTGAGCATCATATATCAGGCCATCTTCTCACAGAGTGAATCCAAACTAGCTATTAATGAGGAAAAAGGCATCATATTATTCCCTAAAGTCCCCAAGGGAACGTTTCGCTGTGATTAATTCCCTCCTTGCCCCCACTGCCAGTGCTAAAACTGAAGTTTCCCAGGGTCTTTGTGATAAAATGGCATGCTTTTTTCATGCCAAAATCAAGGACATATATTCCTCCCTGGAGAACCTTAAGGCTGGTGGGACTAATGTAGATCTCCCACTGGATCCATTAGTTGCGGATCATTTGGTAGTTCCTATGAAGGAAGGCCTTGTTTGCTCCTTCCCTCCCATACTGCAAGAGGACACTGAGCGTCTATTAAGTGGAATCAGGTCTGGTTCCCTGTTGGGGCCCTGCACTTTGAAAATTTTAAAACTGGGAATGGAGGCTATTGCTCCACCTTTGACCTCAATCCTTAATGCAGCTATTACATCGGGCCAGTATCCCATCGCGTGGAAAACTGGGGTGGTTAAACCCCTATTAAAGAAGCCCTCCTTAGATCCAGCCGAGCTAAAGAACTACTGGCCCATTTCCCTGTTGTCTGTCCCAGTAAAAACACTGGAGAAACATTTGAACTTTCACCTCAACTCCTATTTGGAGGATCACCAGCTGCTCGATGGCTCGCAGCATGGGTTCAGAAGTGAGCACAGTACGGAGACGGCGTTAACCTTTGTACTAAATAACAGCCGAAGTCAGGTTGGCTCCGATCACACTATTTTAGTGATCCTTCTAGACCTTACGGCGGCTTTCAATACTATTTCTCCTTTAAGATTGGCTGGGAGACTCAGGGAAATAGGGATTGAGGGCTCTGCCCTTAATTCGCTTACCTCATTTCATATGGATCGGTCACAAAGAGTTAAGATGGGACAATTCTTCTCAGCTCCCAATCAGTTGTTCTGCGGAGTCCCTCAGGGGTCCGGATTGAGTCCTACCCTTTTTTATATGTATGTAGCCCCGCTTGCCTGAGTTGTAAGATCTTTTGGGCTAGAAGTGTTATCTTACGCTGATGACATTCAAATCATGATTACTATTGCTGATAGTGTTGAAGCATCAGCTGCAAATTTTAAAAATTGCATGCAGGCAGTGGCTTCCTGGATGGTAGAGAACTATTTAAGACTCAATGGGGAAAAAACTGAGGTTTTATTTTACTGGAAATAATCAGGAGATTTGGTCAGAAGCCTGGTGGCCCGACATAATTGGATCCTGCCCCTGCCATGGTCCTAGCGCTAAAAATCTAGGCATCATAGTTGACACCTCCCTTTCCTTGGGCCCAAAAATAAATAGAACAGTTTCCACCTGTTTTGGGATTTTAAGGACCCTTAAAAAGATCTCTCAATTTCTCTCCTTTTCCTCACGGAAACAAGCAGTTGTGGCCCTTGTGTTGTCGAGATTAGATTACTGTAATGCCCTTTATGTGGGGACAAATAAGGGGCTTGTACATAGACTTCAACTAGCGCAGAATGCCGCTGCCAGGCTGGTGATGGGCTTTCACAAATATCACTCCGTCTCGGCCACTATCAGCAATCTGCACTGGCTTCCGCTGGGTCGGAGAAATGTATTAAAAGCCCTGTGCTTGGCCTTCTACAATTTGGGGTCAGAAGGCATTAAAAAACTATTTCGGAGCTATGTCCCAGTGAAGCTGCTAAGATATGCTAGCAAGAACCTTCTGATAGTCTCCAGGTTCAGGAAAACCAGATGGGGGGGTTATGACTTCTCGCTAGCTACGACAAAACTTTGGTATTCCCTTCCTCTTCAAATCACTGCTCTGGAAACCCATCTTCGGTTCCGTAAGGCCTTGAAGACAAGGCTCTTCACTATTTCAAATCCGTAAGCTGGCTCTTTATGGGCACCTCTGTATCCTGACCCCTTTCCGCAGTGCCTTGACGCCCCTGGGATAAATTTGTGCTTTACAAAACTTATATTTGTTCATTCGTTCATTCATTCTGACACTTCATCCAGTATTTTTTTTCTCTTCCCACGTTTCTACAACTGAAAACATTAGTCTAATTCTGTGTCATCAGTTTGTTCTTTCAATGGATCTCTATTAAAAATGTAAGAATTTGGGGCGCAAAAGTACGTGGTCTTGTTCATATAACGGTTTCCAACCCTCACATAGGGCTAGATACAGGTTGCCAAATACCGGTCGGTAAGGCCGAAATTCGGTAAATTTCAGTGTTACCGACCGATGTAGCGATGTGCGATGTAGGTATTACCGAATGCCATTGGTAACAACAAATCGGTAAATTAAAGGGAAATCAGTTACCGATTCCTTATTTACCGATCGGTCTACACCGAAACCCCAAAATACCGATTCGGTAAATAAGGAATCGGTAAAAATTCGGTAATGCGATATATCAAAATTTGGTAATACCGAATTTGTCCAAATTCGGTATTTAAGAATCGGTAATTACCACTGACCCAGAGCAGGTGGTAATCAGGTGCAGTGCATAAAAACAGCCCCAAAATGCAAGAGTGGTAACACAATGGTGGCCCTCTACGTCATAGCAAGGCGGCTACGTTTGCGAGCAACAGGACTGAGGGTTTGGAGACGGGAAGAGCGTGTGTACAGACTGCGTGTCACACTGTTCCAAATTACTTCGCCAGAAATACATGACAAGTACAGGCTACACCCACACACCATCCTTGACCTTATACGGGACCTGCAACCATACCTGGAGCATCAGACAGCAAGGGTGCATGCAATACCCACCCATGTACAGGTACTCTGTTGCCTGCACCTCCTGGCATCAGGAAGTTACCAGAGTGTGATAGCCGCAGCAGGTGGTGTGTCACAGAGCTGCCTGTCCCGTTTCTTCAACTCCTTTCTGGACGCCATGATACAGAGAATGCATCACTACATATGCTTCCCCCTTACACAGGTGGAGCTGCAGAAGACAAAGCTGGATTTCTACCAAAAGGCACAGTTCCCACATGTAATAGGCTGCATCGATGGGACCCACATACCAATCTGCCCACCTTCTGCAACAGAATACATATACCGCAAATCCACTCACTCCATCAACGTGCAGGTGATATGTGATGCAGACTTCATTGTTACTGACATTGTGGCCAACTTCCCAGGTAGTACCCATGACTCCTACATATTCAGGAACAGTTGGATCTATACATGTCTGGTCTCTGGTGAATTTGGAGAAAGATACCTTCTAGGTAAATCAATGTGACACACCCTGATGTATACCTTGGATGAACGTATTGGTGACCTAAATTAATGGTATTTTCTTTCCCATTTAGGTGACAGCGCATATGCCGTCCAGTCATTCATACTAACTCCATACCTCAACTCATCAACCCCAAGGGAGAGGAGATACAATGTGGCACATAAAAGCACACACAACGTTGTGGAGTGCACCTTTGGACTACTAAAAAGCTGGTTCCGTTGCTTCCACAAAAGTGGAGGTGCACGTCAGTCCCGCCCCATCATCTGCTGCAAAATAATAGCAACATGTGCAATGCTGCATAACCTTGCCACAAAGAAAGGAACAGCAGTGGAACTAACTGACTCTGAGGACGAGGGTGAGGACAATCCACGACCAGAGCACAGCGCAGCTGGTGTGGCAGCAGCAACGGATGGGAGACACAGACGGGCTGAGATAACATGCAACTATGTCTGAGTGATTAAGGAGACATAGCCAGTTACTGTATTTGAGTGATGGTGTTTAATGACCAGTGCACACCACCAAGATCAGAAGCAGTGTCCATACACCCAAGGGTTACATCACCCATTTCTGTACACCCATGGCTGGCTCTATTTCTTGAGCCCACGCGCTGTACTGCCACGTTCCTTTGCCCCACTGTCTGCACTGCCAGTTTGTCCTTGGCCAGCGCTGTGGCGTTCACTGCGCCACCTGGTCTCGGTGGGAGAGGGCATAATGTTACTACGGCTAGTAGCCTCCTCACTTTCCCCCATCTGCTGTAGTGGCCACTTTGTCAGTTTGCAGCAGTTCAAGTGCTGAGGTCACTGTGGCCATCCCCCCAGCCACATCCCGACTACAGTGTGCCATCTCCTCCTGCATGGCTATTGAGAATCTGCACATGAGGGGGGTAGCAGTGGACAGGCGGTTTACCGCCTTGGTGTAAGCATCCAGTCTCTGCCTCTCCCTGCGCCTAGACAGGCGGTCCTCCTCCAACTTGCTGCAGAGCTGCCTTACAGCCGACGCCACGTCACTAATGCCCTCAGCCATGGTGGTGTTAATGGCACTGATGCCCTTTTCTATGCGATGCATGTGTGCATTCATGTGTGCCATCTTCCGCTGCACTGACCTAATCGCTCTCCCCTGCAGGCGCTGGACCTTCAGCATGTTGCCTTCAAGCCCAGCGAACACACTGCCATCTTTGGCCTGGATGTGAGCACTGGCTGCCCTTGCCCTGCGGCATCTAGAGGATGTGTGGGCGTGCTCCGATGGGGACTGTGATCTTTCCCTGTTGCCGTCCTCAGCCATTGTCGACTGTTGGCCCCCTGTGCTGTCCACCTCGGACACCTCCATCTGCTGGAGGGTGGCCACGGCATGCCTCCTGAATGACGTGGGTGGTGGCGTTGATTGTGGCAGTGGTGATGGTGGTGATGGTGACGTTGCCTGGAGCTGTGGTGATGGTGGTGGTGGCATTTTCTGGAGCTGTGGTGATGGTGGTGGTGGTGGTGGGGTTGTGTGCCCTGCAGGGGACTGGTCGTCCTCCTGTTGTCTCCCCTCTGGCCTGGGTGCCTTCCCTCTGCTCCCCTCTGCTGCACTGCGAGATGTCTCGCCTGTAAAGACAGAATATAGATATGCTCACTTATCTGGCAGCATTTGCATTGTAATAAACATTATGGCTGCCGATCACACTGACTGTCCTCTGCTTGCTAATTGCTGTCACGTGCCTTTGGGTTTGCTAGACTGACTGTTCTGAACATGTGTTACTTCTGACTACATTTCCCATAATGCATTGCAGGTTATGAGTAAAACATGGACAGGAGTGTGAGTCCCTATGCCTCTCTGGGGATTGGGGTTGGGGAGGGGGGTGCACATCATACTGTGCATGCATCTTACCTTGTTTGGTGGCAGCTCTAGCTGAGTTGACTGCGTCGCCAATGCCTCTCACACTCTCCGGCTGGAGGGTGGACTCAACTATGAGCTCCAGGGCTGTTGGTGCAGGTGCTCTGCTCTTCCCTCCACCAGTTTTGCTGGCCTGCTTCTGCCTCTGCGCCATCCTCGCCTTTGCAGTCTTCCTCAGGTCATACCATCTTTTTTTAATGTCCTCTATGGAGCGCTGGGTGACTCCGATGGCATTGATCTTGCTCTGAATAGCAAGCAAGATCTGTCTCTTCTGCGATTCCGGCACTTGCAGGGACTGCTTGCCGAACAACTTCTCATGGTCCTTGGTGACGACTTCGATGAGCACCTCCAGCTCCATGTCGCTGAACCTCTGCTTACTTTTCCTTTATGCTTCCTCCTTCTCTCTCTCCTGGTTTGCCATTTTGCTATTTTTTGTAAAAAGAGGCTGGGTTGCTCCTGGCTCCTCTGCTCAGCTACCTGCCTCACAGTCAGCTCCAGGTTCAGTGCAGCTGCCTGGGTGTGGCCACTTCCTGTTTGGGAGGTAGTTGGAATGCACAGGATTGGCTGATTCCACAATTTCCGAATTTTTAAATTACCGAATCTGTATTTACCGATTCGGTATTGGGATTCGGTATTTACAATTCGGTATTGGGGTTACGGTATTTTTTTTTACCGATCCATTCCGAATCGCTATTTTTTACTGATTAATACCGATTCTGTAATTTTTAACAAATCTTTACGTACATCGGAGATTCAGAATCCTTAATACCAAATCGGTAAAATTCGGAATTAAGGAGTCAGTATTTCACGATTACCTACATCTAGCCCATAATCTTTTCCTCGTCGGTGGGCCAGACACTTCAAAACCGCAATTTGGGTCGGCAGTTGTAATGACATCAGTAGGTTTTTCACGCTCTCCTTGTTTTGTATGGGTGAATCAGAAGAGGTCATGAACCCACGCTGAGACCACAATTGCCCAAAATCATGGACAAATCCCTATTGGCTGTCCGTGAATATGGTAATTTAAGTGTTCGGAAATGCTGCAAGCTCTAGTAAGTGCAATCAACTCAGCCACCTGTGCTGAATACACCCCTTTCAACCAAGATGCTTCAACCACTCACACAACTGTACAGATAGCAAATGCAGCTCTCAAGGTACCTTCAGAATCTCTCAAACATGATCAATTAACAAACAACACAAGATCAGACTAAGGTAATGAAACATCCAAATCATCATGACACAGCTTCATGCACAATTCAGTCACGTACAAACAATCATGAGCTACTTCATCAATTACAACTTCATTTCCTGGCAAGGGCATCAAGGTAGCTAGATTTAGACTTGTACATCTCACCAATGACACATTTTAGGCTCTGAAAATCACTTGCTCATACTTTCTTAATCGAATGCTTGTGAGATGTTGCGTTCAAGTACGAGTCAGCAAAATATCAACAGAATGTGGTACATGCACCTTAAATGGATAACCCATCACAATGTTTTCATACTGTTCCAAGCTCACACAAGTAGCAGCAACGGCTTTCAAGCATCCAGGCAATAGTGCAACTACAGGATCTAATGTAGCTGAAAAGTATGCAACAGGTCTGCGCGCAGTTCCATGCATTGCATTAGAACTGACAGGGTGCAACCTTCCGCTCACTGCAGAACAGAGAAAAACTATTGTGAAAGTCGGACATTCCCAAAGCTGGAGGTTGACACAGATTCTCTTGGAGTTCATTAAAAGAGCACATGCATTCATCATCCCATGAAACTGAATCAGCCACATCCCTATGCATAAGCTTTTGTAGGGGCTCAGCAGTCAAGGAAAAATCTGGAATCCACTGTTGACAACAGCCAACCATTCCCAAAAACATGCAAAAGTCTTTCTGTGTGCTCAGTGGATTCATCTGCAGTATGCAGTAATCAGATCTTATGACACTTTCCTGACTCCTTTCTGAATGTGGTGTCCCAAGTAAAGAACATCTCTTTTTCAATACAGTACTTTTGCTGGTGACAGCTTGTGTCCACTTGCCAAATGATTTGGTGAGGTAATAGTGTCACAAATGCAAGCCTCTTGTGTTCCAGATGCTATCAATAAATTATCTTTGTACTGTACCAGAACTGAGTTGTTTGGCATCTCCAATGACTCAAACTTCCTTTTCAATATTTGATTTAAAATCGAAGGACTCTCTTTACTCCCTTGTCGAACTCTGCACTATGCCAAGACACGGTTTCTGAACCAGAATGCAAATAATATTGGTTTTCCTGATACACAGGGATGGAGAAAAAAGCTTGGCAAAAGTCAACAACAGAAAACCATTCTGCTTCACAAGGAATCTTATATTAAATCACGGCTGGATTGGGTTCGATTGGACAGCATGGCATCACAATCTGATTTATTTTTTACAAATCTTGCACCAGCCTATAATTTCCATTCAGTTTTCGAATACCCATGATAGGTGAATTACATGGACTACCCAAAATTACTTGATTAATCAGGGTTTCAATCATGTGTGTTATACCTGCAATAGTTTCTGGGCTCAAATAATATGGTGGTGTTTGAGCAAACATTTGGTTTCAATCTTGTTCGTATTGGAACTACTCCTCTAATCAGGCCAATATCTTTTCCTGTAAAATCCCAAACCTCTGGTTATACTGTGTCTCTCAATTCAAGAGACAAATTATTATCTGTGAGTAATGGAAAGATTACCTACTTTCTGCATTTTCTTTGGCCATTTTGAAAACAACATCTTCATCATTGGTATGAAATTCTGTTCCTTCAGGGGTGCAATCGTTGGAACAATTTAGCTTGCACAATCAAGTCTTGACCTAAAAGGTTTACTGAACTCACATCACATACCACAAATTTGTGCAGATCTTCAAATTACCCAATTCGTACCTTGACAGGTTCCATAACTGGAGTAGACATTAATTAGATTAGAAACTCCCACCACTTGGATTCTTTCTCCCAAGAGGGGTAGGTAGACAACTTCTACAGTTCTTACAGTGGAACGGGTAGCACCAGTTTCTACAAAGAATGAAATAGGTGTTGCATTTATCTTGCCAACCACATAAGGACCACTTTTCTCTACCTCTAAGTATGAGCCAAGCACGCATCCCTCCACCCCTCTCAGGCACCCACATTAGGACATATCTTAATCACTGTCACCAATTTGTACTATGTACTGTGAAGTTAAATTAACATGCAGGTCAATCTGATCATTTGTGTGAAAGCCCATATTCACATGGTATTTTTCCACTTGACCATTCAATTGAGGCATAGGAGCTTGTGGCATATTAAATGAAGGGTTTTCTGTCTCTGCATCTGTTGATTCTGTATCACATTACCTGTTTGAGCCTGGGTGACCTTCCCTTGCAGGGCCTGCCCATTAATCTAATTCAATGGATTGAACCCACACTCGCTCTCCAATGCCAACACTTGCCGCAAATATTTGTATTTATTTAATGTACTTGTAGAGAGAAGCATGCATCCCAAGGGACATCGCTGCACTAGGAAGTAAGAACCTGTTTGAGAGGTGTTTAGTGACATGAGACATCAACGATCGGGTCATAAACAGCCAGCCTCTGGGCGTCAGTAGTTGAGTTCTGAGAAAAACCACGTTTTCAGCTTCTACCTGAACCTCATATGATCATCAGTGAGGTGAAGCACCAACAGGAGTTTGTTCCAGTGAGTAGGAGCAAGATAGGAAAAGGAGCGACCTCTCGCTCTGACTTTTTTTTGCATCTGGTCTTAGAGCGTGATTGCATGACCATGGTCTAGCGAGGGGACATAGAATTTAACTTTTTCCTACAGGATTCTAAGTCCAAGTTTGTATAAAACTCTATGCGAGTAGCATAGTAGTTTAAACTTGGATCTTTGTCTCATGGGCAAACAATGAAGCTCCTTCAAACAATCTGAAGCTGAGCTGTACTTCTTACGAACCATTTTGGCTGCTGTATTCTAAATTGCTTGCAGACCAGAGAAAAAATAGTGTGCCATGCCAACATAAAGCACATTCCCATCGTACAATTTACTGGTCAGTAAGGCCTGAGTAATGGTTTTTATCCAATTCAAAGGGATCCACATAAAAAGTCTCCTTAGTAATTTTAGCATGGCAAAACATTTGCCGCACAATACTCGGACTTGGTTTTGCATGCTTAGAGCATTATCTACCAGAATCCCAAGTTTTTCACAACACGTTTGGGCTCAGGACCAATGTCTAGTGGTTGGGGCCACCAGGTTGCGTCCCAGACTAGGTGTGTTCCATCAAAGAGCAATATCTCAGATTTCTCTGCGTTTAACTTCAGGCGATGGTCTGGCATCCAATCAGCAGTTTCTGAGAGGCAATTGCTCAAATTACTCTTAGTATCCTCATGTTTTTCCTCAATAGCTATCAACAACAGTGTATCAAAATGCCATTTCTTACCAATCATGGCCAAATGTGGCATGGATAACTCATTTTCAATGTCCTTACAGGAGTTCTTCTAACTCTTCCCTGAGGCACAAAATTCTGGGATTCATTTCCTGCTACTCTTTGCATGCCAGTAGTTGTCTGACCATTTCCCTGTACCATTCCTAAACAATCTATATCAAACCCGTGTAACCTTTCTTTGCAGCTCTTATCTGAGCCAACTTATGTTTTTACTTTAACTTCTTATGTCTTGAATCTATAGTCTCCACAATACTTTGTATATCAAATAATCTCATCAATAGGTTTACTCTGCTAACAAATCAAATGCTTCTGCATCATAATCACTAATTTCAGGTCATAAACCATATACAAATCAATACACAAAAGGTCCCATATCCTGTTCTGATACATTCTCAATTCCACTATATTGTTTAAACACCTGCAGAAGTCTCCCGTAATAATCATGTACTGTCTCCTTCAATTCTTGTGTTGTTCTGTCAATGTTTACCCAATCAGTTGCCGTGGGTGAAGTTTTTCCTTTTAAATAAGTAATAACCTGATTGTATTTTCTCATCACTTCAGGTCACGATTCAGCAGTTTTCGAATCTCTTGGAGGTTCTTTTTCTGATTAATCTACCACAATCTTACACTCAGTCCATAAATAAAGTCAGAACCACAATGTCAAACAAGGTATCTAAATATTTTATAGAAACCTTTACAAATCTCTCAATCTGCTTATACCACTCAACTGGTTTATCTTTCAATTTCTGAAAATCATTTGTAAAAGACAATATAATTATCTGACCTAGACCATGGAACATGCACATATCCTCCTGCTGGGATTTCTTTCACTGGATATGTTTTTACCTCAGTCTCTCCAGTTTCCCTTTCCATCAAAGGATACATGGGCATAGTCACCAGTGTCACTTCTTTCTTTTTAGCCCATCTACCTTCCCATCTCTCTAATTCTCCTCATCTCTTGAGGGCACCGTTCCCTCTAGGGCGCGCGCGTGCGCACCTCCCCTTACATCACCACGCACACAGGACGTCGCGAGAGAGTGGCGCCGCCGGCCGCTTTGAAGAAGCGAGCGGCCGTAACATGATGAGTGTAGGTAATATGGAGGTGGGGCTGGTGGCTATGTGGGAGCGCGGGCAGACTGTGGCCTTTTGTTTAAGTATTGCTGTTAATCGGAGCCCATGAAGGGGCTCTGATTAACAGCAATACTTAAACAAAAGGCCACAGTGGCTGGGGAAACCAGCGGAACAGAAGGCAAAAGGGGCACAAAAACAAGGAAAATAACGAGTGGCACAGAGGGCAGAAAGGCACAAAAAAAACAATGGAACAGAGGGCAGAAGGGCACAAAAAATGAGTGGAACAGAGGTTAGAAGGGCACAAAAAACGAGTGGAACAGAGGGCAGAAAGGCACAAAAAACTAGTGGAACAGAGGGCAGATTGGCACAAAATATGAGTGGAACAGAGGGCAGAAGGGCACAACAAACTAGGGGAAAATGAAGTGGAACAGAGGGCAGAAGGGTACAAAAAACGAGTGGAACAGAGGGCAAAAAGGCACAAAAAACGAGTGGCACAGAGGGCAGAAAGGCATAAAAAACGAGTGGAACAGAGGGCAGAAGGGCACAACAAACTAGGGGAAAATGAAGTGGAACAGAGGGCAGAAAGGCACAAAATACGAGTGGAACAGAGGGCAGAAGGGCACAACAAACTAGGGGAAAATGAAGTGGAACAGAGGGCAGAAGGGTACAAAAACGAGTGGAACAGAGGGCAAAAAGGCACAAAAAACGAGTGGCACAGAGGGCAGAAAGGCATAAAAAACGAGTGGAACAGAGGGCAGAAGGGCACAAAAACCGAGGGGAAAACAAGTGGAACAGAGGCCAGAAAGGCACAAAAAACAAGTGGAACAGAGGGCAGAAGGGCACAAAATACGAGTGGAACAGAAGGCAGAAGGGCACAACAAACGAGGGGAAAACGAAGTAGATCAGAGGGCAGAAGGGCACAAAATACGAGTGGAACATAGGGCAGAAGGGCACAACAATCGAGGGAAAAACGAAATGGAACAGAGGGCAGAAGGGCATAAAAAATGAGTGGAACAGAGGGCAGAAGGGCACAAAAAATGAGTGGAACAGAGGGCAGAAAGGCACAAAAAAAGAGTGGAACAGAGGGCAAAAGGGGCACAAAACACGAGGGATAAACGAGGTGAACAGAGGGCAGAAAGGCACAAAAAACGAGTGGAACAGAGGGCAGAAAGGCACAAAATATGAGTAGAACAGAGTGCAGAAAGGCACAAAAAAGAGTGGAACAGAGGGCAGAAGGGCAAAAAAAACGAGGGAAAAACGAGTAGAACAGAAGGCAAAAGGGGCACAAAAATGAGTGGCACAGAGGGCAGACAGGCACAAAAAACTAATGGCACAGAGGCAAAACACAGAATACAGAAATATAGGGGCAGCTAAGAACAGAAGGCAGAACGGGCAGAGAGGCACGGGCAGCGAGGGGAACAGAAGGTAAAACTGGGCAGAGACAAGGGCAGCGAGGGGTACAAAAGGAAAAACCGGGCAGAGAGAGCACAGGGACAGCGAGGGGAACTGGAGAAGAAAAAGGGGCATGGACCAAGTACAGGCAGCGAGGAAGACAGACAACAGCAGTCAGAGACACAACAATGAAAATACAATACATTTTCAAACTGCCCTATTTTGGCTCTGTATGTGTGAAAATGCACCATCTTTTCACTTTTTAAAGTAAACGTTTAGAGTGCCATTTGGCGCCGCAGACATGCACGGTTTGGTTCCTGGCGCACATAGCCATGGTTACAGCGCACAGAGACCCTCCACTGCCGCACACAGAGGAAAAAAATTAGAGGGAACATTGCTTGTTGGTAGTCAATAACTCTTCAATCTGCAATCCTTTTATGTATGGGTTTAAACTCTCTAAATCTTTGTCACTAAAATCCAGTCTCTAAGTTTTCTGTAAAGTCTTTGATTTCTGTACATACACCCCATACCTTTGTGCTATTTCAGAAAACATTTCATGAATGTTTCTAGCTCTTCTGGTAATATCTTTACAAAGAAACAGTAATTCACTGTCGCAGTATTTTGCAATCCTTTCTGGACTACTGGTTCCCATAATCATTTCTTCTAACTCTACCTTAAGTCTACCTATATTTGGTGTGTAATCCTTGGTATTTCCTGCCTCTGTGCTATGTCTACCCATTATATTTTTCTCAAGGGAAGTAGGAGCTGTGTCCCTAATCCAATCATCAAGTTCCTGTGGGTTAGGCCCTACAGCTGTATTTAATGTTTCCTCCTGCGATATCCCACCGCTTCCCCAGTTTGTGTTTTGACATGTGTCTCTAATCCTTGGTATCACATCTGTAAAACCTTACCAGTCATAGCCTGTGGACCTCTACTTGGAGTTTCAGAAATTCTCTCAATAGAACGCCCGCTCCTCCGAAATGCCCCTCCAATGTGGTGTGCCTCAGGGCTCCTCCCTGAGCCCCACATTATTTAATATCTATATGTCCACATTGGAGGAGGTTATCACCCCTTTTGGAGTGAGTGTCATCAGCTATGCTGACGACACACAATTAGTGGTGTCTCTGTCCCACCCTAAACAACAGAAAGCTGATCTCTTCAACTGCCTCAAGCAGGTCCATCACTGGATAAATAGATCAGCGCTAAAACTAAACGGGACAAAAACCGAGGTCCTTTTACTCGGCTCAAAAGGAACTTCACTTCCCCTGGACATGTGGCCAACCTGTCTAGGTCCTCCCCCAGACCCAAAGACAGAGGTGAAAAGTCTGGGTGTATGGATAGACTCTGAACTCTCATTCGCCCCGCAAGCAAAGAAGGTCGTAGGGACCTGCTTCGGTCTTCTAAAATCCTTGAGGAAAGTCCTGCCCCTTCTCCCTCCTAAATCGCAAAAATTACTAGTCCAAGGTCTTATTATATCAAGACTGGACTATAGTAATGCGATTTATCTGGGCGCACCGGAAGCGACACTGAATAAACTGCAGAGAATTCAGAATACTGCTGCCCGGATTATTACCAACACCCCGGCCAGATCATCGGCCAAACCTGCCCTCAAACTCCTTCACTGGCTCCCTATAAGGGAGAGAATTAAATTTAAAGCCTTGTGTTTGGTGCACAAAACTTTGAACAACCAAGGCCCCCCAGTTCTCCGCAATTTTATCACCCCTTACATAGCCACTAGATCCCTCCGTTCCAACGCAGAAAATCTCATCAACGCCCCAAGATTTAGGAAAGCTCGTTCAGGAGGAAGACGGTTCTCGGTACAAGCGGCCCGTCTTTGGAACTCCCTTCCTCGTGATCTACGTCTCGAACCCCAATACCTTCGTTTTAGGAAGTTGCTAAAGACACATCTTTTTCCCTAGCTCCTATGTCCTCCTCGTGAACTCAGCCTCGGTCCTCAGCTTTACTGTTTTAGGGTTCTCCAGCGCTGGGATACCTCCGGGTGACTATGCGCTTTATAAAAATAAATAATAATAATAATAATAGTATTGGATAATAAGTTTGACCTCTCTTCATTTGATGGCATTGCCTTTTCGCTGATTCCCAATTAATTTCCTCATGTCAAAATACGCTTTTGTGAAATGACCAAAGTCAGATTTATTTGCTCTCTACTTAATTCTTGTGACACGGTATTCATTCCTGTCAATCCAGTAGGTACGGATAACGTATTTCCCTGCTGCACTCCTCTTCCTGTCTGATATAGGGGAACATCTGGTCCTATTGTAACTGGGACTGAAAGAGCACCTGGAGCATTTATTATTTCAACATTTTTAGATTCTACTTCTCTTGGTGTCTGTTCTCTTCAAAAAATTGGATTTCTGGAATCTGAAATAATGGGCAAAATGGGTGCATGTGATGGTATTCCTACAAATGGGTTTGTTCAAGGCTGTGGCTGTTCCTCATTATATTGTGGAGGTCGATTCACTAATAATTCCTTCAATAACTCATCATGTATTTCATCAACACTCTCTCCAGCCAACGTAGAGCTTGATCTTGAGAATTCTCTAAATGTTTCTTCTTTTCTTTAAAATGTTCTCCTTCCTTGTTTTCCACTACTAATACGGGATACATTAAAGCTCCCTCTGCAACATCATGTCTCCATATTTTATTCAGTGAATCCCATTTAGCATCTACGTAACTGTTTAAAGTATTTTTATATCTAGCCTGATATTTCTCTTTTTCTTTTTGATGGGCAACATGTTCTCATTCTTATAGAGCTTCATATTGCATCGGTCTAGGTGACAGCTTAATTTCATTTATTTGTCTCTTCAAATTCTCTAACATTTGAATATTAAAGGTACCAGACTGTGGAAAAGCTAAGGGACCCTCCTTTTCAGTATATTTCATCCAATTTTCTAGCCATGTACAAGTATGATATCCTCTTTCTAATGACATGTGCAAAGCTGGTGTACCTTCAGGTGCTGCAGGTATTCATTCTCTAGTAGGAATAGGCTCATCCACCTGTATCAAGGTTTTTAATCATTTAAAAAACTTCATGATTTGTTCCCTCAAACCAATTCAACTATATTGTTCCTTACAACAACCTCTCAGTACTTCTGTATTTATTGCTACAACCTCCAATAGATGGTTGGTTTTCTACAAAACAAACAACCAATCCAACCGTGGCGTCACACCAACCGCCCTATCACACACGCGACACTCTATGACATCAGATCAACTCCTCACAGCGACTGACCCTCCATTCACAATTTCAGCTATTTCTCAATATGATTCTTAATCAACTTCCTCTAAACATAAAACAAGAATCTTGTCTGCTCCACTAACAGAAATCACAGATTTCCATACAACCAAGAATATTTTCATACACAATAAGCAAAACCTCGACCGGCACGATTTTACTTATCAAATCCTTAGGATTCTCCTTGGTGAGCTCTGAGAAAAATCCCAACGATCTTAACTTATCACACACTCGCAAAGTTCCCTTCACTGGTGGTACTGGTGATGACGTGTCACGCACAGCATCTTCGAAACAGCAGACAAACTTATTTAGCATATGCCACACATATTCTGGGACTTTAGGCCACATCGGACCTGATCTACTTTAACACTTCATTTCTATTCTACTTAAAAAAGACATCCCAATCATTATCAACAATCATAAGTGATCAACATTTTTCACAATGCTATTTATACTTTCACCACTTTATCTCGTAGTCTTGTTGTCTTTTGAAAGTAACATTCATTAGGAGAATCATTGAACCCTAAACCCAAAGAAAATCTACAATATCCTTCATAAACATTCCCCTTATATCCGAGTTTTGACAGGCAGTAAATAACCATCTGAAACGCTACATGAAAACTGCTGCAGCGTGTCTGGTTTACAAAATCCAGTTTACTAACACTACTTGCTAGGCCCATTTCAACCCAAACTTGTCTACCATTTCCGTGTTACCACAGTTACCAAATACCATACTTTCTTAGGTCCTCCAATGGATCTTGCTCTGTGCTGCAAGGGACTAGAATACTCGGGGTATCAACATTTATCCTATGAGGACCTAAAAAAGATATTTATTACAACATTTCCTACACATTTAAATCTCCCAACATTCCCCAACTAATGAATTCTTGTTCAAAATAGAATAAATCACAGGAATAATGAGACAAAATCAGAAGAGTGAATTTATCAGATACCATTTATCTGTGCCCCAAGAATGCTGAAATGCAGAACTTGAAACAGATCAGATTTAATAGTGATTTAGTAATAACTTAGGTTAAGGCAATACAAGGGCTCTCTTCCTCCGCCGAGGGAGATTTAGACTAGAGAACAAAACTATAAACAGGTTTCACTGGATTCTCAAACAAACAAAATCAATGAAGTTGCAGACGATTTTCAAGGTTTTCAGTTCCAGTCCTAGGACATATCGTTGTCCTGCCTGCACCGCAGCACCAATACCGCAGCAGGTGTCAGGAAACCCTTCAACCGAAAGGTTCTTCTTTGCAAACACTTACCAGCCGGTAGCAATGCAGTTCAGTGTCGCAGTTCGCTTAGTGGCTATGTCTAGTTCCTCAGTCTCATTACCACCCAAACGAACAGCAGCAAGACGGGGGCGAGACAAAGTTGAAAGTCAGTCAGCCAAAGCCAACAGCCAAAAAAGCAGCCAGCAATAGCCCATAGCCATAGCTGCATGAGCCCCCCTCCCAATAAAACCATTATACTCGATTCCAGGTTTACTCCCCTTACGTATAAACTTTGTTGGACCATTCCATTTCATTTTCTGTTCATGATAGGATGTGATCAGTAAAGGAATACATTCCGGAAGAATTAGGTAATCCTTTCTTGCAATTTCCTTATGATCAATATCCGCCTGAGCCTTCTGATTAGTAATACCCTAATATCCGCCCAAGCCTGTTGACTAATGATAGATCGCCAAGTTCAATTGAAGTCCTTAAGAGCCCTGTTGTAGTTACTTCAGGGCATGAAAAGGTAGAGCCACGAGAGCGCAGTACATTTTGTTGTTTGAAAAAGATGAAGGAGCTGGACCTATATGAAGCAGCAGACAGTGTTCTATTGTTGGTGGATATTTTTTTCAGATGAAGGATACAAAGCCTACCTATTAAGATCGAGGATCTTGATGATCTTTAGCAAACTGCCAAGGCTTTCAAAAATAACATCTAAGGATATTCTGTTGGTCTCATTCCCAAAACAAAAAAAATCCCTTTTTATGGGGCCAAATGCCTGGGTTCTTTTTCAATCCAGAATACTGGTGTGTGAAGAAGTACGCTGTCTGGATAATATTTGACGTTCTGGGTATGACATTTACGAATGCTATGTTTATTCCCCGTGGAAAAAAGGAAGCAGTGTAAGAGACCCCGAAAGATGTAGAGTCGGCTGCCAAGGAAACAAATCAATTACATCTGGAGCTAGGAATAATTGAAACCTCACTGTGAGAGATGTGGAGTGAATTATTATTACAAACACTGATCAGGGGAGATTAATTCAAATGAATGATAACGACACAGTCTCTGCACGATACTGCAATTGGAACCGGATAGCAAAGGCTATTAATGCAAGAAACCAGGTTGTGATACCACCGCTTCAGAGATCCTTGGGAGGATCTTATTCATTGTTTGTCCCGAAATATTGCTGGGCTATTAAAGAATTTGAAGTCTCTAACAGAAAAGGTAAAATATATAGATCCTACATGCAACATGGGAATCGCAAGGTGTCTCCTTGAATGACTTTCAATCACACAATCTTCATGCAGTAAAGGGACGATATGGTAGGCCAGATGGTGGTCTTTTAATATTAGTGGCTGTAAAGAAATATTAGGAGCATCATATTCTTTCATGAATTCACCAATTTTCTGACAGCCAAAATAACAAATGTAAATGCCAAATCCCAGCAAAGGATGAATAGAGTAAAGATCTGATTATTGTTAATACATACTTCACGCTGAAAAAGCTTACTGTAATGAAAACACTAAACATGATGACAATCAATGGAGGATGTAATGGGGGATTCCCCCCCCCCCCCAAAAACAAACCTTCAATCAAAATAAAACATCTTTGTTGATTGATTATGCGATAATTTTGATGGAGGTTTATTATTTGGTTGGCAATTTAGTAATAAAGGATTTAACAGGGAGTGACCACAAAGCCCCCTGCATTAAACTAAATGGTAGTAAAACAGAGATCTTAGTGGTGGGTAAATCACCTTCCATCTGGTCATAGGCATGGTATCCACACTCTGGGTGCTAATCATACCCCTACAAAAACAGGTTAAAACCCTAGGAGTTTGGTTGGACTCTACTCTCTATTTTGAGGCACACACTAGAAAGGTTACAGGGAGTGTTTTGAAATCCTTAAAATGTTAAGGAAAACTCTAGACGTCATTCCCACCCCAGCCAAGAAAACCCTGGCCCACCCCTGGTAACATCTCAATTGGACTATTGAAATTTTCTCTATCTAGGAGCAACCAAAAAATGCCTTCTCAGGCTGCAATGTTTCCAGAATGCAACAGACTTGTTCTGAAGCTTCCCAGGAAAGCTTCCACTGGGAAAGCTCTGGAGGACCTGCACTGGCTGCCAATTAATAAAACAATCCTTTTTAAAGCCTTATGCATTAGTCATCGTAGCTTGCAGGTCAAAGGTCCGAGTTATCTTCATGATATACTCACCCAGTATAATCCTACACGACATCTCAGATCGACCGGGAGTTATCTTAGGAAAGCGCTAGCAGGCTGAATACTCGCTGACAGTCACCCAGTAGGAGCGCCTGGTAGAGGGCTCTTGGGATTTAAGAAACTGAAATTATTTTTAATTGTGCCGCATTGTTCTGTTTTATACTGCACTTTACCTGTTATAACCTTACCTCTCCACTTCTCCGGTCCACCGCTGAGAAATCAGTTTGTGTGGAGGGAAGCTCTCACACGCACTCACTGGCGGTCTCTACACTTCCGGTTTAGAAGTAGCATGAAGGTTAGAAGGCTAGTGTGCCTCCCCCCTTGACTACTTAAGCCCCATGTCACCCGCGACATGCAGAGGAAAGCGCTAGCAGGCAAAATACTCGTTGACAGTCACCCACTGGGAGCGCCTGGTAAAGGGCTCTTGGGATTTGAGAAAGTGAAATTATTTTTAATTGCTCAGCATTGTTCTGTTTTAGACTGCACTTTACCTGTTATACCCTTACCTCTCTACATCCCCGGTCCACCGCTCTGAAATCAGTTTGTGTGGAGGGAAGCTCTCTCACGCACTGACCGGCAGTTTCTATACTTCCGGTTTAGTAGTAGCACGAAGGTTATCAGGCTAGTGTGCCTCCCCTTGACTACTTAAGCTCCATGTCACCCGAGACCTGCAGCGGAAAGCGCTAGCAGGCAGAATACTCGTTGACAGTCACCCACTAGCAGCTCCTGGTAAAGGGCTCTTGGGATTTGAGAAAGTCAAATTATTTTTAGTTGTGCCGCATTGTTCTGTTTTATACTGCACTTTACCTGTTATACCCTTACCTCTCTACATCCCCGGTCCACCGCTGAGAAATCAGTTTGTGTGGAGGGAAGCTCTCTCACGCACTCACTGGCAGTTTCTACACTTCCGGTTTAGAAGTAGCGCGAAGGTTAGCAGGCTAGTGTGCCTCCCCTTGACTACTTAAGCCCCATGTCAAACGCGACGTGCAGCGGGCACGCCGGCAGCATGCCAAAGGGGCACCAAAGGCAAGCACATCTGCGCCCGTCCGTGCCTGGACCCCCCTTGCCAGAACCTCCAAAGATTTTTGTGCTAAACCATTGACTTACACCTCTGAGCAGCTTAAATCGATATATAATACCAACATGTGTTCCCATAGCTACCCGAGCATCAATATAGAGCGAATAATTCAGTTTCCTTTCTTCTGTACCGCCTTTCCTTTTCTTTAAATAACTACCTCGATTCCTCACCTTCCTCATCTAAAGAGCAATATCCGGTAATAAGAACTATCCGGTCTGCCTTTGTAAACGCCAGGTCACTGTCCAAACATAAATATGAAATTTTAAACTTCCTTGAAGATCTTAAGTTGGACCTCCTTTTCATAACTGAAATTGGGGTGACCCTTCTTGTGGCCCAGATTTCTCCACAGCAACTCCTTAGGGCTTTACGAACATTAGATTCGACAGAGCCTCAAAAAAAGGAGGAGGTCTGGCAATTATACATCGTGATAACTAGTGAGAACAGTACTCATCTCCACAATGATTTGTGAAGCAGTCAGCTTCACTATTTCCATACCTCACGTTAATCCTTTTAAAGGCATTCTCCTTTATCGACCTCCTGGATCTCGAACTGAGTTTCTCACCTCTATGGGTTGTTTATTAGAGTCTGTGGCTGGAGAAACAACTACACCATCTTTGGAGACTTCAATTTCCACCTAGAAGCCCTTAAAGACCAAGATACCTTGGCCCTCTTGGTGGAAATTGAAGCGGTAGGCCTTACCCAACTGGTCTCATCCCCCACTCACTCCACGGGCCACACATTAGATGGCCTTTTTTTCTAATCATCAGCAACTTATACTAGGAGATATTATTCCCATACCATGGACGGATCATTGTGCGGTACTCTTTGATATTCTATCTAAAACTACCCCTGTTTTACCTTCCCAATTTGCCCCTTCTAACCATTTTAAAGCATGGGGCAACATTGATTTGCAAGAATTTAAATCTAAACTACTCGCCTCCCAGCCAGCTGCTCCTTCTGACCATGAGATGGCAGCTACCAACTACACGAGGTGGATCTCGGATACTGTCAATTCGGCGGTCCCTATAAAATAAGGTCCACCAATAGGGTTATGCTGTCTGCCCTTCGGTTCAAAGAAACCCTCAGACTTGAAAAACAAATCTGTAGACGCCAGGAGCATCGACTACGACCCCACTCAAAAATCACACTACAAACAGGCTCTGTCCAAATATAAACAACTCCTGGTTACAGAAAAAAGTACATTCTATTGTAATCAAATAGAATCAGCACAAGATTTGGTGAAACACCTATATCAGGTGGTTACTCGGTTATCTGGACAAGGCCCTTCCACCTCTATGGCTGCTTTTCAAAATCTTTGCAATTTACTGGCAACTTACTTTCAAGAAAAAGTCAGTGACATATATTCTAACTTTACAACTCACACCACTACTGACTCCTCTTCACCAGTTTCTCAAGAATACATCAATTTTTTGGGTGAAGTCTTAATCACACCCACAGATAAAAACTGCACTCCTTCATTGCAGGAATTTAATCAGGTCTCTCCAGAAATGATATCACACCTACTTACCATCATCAATTCTGGATCCGCCGATGACCCTTGCCATCCGCCCACTCTGAAGCTGTTCCCTGACATTATTGGCACCGACTTAGCTGAGATTTTTAATGTGATGTTTAAAACAGGCATAATTCCCTCTATCTGGAGAAAAACTGTCATCAAACCCCTTATTAAAAAGAGTAATCTGGATCTTTCAGATGTTACCAGCTACAGACCTATAGCTTGTCTTCCATTTCCAGCTAAGATCATTTAAAAGGTCATGAATGTTCAGTTATCAGACTTCATTGACCAAAATAACTGCCTGGATGAGTCTCAGTTAGGATTCAGAAGGGGACATGGCACCAAACCTGCCCTTTTCAAGGCCGTGGATGAAATTAGGAAGATATTAGATGGAGGGGGAGCTGCAGTCCTGATACTGTTGGATCTCTCTGCGGCTTTCGACACGGACGATCATCGGACTCTGATCAACCGTGTCACGGCCGCTGGGATCTCCCATGGGGCTAAGGCCCTTCTGTCCTCTTTTCTTTCCACCCGAGAACAATCTGTTACAATTTGGTAACTTCAGTTCTCCATCGTTTGCTTTGCCATGTGGTGTTCCCCAGGGATCCTCACTGAGTACGACCCTATTTAACCCCTTTGATGCTGGTGACAAAACCAGCTCGTCATGGGCGTTACCTGCGCTGCGCGCATGACGAGCTGGCTTTGTCACGTAACGCAGGTTTTTTCAAATTTCAGCGCGCAGCGGGAAAACCCGCTAGCACGCCTGCGGTTAACATCTATGTGTCTGATTGGCAAGGGTCATCAAATCCCACCACCTGGGCATAACATCATATGCAGACGACACTCAACTGGTGCTGGCAGTTAATAACAACCGCAAATAAATGGCGCATAACTTCCAACAGGGAATGCTTGCAATCAGTACTTCCTCCCTTATCTTCCTATATCTGCTGCTAAGACCCTTATCAGTGTGGTTAACGCAGCAGCGTGTGCACTCAGTGTACAAATTTAAAAAGTTATACAAGTAATATCAAATTCTCGAAACTTTACATTGCGTGCAAAAAGGTGAAAGGCCCTGCTAGACCTTTAGGCTATGAGCGAACTGTGTATCCTGGAATGTTCCCAGGAACCTTATGCACAGCTCTATTCAATCGGACGAGTGTAAACTATGAATCTTCAAACAGTGGAGTAAATTGTCATTAATGTCACTAATTCAACAGCAGTAAACATACAGTTTAAACAATTCAAATTAGGTATCACCTCTGCCGTTATCAATGATTTGTTGCTCGATGGGTATTTATTAAATGTTCTTATGAAGTTGTTGAGTAGTCACAAAATCCGGAAACAACACTTCAATAATGGTGCATAGTTGCTAAATAACCAGAGAAAAAACCCATATTACCAAGGGTGGCTGCGTGAAGGAGAATAGGAAATCGAAAAATAACAGGGGGGAAGGACAAGGTTTGCATGCAGAAAAAAATTCTAGATTTAAAGTTTGGTGCTTACATTTTCTTGCCGGGGGCACAACGTAAAGCCAATCTGTCTCGGTGGCTCTAACCGATATCTGGATTTGAGGACTAATGAAAAAAATACAAGTGGTCATGCGAGAATGGGCGGATAACGCGTAGTGATGAGAGTAGAGGAATCATGCTTAAACTCACCCGTAGGCTTATAACGTAGGTGAAAAATGAATTCACGAGAAGTTAGCGTCCCTGTAAAAGGAATAGGGAAATACGCTGTAAACAAAGTCCTCTGAAAACGACCAGCCCGGTGGGGCGGACATGCGGTAACAAACGGAGACTCACCAGAAAGTATCGCTCATCTGCAAACTGGCTGCCCGGGAGTTGCAGCGAGTTGGAAGGAGCCGTATGGGGAAGTGGTTTGCTATATTTGGAGAACGTGATAGAAAGGGGACTATCGGAGCGTTCCCCATCTTGGGGCTAGAAACGCTACTGCATAGTGGAAAAATTAAAGAAAACACTGATGTAAGTGCAATTGACGATGTTGAACACTAATATAATTTTGAAGATACACTTCAGGTTAAGTCCAGACCATTTAAACACTTAAAATGCGATCAAACAATAATAATGACTGTGTTACCACATAAAGTCAAGAGTGAACAATAGCAGCTGCCACTCAACGTGTGCACAATCTTCTTGGTTGCTATGTGAAAAATACAATTACAAGCAGGCAAACGTCACAAGTAGTGGAATCTTACAGAAAACATGATAATTCAAATTTGTCATTTAACTCTGTAGGGGTCAAAGTTTTCATGAACCAGATCCAGTATGATTCTCGCTGTGAAAGTGTCTGCGCACGGTCACGTTCAGGGTTGGGCTCAATAACCTCTAAGATGCCAAATTTTAGTTGAGCTATATTGTGTCTGCGAGTAAGCCAGTGTTGGGCTAGTGGAGAGTTTACGTTCTGTGTGCGTATTCGGCTCTTGTGTTCAGTAATACGTGTGCGCAAACTCCGCTCGGTCTTGCCTACATAGTATAGGTCGCAAGGACATTTTATGTAATACACAACGTAATTGCTGTTACAGGTAGCTGTGTATGTGAGGGTGATTGGTTTGCCGGATCTTGGATGATTGATGGTTTTCACTGTGATGGCATTATTGCAATTAGAGCAATTCATGCATTTGAGCAAACCTTTGTGTTGAACCTTAGGTTGGGAAGGGTTTTTATTCAAAATTTCCTTAAGATTATGTGCCTTTTTGTAAGTAAAAAGTGGTTGGGAGCTGAACATGCCCCCAAAATCTGGTTCTGATTGGAGTAGGGACCATCGATTCAATATGATGGATTTTACTTGTTTAGATTGGGTGGAAAAAGTTGATACAAACACTTCCCTAGGGGAAGATCTGGGCTCGATTCTTTTCTCTAAGAGTGCCTCACGAGTTACAGTTGAGGCTCGGTCGGCTGCTTGTTCCAAGACAGTGTCAGGGTAACCTCTCTGTTTGTATTTTTCCTTAAAGACATCATTTGTCTGCATGCCGGTGGTGTGATCTGAATTGATACGTCTTATTCGAAGGAATTGGGAGTAAGGGAGGTGCCTTTTCAGTGACCATGGGTGAAAACTATGATAAGCTAAGGCATTGTTCCTGTCGGTGGGTTTTGAAAAGATGGAGGTCACGATGTTCCCGTCAGTTACAGTAATCATGACATCCAGAAATGGGATTTGTTGTGCTGCGATGTGATGTGTGAATTTAATGTGGGGGTTGATTGTGTTAAGCTGTGATATGTTGTTTTCAAGATCCTGAAATGTGCCTTGCCATATAATGAGAATGTCATCAATATATCGCTTAAAGGCGAGCAAATGAGTGCTCCATTGGGGTTGTGAGAGTATATGTCCCTGTTCGAACTTCATCATAAAGATGTTTGCGTAGCTGGGGGCTCCCGAAAAGCCCATGGAAGTTCCATTGGACTGTAAAAAATAACGACCTTGCCAGTTGAAGTAGCTGTGGAACAGACAAAAATGTAAAATTTCCATGAGGAAAATATGGTTGGCTCGTAATGTGTCTGCTCTCAGAATTGCCCATTCTATAGCCTCTATCCCTTCCAGATGTAGGATGGAAGTGTACAATGCAATGACGTCAACAGTACACAACCAAATCTGTCTGTCTGTAGGAATCGTGATTTCTCTGAGAATATAGAGGAGATGTGTGGTATCTTGTATGTATGTAGTACTTGATTGGACAATGGGTTGAAGAAATGTGTCCAGGTAGCGACCTAAGGTGTCGTGGATGGAGCCACACCCCGAGACGATGGGTCTCAAAGGGGGATCTGTTAGAGATTTATGTATTTTGGGCACCATGTAGAGCCTGGGTCTACGTGGGAACCTAGTGTGCAAATATTCTTTTGTTTTAGAGTTGATCCATTTCATTTCAAGAGCATTCGTGAGAATGGTGTCTAAGACCACCTGAAAATCACTCGTAGGGTCTTTGGATAAGGGTAGGTACGTGGTGGAGTCCTGTATCATACTTTCGACCTTACTTTCATACTGAGACTTGTCCATAATAACCAAGGCTCCACCTTTGCCAGCCTTGGTGAAATGTAATGTAGAGTTGGCCTGTAGTCACCGTAGTGCAGACTTTTCTCCAAAACTAAGGTTGGGTAAGGACTTAGTTTGCTGTGGTATTTTGGAAATATCTTGCCTGACTAAAGTCTTGAATAGATCGATGGTCTTGTGATAGGTGGGTGGAATTAAAGTGCTCTTAGGGCTGAATACTTGATATTCTGTGCGAGGATTCTCGCATGACCACTTGTATTTTTTTCATTAGTCCTCAAATCCAGTTATCGGTTAGAGCCACCGAGACAGATTGGCTTTACGTTGCGCCCCCGGCAAGAAAATGTAAGCACCAAACTTTAAATCCCGAATGTTTTTCTGCACGCAAACCGTGTCCTTTTGATTCCCCCCACGTTATTTTTCGATTTCCTATTCTCCTTCACGTAGCCACCCTTGGTAATATGGGTCTTTTCTCTGGTTATTTAGCAACTATGCACCATGATTGAAGTGTTGTTTCACACATGGGAATTAATTAGTTCCTGTCCTCTGAGAATGATGTGCTAATAGATTACTGCTGATATTGTTGATTAATATACATAATTATAATTTTGTAGATTCCCCTGACGAAGGGCACGGTGTTTAGCCCGAAATGCATTGGGACGTATAATCAAATATTGTTGCTCCAGTTCTGGATTTTGTGACTACTCAACAACTTCAAAAGAACATTTAATAAATACCCGTCGAGCAACAAATCATTGATAACGGCATCTGTGATACTTAATTTGAATTGTTTAAACTGTATGTTTACTGCTGTTGAATTAGTGACATTCATGACAATTTACTTCACTGTTTGAAGATTCATAGTTTACACTCGTCCGAGTGAATAGAGCTGTGCATAAGGTTCCTGGGAACTTTCCAAGACCCTTATCAGTACATAAGTCATGTCTCGCATTGACTACTGCAATGGGATCTTCATTAATGCTCAGGAAAGAGTATTAAACAAACTGCAATTGGCGCAAAATGCAGCAGCTAGACTGCTTACAGGTACCCCCAAATTCAAACCAATTTCTAACATTGTTTGACAGGTACATTGGCTACCTGTTAGAAATACAACCAAGGTCAAAGCTTTGTGCATCACTTTAAATCAATACATTCTCCTGGACCACAGTTTTCAAAAAAATCTTTACGTCCCTACACTCCCTCAAGATGCCTACGCTCATCCTCAGCAAACCTCTCGATGGTACCAAGAACAAATAAAGTTTCATGGGGCGACAGATCCTTTCTAGTTGCCAGCATTAAACTTTGAAACAGTTTTCCGCCCCAAATTAAGACAATCACATCCTTACTTACATTCAGGAGGCAAATAAAAACATGGCTCTTCAATCAATAGTCAACTTCCCCTGCTAGCATGATCCACAGTGCTGAGACACCCACGGTATGTGTGCGCTTAATAAACCTCCCAAATAAATAAATGAAATTATCACAGTTCCCAGAGTCCAAAAAGCAAGAATTGTTGCGTGGCCATTCTGCTATTTGGCAGCCAAAAACTGGAATGCACTTCCTCTCTTTCTCTGAGCTGAACCATCAGAGACCCTCTTCCAGAAAAAATTGAAAACCTGGCTTTTCCAGCTTTGGGTCCTATATCCTTTCTCCTCCTCCGAAGAGTTAGTCCTAGTGCAGAGACACACCAGTTGGTGTAACCAGGCGCTTTATAAGTGATATTATTATTATTTATTAACCTTGGATTGTGCTGCCAATGAAAGACACACTTGGCTACATTCATCTCATAACCGATGCAAGAATGACCATTGGATAATAGGATAATCCAGTTAGTAAAGTTGAAAAAGTTGACTAAACAAATGGTTCAGAAGATCCTGAAATCATATCAAAATTATCCAGATTGTGAGATACTGCAGAAATATGAAAATCTAATAAGTAATGTTAGACGTCTTGCATACAAGCCTAGAAACGCAAGGAAAAAGCCAAGGGCTTACTCATGGGCAGAAAAAGTTAAAGCTAAAGCTATATTGAATAAGAAAATTAGGGATGTGTTCAAATGCAATGTTGATACCAAGAACACTCTGATCAGAGAATTTAGGAAGGAGTTTAGGGAAAATCAGCTGGAAAGAGAAGGATCGTATTTGGTCTGCAGTAATCTTGGCCTCACGTGGAAGAAAAACTAAATTCTTCTGTTCATTAATTGGGGAACATTTAGGTGGAATTAGGAAACAAGAAGCATATCCCATGGATGAGGAGCTGTGAGTGAATTATATATCTGACCTTTATCGCACAAAAGATCAAAAATATGATGAGGCACAAGAGGTCTCCCAATATGGCAAGCTGTTGGACAGTGAAAGAGCCATTCAAGCTACCCTAATTGCATTTGTAAATGATATTTAAATAATTATAAGCAATCTAATGAGCTCTCTTACTCAAAGCCCAAATGCTCTGTCAGCAGACATATTCAAACTTGATCCCGAATTATGGGTGCATGTCCTAACACCGCTGATGTCTCCAGTAGTATGTGGAAATAACATTCCAGAGTCTTGGAAGGGAAGTATACGCGTCCATATTTTCAAAAAGGGGTCACAGACTGCCCCAAATAGGTAACATTTATGCGAACATCTTCTGCTAGCCTTTGAAGAGTGGGTTGAAAGGGAGATGATCCTGTCTAAATTGCAGCTAGGATGTAGGCGGTTTCCCTCAATAGTGGATGGGTGCTTTGCACCGAAGTTAATGGTGGAAGAATATGCTTTTAAAATAAATCAATCAATCTATGTTGCTTTCAAAGACTTCTCGACAGCATTTGATATAATCAACCAATGATATTTGTGGAAGAAATTGTCTAACTCCTAGATACCATCTGGATTATTGGAATTAATGATACAACTCCATGCATGAGCTTGAACTTGGGTCGAAATGGAAGATAACAGTGCCTAATCACGGAAAATCAACATGCACAGTGGGTTTAGGTGAGAATGTATGCTTGCTCTTCTTCTCTTTTCTTTGTATTATTGCAGATGTCTTGACAAAACGTAATCCTTCTCTGGAGTATCCACCTTAATTGGGAGATAAATTAATCCAGGCTATATTCTATGCTGACAATACCATTTTATTGGATCATACTTCAATGGATCTTCAAAGGCAATTAGATGCTTTCTCACTATGTTATGGAGCCAATGACTAGAAGATACATACCACCAAAAATAAAGGAATTATATTTTTGAAGTCTAGAAAAGGAGAAATAATCTGCTGTTGTACATAAGCAAAATATCTGTTAAATCTAATATAGTTCGACCGCAGACGACAGAGATGAACATCTGAAAAGGTTGTCATGGTCTTCCAAAAGGCGCATTAAATATAGTGCTAAGACTGGAGCTGTTGCTTTCGATTATCAAATTAAATAACAGTTTGGGTGTAAGGACAGCACCTTATGGTACACTTAGGCATCTGATAACATATCATGTATAGACCAAAAAAGCCAACCCAGTGTTAAAAAAACTTAAAATAAAATGATAAAACTTTTGGTTAAAAAACTCGCCTTAAGCTATTCCTGCTGGCCTTGTAACCCCTGATTAGGGACATCAAGGCCAGCGAGGAGGTGAGGGGGATCAGCATCAACGAAGTGGAAGTCAAACTAGCCGCATATGCGGACGACATCCTCATAGTGACAGAGCAACCTGGGACCTCCATTGCGGCCATCATAGAAATTTTAGAAACGTACTCAAGCCACTCAGGGTACAAACTCAACAAGGACAAGTCTGAATGTAAACCACTCACATCCACACCACTAAAGACATGATGGGAGGTTCAGGACTGGGGTGGCAAACGTGATTCATCAAATACCTAGGGGTGCACTTTGGCAATGACCTTAAATCAGTAAACATCATTTACAACGCGGTGTTTACACGGCAGTGCTTTTACAACTATGCCATTACAACACAAGTCGTTACTACGACTTGCGCTGGATGGCGCTGTTGGACAAGGAATGTTGTAATTTTATATTCCAACACCTTCCCTACTGTTACGTGGACTGGTGTTGGAATATAAAATTATAATATTCCAAAATCCGTTCCCTCCAACGCAAGTCGTTGTAATGCCCGCGTTATCAAGTACTGCGATCTAAAAGATTGCGTTGTACTGACATACATCCCCTTAAATCCATGCTAGATAAAAATTAGAAGACACTGCTAGAGAAAATAAAGTCAGTTCTAGAATCCTGGTCCCCCAAATTTATAACATGGTGGGGTAGAATAGAAACAGTCAAGATGATGATCACCCCAATGGTAAACTATCTGCTGAGCATGCTACCACTCCTGCTCACTGACGAATTCCACCGGAAGTTAGACAAGATGGTTAATAAATTTCTATGGCAGGACAAGAAAGCGAAAATAAGCATAAAAAACTAAGCCTAGACAAACAACTGGGTGGACTAAACCTTGCCGACTACAGAACCTTCCAAACCGCATTCCAAGCAAAACAAGGAGCCTACTGGCTGTCACCCCTTCAGGGGTACACGCCGGTATGGCTAACAGTCGAGCGCGCCATCCTAAAGAACCTGGAACCAATAAACACACACACGCCTCTAATCCAATACTCATAAACACAAAAATAGCCCTGTTCAAAGTAGATGTGAAAATGGAGCACAGTATAAAGAACTCGAAGTGGGAATCCTTATGGGCAAACACCAAGATTAAATACAGGGGGAAATCCCTTTCAATAGAGACATGGAAGTCATTAGGAATCTCCTACCCAGTTCAGTTAGAAGAGGGAGGCGGCCACGTCGCATTCTACTCGCTAAAAGAGAAATATAACTTTCCTGGCATCAAACTATACAACTTCCTAAAGACCAGAACAGCATTGACCAAAGCAAAGTTAGACATACACAACCAATCAATAATACAATACATGACGAAACTCAACAGAGTAGGTCACCAAGTATCGCACATACACAAGTTACTACGCCCTAGCGCCACAAAAATCAATGACAAACCAGCTGACTACTGGGGAAAATAATTTGGCACCGCTCTTGTCGAGTACAAACTCAATCTCCTCTGGGCCTCCCCCTCAAGAAACAAAATCTCCCCAGTACTAGCTCAGACAAAATTCTGGCTACTACACAAAACTCACTGGAACATAGCTCGCCTTGCAGCACTGGGCCTCAGGGATAACAACCTGTGCTGGAACTGCAACAAAGAAAAGGGGGACTTAGCATACCTTATCTTTGACTGCCCCAAAGTTAAAAAGTTCTGGGAGAAAATATTCACGTTCATAAAAAAAGCGCTGGTATGAACACTAAAGCCAGAATTCTCTACCCTTACCACCGCGTTTATGACAGCGGAGCTAGATTCACAACACGACAGGGACCTGTTAGATCTCCTACTCACAGCGGAAGTGAAAATAATACTTTCCAAATGGAAGGATACAGCCAAGGCGACATTCAAAGGATGGCTTAATAGGGTGACGTATCTCAGAGGCGCAGACAGTACAGCCCTGCGGAACTCACCCTGGAAGACAGCAACCAGAGGAATGTGGGCATCACTGGACTAGTTCCTGGACCCCTACGAACCCCAATGAACTCAGCTGGAGCAGAAAGTTTTACCACAAGCACACCCCCATAACCCTAGAACAGACCCACAACTGAAATAATCTTCTAGTATACTATCTCTTCCTCTCTCTCTTTTAATTGCTATCTTTCCCCTTCGCTTCCACTCTTATTCTCTTAACAAGACAGTGGGAAAGGGGACAGCCAAACATGTACACCACTTACCTGATTCAGATAAATACGGCCAGTTTGGCCCGTTACCCAGTAATGATAAAGTGATGACAATTGTTTGCATTTAAAAAAAACTTTTAATAAAAATACTTTGATTTTTTTTAAAAAAAGCGATAAGGATGATTTTGGGCAGGGCTGGACTGGGAACGCAAACTGGCCCAGGCAATTGAGTCGGACTGACTGCGGGGGGTACATGTGGTAAACACTGCAGCTGCTTTTGTTAGAGGGGGCCGATATAGTAACAGAAATGGCCCCCAACCTGGCGACCCACTGGGGAAATGCCCGGAGCCCACTACGGCCAGTCCGGCCATGATTGTGGGGAGAAAGCCCAGCCAGCTCATTTTTTGTGTACAGCTTATAACTCTACACCACCACTTTAAAGATGTAAAGTTAACAACAATAAAAGATGGATGCTAAAGATAAGATTAGGTCAAGTGCATGTTTTATAATTTTTTTTATTATTAAATGGAGACATTATTCCCGGAGCATGAAACAGAGTTCTCAACTGAGTATATTTCTCCATGCTGTAAAAATGTCCATTTTCTTCATGTCCCCTATTGGTATTTTATACTACTTTTGGACAAGAAAGAAGGCTTATTTTATTGCCTTTTTTTAGAGAGCTCCCGATATAATGGTTCGGGGACTTGCTATCGAACATAATGGCATTCTGTAAGGTCAAAGTAGGCTACAGAGTTGGTAAATTATTGCATGGAGTGAGGAACAATGTGGCCTAAGAGGCTGCACAGTAATGTTCCTGTAGCACTATATATTGTGTTCACAAAAAAAAAAATTAAATTGCACATTGCCATTTCGGTTATCTAATATTTTATTGCGTTTGGCTGTATATGTTGCACACGGTCACTTTATTGTTGATTTGTTTTCTGTAGAAGGTGTTTGCTATTACATGCTTTGTGATTTCACTTGACCAGATGAACTAGTAACATCTGGAAAGGTATGTTGTAAATTTGATTTGTCGGAAAAATGTATATGCTGTTAAACCTGTTTGAACTATGGTGCATGTGATAAACTAAAAAAGGTGCTACTTAATTGCAAACGTCTGGACAAGTGACAACCTAACTGGGAAGCTGATGGTTATGCTAGAATATGGGAACTCTGCACTTTATGTAAGCCTTGACTACAATTATAGTTGAGCTGTTAATATGTGACCATATATTTCAAGTTCGAATAAAAGCCTTTAAACCTTGCATAAACCACATCAATGACTAGTTGCGGGGCCGGCTTTAGCGCTGGTGGCTCCCTGTGCGACAGACCCCCTCCATGGCCGATTCCCTCACCACCACTTTTTAAGAGAGCTCCTCAAGTCTCCATAGCCACTCTCTTTCAGTTGCATTCAATTAGTTATATAACTTCACTCATAGCAGTGTAGGGCGACAGAGCACTTTGCATCACACACACATTACAAAGAGATAATCAATCATACAAGTGTAAATCAGTGTATAGGAAATGTTACATAAGCTAGAGGAGTACAAGGTGTTGGAGTGACACGTCATCCATATTGGTAGGCAGTATAGTTTAAGAGTGCTTAGTCTGGAGAAGCACAAATTGAAAACAGAACGCCAAAGTTGGGGCTCGATTTAATGATAAGAATCATTTCTATCCAAATGAACCCTTTTTGCGACAATAATTTATGCTCTAATCTATACATTTCATTTTGCATGCAGTTCTTTGATGATAGTTAATAATTCATCGTTCTATATTAGGATTTTAATTTGTAAACAAAAATTTAGAAAATGAGGTCTCTTACAAAAGCAGTAACTCGCTGACCTATTTACATTATATGCATTTTGTGATCTGCATACTACACGTTCTTTGCAGCAGACATATTAACCCTCTGCGCTACCAGGAGTCAAAAACTTCCACAAGACAAAACTCCATCTCTCTCCAGGAAGACATTAATAACAGAGTTACCTTGACATTTTTATGGTTGCCTGAAAATTGCTGGAGTCCAGGAATGCAGCAGCAGATGCTTGTAAAAATCTAAATAAACGTGCAAACTCAGCGCCCCCTGAAGTCAGCACCCAGTGCGGTGACACCAGTTGCACCGCCCTAGAGCCGGTCCTGGCTAGTTGAGTGCTCAGTTTAGGCTAGGAATGTAGAGATCTCCAACTATGGCAATAATGGAATGTGGGCTTGGAGCTGAATTTTAATCTGTATTTGTTAACCTTTTTCAGGATCGGGGGTGTTTTAACCCGTTACGTTCGTGGTAACAGGCAATGTAATTGCAGTCATTTTTAGATATCTATTTGAATATTCTAACTAGGGGGTTTCTAATTGTTTTTACCTATGTTGATTGGGAGGTGTACTCGAGGATAACCTTTTCAAGAGCATTCCTACAAGATTTTTAGGACTATGTATTACTAAATGGATTCATTTTAGGTGTAAAAGGTTTGATAGCGTATTAGTATTATTTATCTGTGTTAGGATTATGTGATTGTATTATGTATTTTTTGCCTCTTTGGCTTGAATCAAATATTAAACTAAACTGAACAGAGGGCTAAGCACAGGTTAATTTAGTGACTTTTGTTTTTCACCCTGACAAGGATTGTGGTTGCTGCCTGAGTGGGATTTCTATCCTCCTCAACCAATAACCCAATTTCTTACACTTTCTGAAACCTCCACCAATCGATAAAGGACTCTAACATGGCCCCGCTTGACCAGCAGTTTTACCATCATAGGAGCCTCATTTAGTAAAATCCTATATCCTAATCCCAGGACTGATTCATTCTGTCAATAAGCTGGCAAGCCTGAGTTTGGTTCTACTGAGGGTGACAGGATATCTCCACAAAGCAAATGCATTGGCCTGGAACAAATCCAATCCAATCAGCACTGATTTTGAGCAATTATTTGCTAATCTGGCAGCCATGATACTTTTCTTACTTAGATCTGAATCAACTCAGTATACACATTCAAGTAGGACATTAATTAATCCAGGCAAGTATACATTTTTAGGATCTTTTGATGCAGTATTGGATAACATTGAACTCCATCCAGATAAGCAAGATGCTCCATCTGAACACTTTGCTCTCTAGGGGGTGACTAGGATGAGCAGGCAAAACACATTCCAGTGCTTAATTTGTCAAGTAATGAGTGCGAGTGCCCAAAGCTCTGCTCAGAAGACCACGGCTGTCAGCACGCTAAATACCAAGGCTATGTAGTCTTGATTCCAGGGGTGTAACGCAAGCCCCCGTTGGCCAGGAGGACCCCAAACCCTTCATGCCGCCAACCCTTTACGAGTGCCTCGTTCAACCCAAATTAAATGAATTTCTGTGATAAATGGGAGATTCAAGGTGCCCTCTTCACGTTCTGAAACAGTGGGGGGACAACACTTTGAGCTACACCACTGCTTGAATCCACCCAGTGCTCTTTAATCTACTGCCAGGCACTCTATGTCCCCTTCTCCCACTCTTGTTGCCTCCAGATTTCTCCCTTTATGACGGGATTCCTGTCTTTCTCTTCCATTTTCTTTGCCCTTATTTGTTTTTCCCTCTCTTTGTTTGAAAAGGAAAAATAAGTGCTAGTCCCCAAAAGTACAGGGGACCCCTACTGGCAACCACTGGCTCAAATTAAGCACAGCCCCAGTAGGTGCTAGAAGGGTTGAAACACGCATATTAAGATATAGTAATCAATACATAAAAAATCTGTGTCCATACAAAGTTATTTTAAAAAAATAGGACATTATTTACTGATTAAGGTACTCTAAAATATAGCCAAGAAAAAAAACTAGAAAGCCATAGCAATTTTTGGAGCTGAGATCTCACCATACTAGTTTACTATAGCACTCATTCAATGCAGAGCTGGTTGTAATAAACTTTAAATTGATTTGGCACAATTATACCATGGAATAGCTATCAAAAGGCCTCAGCAATCTTGAAAATCTTTGGGTCTTAGGGCCAGATGTAGGAGCCCTAATACCGGTCGGAAACGGCCGATTTCGGACGTTTCCGACCGGTATTAGGGTTTTCAGATGTAGGGGGCTGAAAAATACAGAATCGGTATATTTACCGATTCGGTAAAATTACCGATTCGGTAAATTACCGAATCAGTAAATATACCGATTCTGTAATTACAAATGTAGGTGGCACAGTTTACAGTGCAACAGGCCCTTAAGAGTTGGTATTTTATCACACAATCCTATTGTGTGGTAAAATACCGAATTCGGCTGTGCAATGTGACACACAGACATGCCCTTAGGGCATGTATGTGTGCCACATTGCACACAAGCCTGTATTTGGGGTGCTAGAGGATGTCAAAGTGACACCCCCTGCACCCTTGCTGGAATCGGTATTTACCGAATCGGTACATACCGATTCGGTAATGCCCATTGATTCCTATGGGCTTCAATGCCCATAGGAATCAATGGGCATTACCGAATCGGTATTTTCAGAATCGGTAAATACCGAATCTTAACGATTCGGTATTTACCGATTCTGTAATACCTACATCCCCCCCTCTATTTTACCACTTCCTAAATACCGAATCAGTAAAATTCGGTATTTAAGAAGTGGTAAAATAAAATTACCTACATCTAGGCCTTAGTTCTTTACCAAGGATAACAGTTTCCAAAGATCAAGTGTCAGACAGAATATTGAAAATATACCAGAAGCAGTTTGATGTGTTGCACAACTAGAACAGCTCACAGAGCAGAAATAGCACAGACTTTGCCCCTACCCAGCCAGCAAGGTCATGCTCCAGGACTATGGCACGTGAGAATACTAGTTCTCATCAGCAGTCGGAAGGAGGCTGAATCAAGTTTGTGGTGCACACGGTTCAGCCAATCCTGCAGCTGAGGTTCTTTCTTGTATCCAACCACAAAACCCATTACCTAATCAAGTTAGGCGCTCATTCTTGATCGTAGCGGTAAGTACTCTAGACTTAACACACGCTTCATCATTGCTGTAGGATCTCCTCTGGCACTCTGGATCTTTCAAGAGAGACTGAGGATTGCAGTCATTTTTTTTCTAGTACCTAGATACTTTTTGGTGCGCCTTCCTTAGCGCAACTCATGCAGGGGTGAGTTCCACATCACCCTTCGATTCTGGATGCATACGATGCTTGTTACCGGGCCAGGGAGGACCTGGGTTAGTAGTTCGGGTTGGACTGTTTCCAGGAGGAACAGGGTCAAGACTGATTTGAATATGGCTGGGTCTGAACTGAGGTGGCATGGTGAGCAAAAGAACAATGGATTTAACCCAGATCTCTTGACGGGGGCTAAATGTCTGATTTGCTCTGCATTTAGTCCATCATTTGTGTCTTTTGCTATTGAGCCCTAAGGGAAGGTGCTGTATATTAAAATCTAGGACATATATTTGTGTCCTAATAGTAAAAAACCAAAATTGTTGTTTTTGTTGTGAAAAGGCTAGTATCCTAATTGGCGAGTGTAGGGTAACATGCTGACAACTCCGCTGTACTAACTCCTAAGTGGGATTACTAAAGTTGGCACTTCAAGGTATAAAGAAAATTGTTCAAATAAACTCGACTTGATGCCCAAGTCAAATCTAATGTGACCTTTAAAATATCACTCACCCGTCTGCCACCACTGGAGCGGGCCCAGAATCGTCGAAACAGCGACCCCTTCGCTGTAACTCTAACCCAGGAAACAAACATTTCTGCCGCCATTCACGGCGAGGGAGAGAGGCCACGCCCACTTTGAGGCCACGCCCTACCGCCCCTTTCCTACACATTAAAGATGTGCAACTACCGGACGCGCAGCGGACGGGCGCAGCGGGCGCGCCGTCAGCGCGCCGAAGGCGCGCCAAAGGCAAGCCCGTCTGGGCCCGTCCGGGCCCAGACGGCCCTAGGACCTGACACTATGCCCGATTCACAGCCCCTCCTATCCTACCCCCCGGATACCCTCCGTCTCTGGAACACAAAGAAAAATCCTCAGTGTGAATTCATCCTCAAGGATGACACCCCGTTCACAGGATGTCCCCTCTGCGACACCCCCGAAGCCACGGAATTTAGCCACACGCTTCGACTGGGCCTACTGAACTGCAGGTCGCTAGTAAAGCACTCACACGAGATAAACCTCCTCACCCTAACCCTTTCACTAGACGCCCTATTTCTGACCGAAACATGGCTGACCCCCAACAACGGCTCAGACTTGGTCAATGCAACCCCCCCCGGCTACCAAATCTGCTGCCTTAACAGACCAGTGGGAAGAGGTGGCGGGCTCGCCATTCTCTATAAAGACCATCTCAGCTGCAGGATCAACGACGGTACGGTTAAGGACTGTGAAAACTGTAATTTCACCTTCCAGATCTCCCCCACCACCTCGCTATCGGGTCTTCTGGTATACCGACCACCAGGCTCAATAGGTGACTTCTCAAGCACTCTGATGGATCACATCCTTTTAAAAACAATAGCAACACCCAACTTTCTTCTTCTAGGGGATCTGAACCTACACTTTCTAGACCCGGCAGACTACACTGCCGCGAATCTTCTAGCAGACCTCATGTCAGCTGACCTCCAGCTCCTGAACTCGAAACCTACTCACGAGAAAGGACATCTCCTAGACCCAGTTTTCACCAACATCAGGAATCTCCAAACCCAAGACCCCTCCCCCCTTCCATGGACTGACCACTTTCTGGTCCCTATGCACTGGTCCTATCAGCCCGCCTCGGTCCCTAAACAGAAAACCAGGATTTTAACCCGACGCTGGCACAAGTTAAGTCCAGAAAAATGGGAAGCGAAGCTTAGGGATTCCGACGGCCACCTCTCAACAGACTCTAACACCGCTGATAGAGAATTTAACAGCTGGCTCACCAACCCCCTAGACAGCCTCATTCCATTAACATGCTCTCTTAAACATGTAAAGAGGATCAATCATGCTCCTTGGTACACCCCGGCCCTGAACATTCTTAGGAAGGAGTGCAAAAAGACGGAGCGAACATGGAGAAAAAACAAATCAGCGACGGACAAAAATGCCTATCAAACTGCCATGAAGGCTTACAAACAAGCCCTCCACAGCGCTAAAAGCTCTTTCTTTGAGGTAAGAATACAGAATTCCTCGTGCTCTGCTAAAGAGACTTTTTCCATCCTTAAAGAGCTTCTCCATGTCCCAGCCCCACCGCAGATACCCTTGGACTCCAAAGCAGCCGAGGAGAAATGCGTTAACCTGGCTAACTTCTTCGACAATAAAATTAAGAAAATCCTTTCCTCCCTACCTGCTACCAATCAGGCCACCTCTGGAATAGCCAAGGATTGTACCCTCACGTCAGGAAACCCCACGGACAAACCCGAATCCCCTTGTCTAACTTCATTCGGACCAGTCACAGAAGAAGAAGTGGCAACCACTCTAGCAGCCACGAAAAGTGGGGCCCCCAGCGACTCAGTTCCCGTACGGTTCACTAAAAACATAGCCCGGACCATCACAGCTAGGCTCACGGCCCTCATTAACACCTCGTTTGCCCAAGGAGAAGTCCCACAAAGCTGGAAGGAGGCCGTTGTTAAAGGTCTTCTGAAGAAGCCGTCGCTAGACCCCACGGACTTATCCAATTATCGACCCATCTCGCTCCTCCCCTGGATAGGTAAGGTCGCGGAGAAGCTCGCAAACAAAAATCTGTCCCACTTCTTAGAAGCAAACCATCTCCTAAAAAACTCCCAAACAGGTTTTAGACCAGGTCAGGGCACAGACACCGCCCTCCTGGCGGCCGTAGAAAAAGCGAGGGAAATCATGGACACAGGAGGATCAGTGGCAGTGGTCCTCCTGGACCTTAGCGCGGCATTCGACACTGTCAGCCACCAGGTCCTAGCCCGGCGCCTAGAGAACACTGGCGTACAAGACAGTGCGCTGAGATGGCTCACATCCTTTCTCTCCCGACGCTCCTTCCAAGTCTGGGAAGGAGAAAGCCGCTCTCCCTCAATCCCCCTCCGGTGTGGAGTGCCCCAAGGCTCCTCACTGAGCCCCACACTTTTCAATGTGTATATGGCCCCACTGGAGGAGATGGTCGCCCCATTCGGAGTCACGATCGTCAGCTACGCTGACGACACTCAGCTGGTAGTGACCCTCTCTCACCCCAAGCTAAAGCCCTCCAACCTGCAAGACTGCCTATCCACCGTCAATGGATGGGCGACTCTGACCTAAAGCTTAACGGGTCAAAAACAGAGATCCTGCTCCTCGGCCACAAAACTCCGAGTCTCCCCCCTAACATCTGGCCCGCCTGTATGGGTGACCCCCCCTCCCCTAAAACAGAGGTTAAGAGTCTGGGAGTGTGGCTAGAGACAGATCTCACTTTCCGGACACAGGCTAGGAAAACAGCCGGCATCTGCTATGGGCTCCTGAGATCATGCAGAAAGGTGCTCCCCCTACTACCATTCCAGTCCCGCCTCCTGCTAATTCAAGGCTTAGTGCTAGCAAGGCTGGATTATAGCAACGCTATTTACCTCGGGGCACCGGAAGCCACCTTGCAAACACTACAAAAAACCCAAAACGCCGCAGCCCGCCTGCTTACAAACACCCCAGCAAGAACATCGGCCAAACCTGCCTTGAGAAAACTTCACTGGCTCCCCGTGAGGGAAAGGGTCGCCTTCAAGGCCCTCTGTCTGGCACACAAGGTCCTGCACAATGCGGGTCCCCCCATTCTGAGCACTTGGATCACTCCATACAGACCGTCGAGAGCGCTCCGATCTGAACAGGGAAACCTTATCGTTGTCCCTAGGGTGAACAAAACCCGCATCGGCGGCCGCAGATTTTCGGTAAACACGGCCAGAAAATGGAACGCTCTCCCCTCGAACCTCAGAGCTGAACCAAACCTCCTACGATTTAGGAAGTCCCTCAAAACCCTCCTTTTTCCCTGATTTTTCTTCGAAGTCTCCCCGTGCCCCCCTTTAGGAGTTCGAGGTTTTAGCGCTGGGATACTCGAGGGTGACTACGCGCTCTATAAAAACCAAAAATAAATAAATAAAAATAATAAATAAAAGACAACTTTAGAAACCTGCCACTCTGTTGCCTAAGTTTTCAAGGGGCCATTTATCATCATCATCATGACCATGACCATCATCATCATAAAACATAATTTGATTTGTGAAAATAATAAAATCACACAATATATATATATTTATATATATATATTACCTACTGGCGGTCGCCAGTAGGTAGTTATAGTTAGGATTATTTTGTATAGGGAATTTGCAACATTCTATTGGGAATAACTTTGGCGCCGGTTGAGGAATCTGCATGAAATTGTCCTCAAATTTGCCTCGCGGCGCTCCGCTCCTTCCCTGAAAGTTTGGGGGGGATTTGTCAAGCGGGGGCCGAGATAAAAGGGGGTCCCAGAACGTGTTTTCCTCATGTTAATTTCCATAGGGCGGTCGAACTCACTTTTAGCCCGAACGGCTAAATGGATTTCCACCAAACTTGGCAAAATTGTAGGGACTGGTAGCCCGATGTGCCTTTGCTATGTCTCAAGATATGTGCTCCAGTGGATTTTGAGTAATTTAGGTTCAAATAAATATATATATCTATAAGCGCGCCCCGGTACGCGCACCAGGGCGCGAATCAGCGCGCTACGCGAGTTCGCGCGCGGAAAGCTGATTGGCTCTCTAGTGTCAGTCAACATTCCAAACAGTCCGGAGCGGCCGCCATCTTGTATCTCGGTAGGATCGAGACACAAGAGGTGGCAAAAACAAAGGGGGAAATGACCAAAAGGGGGCAGAGTAGACCCCCCCTGACCCCCTAGGTTTGATGTGGGGGCCATAAAAGGGCCCCGCGGGGCAAAAAATTGTTTTTTATTTTTTTCGATTTGCGCAGGGGAGCGCCCGGTACGCGCACCGGGGAGCGAACCGGGGAGCGTACCATGGGGAAAAAAGAATGACAGAGTTTTAAAAAAATGTAGCCTTTTTTTATAAATTGGAGGAAGTTCTAAAAAGAACTGTTTTTTTTTTTCTTTTTGTTGTTATTTTTTTTAATGTTTTTTTGAACATTTTGTACATATTGTTTGGCTTTTATGAACAATTTTATATTTTTTTTGTTATTTTTATGGGGAGAAACAAAAAACAGGGAATTGTAAACGGCTCAACTGGAGCAAAAAAAAATCAGGAAAAAATTATGTTTTTTTGGGGCAATTGTGGTTGTCACCAGCACGGTTGATGAGCTTTATGCCTTGCTCACCATAGGTGATTGTTTTATCACAAAATATACAAGTGATCTTGTATTGCCCAAACTGGGGTTGTATGTTTGGGACCATCTCCCTTGTCTCTGGTCCCGATGGAGTGAGTTGCTTTCTTTTGAGGTGCTGGGTGAAGATTGGGGAGGGTTTCTGGCCAGTTCTCGGACCTCTGCCGCAGCATAGTTTTTAGGATGCCGGCGCTGCATGTGGCGAATCATGGTGTTATTGCCAAATGAGTATTTCTTGTTAGGGTTCCCCCTTGAAAGTTCAATCCACAGATTAGGCAAGTAACCCTTGGCGCATTCACTTTTTTGAGGTTCTTTGGGATGGAAAAAAACTCCCATATAATGTGCTGCTTTGGCCTATATGGGGTATTATCTTCTGGCAGGAATGTCCTACTCCCCTCCTCCTCCTCCTCCTCCTCCTCTTTTTAATCTCCACCACTGTGGTGTTGTGGTGGTCCTCTTGGTGGTGGTGGCTGAGATGCTCCTGCTGCTGCTGCTACTGAAGCCATTTTTCAGTCCAAAAAGGTACAGAGAGGTCTTTCAACAGGTCTTCTTCACTCAAAGTACAAAGTGAGAATGAGGAAAAAAGGTGGGGGCTTTCATCATTAGGAAAAGAAAACTGTCCTGAACCAATAAAAAGTGTTATTTTCAGGTCACATGACCAGGGCTTTCATCATCTGGAAACCAAAACTGTCCTGAACCACTAAAAAGTGTTATTTTTAGGTCACATGACCCGACGCGCCCCAGGGGCGCGTCGCGTAAGCGCGTCGGATGCTTACGTTGTGCGATCGTATGCGCTCGAGTGCTTCCGGGTGAGTTTACGCCGTGCGTATCACGCGGACGCGGCTACGCGATACGTCACGATGATGTTTTCATCGGTGCGCTCACCGGGAAGCGCACCAGGAGCACTCCAGGGCAAAAAAAAAAGCATGAACAATATACATAAAAAAATAGTATTACATAAATATACAATATAGGATTCATTATAAAAAATATTACATTTCATAGCTATAGAAATTTGCTGATGACGTCACATAATACATCACTCATGACATGGTCAGTGACATCACTCATGACATCACTGATGACACCATCCTTGTGACAGACTGACAGACCTCCTTTCAGTGTAATGTAACCCTTGAAACACATATTCAAAAATAGAAACTAACATTTTCAAAAAATGGAGATACCCATACCAGTTACAACAACCCATTCAGTAATTCCACCATCTATATACACATCCTCTCATTCAGCAACAGTTCTATATAGTCACTCATACATATACTCACTCATCATATGTAGTGATACACATATACATCCTGTTACACACCGACAGTCATCCAAAAGTTACTCACACACATACTCACACATGCAAATAAACTATTGAACATCCATTTATTTGCATATACAGCTATACACACACTAGCACATTACTTCTAAGGAAACTTACACATACTTACTCTCTTAAACAATCACTTATAGAAACACATACTTATTTAAACAGGAACTCTTTCAATCTCTCACTCTCACATATACTCACTTATATACATCAATACTCACATACACTAGATTAAAACATATGTAGTTACTCATAAAGACACTAGTGAGGCAGGCATTCACTCACTAACACACATATATGCACACTCATCCACCCATACAGTCCTGCACATACGCTGTCTTAAAAACACATACAAACAGTGAGTCAGTCACCAACCCATGCAGCCACTTATACACAAAGTGAAACACCGATACATATATTTAAATATTTAAAAATTACTCGCTAATATATGTATTCACTAAGATACACTTTATAAGTCAGTTAACCAATCAATATTTTATTAAAAATAAACATCCATTTACACACTTATTTAAACATTTATTCGTCCATCGACCTTTACAAATACATATATAAAACATATTGATTTTTAAGAAAGACACACATTCACTGGATGGTGTCATCAGTGATGTCATGAGTGATGTCACTGACCATGTCATGAGTGATGTAATATGTGACGTCATCAGCAGTGCATTGCAGGCGCGCAAGTTATAGTGAGTCCAACTAACTATAATGTGGGAATTTCAATGGTTTTATGTCAGTAAAATTTCCAGCTAACTATAACTGGTGTGAAACCTATGGTTTTTTCAGTGAATTTAATAGGTTTTTTAAATGCTAATTCCTAACTATAACTGGTGTGAAACCTATGGTTTTTTCATTGAATATATATATATATATATATATATATATATATATATATATATATATATATATATATATGTGTGTTTTTTTTATATATCAATTAAAATGGCATACAATTTAAACTTATCATATCTTGGCGACAGTGCTACTCATCTGACCACAAGCAAAGAATTAGCAAATTAAATTAAATGAAATTTAGATTTGTAGCGCGCGCTAATACCCAAGGGTGTCTAGGCGTGGCAGCTCTGCAGTGCGGGTAACCAGAGGGGATGTTAGATTTGTAGTGCGCGCTAATACGCGAGGGTGTCTAGGCGTGGCAGCTCTGCAGTGCGGGTAACCAGAGGGGATGTTAGATTGGTGCGATCTGGCTAGTTGTTAAAGAGTCTTGTTTTTAAGAGTTGCGGAACGCCAAATGAATGCTTTCCATTTTCAGTGTCAGGGGAGTGAGTTCCACAATCTAGCTGTACCTGCAAAAAACTTCTCCCCCATGCAGTTTTGGCCTTAGGGATTACCAGATTTAAGGACACTGAGCGGAGCTGCCTCTCTGGGACATACCACATGAGTCTGCATGTAAAGTAATCGGGCCAAGACCATACAGTGCTTTAAAGGTGATGCCGAGGGCCTTGAATTAGATTAGTCTTTTAACTGGTAGCCAGTGCAACAACGGAAGGGCATGAGCCACTGATTGATGTTTTGGGATGGCAAGCAGTAGACGAGCTGCTGCATTTTGGAGGACCTGCATTTTATGAAGGAATTGTGAATGTATATTAAGGAACAGCCACTGCAGTAATCAATTTTTGACAGGATAAGTGCTGCAACCACCGCTTTGTGAAGCTCTATTGGAATGTAAGGTAACATTTTCCTGACAGTCTTATTCGTGAAAAAACAGGAGTAGGTGACCGCATTAATTTTCCCCTCGACGGACAGCATAGTGTCAAAATAAACCCCTACGTTTTTCAATTTGGAAACTGAAATCAGGATTTTTCTCAGTTCCTGTGGCCACCAGCTATGTTGCCAGAAGGCGGCGTCATGTCCAAAGAGAAGGACCTCGTTTTTTCCTGTGTTAAGCTTCAGGCAGTTTTGGGACATCCAGTGCCCAACCTCATGCATGCAGTCATGAAATCTCGATGCAGTGTCGGTCGGGTCTCCTGCAAAGGATGCCACAATGTGCGTGTCGTCGGCATATGACACCATCATGAAGCCAAAGGACTTTATGAGTGTGCAGAGGGGAGTGACATAAAGGTTGAAAAGTGTCAGACTCAGCAAGGAGCTCTGCCGCAGCCCACAAGGAAAAGTGAACAGAGGCGACCTGTATCCACCAAGCTCCACCAATTGCTCCCTATCACAGAGAAAGGACTTAAGCAGGATCAAGACTGTCTTCCCGCCTTTGTCCAGGACCTCTCTTATTTTCTCCGACACATTAATCAATGCCAGCTCCGTGCTGTGTTGACTTTTAAACCCATATTGAGAGCTGTCTAGAAGTGTATTATCATTAATAAACTGGGTTAGCTCTATATTCATGGCCTTCTCCACGATCTTGGCTGGGAAAGGTAGTCTAGAGATTGGCCTGTCACTGCTCGGATCTTTATTGTCCATATTTGTTTTTTTCAGCGGGGGGAGAATGGATGCCCTCTTCCATTGTAATGGGAAATACCCATCGGACAGCATACGGTTAAAGATTTCTTTAAGAGAGTTGGCTATAACCTCCGGGGCCAAGTGGAGAACTTTCAGGGGGCAGGCATGGCTCCCAGGGTGATCCTGATCTTGTCTGACTGAGAATCGTCTTGACCTGGGCATCCGAGATGGGATTGAACGACTTAAGGCTAGGGATAATGACTGCTGGAGTACCTGGGCAGCTTGATCCCTCGGATGTAGTGGAGGTGGGTCCCTCAGTACGCCCTTACACCACCCGATGGGTGGAGAAGGAGTCTGAGACTACCTTAAGTTTTGCCAGAAATAAGTCTGCTAGCACACTGCAGAATTCTTGATCTACACCTGTATTTTTCTGTACGGGGAATTTTCTCAGCTTCTGTACTGTGAAGAAGAGCTCCTTTGAAGAATTGTGGGAGGTCCTAATTTTAAAAAGAAAATAGAACTTTTTTGTGGTTCGAATTTTTGTTTTATATTCAGCAATGGCTTTTTTATAGGCGATCTTGTCGTCATGGTTATATTGCGTGCGCCATTTCCTTTCCAGCCTTCGACAGCTTGCTTCTGACGTCTGAGATTATCTTCAAACCATGGCTCAGAGGGGGAGGACCTTTTGTTGGTTATAGGTTTTAAAGGTGCTATTGTATTTAAGTTATTGGTAATCCAGTTATGGTAGGTGTTAGTGGCCTCATCAGGTCCACTGGGAGGCCAAGTTTGGAATAATGCAGGTGAGTCTTAAGAGTTTTTGGGGTGATTTTGTGCCAAGGAAGTTTCATCGAATTAGGTAGGAGTGATGGTGCTGGCTCAACTGCAGCTTCTTGACAGATGCTAAATATCGGTCAGTCAGTCAGTCAGTCATAAGCTTTTATTCGATATGCAAGATATCTTATAAGCACATTTACAATACAATCATTACAATGTACAAAAAGCATCACTTTAAGAAGTCAGTATAAGAACTCATTTAAAAAGGATAAAAGGACATGAGGTGCCCGATAATAATTTAGCTAAAAAAAGGATTAAACCGCTACTGACAATCTCTTACATCGAATAAGCCAAAACTGTTTTAAAAATTTTGCTATTCCACATTCAATAGGGGGGGATGTGTCCGTAGTTAGGATGCGCAAGGCTACTAAGTGGCTACGTGTACCCATATTTCGGCAAAGAGGTTTCAACCAAAAACTCCTAGGCCTTGCATAGTCCGGGCATTCAAATAGAACATGCGCGATGGACTCTACCCTACTCGGGCAACAAGCACAATTGGGGGACGTACGGGCCGCTGATTTCCAATTTGATGTCACAGCACCAAGCGGGAGGGATCCAACTCTAAATTTAAAATAAAGGGCTCGATCAAAGGGGAGGGTAATCAGGTCCAGGTAGGGTTCAAAAGCCACAATATCTTTGACTAATAAGAAGGCGGCAGTAGACTTACAGTGGTTTGAGTTTGTAATTAATTGCTCCGCAGTCCATTTCCAGAAAAGGGTTTTAACAACTTCTTTCGGAGGGGCTGAACGTGTTGACCAAGAGTCCCCCAGTCCGATCTTCTCCAGAAGCTTTTTAGTTTCTCTTAACCATCTTATTTTAGCCCAACCCCCCAAACTCATTATTTCCCCCAGGGCATCAGCGTAGGATTTTAGCTCTTCACCCCTCCAGATTCGTGTCCATAGAAGGAGAGGGCGAAGCTGGGCTTGATCTTTGATGTTTTTACAGCCTGTATCCAACAACACTGGTACGGATGGTGTGCTCAGTGGGATAGAAATGAGGGATTTTAGTAGCTTGCTCTCCGCTGTCGCCAAGGTGTCCAGTCGACAGTGGCCCCACAGTTCTGCCCCATACAAGGCTGATGTCACTACCTTGGCCTTGTAGATATCAATTACCGGGGTGAGTGATCTCCTAGGTGAGGCCCGGAACTCCCTCATGAGAGCTCCTCCTACTCTCCTGTGGTTAAGGACCATTTTGTCGATGTGATTTGCCCAAGACATCCTGTCCGTTATCCGAATACCGAGGTAATCGAATTCGGACACTTTCTCTAAGGCAACAGAGTTAAGCGTAGGTGGGCGGCCCAGTTTCCTTGGTGGATTTAGGACTAGATATTTTGTTTTGTCCACGTTAATTATTAACCCTTTTGCGGCACAAAACTCCTGGAAACGCGTTAGCAATTTCTGGAGGCCTTGGGGAGTCTTCGAGATCAAAAGCGTGTCGTCCGCAAAAAGCAGGGTGGGGGTCCGGACTCCTCTGAGACAGGGGGCGTCAGCTGGTTCTTGTTGGAGATGTTCTACCACCCCATTCACGTAGAGTGAAAACAGGGTGGGCGCCAAGACGCAGCCCTGTCTTACACCCCTGGACACTGGTATCTTCTCGGTGAGTTCTCCGTTTTTACCCCAACGGACCTGTGCAAAGGTATGGGCATGGAGGCTAATGAGGAGGGACAAGATGTAAGGGGGTAGTCCCAACTCATAAAGCACCCTCCAAAGCTCTTCCCGGGGGACTAGGTCAAAGGCAGTCTTCAGGTCTATAAAGGCCAAGTAAAGACTACCCTTGCCTAGTTCCACCACCTTCCACCCCAGTAGTGCCAACCTAAACACCTGCTCTATTGTCCCCATTCCAGCCCGAAAACCTGTGTGAAAGTCCGATAGGATTTTATTCTCCTCCACCCAATGGAGGATCCTTCCAAGGATAGCTTTACCAGCTATCTTTTGGGTGGAGTCTATCAGACTTATGGGGCGGTAGTTCCCCGGGGTTTCCCTACATCCTTTTTTATAAATCGGGACCACCACCGCCCCTTTCCAGGATTCTGGCACTGCCCCTCCCATCATGATGTCGTTTAGGAGAGCAGCAATAACCCTTCCCCATTCCACTAGTTAAGCCCTCATGAGATCCCCCGGGAGGCCGTCTGGGCCCGCTGCCTTACGAGGCGCTACCCACCCTATAACCTTTTCAATCTCTAGGGGAGTGAAGAGATCATAGGCGTGAGGTTCAATTACTAGTGTAAGGTTCAACCCAACATTCAGTTCCCCATCTGGAGGGAGGTATAAAGCCCCAAAATATTTTACCCAGTTTTGAGGCGGGATGTTGCAGGGTCTCATAGCTGCATCGGGTTTATTCCGTGTGGCTATGAGATTCCAGAAGGCCCTTGAATTCTTACTTTTACTGGCTTGGAGCAGGTCTTCCCAGAATTTGTCCTCCCACTCCCTCCTAGCAGTTTTGAGGGATTCATTATAGGCCTTCCTTGCTTCCTGTATCACACTTCGGGGTTTGTGCTTTACTGCCTCAACTAGGTTTGCCTTAAGTACCCTACATGTTTGGGTATACCAACCGTCGTCTAGTTTTTTAAATTCTTTGTTACCCGACTTGCTAGGGTGTGAGGTAAACACATTTGTCAAGGCTTCCACTAAGGAGACGAAAAGCCCACTCACTCTACCCACCCCTTCTAGAGAGGACCCGAGGGTTGTCACCGCATGATTTAAGAGGGTTAAAATTTCCCCTACCTTTGCCTCAGAGAGGACCAGTTTCGCCCATTTTATTCGTCTACCACATGGGGAGACTTCAGACTCATCCGGGGGTGCAGCTACCCGATTAGTATTGTCCTTCCTTGCGGGACGCCACCACTGGTCCATGCTTAAAGAGACTGGGTTGTGGTCGCTTTCAGTCGTAGGGACCACCTGCATGTCCCTTACATATGACCATAGGTATACATCTATTAGCAGATAATCTATCCTAGTGGTGTGTCCTGGCCTGTTGTACGTGTGGGCACCACCCCTATCCGAGGTTGTCCTCCCATTTGCTGCCCTTAAGTTAAATTCAAGGCTCAGGGAATATAACTGGAGCACCACTTCTGTCCACCTCCTGATCGGTGGGATTTCCAGTACGGGGATCCCCAGCCTGGTATCCTCCTCGTCTTGGTCGAGGGCAACGTCCGAGCCCAAAGGCTCGTACGTGCAGTTCATGTCGCCCGCAACCAATGTGCGCGTCTTATATGGGGTATTCTTTAGCAAAGTCTCGAGGAGAGATATTACAGGAGACTTTCTCCCACCCTTGGTCCCCCGGGCATAAACATTATAGACATTTAGGACCAGTCTTCCCCTTTGATCTATTAGGGTGATATTTTGTATGTCCGGGCAGCCTGTGGGAAACTCCTCTACTCTACAGTCTAGAGAGGCTGCGACCCAAATGAGAAGGCCACCCGAAGGTCGCCCTCTCCCTGTTTCCGACACTTGTGCGGGGGAGGAATAGGAAGAAAATCCCACCCTATGAACCGACACCAGGCTCCATGTCTCTTGGAAAATACACAAGGAGTGCTCATCAACCCAAGCAGTAAAGTCTGGTAGAGCCAGTTTTCTTGCAATCCCTGCGACATTCCAGCTGAAAACCTTGAATACTAGGTCCGTCACAGCTGGAGTGTCGCTGGGCGCGAGAATGTCCCTGTCTGTGGTCCTCCTCAAGGGTGTCTGAGGGGAGCAGGGGTCTTGGGGGGTGGCTTTAGGGGCTACTATCCCGCTTTCAAGGTTAGTTTGGGTGGGTGATGCTCCAATTGGGTCTACTCTACTCCCAATTTCCAGTCAGTAGGGCCCTGGTGCCCACAAATGATTCACCCTTGTGCCCCCCGTAGGCCCTGCCCAGTGTGTCTCCCAGTTTTGACTGAAATCAGGGGAGCTTAAACTTCCTCCAGTTGAGCTAACATTTTGCCTGGGGTAGAAATAAGAAAGATCTACCACTTTAACCCCTGGAGCCCCCATGTTTTTAATAGGAGTACAGATCGAGGGCACTACTCTAGGGTCTTGAAAATTTATAATTATACAATCCCCCTCCTGAGTTTTTTTCCCCCGGCCTACCCACCCTACTCTACGGACACTTAGGATGATACCATCCACACCCAACGGAATTGGCTTGTTTGCCTTCAGCCAATGGATGCACTTATTCTTGAGTGATTGATGGTTTTCCATCTGGCCTTCCTTTAGGGGGGGAACGTTAACCATAACAGCAACAAAAGGTTGACAATCTGGCGGGAGGTTTACTGGAGGGATCCGGCGTACTGGGTTACTAGGGACCGATAAAGTGGTAGCTGGGGCTATAGGTTGGGGTACAGATCTAGGGGCTTTCCCTGTCACTAATCCATGCGATTTGTTGCGTGTGCCTGATGTTTGGGTGTCTTTCGTTTTGCCACTAGCTGTCTGTGGCTGCTTTTGTGGGAGAGGCTTGGGCTTATTTATAGCAGGCTCTAAATGTGTTGGTGGCCCCTTGTGTTTTGGCCCTGCTTTGGGACGGGGAGGAGATTTGGGAGCTGGGGTTAATGCACTATTAGAGTCAACCTTATTTAGACAGGTTGGGGGCTTATAGTCTTTCTGGGGTGGTGGTTCATTCCCCTTTGCGCCCGTGTCCTGATTTTCACTCACTCTGGTTAATTGTTTAAATGTGGTTTTGAGTGAGTAGAACCCGTCAAGGGTTGATTGCTCTAATTTATCTATCCTCACCCCTAGACCCTTAACCTGAATTAGTAGAGGCCTCAAGAGACTATCTAGCTTCTCAAAGATGTTTTCAATTGTTACAGAGTCAGTGGGCTCAGAAGCCTTGGCGGTGTTAACATCTGAGTGTGGCCCCCTGGGAGAGATCACAACATCCCCTCCTATGTCGACTTCATTCTCTAAAGACCGACCCCTTATGTTTCTCATACCAGGTCCAGAGTGCTTTCTTACTCTTTGATAAAGAGCGGCCTGTCTCACTAGCCTACCCTTTTTGCGTTTTCTTGCCTTTTTATTTAAGAGCCTATCCTCCTGCCTGGTTTCGGGAGTTTGGATGTTTAGGGACTCCCTATCGATCTCCCCATCTGGTATAACTATGGTGGGGGTGGGCGGTTTTGGAGGCAGAGGATCACTGGTGGCTTCGTTAAGGGGTTTAGGTGATGCTGGCGAAGACAGTTTACTAAGACCACCATCTTCCACAGTGGCAATAGGGAGAAGTGCGGCCAGATTTTCCAGCCTATCTATATTTTGCCCTATTTCATCAAACTCGGGGGATCTATAGAGTAGCCAGACACACCAGGTGGAGGAGCAGAGTAAACCCGCTCACTGGCCGGTGTAAGCGACTGGGCAGCAACCCCCAAGGATGAACGTCTTGAAGGGAGGTAAACCTCAGATAGACGCCTCTCAGACATGGCAATCTCCTTTTCAATCACCGCCGCCACCCTGGTGATGAAACGGTACATAGTTCCTATAACAGGGCTCCCGGCAATGGACCCCCTTTCACCATCACTCCTAAGGAGTTTTCCAGAGCGGGTAGACATGATTACAGGGAACAGCACGGGGTCTCACACAGGCCGTATGTACTCACTGCTGATGGGAAGGAAAGGGACGTGGCCCAGCCCAGCCTTGACAGCCCCTGACGGCCACAGACGGCCCGCCCTTTGCCCGGGCTTCGCCCGGTGGCCGCCCGCGCGCGTCCCGCGATGCGCGGGTCCAGTGGTGATTTAAATCACCTGGTGATCAATGGTGGGCGTGGCGGGTGGTTGTCCCTGCTCCGCTGAGCCTCCTGGGACCCGTAGTCCTTTCCACACGTTCTGGCCCTGATGTTTGCTCCTGCGAGCGTTTCCCGCGAAGCGGGAAACGGGAGAAGTAAGGCACAGTCACAAAGTGCAGAAATCCTCTGGTCGGGTAGCGTTTTAACCCCAGTCCGTTTCCTCGGTCTTTGCCACAGACAGAATCCGCGCTGCTGCAAGGTTTCCCGCGATGCGCGGGTCCAGTGGTGATTTAAATCACCTGGTGATCAATGGTGGGCGTGGCGGGTGGTTGTCCCTGCTCCGCTGAGCCTCCTGGGACCCGTAGTCCTTTCCACACGTTCTGGCCCTGATGTTTGCTCCTGCGAGCGTTTCCCGCGAAGCGGGAAACGCGAGAAGTAAGGCACAGTAAGGCACAGTAAGGTACAGTAAGGCACAGTCACAAAGTGCAGTCACAAAGTGACAAAGTGCAGTCACAAAGTGCAGAAATCCTCCGGTCGGGTAGCGTTTTAACCCAAGTCCGTTTCCTCGGTCTTTGCCACAGACAGAATCTGCGCTGCTAAATATCATAGCTGAGTGGTCAGACCATGCAAAAGGGATGATAGAGAAGATTTTAAGATACGGGTTATCTGAGAAAATGCAGTCCAAAGCATGGACAGCCATATGGGTAGGGCTACTTTTTTGAAGAAAGGGGAGCCCTATATATCTAATGAACAAGCTATACATAGGGAAGGAAACACATTAGGCAAAGGTCTATAGCTAGTTAGGTCAAGGAATTGACAAAAGCAGTTCTAGGTCCCTCCATAAAAAGCAACCACTAGTTGATGTCAATCAAATCATCAAAGATTTACAAGGATTTACACACATATTTCTGAGAGAGTAAATTTAATTTTGTTATTAAATCTGATTGTTATTTTTGAATTCTCATTTTTTTCTTTGTTTTTATATATATAAAAGTTTTTTATAAATCTCAAAAGATATATAAATGATACGTAACAGGATTCACATAAATTGATTCAAACTATTCAATATAAAATTCCATCATTAATATACGATAGACGGGAAGTTGATGGAGGCAATGTGGTAGATGTAGACTACGCGTGTTTCGGCATTGCTGCCTTCATCAGGAAACCGTCTATTGCACTAGAACTGAGCAAGACATATGACATACCGTTACAATGTGGTTACAAAAGACACATATATTATATACATGAGAGCCTAGAACAAATTAACAAAACTGTAACATAATAATAAATACATATAAATAAATGTCCTGAGAGTATGACACATGCAAGACTAATATTCTTCACACACAATCAGTACAAATGTACAATTAAAGCCCAAGAAAGAAAACCACCTATAATTAGAACCATATACAAAAAATGTCTAGTGATGCCTTGTACCCTTGTTTGTAATTTAAAGAAACAGAGAGAGATAAGACATAATAGAATATACCATTACATGAACACATTGATTAGAGGCCCTAAATATGCAGTTCCTGAGACTACACTCTTCTCTTTAGATTTTATAATGTATATAACAGGTTTTGAATTGTTACCTTTATTATGTTTTATTTTAATCTGTGTGTTGTGTGACAATTGCCAACATGAAGTTCAAAATTATGATTTGGACCGGAATATGGATCCAAATATTTGCCCATTAGGTAATATAGCATTAGATGCAAGCATGTCATATATCAGAATAGATTGGATGAAAACTCCAAGATATAAGGATCCCACTTACTTTGGTATCTGTAAACTGGATTCTTGGAAGAGACTCGTTGTTTATGCTGACAACGGATGATGGAAATGACCACCGTATATTCATAAACTATAAGGGCTAAAAAAGGACATATGATGTTGAAACTGCCCTATTTGTCCAAAAATGTATCTTATCAATGACTAAATCCTATCATGGACTACCATGCCATGCTAACTAGGACTAGAGAATAGTTAAACTAATAAGGTGAGTTAAATAAGAGTTCTGAAGTGACTATCTGGATAGTATTCTGCTATTGACAACGTGGTGTTCGCACAGAGTTCAATAATGAAACAACGAAGGGGCCTATTTGAATCGTGGTAAATAATCGCACATAGTATACAATAGTGCAACAACCGAAGAGCCTAACTGATAATAAAAAGAGGCTCTAGTTTAGGATAATATAATTTTAGGTCTTTTTCAGAGTACCAGACATATACATATTAATATCCACGTTTCTTTCTAGAGACCACTAACCAAATAGTGTTCCAAAGTTGGTAGCCAAGTTTAGCAAGAGTCATCTGGAGAATAGTCCATCGATGCCATCATGCCTCAAACAGAAAGCAGCGCCCGTAGAGCGGGAACTGCAAGGCACGGCAGACTCCGGGGTTAAGACCCTTCAGGGAGGTCCGATTTCCTCCGAGTCAGGTATGCAACAGTCCGTTAAGCAAAGCAAAGCCAAGTGAGCGGCACCCGCGGAGCGGGTGGCGCGAAAAGTTAAAGTAGTATGCACCTGACGGGGGGCGTGTCCCCCGGGGGAAGAGGCACCAGCTGTAAGAAGTGAGGCCTGCTGGACCTCGCAGTCCCCCGGTGATTACCCCTAACGGCAAGAGTCCCTCGAACAGAAAGCAGCGCCCGTAGAGCGGGGACCGCAAGGCACAGCAGACTCCGGGGTTAGGACCCTTGAGTGAAGTCCGATCTCCTCCGAGTCAGGTATGCAGCAGTCCGCTAAGCAAAGCAAAGCCAAGTGAGCGGCACCCGCGGAGCGGCACCCGCGGAGTGGGTGGCGTGAAAAGTTAAGTAGTATGCACCTGGCGGGGGCGTGTCCACCGGGGAAAGAGGCACCAGCTGTAAGAAGAGAGGCCTGCTGGACCTCGCAGTCCCCCGGTGATTACCCCTAACGGCAAAAGTCCCTCGAACAGAAAGCAGCGCCCGTAGAGCGGGGACCACAAGGCACGGCAGACTCCGGGGTTAAGACCCTTCAGGGAAGTCCGATCTCCTCCGAGTCAGGTATGCAGCAGTCCGTTAAGCAAAGCAAAGCCAAGTGAGCGGTATCTTCACTGTCATCCCATATAAAGACAATATTGTCTATATACCGTGACCAGTTTAGTATAGACTTAAAAAATTGAGCCATCTCATTGAAGATAAATTGCAGTTCAAAGTAAGCCACATAGATGTTTGCTATAGTAGGGGCGCAAGATGCGCCCATACTTACTCCCTTGATTTGCCTATATAGCTTACCACGAAATTCGAACACTTACTCTTCAAGGGCCTGGCCTTCAGATGGTTGCAATCCTTCCTCTTGGGAAGGACCCAAAGGATACAACTTGGGGATGAAATCTCCGAGGTGGGGACGCTGGAATGTGGGGTGCCACAGGGCTCGGCCCTGTCCCCACTTCTATTTGATCTCTACCTGCAACCTCTGATTGCTTCTCTGGCGCGCATGGGCTGTACAGTATTTAACTATGCGGACGACACGCAGCTGTTGCTGAGTGTCGATAACACAAGTGCCGCACAACTCCAAACCCAGAACATCTTGAGGTACACGGTCCAATGGATGACGGAAAATCTCTTGAAAATCAATCCAGACAAGACCGAGGTTTTGGTGATTCCATCTGCCACCTCACCATGGTGCGACCTCTATTGGCCCGCGGAGTTAGGCCCGGCTCCAAAACCTAGCCTGAATGTAAAGAGCCTGGGGATCAAACTAGATTGCGACCTATCAATGGTCAATCCGATCTCTTCCGTGGTGGGAAGCTGCACCAACATCATCCGACAGCTACGGAAGCTAGTTCCCGTTATCTCCCAATCCATGATGCGCTCTATCGTCGCAGCCACCGTGATCTCGAGGATAGATTACGGAAACGCCCTCTACCTCGGCCTGCAGAAAACCCTGACAAATAGGTTACAGGTTGTCATGAACGATGCTGCCCGTCTCATCTTTAGGTTACCAAGACGATCCAAAGCATCTCCCCTGTTACAGAGCCTGCACTGGCTCCCTATTAAAGAGCGAGTGGAATTTAAGAATCTGTGTATAGCTCATAAGGCAATCTACGGTCTGGCACCCGCCTACATCAAAGACCGCTTGGTGGTGTACAGTCCAATGAGAACTCTTAGATCTTCAGATTCTCAATTATTGGTCTGTCCCCGGTACAAACTTGTAACCAAGGGAGGGAGAGCCTTCTCTGTGTTAGTTCCTCAGTTATGGAACACCCTACCTGAGTCGCTGCGCAGGGAAGAGAACCTCCTACGCTTTAGAAAGGTGCTAAAAACATTGCTGTTTAGAAGGTCCATGAGTGCTATCTAGGCTAGTGGATGTCTTTCTGTATTGCTAAGTTATTGTTCGTACCATCGATTTCCGAGCGCCTAGAGACCTGCAGGTGATTGGGCGCGTTACAAATCAAAAATTACAATAACAATAACAATAACAAGGATAATTCTCAGACAGTCAATGATGAAAATGCTGTTACATTCGATGTTATACATATTAATGAACCATTTCACGGCTGTTATTGCTCCATCACAAGGTATGTTAGAATATAGACTTTCAACGTTTAAGGTGACTAGCCATTGTCTATTCTGATTAAATGGTGTTCCTTCGTCAGATTGATGATCTGACATGTATCTTTAACATATCCAGGGATGTTATGTATAAATGGACATAAAATTGCATCCAAATATTTAGATATTGGTTCTGTGACCGAACCGATAGTTGTTACAATCGGTCTGAACAGGGGATTTTTTTCATCCTTGTGAACTTTGGGTGTACCATATAGATTGGCTAGTTTTGGATTATCTATGTTCATATAATTGAACTCTTTCTCACAGATATTTCCATTTTGAAGTGCCTTCGTAGTTAATCTCAATATTTTGGATTTGATTCTTTGAGTAGGATTCTTTGCTATTTTGGTTTAGAATCTCTCATCCATCAGCATTTCTTCAGTTTTGCCGACATATATTTCTGTGTCCATAATGGCTATGCTTTTGGAGAAAAAGGAGGACCCCACACAGTGTTATAAGGGACTGGGGGGAAAACAGCATTGAAAAAATAACAAAGTCCCAATCAGGTGGACAAAGGGGATTTGTCCTGTTTTAGTGTTGGTGATATGGGTGTAATAGTTAAATGAGCATGCCGAGAAATCGGCGGGAAAGGCAAAGGTACAATAAAGTGTGATTAATTGTCGATATGTATCAGTTCCGCACTCTAGTATCGAGGACAAACATGGGCTATGACAGGTTCTGTATAATCATTTACAATACTTTCAAAAAGACTACGATTTTAATTAAGACTTGTCACAATGTATATTTGGTAACGTTGTTTTTAGATTTTATTACACATTATAAATTTACAGTTCACAATTCATAAAACATCATTTAAAAACATTTTCCAATGTACATATAAAAAAAAATTGTAAATTGCATAAATAAAAACAAAAAGAATCTTTTTGTTTTTATGCAAATATACATTGTGACAAGTCTTAATTAAAATCGTAGTCTTTTTGAAAGTATTGTAAATGATTATACAGAACCTGTCATAGCCCATGTTTGTCCTCGATACTATAGTGCGGAACTGATACATATCGACAATTAATCACACTTTAGTGTATCTTTGCCTTTCCCGCCGATTTCTCGGCATGCTCATTTAACTATTACACCCATATCACCAACACTAAAACAGGACAAATCCCCTTTGTCCACCTGATTGGGACTTTGTTATTTTTCCATAATGGCTATGCTGCCTCCTTTATCACAGCTTTTTACTGTGATTTCAGTGGAATCTCTAAGGCCCACATGCATCAATGTCGTCTTTTGCGATTTCTAAATTGCGATAAATAGCGATTCGCAATTTAGAAATCGCAAAAGGCTATGCATGATTATTTTTTTAATTTTTATGCAATTCGGTAGAAATCGCTATTTTTACCGAATCGCATAAAAAATGTGATTTTCAAATTGCGAATTCGCAATTCCCATTCCTTCCTATGGGCCAAAAGGCCCATAGGAATGAATGGGAATTGCGAATTCGCAATTTGAAAATCGCAAATCCTGATTGCATTTCAAGGGTGGTGAGGGGGGTTCAAATGAACCCCCCCTGCACCCATGAAATGCTGTTTTTGCATCATGTTGCACACACACATGTCCTAAGGACATGTGTGTCCGTAACATGAATGTTAAAAAAATGCATTTTCAGCGTTATTTTCACTTTTTGCAAATTTACCGAGTAGTTCAACTACTCTGTAAATTTATCCCTCTAATTGCGAATTCGCAATTTAAAAAGTATTCATGCATTGCTTTTAAGAAATCGCAAATTTGCGATTTCTTAAAAGCAATCGCATTTTTAGAAATCGCAAAAATGTTGCGATTTCTAAAAATGCTAATTGCATTCCAAAAAGCATTTTTGGAATCGCAAACGGCCGATTTTAAGGAATTGCACCGTTTGCGACTCCAAAAATGCTTGATGCATGTGGGCCTAAGTCTGTTGAGAGCTTCATATTCCTCAGAGATATTAAAAGGTGTCTTAGGTATATATTTAGTTGCAATTGTAAGTTTATTAAATGCAACTTGCTCAAATATTTTAATCTTTGGGGCGACTTGTTCTGCTGTCGGTGTAAATGTAGATTTTACTGCCAGTCCTATTCTGTTGATTTCTGGGGCAATGTTCTCTTTATCAGAGAAGAAACACTTTAAACGAATTTTCCGAAAGAATGACATTAGGTCATTAATTTGTTCGAATTTTATTCAAGCCAGAATGTGATACATAGGGTAACCCTTTTGATAGGAGGGAATAAGTGGCTTCACTAAGTGTTGATGTACTAAGATTGAAGATAGGGATCTCTTTTATTGTCTCCAATACCCGGCACTCCTGGTTTCTAAGTATTGGTTCTGATTTACTTGTTGATGGCCCCGATATTGCGTCTGGTATTGTGCACGTGGTTGGTATTGTACTTGTTGTTGATAATGTGATTGAAAATGGGACTGATATTGCGGTCGCCAATTTCCTCTGTTCTGGTTGCGTCTCCCTAAAAACCGATGGTAACCTTGAATAAAGCGCAGGGTGTACCTATTACCTATGGGTAGGGCTATTCATTAGCTGTAGTAGGCCTGCGCTACCCAAAAGGTCGAATAAAGCCACAGTGTCTTTTGATGCTGCATTTCCAAGGTGACGGTTAAAGTCCCCTAAGATGGTAACATCAGGAAAGAGGACTTTAATGTCCAGCAGTTGTTCTCCTGTTGTACTGAAAGGATGCACTACGGCCTGGGGGTCTACACAGTAATACCCCATTAAAGGAATACCAACTGGTCGGGGTGATTTTTAAGACCAGTGCTTCCCAGTTCGTAACAGCTTATAGAGGCTGAAGGGAGACTTTCAGATTTTCCTGGGAGAAAAAGCTGGTGTGTTTTTTATCAGTGACCTGGCATTGACAAGCATTGCTTTAAAACGCCTGGCGACTTTCCTTGAAGCAATAATTCAGTTTTGCAGGTTTTGAGCAAGGCGGTGTAGAGGTTACTATGGAAGTGAGTATACCTTTATTTTCAAGGTTTGTCAGAGTAAGTCGGCATTGAGGGCAGATCCTTGAAGTCAGAGGGTGCAGAGGTTTTACCTTAGGGACAGGACAATGTTTGCAAGAGTCTCATATCTGTATCAGTTCATCTTGTGAATACTGCTGTAGTTTAAATGCAAAATTGGCAGAGTGGCTGGCACTGAGCGCAGTCTGAGCGCGGACGGGTGCAGACGGACTTGCCTTTGGCATGCAGTCGGCGCACCAGCGACACACCCGCTGTGTGCGTCCCCTGCACATCAGCGGTGCCATTCCAATTAAATACTGGATGCGCCTGAACCTCTAGACCATCACCCTGTGAGCACCGGGGACTGGAAGTTGTCAAGACTCCCTTCCCCCTGCCCGACACTCACTCCACTCAATCGAGAGGATGCCACGGTAGAAAAAAGAGTGGGCGAAAAAGGACCCCAGGGAGGTAAAAAGTTGAACAAAGGTGAGCTCAAAGATTTTAAAACACACAAGTCACATAAGTTAGGTTAAAAATTAAAATTTCAACTAAGTCGGCGTGTGGTCATTTGCTAGCACTTGCAGTCAAACCCACCGGCTATTCAGGGTTTAACCTGGTAGTCCCCTGGACTTAGAAGTATAGGAGAAAAAGTGCATTGTACAAAATGTAATCACAGAAAATTCAATACATTGACAATTTTCTTCCTATTCTGCGAAAGGTAGTTTATCCTTAAATCTTTCTTAGCAATAGTGCATTGTGCATCAGTGCAAAATTTGATCACAGAAATTTCACATGTGATATAAAAATTATGTAATTAAAACTACAATTTTTTTCATGTTCAGCAAACAGCACTTAGCAACAGCACTTTTGTGTTAGGAGTGTACCTCTTAAAATTAAGCCATTGGGGTACCCTGTGGAATCATCAGCAGCCTTTTAAGAAAAGTGTCTCGACTACCCGCAGCTTAGAGAAATTGCTATGGCCACAGACTCTAGTCCCATAAGTAGCTACGGAGACACATTTTGCTTTGTAAAAGGTAATAATTTCCCTAACAGGCTTCTTGCCCCGTTTAGCTGCAAACCGGAAAAGTACCTCAGCTGCTCTATTAGTTTGCTGCGCTCTCAAAATCAAAAGAAGGTCCCACGGTATCTGTGTATTAAAAAAGATGCCCAAGTAAGAAAAACGTTATACTTTATCAATGATATTGCCTTGCGTATAAAAGTTTTTGACTTTGTCGTCTTTGGGCCACACGTCATTATGTAAGATTTCTTATAATTTACTTTTAGGTCAAAATATGTCATAAACTCCACAAAGGCATCAAGGGCTTTCTGTAAGCTGATGGCTGTCCTTGCTACAAGGACAGCATTGTCTAAATAAAGGTGGGTAGAAATAAAATGATTATATATATATATGTATATATATATATATATATATATATATATATATATATATATATATATATATATATATATATATATATATATATATATATATATATATATATATATATATATATATATATATATATATATATTACCTACTGGCGATAGCCAGTAGGTATATATAGTTAGGATTTTTTCTCTATGGAACTTTTGAAAATTCTATGTCTAATAACTTTGGCGTTTGTGGACGGAATTGGCTGAAATTTTCAGGAAAATGGCACATTTTGTTTCTGAGCAGCCCCTGAAAATTTGGGGGGGGTCGTCAAGGGGGGGCTGAGAAAAAAGGGGGGTCCCAAAACGCGTTTTTCCCATTCATTTTTCCATAGGGCGGTTGGCCTCACTTTTAGCTCGAACGGCTGAATGGATTTGCACGAAACTTGGCAAAATTGTAGGGACTGTTAGCCCGATGTGCCTTTGCTAGGTCTCAATATATGTGCTTCAGTGGATTTTGAGAAATTAACGTTTAAAATAAGATATATATCTGTAACAGCGCTCCGGGCAGCGCTCCGGTTCGCGTACTTTTCGTGTAACGGAACTTTGCGATGCGAAGCTGATTGGCTCTCCGGTGTCTGTCAACATTCTAAACAGTCCGGAGCGGCCACCATCTTGTCTCTCGGTAGGATCGAGAGACAAGAGGAGGCCAAAACAAACGGGGAAATGAAGGAAAGGGGGCAAGGTAGACCCCTTCTGACCCCCTAGGATTGATGAGGGGGATATTATAGAGCCACGCGGGGCCCAAAAAAAAAGAAAAACAATTCCGATTTTTTCGCCGTAGAGACGCGTCTTGGTACGCGAACCGGGCAGCTAACCGGGCAGCTAACCGGGAAGCTAACCGGCAGTGTAACGGGAGTCTGAGGAGTAGCTGATTGGCTGTCAACATTGTAAACAGTCCGGAGCGGCCGCCATCTTGTCTCTCGGTAGGATCAAGAGACAAGAGGAGGCCAAAACAAAGGGGGAAATGAAGGAAAGAGGGCAAGTTAGACTCCTTCTGACCCCCTAGGATTGATGAGGGGGATATTATAAAGCCACGCGGGGCCAAAAAAAAAAAATCCGATTTTTTCGCCGTAGAGACGCGTCTTGGTACGCGAACCGGGCAGCTAACCGGGCAGCTAACCGGGAAGCTAACCGCCAGTGTAACGGGAGTCTGAGGAGAAGCTGATTGGCTGTTATCATTGTAAACAGTCTGGAGCGGCCGCCATCTTGTCTCTCTGTGGGATCGAGAGACAAGAGGTGGAAAAAAAAAAGGTGTAAAGGAATGAAAGGGGTAAGGCAGACCCCTCCTGAACCCCTAGGATTGATGAGGGGGCTATTAAAGTTCCCTGCGGGGCAAAAGAAAAAAAATTGCGACTTTTCGCGGTAAAGGTGCTTCCTGGTACGTTAACCGGGCAGCTAACCGGCAGCGTAACGGGAGTCCGACATATTGTGTTTTTTGAACGTTTGTGATATGTGCACGTGTGGATTTTGTCTAATTAAGGTTAAAAAAATATATATATATCTTTAAGCGTGTTCTGGCGCGCTTACGTTTTGGGTTTGGTTTGCGCTGCAGAGACGATACGTCACGGTTATGCGATGCATCATGAGGCGTCTCACGGGCTACGTGATACGTCACTTAATAAAGAATATATTTTACAGCTATAGATATTAGCTTTTAAAAAACCAATGAAATTCACAGAAAAAACCATAGGTTATAGACCATATATAGTTAGGAATTTGCATTTACAAAACCTTGAAAATTCAATGAAAAAACCATAGGTTATAGACCATATATAGTTAGGGATTAGCATTTAAAAAACCTTATTTTATTTGCACAAAACCATTGAAATTCCATATATAGTTAGTTGCACTAACTATATATCGCGGACCCGCAATCCACTGCTAATGACGTCACATATTACATCATTCATGACATGGTCAGTGACATCACTGATGACATCACTGATGACATCTCAAATGACATCACTGATGACATCACTGATGACATCTCAAATGACATCACTGATGATATCACTGACATCTCATTTGACATTACTGATTACATCACTGATGATATCATTTATGTGATAATACATCTTCAGACTCTAATATAACCTTAGATACACTCAGTGTAAACAGGCACTCACAGACTGTCACACATCCATGGAGTTACTCACACACCTAGTCAGTCATGCAAAGAATCAATCACATCTCCATTTCCTCAACTATACAGTTATACACACCTTACTTATTCAAACATATACTAACACATATTTACTCTCTTATACAATCCTTGATACAAGTTCACAATGATTCATACAGCCACTCTCACATTCACTGGCTCTTATGTTCAGTTATTTATATATGTCAACTCTCACATGGAGTGTGTTTTACATATGTACTTACTTTGACATGTAGCACTGAGATATCCAGTCAACTGTCCATACAGCTGTTTCTACATGCACTTTTGAACCCATACACCTAGGGAATCAACTGCTCACACATCTATGCACAGAGTTATACACCTCCCAGCCACCCACACACATACTCAGTCTCCCATACAAATACTTGGGCAACCATTCAATAACCCATATAGTTTCTGATATAGCTACTGATTTAAACATGCAGCAGATTACAGAACAACATAAATAATGATTGCCAAATTAAGACACTTTAATCCCTAACCCATGCACTCAGTGAGACACATTTAATCATTCTCCCATACAGTCAGTCATGCACCTACTAAATCCTTCATCCAGACACTTATACATCCACTCATTCTTCAATATGTAAGACATATTTTAACTTTACAGAAACATACAGTCACTGGGTGTTGTCATCAGTGATGTCATTTGAGATGTCATCAGTGATGTCATCAGTGATGTCACTGACCATGTCATGAATGATGTAATATGTGACATCATTAGCAGTGGATTGCGGGTCCGCGATATATAGTTAGTGCAACTAACTATATATGGAATTTCAATGGTTTTGTGCAAATAAAATAAGGTTTTTTAAATGCTAATCCCTAACTATATATGGTCTATAACCTATGGTTTTTTCATTGAATATATATATATATATATATATATATATATATATATATATATATATATATATATATATATATATATATATATATTCACTGAAAAAACCATGGGTTATAGACCATATATAGTTAGGTGCTAGATGCTAATCCCTAACTATATATGGTCTATAACCTATGGTTTTTTCATTGAATATATATATATATATATATATATATATATATATATATATATATATATATATATATATTCACTGAAAAAACCATGGGTTATAGACCATATATAGTTAGGGATTAGCATTTACAAAACCTTATTTTACTCACACAAAACCATTGAAATTTCATATATAGTTAGTTGCACTAACTATATATCGCGCACCCGCAATCCACTGCTGATCATGTCACATATTGCATCATTCATGACATGGTCAATGACATCATCAGCAGTGGATTGCGGGTAACAGTATCTTTTGTTTACTCCCTATAGCTGTCTTTCTTTTAACATAACTGTCTGTTTCCTTCCCTTATACTTACTGTTCTTTTTTTTTTTTTTAAATTGTGATCAGTCAGAAACAGTGACATTAATAGAGACAGAGTGAGTGAACAAGAGTGAAGAAGTATGAGAAGAGAGGGACTGAGAAAAATAGTGGAAGGAGTAGAATAATTAAGTAATAGAGAAAGGAATTAGGGAAGTAGCAAAGGCAGGAAAGTAAGGATTAAAGAAATGAAGCAGTAGAACTAATAGAAGTTAAATGTGATAGATTAAATGATTGATTCAGGATGACGATAAGGTGTGGCCTCTCCAAAGGTTTGTTTAAGGTGAGGCCTACTCAGGGTTGCATATCAAATTTATGCTTGTTGAAGAATACAGAGGATATAATACATGTGAAGGCCTACCAATGAAGTAAAACATGTCCACTGCACTCTTGAACAATGGCCAGACCTCTTCTGTGTCCGTAGACAGACCTAAACTTCATCTGCACAATGTCATTCGTAAACTTAGGAAACACAGGTAATGTAATTGAAAAACGTGGAGTTTCTTTTGCTCATTTCACAATCACATCACCTGTGTTGCCTTTGCTTAGGTATCTCATAGTGCAGATGTAGTCCAGCATATGAAACAGTACCCAGAAGTGCAGCAGTGTATGCATTAACTTTGACATTTACAGAAGCCTCAGTTTCTCCATGTCTACCTCACATTTCTAAATGTATATCAAAAGTACAAAAAGAAGAGAATTAATTATACAATTTATTTTTGCTGTTCTCAGAATGTATCAAATTTCACTAAAATCAGTGACTTGAAGGTATTCATCATGTAACAGCGGGGAAAAAAACACAATCAAAATGATTGTGTTTAAAAAACCCATACAACATAAGAAATCTGAATTCAAAACTCCTTAAAATTAACTTACTTTCCATAACGTCGAAGGATGTCCTATGAACAGCTTACACTCTGTTGTGCTATTAATATTTTCAGCCTGCCACTTTCTGAAAGAAAACCTCCATCGTTTTGAAAAATATGTTACATACGATAAAAGACTTCTCACATTCTACCACATGTTTCCATATGGCCAAATCATGTTAGAGCGATTTACAACTCTTGGAATTCTTGTAAGCAAATCCCGTCATTTTCTATTTTCGCAACTTTCAGAAAGAAAACATTTAAGATTACTTTCGCAATCCTGGACTACTAATATCTTACCCTTCTTGCTCACTCATGTTCTACTTTTCCTATGACACTGATACTGCTTACTATGAAGCAGACTTACTTGCATCAGGTTTATATAGTTGGATTTTTAAAATGACATTATAATTAAAAGTTTTGACCAATAATCTAGACAGCATTGCAGACTTACATTCCCTCTACTCCATGAACCTCTTGCAATTCCTTAGAGCAAATCCCGAGATTCTTTCCTTAAAATTTTGGTTTTAAAAACACCAGGTAAGAATTTTTAAGGTCATACGGCAATTTATTTTTGAAAGTTAAAACAGAATCGTTGCAGAATGACCAGCCGTTTCTAGACTTTAAATAAGCTCTGTAATGTCCTGATGTTGTTGAAGGACCGTCATGATAGATAATTGCTGCAGTTACAAAAGTCCTTCCTGATATTGACAACTGCGAAGCAACACAATTTTTTATTAAAGTTGTCAATTTTGATCCATCAGGCCTACATCGTTGGATCATTAAAATGACATACTGGCCATATCTTCGTATAAATAATGTTGACATCATTTCAGATTTACATTGGCTACACTCCATGTTGTGATCAGCTGCTTTTACTAGCTTATTAAAGGACACTGATTTACTGTCTGGCAAAGTTAAATATATAAATCTTTCTGAGTCTACACTAGTAGTACTTGATACCCTACAGTTCTCGCAGTCATGCTGCCATTGATAAGAAAGCCCAAACAGGTGATCTACATCTACACCCTCATCTTGCAATACATCAAGCATATACATTAAAAACTCCTGACAAGTCTGTTTGACCTGAACATTCGTCTAACAGATAACGAACTTCAGACACACTTTCTACTTTTGTTCGATCAGTGCTACATTTCTCTAACACAGAATTCAACAAACAGCATAAACTTTGTTCCAAATTGAACACAATCTGTTCTTTTAAAGTCTCTAGTGAAAAGAGAACATTAACCACTACATTTGCATAGCAGTTGACACCAGAACTGTTTTCAAATTGAAAACCGACAACATCTTCAACAGAATCCGTTTTCTTTCTGCTTACACTTTTCGGTTCATCGACTTTTGGGCTTTTTGCTACAACCTCCCTACTATTACTGATATTTCTTTGTTTCTGGCCTACCACACGTTTCTCAAACAAAGGATATTGAGGCAAATGTGGCGCATACTCTCTTCTTAACCTATTGTATTCCTTAACACAATCTAGATCCGCACAAATGTTTGTGACATCACAGTCAATCAAGTACAATCCCGATAAAGTTCTAACTCGTGACAATGCCACATATGCCATACCCTCCTTGAACACAGAACTGCCAATATTCACCAATGCACTATCTACACTTAAACCTTGCGATTTATGGATTGTCACCGCATATGCCAAGCAAACAGGAAACTGCTTACGGCGAACATATAAGTCTTTAACAAGCAAAAACCTAGCAGAACAACGACCAATTAGCTGTACTTCCTCAATGCCATCAAATTTAATTTTTAAAAATTCAATTCCATCTCTACTTCTGTATTTCTCAAAATCAACAACATTACCCATTGATCCATTTACCAGACCTCTTTCAACATGTAAATTCCTTCTCAAAATGATTCGGCAATTTAAACACACATTCAAAGTCTTTTCAAAACCCGCTGTTTTAGATATTGTCTTCTCTAATGCATCCAATTTTGATTTCAAATTCTCAGACAAAATAATTGTTGATCCCATATGCTCTATTCTGTCAATAGCTTCCAGTTTCACAATCTCTTGCTTTTCTAAATGCAACATTTTGTTGTTGAAGATGGCACATTCTGCAAGAGTTGGCATCAAACATATTCCGGATTTCTTCTCAGTAATTTTCTGAAAAATATTCTCAGGCACAACGTCTTGTTCTGGATATAAATTTGACAGTAATCGTGCATTTAAAGCTTCTTTCCCATGCTCAGTCACTTTTCCAATTCTAATATCTTGTAGAATATTCTTGTAATCTTCATCCTTTGCCTGACGCATATTTTCATGCAGTTCAGCATAATTGAAGTTTAACCATATATTGACGTTGCCAATGCTCCCTAGGCACTTCCTGGTATCTTCATGCGTGAGTATTTTGAACACAGGTTGTCCTTTTACTGGTGTCAGCTGCAGAAGATCTCCGAAAACAATGATGTGTTTGCCACCAAATAACACATCATACTCAGTTTTAAGAACTTCTTGCATTCTCAAATGCACAAAGGCAAGCATGACATTGAAAACCATGCTTACTTCGTCAATGATAAGAAGTTTCATTTTCCTCAAGACTCTTGAAACTTCACAACAAGCATCTCCAGATAACTTGTGGTATTGTATTTTGTTGGCATGCTCCACTGGCAGCATCAGTAGACGATGCAAAGTAATACCTTTAATGTTATGTGCTGCCAGTCCAGTTGGAGCGGTAACAACACAAGACAGCGATGACTCAGTCCTTTCCTGCAAATAACAAGAAATTGCTTTAATGAGGAAAGTTTTTCCAGTTCCCGCTTCTCCACTCACGTACAGTCGGACAGGCTTCAACGACGTACATGAGCACTCTTTCTTCTCATGACTTAATCCATGATCAATTTGCTTGGTAACTTCGTCATATATTTTCCTCTGCTCAACGTTGAGTTGTTTTTCCAAGTCTTCTAAGTTAACCGCATCCTCCTGAGCATGTGCCATGGCTCTTTCCACTTCATTCATAGCCGTGGCAGCTTCATTTTCGATAATAGGTCCTCCTAGTGGATCCTGACTCAATGAAACAGAACTCTGACTGTCCTGAGAACTGTCTCTGGCAATCTCGGCTGCAATCGTTGCTTCCTGCTCAATTTCCAAAGTCAACATTTCTTGATATTTGGGAAAAGCAGGACATTCTATGGTCTCCTTGGCGGCAGTGAAAGAGTCTTCGTAACAGAGGAAATCTCCAAGCAGTTCCTCTTCTGCACGCCAAGGCTTGAAAAGTTGCAAAAGTGCTAAATAGAAAAACGCCTTTTTTTCTGGAGATTCGCCACTCAATTTTCGATGGTTTACTAATTGGCATTTTCTTTGCTTGACCAGACATCCCTCACTTCCAATTACAGCATACACTCCTTTCTCAATATCTTCTTTGATGTTCCTCTTGAATATGTAATTTTGTAGAACCTCATACAAACAGACATTCTCAAGGTGACTGCTTCGATTTGGATAATATGTATCCAACATGTTGGTCTTCAAAATGTCGGTACTGTTTGGCTCCTTTTCCGCCAAATACTCAATTTCCCGCACAGGTTTCAGAACTCGATTACGCGTTGCAGCAAGACCAAGACTCGCCCAAACGATACTCCTGGATTTGGCATAAAGACTTGCTGAAGACAACCGGTCAGAACATTCGTAAGCTCCAATTTCTCGATGCGACAACATCTTCAGACTGAAACTGTACAACTTCTTACTGAGGCTCTTTTCATGGGAAATGTCCTCCCACATATCCTTCAATTCTGTCTTTTCTTTTTTGGTGATGTAAGATGTCACATACCGAGCCACAGCCATACAGTTGTCAGCCACGAACTGTATATCCATGTTAGCATTCCACATGGACAAAATCACTGGGTTGTAGTCGTTGATGTACTTAGACTCTTCGTTCCTTTTCAAATTGTATGTATTTTTGGGTGATTTCCTCGTCACATTATGTCGCAGAGAAGACATCAAACTGTTCACTCTTCCTTTAGAAATCACCGGTCGTGGAAAGTTGAAACGACATTTGGTGTAGAACTTGTCCTTGTTTCTGAATTTACGACGACAGTACTTTCCACAACGATGGCTTTGGAAACGTAGAACTTGTTCTCTTAGGCTTTTCTTCTCCGTTGCGTTTGGAACAGCACACGTAGAATACTGTTCTATGAAACTCATCACTAAGTCATCCGGATCTGTTCCAAATTTAGGTGCATCCTTGATCCACAGCAGCATATGTATATGAGGAGCACCTCTTGCTTGGTACTCCTTTCTGCAGAAGAAATCCAACACCTCTCCAAGAGGTGGATTCTTCTTATTCATGATGAAAGACATCATAGCTTCAAATCTATGATTGAAGTACCTGCATACATTCACTGGATCCAAAGAACACAGTTCTCCGGGTGTCTTGAATTCAATGTTTTCAATGTTTCCATTTGCCTCTCGTAGAAATTCAAGTAAGTCTTCCCAGCCATACTTGGCACAGCTCAGAGTGAGGAACCATGTCGGAGTTCCTAAGTTTCTCAGCATACATTTTAAATCACCATGACGACGGTACCAGTACTCATTAGTACCACGCTGACACGCCATGAGATTAATTAGGTGAGAATCCAAAATACTGTCTTGGACATTGACTTTATGCATAAAGTCACTTGCCGAGATGTTTCGCATCTGTATACCACTTTTCAAGATGTGGTTCACTGCATATGACAGTCCAGACAGATCGCTTTCAAACAGGAGATGAAACAAATAGGGAATGCATTGACGAAACCTAGGATCTTCTGCATACAAGCGTAAAGTCTGGTATTCAGAAGCAGGAATTTGATGTGGTCGCTCATCATATCTTCCTCCTTGACCTGTTGGAAATAGCTGTGGGAAACACCGAGCTTCCAAACTTTCCTCCCAAACACTGATTGGACTCCCTTTGGCTTGTTTCATTTGAAACAACTCAATAGCATTCCCCATGACTTCCTTGGAATGCAAAGGATGAACACTATAATGCTCATATATTTCTTCACTTTTAGAGGCTTCTACTTTCCCAATTTGGCCAGCACACAAATCGCTATCGTCTTCATCACTTACTTCCTCTTCTGCAACATATACATTCTTATAGTACTTATTATTTTTTTTCAAATACAATGTTGCCTTTTTGACTTTCCTAACATCCACTAAATCTTGCCATATTTTCTTATTCTTTGTCGGAACCCCATTAACTAAGATAACCAGAGGTTCCTCTTCCACTTTTTCTACTCCAATTGTGTTAATGTTTTTGTTCAAATCTAGAGGCAAATAAACAACTCTTCCCTTTAATCCTCTCTGTAAATCTGATGGAGGCAACTTCCCTGTCTTTGGCTCCATTCTTACAATAGCCTGAAAGGGATGGATACTTTGAATCAAAATAGATTCATAAGTATTTAAATCCTTCAATTCAGAAGGAATCTCAACCAATTCCAGATTATTATGAACCGCCCTAGCAGGCATCTGGTTTTGGTTTAATTTGTTACAACAATAAGTACACACACGTTGATCCGATCCCAAATCAAAACAATTTTCTACCATCAAGTATGTGGCGAAATCCTTCCATTCACTATTATTTTCCCTTTCACTTTTTGCATATAAATCCACTAACTTAATCTGATTCTTATAATAAGTGCGTCGACAACACACACAAGTGAAATTAGGCCTCTCACTTGATTTCACCTGAAACGTGGCAATTTCCTTCTGAAAATTATCTGTACTGGAAACCTGTACATTATCTTCAACATTACCCTCTACTTCTGGGTCAATTTGAACATTCTCATCTTTACTTCCAAAGTAACGAAACTCAATTTCTTCACAAATATTCTTGACATCTATTTCAGAACCATGCAAAAGAGCAGCACATAATTGTTTAAGCATAATTGCTGGACTCTTAGCATAATACAACATTCTGACTAATTTCCTCACTTTATTATGATGCACTGCTAGCATCCTGAAATGATGAAAAACACTCTGGCATACTCTCCTGGAAAGACAAGCCAGTGAATGACCACGCAAACCTGTCACTTGTCTCACTCTGCAAGGATCTAATTCTTGCAACAACTTCATTTTCTGCTTCAAACTTTTCTTATTAAATGTCCTTACAAAATCACAAAGCAAATTGATGGAATCCTGTTGCACACTGCAAATAGAACTACACTTCCAAATGTACACAGGGCCTTTAGGACGTCTTTCTAAAACCTCATTACCTAACACCTCTTCTATCTCTGTTGTCACAAGTTTTTCTTTTTCAACTGGACAACCATCCTTCACTTCATAAGCTCGACCACTGGTGTCAACTGCAAGCACCAAATCATTATCCTGAAAATAACTCTCCTCATTAAAAAATGCCTCACAACTTGAACTATGCATCCATTCTCCGGAAAAAACTTTACAAAAATTACTACGATTAACTACTCTCTTACATCTACTATTTGATTTGAAATCAGAAATTACCTTGTTTAGTGTCCTAATTCTATTGATTACCAAAATAAATAACTTTCGCTTAATTTCGAAAGCATGATCAATAATTTTCTCTACATTTTTCTTTTTCTTATAAAATGCCACTTTCTGTTGGCCTTTCTTAATATTTTTTAATAAATTAACTATTATCCTGTTGCGGAACATTCGTTTTCGAATGTCCCTAAACTGTTGTTTCCTTCTACTATCATGCACAGAGTTATCTCTTGCTCTAGCAGTAACATTTTTGATTGGTCTTTCCTTTCCGTTTAAATTGCTTCTCTTTTTCTGGACTGAAACATTTTCTGTAGAAATACTTTTTTTACTACAAATATTTCTTATGAATAATTTCGTGGTCTTACCCGGAGCTTTCTTGGTGATTTGACAAGTTTTTTTGGGAGAGGACTGCTGCAGTAATAGCTGAACTTGCTGTCTTTGACGTTTTCTAGCCTTTCTAATTCGATTCTTAGTTGGCATTTTCAAATTTTGAAATGATCTGCAGTTGAATCTGTGGAAAAATATAATAAAAAATGTTATTAACCACTATTACCAAACAGTAAATGAATCACAGTCATCAAAAACTTAACACCCTACTTATTATTTAACATAGCAAATCTTTTGCACCACCACTGTGTCACAAAAGTGACGCACAGTGGTACAAAACAGGCATACACCTATCATAAATCTCTCCCTAACATTTTAAATGATTGATTCAGGATGACGATACGGTGTGGCCTATCCAGAGGTTTGTTTGAGGTGAGGCCTACTCATGGTTGCAGATGAGTTTTTCGCTTGTTGAAGAATACAAAGGAGATAATACATGTGAAGGCCTACCAATGAAGTAAGTCATGTCCACTTCACTCTTAAACAAAGGGCAGACCTCTTTTGAATCTGTGGTCAGACCTAAACTTCATCTGCACAATGTCATTCATAAACTTAGGAAACACTAGTAATGTAATTGAAAAATGTGGAGTTTTTTTCCTTTTTTCAGAATTACATCACCTGTGTTTCCTCATTGACTTAAAATGTCCTTAAGACACATGAAAGCGTTTTCTGATTGCCCTTGCACCATTTTTGGGTCATTTTTAAAATGGCTATGTAACTCCCATAATCAAAATCTAAATTTGCCAAGCACAGGTGGGAGCGTATTTACAAGAAACTTGCCCCAGGGAGAAAGCTCTTCAATTAAAATGGAAAAAATAACATCATAGACACTCAAATGCCTTATAAATATGCTCCAAACAACCTATGAAGCTCTAGCAGTACATATCCAGAAATGTAATTGATTTCAAAAAACGTTTTTAAACACAACATATAAATCAATTGTATACCTACATTCAAGAGGAAATGACTGAAAATGTCCTTAAGACACATGAAAGCGTTTTTTTTTATTGCCCTTGCACCATTTTGGGGTCATTTTTAACATGGCTATGTAACTCCCATAATCAAAAACTAAATTTGCCAAGCACAGGTGGGAGCATATTTACAAGAAACTTGCCCCATGGAGAAAGCTCTTCAATTAAAATGGGAAAAATAACATCATAGACACTCAAATGCCTTATAAATATGGCCCAAACAACCTATGAAGCTCTAGCAGTACATATCCAGAAATGTAATTGTTTTCAAAAATCGTTTTTAAACACAACGTATAAATCAATTGTATACCTACATTCAAGAGGAAATGACTGAAAATGTCCTTAAGACACATGAAAGCGTTTTTTTGATTGCCCTTGCACCATTTTTGGGTCATTTTTAACATGGCTATGTAACTCCCATAATCAAAATCTAAATTTGCCAAGCACAGGTGGGAGCATATTTACAAGAAACTTGCCCCATGGAGAAAGCTTTCCAATTAAAATGGGAAAAATAACATCAGAGACACTCAAATGCCTTATAAATATGGCCCAAACAACCTATGAAGCTCTACCAGTACATATCCAGAAATGTAATTGTTTTCAAAAAATCGTTTTTAAACACAACATATAAATAAATTGTATACCTACATTTAAGAGGAAATGACTAAAAATGTCCTTAAGACACATGAAAGCGTTTTTTTGATTGCCCTTGCACCATTTTTGGGTCATTTTTAACATGGCTATGTAACTCCCATAATCAAAATCTAAATTTGCCAAGCACAGGTGGGAGCATATTTACAAGAAACTTGTCCCATGGAGAAAGCTCTTCAATTAAAATGGGAAAAATAACATCAGAGACACTCAAATGCCTTATAAATATGGCCCAAACAACCTATGAAGCTCTAGCAGAACATATCCAGAAATGTAATTGTTTTCAAAAATCGTTTTTAAACACAACATATCTGTTTCAGCTTACATGACAGACCATGGAATGGGCTCCATGTACAACAATAACTTGCGTTACTGCATGCAAGATTTCTACACAGAATATGCAATTACAATTTCTCAAAGAAACAAAATCTATTTGTATATCACTTGAGACAAAGCAACATTTTAAAAACACAGCTTTCTTCATCATTTTCTCCTTAAATCATACTATTCTCTATCTAAATTAAATAAATCTTTTCTCACCTTAGCAAATACTTTTTGAGTTTCAAAACAGTCTCAGAAATACACCAAATTGTCTTCAGCAGAACAAAGAGGATGCACTCCAGAGGCTGCAGCTATAGAAAGCACAGAAATGCTGATATTCATTACACATATCTCTCATATTAGCCAATCATAACTCTTCCCTCACTTTTTTCAAATCAAAACCCTTCCCCCTCTGCCCTCTCTGCCTTTTTTGCTTAGCAACCACCTCCTGAAAGACCTCTCATGTTTGCAAGTTCACACAACAATGTTTCAATTGAACTCTGAACTCTCAGTGCACCTGCGTATCCAGTGCAATCTTTCATTAAATGTTTTTTCCTTGACCATTCAAATTACATCTTTCAAAGAACACATCCATGCACCCTAACTTTCTGTTTTCAGAAATGGAAATGCACCAATCACTGCTAATGAATCATTAGCACTGGAAATCCACAGTTTTTTTTCTTTACAAACTCCTACTGTTTCAACTGCCCTTTCATTACCACACTTCATCTGACTGCAGCACAACCTTCTCTCACCATGTTTTATGTCTGGATTGTTGGACATAGTTACATCTACTGGGCTCAAAGGTATGCTGAGAACAGAAATGTACATAACCTCAATTTACAAGATGTGGAAATTAAGTGGTTGGGCCAAAGAGGATTAAAATGTCATCAATTGATACCATTGGTGAAAACCTTTATGCATTTGCCAAAACCTGACCTGTTAATTGTGCACTGTGGAGGTAATGATTTGGGCACTTTGACTGGGGTAGGTCTGGAAATGCTTTTAAAGGACACCTTTCAGCAATTAATGGCACTTTTTCCTCAAACTGCCTTGGTATATTCAAATATATGCCAAAGACAGAAATGGAGGTGGTCCAACCAATTTTGTCCACAAATTGAGAAGTCGAGGAAGCATGTAAACAAATCTGTTTCAGCTTACATGAGAGACCATGGAATGGGCTCCATGTACAACAATAATTTGCGTTACTGCATGCAAGATATCTACAGAGGAGATGGAGTTCACTTCTCAGATGAGGGCAACAGAATTTTCATTTTGAATTTAAGACTGTGCATTGGTACCTACTTATAAGTACCTAAATGTACCATAAACCCAAAAGCTCTTCTCAGAGCTACCCTACATCTGATCACTCACAATTATTATTTTACTCTAACTTTTTTCTCTAATTTTCAACAAACTACGCTCCCCGGAGCGCTACCCGGTACGCGAACCGGAAGCTAACCGCGCGAAATTTCAAAAAAAAATGTTTTTTTCCCGCACATATGGGCCTCCTCAGCCACCCTCAGAAAACATAGGGGGTCAAGATACGTCTACCGTGCCCCCTTCTACCCATTCTGAACATTATTTGCCCTCCATCTTGTATCTTGATTCGACCGAAACACAAAATGGTGGACTCCCGTAACGCTGCTGGTCCGCGAACCGGGACGCTTCCCGGGAAGCGGTCCAATAAAAATGGTGGGAAAGTAATTTACAGAAAAACGACTGGAGACACTCTCACCAAATATAGATTAGCTCATACTACATAACAATCCCTTTCATTTTCACAAATTTGATTGAAATTCCATTTAGCCATTAAGCCTGTAGACCTCTCTAAATACCGTGAGGTAAATTACTTCACAAAACACATCTGAAGTGTTGGAATTGACAACCAATGAAAATGTTACTTTCATTTTCTACTTTTATTACCTGACATTTGATTGGTTATATACCTGAATATATATATAAAGGAAGAGAAGGAAACACAGCCATTTTGACTGCTACTTCTTGTTGTACATTTCAATTGAATTATCACTAAACACTTCAACTTGTTTGTAAAGGTAAGTTGTTATTTTTAAAACTGAAGTATATTGTGCACTATAGATTAATATGGTAAACTTTTTCTGATAGTTATATACTATCCCTCTGTAGTAGTTATAGATTTAGATAGACTTCTCTGTTATAGTTATGGATGGAGTTAGGCTTCTCTTGTATAATTATGAATTTACTTACGTTAAATCACATACACTTTTTTATATTCCTACTTCCACTCTGATACTATACACTGCCAAAAGATAAATTCACTGATAAAAACTGCCTATCTAAAAGTAATCCCAACAGTGCCCTATCTCTACTAATATATATTTTTTTTATCCAAATTTCAGGCAAAATGGAAGGCGAACAGAAAGTTGAATTTCAAATTGTCCTGCAAGAGAGCAGCCAAGAAATCATTGATCCAAATGATATTGAATTTATGAATGAAACTTGGGACCAAGAACTACTGCAATGTGTGCAAGCAGTAGATGACCTCCTTAAAAATGAGGACATTTTACACCCTCAGAGACTACAAACTATGTTCAATGAAAATAATGACATTTCTGACAGTGAAATGTTAGAAAGTTTATTAAATTATGAAACACAATCACAATAATAAAAATTGCTTAAAAAAAAAGAAATTAAAAAATAATCAACAAAACCAACAATCAATTAACATACAGTATTTGAAAAGTCTATCATTCTTTTTTCCTTATAGTACGCTGCCCAGAACGCTTTCCGGTTCGCGAACCGGGCGCTCCCCACGCAAAAAAAAAAAAATTTTTTTTTTTTGCCCTGCTGGGCCCTTTTTAAACCTCCACATAAAACCTAGGGGGTCAACGAGGATCTACTATGCCCCCTTATGGTAATTTCCCCCTTTCTTTTGGCCTCCTCTTGTCTCTCGATCCTACCGAGAGACAAGATGGCGGCCGCTCCGGACTGTTTAGAATGTTGACAGACACCGAAGAGCCAATCAGCTTCGCTTCGCAAAGCTCCGTTACGCGAAAAGTACGCGAACCGGAGCGCTGCCCGGAGCGCTGTTACAGATATATATCTTTTTATGAACGTTAATTTCTCAAAATCCACTGGAGCACATATATTGAGACCTAGCAAAGGCACATCGGGCTAACAGTCCCTTCAATTTTGCCAAGTTTCGTGCAAATCCATTCAGCCGTTCGAGCTAAAAGTGAGGCCAACCGCCCTATGGAAATTAACATGGGAAAAACGCGTTTTGGGACCCCCCTTTTTTCTCGGCCCCCCCTTGACGAACCCCGCCCAAATTTTCAGGGGCTGCTCAGAAACAAAATGTGCCATTTTCCAGAAAATTTCAGCCGATTCCGTCCACAAACGCCAAAGTTATTAGACATAGAATTTTCAAAAATCCCATAGGGAAAAAATCCTAACTATATATACCTACTGGCGACCGCCAGTAGGTAATATATATATATATATATATATATATATATATATATATATATATATATATATATATATATATATATATATATATATATATATATCCTCCCACAACGTTGCTCCTGGGTTGCTGTGGCCCCGAGGGAGGTGGCGTGTACACCGGTCGAGCGCACCGGTGATCCAATAAATCCACAAGTTCCAACATAGTACCACACGCTCTCAGAGACCCAAAACAGCACATGAAATCAGCAGAGTCCAAGGGTGTTTATTAACACCAACTACATGTTTCGGCTTCCACCAAGCCTTGATCACGTAAGTGCCGTGAATTGCATGCAAGTTTTAAATAACGATGCAAAAATATACGTAACCTGGACAACAGATCTGCCATTCACCATGCAATTTTGCGTGTTGTGTTTTCATGCATTTTGTGTTTTCATGCATTGTCGTGCTCTGGTATGAGTGAACATATTTTACCCCATGGGACATGAGCTGTGCATTTTCATTTGCATCGTTGCACCATGTCATGTTTATATGCTTATTTTATTTGACAATGTATTCGCTATTGGCAGTCATGTTCATTTGCTTACATCATTTGACTGTTCCAAGATGGCCGCCGTGATTTTGAGTTCGACTGAGACCGCAGTCCATTGTTTGTGTCTATGTCACTGTTTGAAACTTTATTCAAAACTTGCATGCAATTCACTCCACTTACGTCCCGACCTTGTCCGGGAGCAATCAGGCTTCAGGGCCCCCGCCCACCCCGGCCCCCGCCCGCCCCAACATTGTCCGTGTGTCCCCCGGAGTAGCAGCCTGTCCCGACCTTGGCTTCAGGGCCCCCGCCCGCCCCGACATTGTCCGTGGGTCCCCCGGAGCCTTACCTCATCCGCCGCACCTCCCCGCGCTCCTGAGTTCACCGGTCCGCCGCTCCTCGCCGCTCCTCGCCGCTCCTCCCCACCTGTCAGCCGCTCCTCCCAGTCTGTCCGCCGCTCCTCACCGCTCCTCCCCGCGCTCATGTCCGCTGCTCCTCCCCGCGCTCATGTCCGCTGCTCCTCCTCGTGCTCCTGGACGCTGCTCCCCCCGCGCTCCTGATGTCAGCACACACATCGCGGCCGGCGCTACTTCCATGGGACTACTTTTTTTTCTCTGAATTCTTTTTAATAACTTATATTTTTTTAATTTATATAGCCTATGTCCATCTGCACACCCTGACAATTACAACGATGTATTGGGTGTGTGGATTGGCGCTGTGGTTCCCGAGTTTACCCGCCTCAAAGGTTCAAAGTTCTTCCTTTATAATAGTAGTATAGATTGGTAAACCGCGGCGCCCAGATGATGGGATTATTTTTAAAGAGATCAAGTGGGACACCGTCCGGTACATGCGCTGTTTTTTTTGGTATACCCTGGGTAATAACTGCCTTCATTTTCTTTACCGAGATGGATTGGCTAAACTGTGAGACCTGGTCCATATCTGTGATCATATTGATGTCTTTTCCTTTGGGCCAATCACCTTTTTGAAAGGGTTAAAAATACATGAGAAATGTGAGGCTCATGAGGTCACTGCAAGCAGAGAGTCAATTTTGTTTGTGGGACCTTCTGAGAACAAAGGGCAATTTATAACGTCCAAATTGTCTTCACATTTCTCAGACTGCCAGTGGCAAATAAATCAGACTACGCTTAATTTCTAAACTCATCCTTTCTATGTTCAATTGCAACCTCATCATTTTTCAGTGCTGCCATGACGAAGTCCTTCTTACGTCACGTGGGTCAGCATGAAGAGCATTTTTTTAGCTCTTTGTGGGCTTTTGTGCAAGCACTGTCAAACCATCGGGTGTAGAGAGCAGTAAAAGTGGGGCTTTTGACTGTTAGCCCTGATTATATAGCTATGCATAATGACACGAACTCTCTAACTAAATCGTCAGGGGCACCCTCAACTGTCAAGCATCTAGTGACAATGTCAATAATGCCCTGAGGGCTTGCCTGGTCCCACTTTAACATAAGAATAATGCTCAATGGGAAGAACAGAGAGTTTCGAAACCCCTAGCCCTAGCCCAAATTTAATGTTGCAATGGGCTATTAGAGGGTTATGATCACTGGCACAGTTTGGGATTATAACTCAATTAACGAGAAGAACCTCTAGTTAGGGGTAAAGAAAACCTAAGATTAGTCACCCACTTAAAGATGGGCCAATTATTTGCACATGGGTTAGGGGAAAAGAAGAGAAAGCAATTAACAGCCCAAGGAGGCTAACTAGAGGTCCTTCTTCTTAAGTGAGTTATATATATTCTGTGGGAGAACGAGGGAAGGCTTAATCTCTCTTCTTTTCTTTTTGATTTGGATTTACAGATTGGGGTTATTCTGAAGACAGTGACCAAACTACAATAGTCACTCGATATTAACAAAAAATCAATTGCACTTGTTCTTGAAAAGGTTGGATAGTGTGAAAAAGTATCTTTCACGTAATCAAATAGAAATATACCCAAAGGGACAGAGCCATGAACTACCCCGACCAGTACTTACCCCCCCCCCGAGACTATCCCCAGTGGAGAAACAGATTTGCCCCCCTGCAGTCGCTCGATGAAAATGATTGACTACCCCCATAGATAACGAGCAAGAAAGTACTGTAATAGGGGAGCAAGTAAGTCCTGTAAGAGAGGATGAAACTGTGCATAGTATGAACGGGGTAACGATAAGGACAGAGGAGCCCCCAAAGCAGAGGGAGGAGAACAACAGTGCCTTAAAGACTAGTAAAAAAGGTGTGTGCAGACCAAACAATCACAACACAGAGGGAAGGAAAGCAAATAGGGCAGGGTTAACCTTCTTGTCTTGGAATATAGCAGGTCTGGGGGGTAAATTCGAAAGCAAGGAGTGGAGGGAGTATATAAGGGACTTCCACATTATAGCCTTACAAGAGACATGGGCACGAGACGCAAACTCCTGTCAATTGGAGGGCTACAAATGCTTCTTTAAGTCTGCTCAGGAAACGAGATCTGGGAGGGCGAAGGGAGGGTTGGTTATATATATCGATTTAGATTTAAAAGGCATATGGTCACAACCCACATGGGCATCAGATACCATACAAGCAGTGGCATTCCAGGGACATGGACAGAGCTTCCTAATTCTACATTTCTATAACTCAGGCCCAATTAAGGGAAATTTCCCTGTATTACAAGAGTTAGAGTGCAGATTAAACGAGGAAATAGACCTAAGGCAGGGGGGCCCCGAACCAATTGTTTTGCTGATGGGTGACTTTAATTGTCACTTGTGCCCAAAACTACTCCTTATGTCCCCTGACTGGTCATCCTGCCCTAAAGAAAGTGGACCACACTTTGAACATAGTAGAGAAGGCACACTGCTTATGAAGTTACTTGATAGCTTCGCCCTCACTCACACAATGGACCTGTTGCCACTGAAAAAAGGGGACACTCTCATACCAACATTTAAAGGAAGAGGCTGCTCTTCTATTATAGATTTTGCAGTAATATCTGCCTTTGCTAAAGATCTGATTAAAAAGGTAAGAATGGAGTGGAGCCCCTTTAGCGATCACAACCCCCTAACCCTCGAAATAGCTTATAACAATATACCTGTAGAACACAGCGGGGAAGATATTGTAATTCGCCCAACTGACCAGGGGAGGCGCCTAAGATGGGCAAAGATCAATCCACAAGAATTCTATAGTACCCTAGTGGAAAGAGGGAAAGAACATATAGAGATATGTCTCGATCTTGCAATAGAGGGTAGAGAAGTGGTCCTGGCATTTGAGTCCTTAACTAGGGTGGTCGAGGGATTATTAAAAACTAAGCGGCCCATAAAGGAATTGACAACCCCAAGATGGTTTGACTCTAATTGCTCACGGGCACTGAGAGAATTAAAACAGAGTCTTAAGAAGTCCCCGAGAAATAAGAATGAAGTCGCCCTGTGTAGACGTAATTATAAAATGCAGGTTAAGCAAAGAAGGAGCACACTCCAAAAGGAAGTTTGGGCAGACCTAAGAGAAGCAGGAGAAAACAGGGACTATACCCAATTCTGGAGAATCATAAATAGACCTTGTTACCATGACTCTAGCTCCCCTGTAATTAGTACTAACATACTCCCCGAACATTGGATTAACCACTTTATAATCAACAGGATGACGAGGTCAGGGATGGAGTGTGGGAGGGCCCTAGAGCAACTAAATTAGAATTCTCTTTACTGGAAGTCTCCAAGGCAATTCAAGTCCTGACGCGAAATAAGGCACCAGGCCCGGATGGCACCCCCCCCCCAGACCTCTTTTTAAGCAACATTGACGTATGGGCACCGATCATGACCAGAGTACTTAACGCCGCTATCAAATCTGGACTCCCATGATCATGGTCAACGGAATTGATTGTCCCTATATATAAGAAAGGTTGCAGGGATAATCCACAATGCTACAGACCAATCTCGCTGATTGACGTCTCAGCTAAACTATTAGGCAGGGCAATTTTAAATCGCCTCGCTGAATGGACTGAAGCACACCACACCCTAGCAGACACCCAGTATGGGTTCAGAGCAGGCAAGTCAACTAGTGACCAATGCCTCAACCTATCTTTACTAGTTGCCAAATACACTAAATCCGATAAAGGAATAATGTATATGGGGTTTATGGACCTGGCAGCTGCATTCAATAATGTAAATAGAACTAAACTCAGGGCACTTATGTTTAAATTGGGAATCGATCCAGATCTCATAAATATCCTAAAGGAACTTCATTGGAACACCACTGCCAAAGTCCGCTATAGCGCGGGAGGGGTGAGTACTGATCCCTTCCCGTGCACTGGCGGGGTGAGGCAGGGGTGTATCCTGGCTCCCTTCCTATTCTCCCTTTACATAAATGACTTGGAGAGCTCACTGACGACTTTGGGGACTGATTGCCCAAGAATAGGATCACGTCACATACCGGTACTTTTGTACGCGGATGACGCGGTCCTGCTCGCACGAACAGCAGTGAGCCTGCAGCAGCTAATCAGTGGCTTCGTTAGGTTTATGGAGAATATAGATCTCTTGGTAAACCTGACCAAGTCCTTTGTGATGGTGGCAGGGAAAAAAACGATCAAGAGATTTGTGTTCAAAATAGGATCACATGCTTTAGAAACTGTAAATACATTTTCATATCTGGGTCTCCGGTTTGACAAAAATATTAGGTTTGCCCCATTGATGGAGGAAAGGTCCAGGAAACTTGTCTCAGCAAATGGTGCTATCTTAAACTTCCCACGTAGGCTGGGCCGTTGGTCTCCAGAACAAGTTATGACGCTGTACAGAGCGGTTAGCACGACTAAAGCTATTTACGGGGCAGAGGTGTGGGGTTTTAGGGATGTACACCTGATACAAGCGGAGGAAGATAAATTCCTAAGGAAATTGCCGAAGTTACCACAGATCATTCCGGCAGCAATCACACATAAGGAGCTTGGCAGCCCGTACATTTCTGACCTGATTAAAGTAAGACCAATTCTGACCTGGCTTCGAATCTGGTTAAATCCAGATGCCGAACTCGGCAGACAAATAATTAAAGATTGCCTCCTGAGAAATAGGTGCCTACAAATCCCATGGCTGAAATACGTGAAAGAAACCCTAGAGGGTATAGACCATCAAATATTATTTACTGACCCGTCAATGATCGACACCTATTGTAAACATCGTATCCACAAGCAGCTACTTGACAAATATGATTGTAGTAGGAAACAACTTGACTCTATTAAAACATCTGTAGCAGCGCACTCTCTAGTGAGCAACGAAATTGGAATGGAACCATATCTATTTTTAATGCATAGCCAACAAGAGAGGTTTTTAATGTGTCGTTTTAGGCTCAACTTGTTACCCAATATTTTAGCTTACCCGTCTGGTTTTACCTTAACAATTGAGCAGAAGTGTGCCTGCGGCTGCGACAATAGGTCTCCCCAGGACACCCTTCATTTTGTATTACTATGTTCCTTTTATAGAACCCCGCGCCGAAGATTTCTTGTGGATATTTTAAAGGAGTCAAAAATCTATCATGCCAAATCTGCTTTATTATTTTTGCAAAGAGTAACTGACATGCATACTCTGTGTTCTATCCTAAGTTTTTCAAAAATTGTTGTCAAATTACGAAACACTAGTGGCTGATGTAGGATGAAATTAATTAAATGCTTTTCCGTTTTTAACTAATAATAATTTTTAAATTTCAACATTATAAAGTTCAGGAATATAATGCAATTTGCTGATTGTTGATTTGTTTTATGTATTTTTATGATGATTTTTAATCATCGAAATAAAGATTAAAAAAAAAAGAATAGAAAAACTAGATCATTTTGAATCACAAAAATATTTAAGACATCCTTATAATTGGTGTGTTTAAGATGAGTTAGTGGCTGGCCCACGGTGTTTTCCACACTACACAGACGTGAATTACTAAAATTACAAATCGAACAGTTGAAATTCCCTACCCATAAAACAGATAATTGGTGGCTTATAGTGTTTGCCTTTATAATCAGTTCATTTAACTTGTCAGCGACATGAGCATTATGCTGATCAAATATGTCATGGTAAATATTTGCACTAAAAATGTCCACAGTGTCCAAACCGGAAAGCAATAGTAATTGGTGCCAAGGGGAGAAGCTTAGGGTCTTGACTGTCACCTGACTACATTTGATCGAATATGCTCAGCAAGGCCACCCCTCACCCTCCCTGAAGTTGCAGGGGTTTCTGAAATGCAATAAGAGTCGTACCCATTTATATGGAAGTCTTTAGGGACCACGTCTCCCGAAGACAAATCAATTCGAAGCCTGAGACAAAGCCCAACACACAGTCCTTGTTTCCAAGCTTCTTGCGTAGTCCTGCAATATTCCAAGACAGCACAGAAAGAGGCGACTCCAAGTTGTTTGCCCTTAGGGCAGAGTATCCACGTTGGTATAATATCTTTGGGGCTCCTCCCAGATTGATGTAAGAGTTCGATGTTGTGTAGCTTGAGGAGCAAAAAGGTTACACAAATCTCATTGACAGTCAATCATTGTTTTCCATGCTATTTAAGACCGTAAACCGTTTTTTTAAGTGGAAACCTTGAAAAGAGTGACCGAGCCATCAAACTGACAGAGGACTTGGTGATAGAAGCTCCTTTATGCATAACCAACGAAGGAATGAAAAAGTAACCCAGGGGTAATGCTCCTACTCGACCAAGTGAATCTTCAAGGTGACGATGACACCATCCCTGGGGATCTAAAATTGACAACCACATAATCGCTTTCAGTTGAAATTGGCAATGACCAATACCTGACACTCTTCTTGCTGTTATAATTTCGAGAAGAAAGCCTTCCTTAGGCTGGACATTAGAACTGAACAAGTGAAAAACTTTGTGCCTCAAGTCCTCCTCTGATTCTTTCTTCCCTCTCTGCAAGGTACAGTACAGAATGATGACGTAAGGTATTGCATCTTAGGGAGGTGGACGTGTGGCTGGGATCAGTGGCTCTCTGAGCTTCTTCAAGGTGAAACTAAGTTTGTCTGATGCTCTTTGTGCTTTTTGTAGTTGCGATAATTGTGATTGTTGTTAGGGTTTCCTGATGTACGACATTCATTTCCCTCCTCAATCAGCTGAACTGTATGGAAATGTTGTTTGAATATGATTTTACCATAAATAAATTAAAAGACACGAGGCCTTTGGCATAACAGGAACAATTTGGTTTAATTAAATATAGCTGCCGGGGGAGTATCGACAGAGGCGCGTCTGAAGACAGTCTCAAAGTACAGAAGTTTGGGCCGCACATATATACATTTGGTGGGTACAGTAAAACACTTTGACATTCTTTGAAAAGCATCATAGTTATAAATAACAAGAAAAACCATCAGATAAGGGGTCATAGATGGCTCTAGACATTGCGGGCCTTGGGTGGCCCATGTGGCTGTCCCACGCTGAAGGAGTTGGTGGACGCTTTTCAAGCGTCAAGTCAGGCCCCTCGTGTTTTTTCGCAGGGTAAATGCTAGTGGACAGAGTCCCACCCAGCAGGTCCTGCGTGATTATGGGAAGAAAAACCAGCAATGCGTTGAGGGCCTCGGACGGCCTGTGTGAGTGTACCATGCTGTGGGAGTCGTTGGACACTTTTCAAGCATCAAGAGTCAGGCCCCTCCTGTTTTGGCAAGGTAAATGCTGGGGGGGGGGCAAGTCACACCTCAGCAGGGGCTCAGTGAATGCAGGGAGGAGAACCAGAAATGCGTTACGGGCTTTGGATGACCCGTGTGAGGGTACTTACTCTTAAATGGGGTTCCTAAAGTTGGCACTTCAAGGTATAATAAAATTGTTAAATTAAATCCGACTTGATACCCAAGTCGATTTAATGTAACCATGAAGTAAAAGACAATTTTAGAAAGCTGCCACTCTGTTGCCCAAGTTTTCTAGGTGCCATTTGTAGATGCTAGCCACAAGAAAGCCTTCTCCTTCCTAGAAAAGGGCACAAGAAAGGCTTGCCATTAGAAGAGGAGTTACCTTTCCCTGGCAGCAGTGCTTAATTTGTAAAATAATAATAGTCACTGCAGCTTTCACCACCCATTGCTCCTACCAACGCTGCCAGTAACCGTACCAACACAACTAATTACCACCACACACCTAGCAGTGTGACAATTCAGACTCTTTAGGCCCCAAAGCTACAAAAATGGCTTGTGCCACAAATATTAGTCATTTTTAATATATATTGAAATAATAAACACATGTTGTTGTGCTGATCTCTAAATTAGAGCAGCCTGCCACATGGTGGCGCTGTTTGTCTAAGCGCCGGTGTTGACAATTGAGTGCTGAGGCTCAGCACCAGAACCCACCGGCTCAAATTAAGCACTGCCAGGCAGGAAGCCACACAGAGTGTGAGCCAAAAAGGCGAGCTTCAAAGAGGAAGCTGCCTTTGAAGGGCAAATGGTGGACACTCATGAGAAGGGCTCCTCTTTTATCCAGGTAGACAGGTTGGTGTCTGATACAGAGAGAGAAAAACAGTTGCCAAACTGGTTTTGCCAAGGGCGTGTTACCCTCAGGTAGTCACGCCTCTAGGGTGGGCTACCAAGCTCCACACACTGAGAGACAGGTTCAACTATTTTGGGAGTGGGCAGAATATTGCATTCTGGGATAGCTAGTTGCCACACATTGCAGGAAGTTGTTATTTGGCGGGACGGGGCCAGGTAGCATATCGGGTAGGAACCGCAGAATCCCCAATGGCACTTTCTGGGCATAAATATTCCACCCAGACCTCAGATCATATCTGCAGTGGAGAGAAGAAAAAGAAGGACTGCCCTGCTGTTCCTGGACCTAGCACAGAGAGGCCACACCTAAGATTGGACTGCACCTGCTGCCCCTGGGCTAGAAAAGAAATGACTGTGCCTGTGGTGGCCTGCTCGAAGAAAAGTCATCCCTGAACCCCAGACTGAAGAAATAAACTCCATGAGTAAGTAGGCTGACTTCCAGTTACCGCTAAATGGCCACAAACACTGAAGATGCCCTCCTTGGCTAGACAGTAGCCACAAACTCTTGATCACCCCTGTCTGCCAACGTGCGGCCCGGGAGATCGAGTCCTGATGGCCAAAGTAGCACCTGAGTCTGCTGGTCCTGGGAGAGTCATCAGAGTGAGTTTGGTTACCCAAGAAGGACACAAGCCTCAACCGAAGGAAACCGCTGATTATGTTGTGACAGGAGACCAGTAGTCCAGTGTCAACAGGCCTTTTGTTGGACAGATTTTGAGATGCATTGTTTCCTGTGGCCAAAGTTCCCCAACCAGAGCCTTGGACCAGATATAGCCCCAGGAAGCCCCCTCTCAACCATAGAGCAACCTTAGAATCCTTCAGCATCCGGTATCCCTTGCATCAGGACTGCTCCATTGATGGCTATGGCGGTTCGCCTATAGAGTACGGAACTGGGCTGGAAACTGCTTTGATGACAAGATAACTATCGTACAAATTCTCACTGCCCCCCTCCACCTGCTCCTTGCTAGTTTACATGTTGAGTAAAGATCTGTGATTTACGGTTCACTTAAAAATATATTCCTCTGGAATCCTCAAGTCGATTTTGTTCATTTTGATGTTTAAAAATCTATAAAAATACGATCTATTTTGATAAAATGGTGTTGGATTTCTTATGTTTCAAGTGACTTTCCGATTCGGTTCTTTTGGTACTCCTAAATGATTTGCACTCATTCCCTTGTTTAAGTGTGACTGCTTGAAATCACAGGGTACCCAGGGTTGTGCAAGGGTTTACCAAACAAATGTGACTGGACCCAAGATGGCATTATGAGTGTATTACACAGTGAGGTAGCATAACCACGCTGTATAATACTCCACTTTCCTCTCAAACTTAATTTTGGAATACGCACTTTAGCCTTATCTTTCACTAAGGCTCTGAGAACACCCAGATCTACCCTTGATTCGTAACTGCCTAGGATGACTTCTCACAAACAACCAGCTGTCCACCTGCCATCAAGAGAGCATGATAATAAGTAGACTCAAGATATATGGGGCCTAGACTGAAGTGCTCTGCTAAGATCCATACCACATGCTCCACTTCTCCAAATCTGTTCAGACACACCTTCTTCAGATCATGAGTGCCATACATATTCACTTCCGAACACCTCAAGGCCTTCCATTCCGATCACAGCATGACAACAAAGCTCGGTGAGTGAAGAGGTATCTTTGCAAATCTGCCAAATCAGAAATTATGTCTGTTTAGCAAATGACACCCTACAATAATCCCAAACCTGGACACTGGTGTAGCTAGCATCCAAACGTAGCCATATATGTGCCCTCTATGCAGGCACCCCGTCTACCATCTCATTAGATTCCAAAGACCCAGTGACAAAGCCATCTGCGTGTTAAATCTCACTTGCAAGCACAAATCAGGGTCTGGTGGCTTAGTGAACTGGTGCGTCCACTTTAGGGGCCTGTGTTTGACCTCATGATCACAGGTTCAAATCCCGGCTGCTTCACTTAACCTTTCATCCTTCTGAGGTCGATACAATGAGTTCCATTGAGTTGGGTAGCAAACAACATCTATTATTCAGTGCCAAGATACCCTGCTGGGTGAACTTGTGCTTGACAAATACATGTTATGTGCTATGTTATGTTACAAATGTGTGAGGTTACAATGTCAATGTATTAACAGAACGTATTACTGAGACCTAAACAAGTGTTGGGAAGAGGGTTTTCAGACAACATGCCCTGCATCAACCTTGAAAAGCTACTAATAATACAGGGGTCCACACATAACCTGTAAATATTTTGTTCCCTTCAGATAGTCATAAATTCACACATATGCAAGGCTGCAGATACATCAGTGCAGATTTAAGACCTTCTCTGTGTACCAAGCCCCAAACGTTCAGAATGCTGCCATTAGCCGAATTATGGGTTTAACAAAAAAGGACCCATGCTACCAGTCCTACAGAAACTTTACTGTCTTGAGGCCAGTTTTCATATTAAATTCAAGATCCTCTTACTTGTCGATAACCACCAAAAATCAAATGTTATGCTATCTCATCCCCCTGATACTCCATCACCAGAGCCGCAACAGCTACAGCTCCCTGGTCACCCCGGATAATTGCACAAAAGAAGGGGCATCAAAAAGGTCAATATGCCAGCGGCCTTAAGGAATTGCCCCACTTAACATCTGCTATTGTCCATGTAAAAAATTGATACTTGTATAGCGCACTACTCACCCGCAAGGGTCTCAAGGCGCTTGCACGAATACCGCTGTGGAATCCATCCTGGCTTTCCCTGTGAGGCGTCCACTCCTGGGCACCCCCAAGGTGGAGGCCAGGCATCCTTAGTGTTGTGGGGGCCGTTGTGGAGATTAAGCAAGCTATTGCCCAGAGTTGCAGAGTGGGACTCCATGATTGGAATAGGCACTGAGGCGAGAATTATCAGGTCCGTGGAATTTTGAGCCCAAGACCCGCCGAGGCAGGGAATTGAACCCTGGTCCTGGGCTAGACCTCTGCATCAGGGTCTGCCGCTCTGTGGTAAATATTTGATTTACCGTCCTAATTTCTATGCAGGTAAGTACTTAATCAATAATAACTCAATCGGAAAGAAAGAGGCAGAGTCCGTGGTGTTAGAGTTCTTAGGGGTTTTATTCCTTAAAAAGGAATGGTTCTCGAACCGGATATCATGTTCCTACCACCACTGGGGTGTAGGAAGGGATAGAGCAATATTTTATTGACAATACATAGCTTATATACTTAAATCGTACAGTAGAAACCAATACAGTAGGCGTAACAGCTGAGAGAAACAAGATAAGAGCACACACGTGGTAGTGATACGTAATTAGAAGGCGTGAACTAGGCGTGAACATAGAGGTGTGTGCTAGAAACGTCACAGGTAGGTGTCACGAGTGGGTGGCAACAAAGCAGAATCTTGTAATGTCAGCAGAAATCTGAGGCCTGGATGCGCGCGCAGCTGCATGACGTGTGATTGACGGGGAACTGGAGGGTGCAGGGGACTTGACATTTACACTGGCGGAAAGAGACAAAAGTCTGGCATGTCAGATCAACTCGTACCTCTATCATATCTGATATCTGATGTTTAGGAACTGTATTATCTAAACGGAAAAGGTCTCTGGGGCAGAAGCTATTCTATACTGACTATGAGTGCGTGTATAAGCGCCTAAGTGTCTGCATGAGATGCGAGGGGCATGGGCCTACCATGGTAACAGAGGCTATGAATTACTTGCACGGAGACAGTGAGGCCGGGCCCTTTGCTCTGCAGCTGGGGGAATGTTTACTTAAACTAGTAGGCAGGAATGCATTTTCGAGGAGCGGAACAGATAATTCGAAGGTTGAATACAGTCTTGGCAGGCCGCAGGCTGAGCTAAGCGCCGTGAGCCGCACAGGGAGTAAGGCAGAGGTCACGGGTACAGAGGCAGCCTGGGCTGAGGCTTTCGGAGTCAGAAAGCAGGAAAAAGGCTCGATGGCAGAATTCAGGGCCTCCTTCGCCAGAGCTGAAGAAACGTGTAAAGTACACCACAAAAAGACGTTGGCATAGCATACTTAGAAACGGAATATTCAACCCATTCAGGGTGGGTCTGAAAGAGGACATGTTAACGTTGGACGCAAATGTATTTGCGTCTTCATAGCTGGCACAGGAGGGAAGTTACATGCACTTTAAGCTGGTACATGGAGACGGTGGGGTACACGTTAGGGAACATTACTTGACCATAAAATTTATATTTCCTCAGCTCTAATCATTGAGCCACACTTCTCCACCACTTATACAGCTTCATAAAAGCCCCATTAAGGAGCCCTTGCCCAATAAAATACAATACCCCTCCTATGCAAGCCAATCTAATTTTTTTCTAGTAGACAAATGGTTAATAATAAGAACACAAAGTGAAACATGAGCACAAATGCAGATTCCTTCACCACCATATCCCCATGGTAACCTTCACTGCTTTGGTATTGGTGGGTTGTGATACGCACCTGCAGACAAATCAGAAACATATATAGAAGTTCATATATGTATATATGTAAGGAGGCAGACTAGTGCTGTCTCTTTCCTAAAATGTAAAAAGTGATTTTCCCTACCCGTGATTGCATCACATTCTTTTTTATTATAACTGTCTGCTTGTGGTTGTTACAGTTTATAAATTGTAGTTTTTTACCTGCCCGTGATTTCTCCCTTGCTCTGTGCTAAGACCAGTATGTTAAGCAGCAGTTCACCCCTAGTTCCCATTTTGTGTTAGCAAATGAGTGAAACCTCCCCCCCCCCACCCCCTCTAGCCACAGGGATATTCTACATCAGAGAGAACAGAGGGTGCTCTGAGACAGCAGTAATCTGCTGTGAGCTGTTTGATTTGTGTTTTATGGGGATTGTGCACTCGTTTTTGGTTTAGGAGAGTGAGTAAAGTTGTATACAAACAGTATTGTTAGAAGACAAAATTTGTTAGGCCCTCACCTATAGAAGTCCAAAGTGTGGATTGAGCCTGTCTGTCTCCTAGGCGATTCTGTTTAGAGGAACAGCTCCTCAGCCCCACCGCCAACCCGTGCCAGCAAACATAGTCCTTCTGATTGACTCCCCATCTCACAGACAGCACTGAGCCCTCCTCTCACACCTGCCCAGGCCCTTAAGGGTTTGTGGGGTGACCCCCAAAACATTCACCTCCATTGTTTATGCTGCAATTTCCCTGTGCCCCATACTGTAGTGAACCAAATACCAGGAGGTGGTAAGGAGACAGACTAGTGCTGACTCTTTCTTAAAATGTAAAAAGCCATTTTCCCTACCCGTGATTGCATCACTTATTTTTTTTAACTGACTTTGCTTGTGGTTGTTACAGTTTAACAATTGTAGTTTTATCCTGCCCGTGACTGCATAATTTATCACCTCTTTTGTGTTTAAACTTGTGGTTTTTACTTGTCAATGACTGTTTTCATTTAACCTGTTGAAGTGTGGGATTTGCAATCCAAAATCTATTATGTTTTTTTCCCTCTCATTCCCCGTATCTGTTTTTCCCTCCCAATTTCTCCCTTGCTCTGTGCTAAGACCTGTACGTTAAGCAGTCCACCCCCAGCTCCCATTTTGTGTTGGCAAGTGAGTTAAATCAGTCCCCCATACCCCTAGCAACAGGGATATTCTACATCAGAGAGAGAACAGAGGGTGCTCTGAGACAGCAATAATATGCTGTGAGCTGTTTAAGCTGTGTTTATTAGGGATTGTGCACTCCTTTTTAGCTAGGAGAGTGAGTAAAGTTTTATACAAACAGTATTGTTAGCGGATAAAGTGTGTTAGGCCCTTACCTGCAGAAGTCCAAAGTGTGGATTGAGCATGTCTGTCTCCTAGGAGATTCTGAATTCATTCAACTCCCTGGTCAGCAAACCTTGTCTGAGGTTTCTGGGACCTTATATAGTCTGCTTTTGGATGGTACATGTGTGCACTGATTGGTGGTTGTATTTGGTGTTTCCATTAGTTTAGGGTTTGTGTTTTTGTAGGTTGCTTATTTCCTGTGTGATTGGTTGCTGGGACTTGGGTTGGGACTAGGGCTATGTTTAGACTTCCCATTAGAAGTAGGGATTAGAGTATCCTGTGTGATTGGTTGCTGGACTAGGTGTGGGACTAGTGTTAGGCTTTTGACTGGAAGTTGGGATTAGAGTTTCCTGTGTGATTGGTTGCTGGGAGTACGGTTGGCACTTTTGGCTAGGAAAAGGCCTTTTATTGGACGTAAGGGTTAGGGTTTTCTTCCGGATTGAGTGCTTGGACTAGGGCTATGATTGGCTATAAGGTCTTGGTCTCCTATTGGTTCTAAAGTTTAGGGCTAGTGTTGTGATTGGATTGGGTTAGGACTAGGGTTCCCATTGGATGAAGTGGTCACCTGATTACTATGGCAATAAAAGGGCAGGGTTTAGGGTGTCTCAGCCCTTGCATCGAGGCTAAGGGTGGAGAGGACAAGAGTGAGTGCCTGTTTGAGCCACTTAAGGGTGGAGAGGAAAAGGGTGAGTGCCTGTTTGAGCCTGTTCTGGACCAGGGCCAGAAATGCTGCCCATTTTCTCATCCAGTAATACTCACCCTACACCATCCACATCCACAAACAGAGGAACACACTCACAATGAAACAATACTCCACACATTTACTACAAACTACCCTATGCACATTTCAATCTCAGCACCAATTACAAAACTACACAAAACACACCTATACACGCTTCTATCCCAGCTACCTCACATTTGCACCATCACCTATAAACAGTCACTGGTCCAGCGGAGTGTTGCTGCTGCTGCCCTGTGGTCTCTCTTACCTCCCGCCTGCCGAGGGTCACGATTCCAGCTCCTGGTCTTTGTCTCCCCCCGCCGCCGCAGCCTTCTCCGCCTCGGTGCGGCCGCTGAGAGGGGGAGACTTCAATCCCCAGGGTGCCTTGCGGCAGGAGCCGCCGCAGCTGATTTGCGAGCCTGGAGGCGCTTTAAAAACGAGGCCAGCCCCCGCGTCGCGGGACGTGCGCGGGCGCCGCCGGGCTAAGCCCGGGCAAAGGGCGGGCCGTCTGTGGCTGCCCGGGGCATGAGGAGGCAGGGCAGGGCCATCCCCCTTGGCTGTCCCTTCTTATCATCATCGGGACCTACTTCAGGTCAGTGATAAAGCATATTATATTGTCTAAATAACAGCCTTGAACTATGGGGAAAAAGATACCGGCAGTAACTAGGCCAAAAGACTCGCGCAAATTGGCTCACCCATCAACCACTACCTCCTCAACATTGACCGCCATTGATAAAATGCTCCAGAAAACAATTGATGTTGTTGCGACTGCCATTCAGAACACAGAAAGGTGCTTCTCACTCCCATCAAGCCTGCCCTCCCTTCTGTTGAACCATGATAATTCTGTGGACTCTTTACTTGTTGCTTCCTACGCAGGACTCCCAGGCATAGACTCTAATGAGAACTGCATAATTGTGGATACAGCCCCACTGGCACAATTCACCCCAGGTAGTAGGTTATCATCAACTCCGACCCTGCTCAGGTCTGACTTGAATATCAGTCAAGATTCCTGCGCACTATTGGTAAACGATCACCCACGTTTAGATGGTAACGACTCACATGTGGATTCCGAAATATCAATTACCGAGGGGGACAAAAGCGATTGCATTCCTGTGCGAACCCGGGGCCAAAAAGCCAAAAGATAACTGAAGCACTTAGACACTGAGTCACCACCAAAAACATACCGAACTAAAGGAGGGCGCAAGCGCAACCGGAGGGCTCCTGCCCCCGCAGAACAGGAAAGGAACAAGGGGAAAGACGAAATTATGGCAGCAAAAACCCTGCCCACAGAAGTTACTGCCGCATCAGGGAATGAGGCATTTTGGGGAAGGATGGAGACATTATTGTCCACCCTCCTAGGTCCAATTAACCAACAAATCCTAAATTTGGATAAAAGGTTGAAAGTGTTGGATGATCGCGTATCAAAATTGGGCATAGGGCAGATTTTAACTAATAAAGCTGATGTTGGGACACTAGGTTCTATTAAGGCTAAAAACAGTGGCCCCAATACTAACACCAACTCAAAAATAGTGGGCCATAATAAACCAACCCCAAGCACGCCCGCACCTAGTACAAGTAAAAATCAACCCCCACCCAAACACGCTCCTAACCTAAATACAACTAAAACAGCCAGTGTGGCAAAGACAGACCCTAACACTCATAAAAGTAAAAGGGCCCCAACCCATCAACCCAAGAACAATCCCCAAAATCGCCCTATAGTTCAACCCGAATCTAACATAGTAAATAATATGAATAAGATGCCTATCCGCATCAATCTTCCCCCTGAATGTGGGGCATTTGTGTTGATTTTGGTCAACGTGCCTAAATTAAAGAATGACCAAGAGGAAAATCACACTACTCTCAATAATAGGATCCTCCAATGGCTATCCACTAATTGTAGTTTTCCAATGGAAGGAGCAAGGGAGATCATTCAAACACAAAGAGTCGGGTGGGTGGGTCCTCTGAGAAAAAAGTTTGAGGGAGACTGTGTAGTCATAAACTTTAGGTCCCCACAACGGGCCCAAAACACCCTCGCTAACGCACCACTACCCTCACCCTGGGAATTCAACACGACTCTGCTCCCCCTGGGCTATTTTTACAGACATCTAGCCCCAGCTCCCAATCCCATGTTTAACCCGGCTGCGCAACTTCAGGAGCCAAATCTTGGAATCAGGGATCTATATCCATTCCATCAACTGAACCAAGATTTCAACCCCATGCACGGCCCAGCCCAGCGCTATCAGGCTAAATTCATGGGACATTCGACGCCATATCCACACCTCCCCATTATGCCTCAGAACAATTACAGTGAGAGGCCACATTTCAGTCCCAATGTAAATTCCAATTCAGGATATAATGAGTTGAGGCCTATATATAACATCCCAACCTATAACCGGTTCGAATACGCCTTCTCAAATTTAGAAGAACAGGACTGACTGGGGATAAAGGGTAGTAGTGATGAACATCGAGATGCAAGCACCGATACTGAGGAATATTTACCCCCGGTGCCAGCTATTTCAAATCGGGAAATATTGGCACAAAGCCATATTATTACACCTGCAACTACAGAAGAGGTTGTACTTTTTACATCAACCACCCCTATGCAGAGTACAGCTAAGAATGTTAGAAGTAAATCAATTAGACATACCAAACATTGTGATCTATCCATCCTTTGCTGGAATGTGGCAGGACTAGATTCAAGATTGTCAAACCCAGAATGGGCTCAGATACTGGATGGCAAAGACATCATTATGTTCCAGGAGACCTGGGCCGTGGAGAACCTATATATTGAAGGGTATCACTGTTTCAGTGTGACAGCACCCAAGCCAGACTTTGGACGTGCAGTGGGAGGCTTGTTTATTGGCATTAAGACACTGGCCGGTGGCACAATCACCGACCTTTCAAGAGGACACCCGAATATACAGATTTTAGAGTTCAAGCGAAAGACCCGGATTTATTTAATTAACTTTTATAACAATGATTTTTGTTCTGTCCCTAACAAAAACTTTGAAGCACTCTCTAAGACTTTACGGAACCTTGAAACCTGTTTTGTAACTGGGGAGGAAACAGGGATCCTCATTGGGGGGGATTTCAATGCAAAAATTGTTAAGAATTGTACCAACGAGGATAGAAATCACTTAGACCAGGCTGAACGCAGGGGTATTGAACTAGCTAATATACTAACCGAGCACACTTTAAGTAATGTTATGGACATAAGACATGCTCCTAGCGAATTCCATGCCCCTACGTTCAGAGGGCGGGACTGTTCTTCTACAATTGATTTTATTTTTTGTCCCCCCAACTATTAGACTGTGTGACAAAATCTACAGTGATAGAAACCTCATTTGGTGATCATAACCCCCTCATTGTGACGCTAAAGTTAGGTAGCAATAAGGTATATGTAAACTTAAATGGGGCAAGAGATATTACACCCACAGGCGATGGCCTGCGCCTGAAATGGAGGGGAGTCGACAGCGGGGCCGTACTAGAAAGTGTAAACAGGGTATACCCTAACCTAATTACTTATTGCCTAACTATGGATGGGAACTGCCACAGGATAATCGATGATTTCGGTAAACTGTGTTCAGCAATAAAAGCTTCTTTGTCAGTTCCATTACCAAAAGAGCGGAAAGAACTCAGGTGGTTTGACTCTGCCTGCTCACTAGCAAACAGGGAACTGTGCAGGGCATTAACCACTAAACCATGGAGTCCAGCAGAGGTCCAGGCAGCCAGGAAATTTTATAAATTAAAGATAGCCGAAAGGAAGGCCGCACTATTAACAGAACAATGGGAGTCGCTGGTCTGGATCGCTAATTTGAAAAACAGCAGACTTTTTTGGTCAGCTGTCAAAAAAACGCGTGAAATGGGCAAACAACTAACCCCAATTAGTTGCAACATAACCAGCAACTCCTGGGAGGCCCATTTCTCTAAAATATAAGCAGCCCCACCTGAAGACACACCTGGCTCTTCCTGTGGCCAGCTTCACGGCTTAAAAATAGATCTCCACGAGGTGGTGACAGCCATCACAGAGAGCCTTGGAAACAAGGCGCCAGGTCCTGATGGCTTACCCATAGATATAATTAAGCACAGTCCAGACCTATGGGCACCAATCCTCCTTAATGTTTTTAAGAGCCTCCCTACAGTCCCCATGCCCAATACCTGGGCCACTAGCATTATAGTCCCAATTTTTTAAAAAGGGGAGAGATCGGACCCAGTGAACTATCGTCAGATTTCTCTCCTAGACAACACTTTAAAAATTCTGGGACGAATAATTTATAACAGGGTGGTAAAGTGGACCGAAGACACGGGTCTATTGGACCCGTGCCAGATGGGATTCAGAAGAAGGGTGGGGACGGTCGAGCAATGCTTGAATCTGAAACTGATCATTGACAAGTATAGCATTGCCCGATCGTCCCCTATCTACCTTGCGTTCATGGATCTTTCATCCCCTTTTGACCTTGTGAATAGATCCAAACTATGGGCAATTCCTCTGAACTATGGACTGGATGAGGCCCTTGTTAACTTCCTGGCATACCTCCACACCGACCTCAAAGGACAAGTTAGGATCGGGGCGGGCGGAGAAGTATCTGGACCCATCAATATTGTCAGAGGGGTAAGACAGGGGTGTGTTTTAGCACCCCTGCTGTTTATCATCTACATTAATGGCCTGGCCAAAGCCCTAAAACAAGTGACCAGTGATGTACCAACTATCCAGGGGCTACCATTGCCAGTTTCTATACGCTGACGACTCGGTCCTGATGGGACGACCACCTAATGCCCTTCGTCTACTCGTTAAAGGTTTCGTCCAATACATGGAGGGCCTAGACCTGCGCGTCAATTTTAAAAAATCTTTTATTATGCCATGTGGCCCCGGGAAACGCAAACTCAATACTATACACTTAGGGACAGACAAATTAGAATCTGTAACTTCATTCCCATATCTTGGTTTGGTTTTCGCTGCGAACGGCTCATGGAGTGGGCATAAGGCCCACGCCATGGGCAAGTTCTCTAAAGCAAACAACTCTATTTTGAGTTTGTCCCGACCTAAGAAAATAGGTGCCACTAGAGCTATTTTAAAAATGTTTAAGTTACAGTGCTTACCAGTAGCCACATACGGGACTGAGGTTTGGGGATTGGGAAAATGGGGATTCTTATCCAGCGATTCTGTAGGAAAATCCTGGGTGCCCCAATTTCCTCCTCTGAATTGATCTGTCACGAGGAACTTAACCTCCCCTACGTATGTGACTTTATTAGATCTAGACCAGCTCTCTTCTGGATAAGGATCTGGAGGAATGATTCACCAACCCTAACCCAAAACATCATAAAAGACTGTCTTAAATGTGATCACGGCATGTCAATCCCCTGGCTCGCGGGTGTTTCAAAAACACTGAGTGATGTGAACAGGGAAGATCTATTCTACGATCCCAGTAAGATTGAACTTAAAGATAAAACTGAGGTCAAACAAGCACCGTACGCACTTTATAGCTCAGATCGAATGGAAAGAGAAATTCTCAAATCAACTGTTGTGACTTATCAGAGAAATGATTTAAGCAGGAGTAATCTTGCACAATACCTCACCTTACCTATGACTAACTGGGAGAGATCACTGCTGTTCCGGATAAGGGCGGGCTCTATAAAATTCTTGCTGGGATTTTCCCTGGGCTATCAGCATACAACAGACTATAATCCATGCCCGTGTGATGGTATTAGCAAACAGAATGATTTGCACTTTCTATTTTTCTGCAAATTTTATTTAAAATATATTAACTGGTTTTTAACTCCGTATTTTAGGAAACACAGACCCCTTTCGTTAGGGGAATCCTAATAAATGTTATTGTCCCTGGATACAGATGAATTAATCTTCCACACTAGCACTTTACTGAGAATCATTACATATGTACGCAAAACAATGGAAAACCCCTATAAATCGCCTTATGAGAAATGCATCAGTTTTTAACAATTTATACATTTTATATACTTGTCTTTGTAGTGCAAATGTATGTTTTTTATTGTGGTACTTTTATGAATTTTATGAAATTCGAATAAAGGTCTTTTGAACTTGAACAGTCCACAACTCTATCCTATACCACTAGCCAACCCACTCATGACTAACACAACCCAATTCCACACCATACTTAACTACAACCCATCCAAACACACTCTCCCACTCTAATTACTCCTAACATACCCTCTTTTATCACTATCAAACATATACTCAGCCTTCCATCATTTGTTGTTATGAAAGTGTGTCCTGAATATGGCCAGCACCCGTATTGTAAACTAAGCTACCTATATTGTGTGCTCAGTTTGGCCACTAGGTGGAGTCATTGTATGCCTTATGGAGCCTTTACCACACTGTATAACTTAGTCCACTGCAAGCTTGCTTAATATTTTTTATGACTTATTTGTTTCCGTATTTAAGTTATGCCCACTATAATCTTAGATGCAACACACAAAGATGATGGACGGAATGTTGAAGATGTTCAAACATTAACCCTGAGTCACAGATCTGAGTTTAATCCATCGTTATTTTGCTCCCCACGCCACCCCAGTTTAGACATAGCCATATGCAAATCAGTCTTGACCCTGTGCCTCATGGGAACAGTCCAGACCGAACTGCAAGGCCATATCTTCCCTGGACAGGAATCAAGCACCCTAGGACCGGTTTCAGGCTTTCAGCCCTCATCAGCCAGGATAGCTTGACTCCAGTGGCGTAGTGAGCACGGGACCCACGTCTGGGCATACTCTTCCCACTTAGGGTGAAAATGCAACACAAAAAGATGATGGACGGAATGTTGCACATTGGCAAAACATTCACCCCCAGTCATAGATCTGGGTTTAATCCATCGTTATTTTGCTCACCACGCCACCCCAGTACAGACACAGCCATATGCAAATCAGTCTTGACCCTGTGCCTCATGGGAACAGTCCAGACCGAACTGCCAGGCCATGTCTTACCTGGACAGGAATCAAGCATCCTAGGACCAGTTTCGGGCTTACAGCCCTCATCAGCCAGGATAGCTTGACTCCAGTGATGTAGTGAGCACGGGACCCATGTCTGGGCATACCCTTCCCACTTAGGGTGAAAATGCAACACAAAAAGATGATGGACGGAATGTTGAACATTGTCAAACATTCAACCCCAGTCACAGATCTGGGTTTAATCCATTGTTATTTTGCTCACCACGCCATCCCAGTTCATCCATAGCCATATGCAAATCAGTCTTGACCCTATGCCTCATGGGAACAGTCCAAACCGAACTGCCAGGCCATGTCTTCCCTGGACAGGAATCAAGCATCCTACGACCGGTTTCGGGCTTTCAGCCCTCATCAGCCAGGATAATGACTCCAGTGGCGTAGTGAGCCCGGGTTCCACGCCTGGGCATACCGTTCCCACTTGGGGTGAAAATGCAACACAAAAAGATAATGGATGGAATGTTGAACATTGTCAAACATTCACCCCCAGTCACAGATCTGGGTTTAATCCATCGTTATTTTGCTCACCACACCAGTATAATCTTAGAATCACTTTTGTTGAATCACTTGGTTTTTAAGTGGTTTTGCAGACTCAATATTAAAACCTGTTTTTCATCAAGCACACGTGTTTGCCGCCTTTCATTAACAGAGAGTGTTTTGACAGTTGGCAGACTGCACACGTGTGGACGTTTTGACAGTTAGCAGTGTGCACACGTGTGGACCCATCATGCGCCCCACCCATACGAGAGCTATATAAGAGGAAAAAGAACAATGAGACACACTAGCTCTCGTCATTCTTTTCCCGCTTACCTGATTCTGACAACAAATAAATGCAGCCTCTCCTCTTCACCTACCTAACGCGTCTTCAGCGTTGCAGCATTCCATGGTCTTGCGGCAACGGACTAGACTCCTGATTGCTTCCGGGACTTCCTCCCCTCTAAAAGAGAGAAAAGAATCAAGTAAGGCATTTTCATAATGCACGATTCGCAAAGAGAGGAAATACAACTATTTTAGGTACTTTTATTTTATTAATTTATTTACTTAAAGACTCTCATTGGCATTACCGCTTGAACGAAGAAGACTATTCCTTCATTATAAGAACGCTTTGATCAAGTGACTTTACATATTTATCAAGTGACTTTGCTTATTATTTCCTGCATTCTTTGCTGAACAATTGAGGTACAAGGAGTACCTAGAGGAAAGAAGCATTTTCTCTTGTAAGGACAGTTCCAAATTGAAAAGGTGGTCTATCAATGTTATATGCACAGTGAATTGAATGTTAATTTATGTTGTTTATTTTGCTGCAGACACCTGAGGCACAGGTTTGCGTGTTTAGCATACATCAGAAGATAGAAGGTAAATAAATCCTATTTTGAATGAAGGGCTACACCGTAGAGAGAAAGGTACAATACTCTATTATGTATATTGTGACAATATAGTAAACATTAAACACAAAAGAGTATCATAGCACTGATATATGTATTGTAGTGTACATGAGCAAGAATTCTACCACATAGAAGTTGCTCACAATACTACGGACGTTCCTTGGACAAAGAAGAAGGCAGTGTTTTGTTTTTTCTTTTTTATTGTATCCACTTTTCCACCCTTCCTCTGGAGTTTGGTGTTTTTAAGTACATCTGGTCAGCCGTAGGCTTTTGGGGGTGTTGGGACTAGCCGTCTCATCTCTCAAATTGAACAACCTGGTTTTCAGGTGAGTGGTAGCTTGACATTTGTCCAACCAAAACCTTCATCCTCTTTCTACCACAATAACACAAACTCACAACACATACACCCCACGGCACCAAACATTTTAACTCTTGCAACAAACCAGTCCAAGAAAAACACTCTTACCTCTACTTCATCCCCTCCTACACACAACATACCCTCTACTCACAAACACATCACAACACCCTCTACTTTACAACTTACACTCGCAAACAATACTATTCAAATAAATCCATCTCATGAAACAAATACACCAGCACCCTTTTTTCACTATGCACTATGTACATCTGGTCAGCCGTAGACTTTTGGGGGTGTTGGGACTAGCCGTCTCATCTCTCAAATTGAACAACCTGGTTTTCAGGTGAGTGGTAGCTTGACATTTGTCCAACCAAAACCTTCATCCTCTTTCTACCATAATAACACAAACTCACAACACATACACCACACGGCACCACACATTTTAACTCTTGCAACAAACCAGTCCAAGAAAAACACTCTTACCTCTACTTCATCCCCTCCTACACACAACATGCCCTCTACTCACAAACACATCACAACACCCTCTACCTTTCAACTTACACTTGCAAACAGTACTATTCAAATAAATCCATCTCATGAAACAAATACACCAGCACCTCTTTTCACTATTCCTCAAAAACAAAGTATATCACGCACACCAGCACAAACAATCTCTCAAGCACAACACTTCATAATACTTACCCTCACAAAATACAAACATACACCCACCTTTCAAACTACACAAAGTAACAAACTTCAATGCCAAGCTTTCTCTCTTCCACCACACCTAACACACATAAAGCAACACAGCAACTCTCTTCCAACCGCCTCTCGTCCATTGGACAATTTAGAACCTTACTACATGACCGACAAGCTGCACCACCACCCCTGAGTCATACACCTTCTGCCCTAAACACACGGAAACAATATAAGCAACGTGCCACATCTCACAACTTCGCTTCTCCATGTCTACTGCATAATGTTAAACAACACAGCGCAACAACTCACTACACGATTGCTATCCTAATACAGCGAATAGTAGCACTATAAATAAACCTGCTACAAACCCACACAATATTGCTTGCTCTTCTACAAAACAAAGTCTCACTGTCACCAAGCACATTCTCTAAACTGTCTACTAATAAATGCTTGATCACTCTCTAAAAACAAGCATCACATCTACAACCTTCTCACTGATGCAAAACCAGACATACTATTCATAACTGAATCATGATTAGGAGATGATATGGCTCCAGTCCTGCATGAAGCCATTCCTCAAGGCTAACAAAAGATCACTCAAAATCAAATAGGCAAAAAAGGAGTTGGCCTAGCTGTTGTGTACAGGCAAACATTACACCAAACTAAAGTTGACGACATCTCCATAAAGAATTGTGAGGCTCTTCTAACCAGATGCAATCCTACACGATCTTCCTCCTGTAACTTCCTGCTCCTTCTCATTCTGAGACACACTTCTAGATACAGTTTCAAACCTGATAACATTACACTCCAATCTATGCATTCTGGGTGACCTCAACATTTGGTTTGACAAACCCAATATGCCCCATCCAAAAACAATAATCACTGGCCTAGATTTACGGAACCTGCATCAGATCGTCCACAAACCCACACACATCGCTGGACACATCCTAGATGTCATTTTTGCTCAAACAGAACTATATCAGACCACCATTTGCTTCCTTTCCAACATAAAACACTAAGCGACTGTTAGAAATGGGGGTCACTAGTTGGCAGAGGTAGGTACCTATGTTCAAATATGGACCCTTACTTCTAGTCACGGTAAGGGGATATACAGTCTAGATAACCCCTGCTCACCCCCTTGGTAGCTTGGCACGAGCAGACAGGCTTATCGCAAATGCAATGTGTAAAGTATGTGTACCAACACTCAAAGTAACACAGTGATAACACCACAAATGGACACCATACCAGTGTAGAAAAATAAAGTATCTTTATCTAAACTACACAATCCAACATACAGATACTCTGTGAAATGTTCTTTAGGAGGTTGTTACTAAATTAAACTTGTCGATTCTGTATTTCTTCAGGCAAATACAATGGGGTAAAACAGTCGCAGATTTAAGATAGATCCCTTGCAGAGACTGTATTGACTCCAGCAAACATAATGTCACAAGCACATGTACCGGTAGGGCTGTGTACAGACACATGTACACAGCGCAAGCTTCACGACGGTCTTAGGGCAGGTAGAGCTGTGGGCAGACATATGCACAAAGGACCGCTGAGACGGTTTTTGGAAACTTTTACATCCCCATGTTTCTGCAACAGGAGACCAGCTCACACAGGCCCTTGGAAACTACTCTTCAAGTAGAGAGTGGACCCAGCACACAGCAAGGTCCCTTGTCCATTCCTTAGCAGCAACAGCAAGCTGCACTCTAGCCCAAGACACACAGCAAGGGTAGCACTTCTCTTCAGCTGTCCTCTTTGGCAAAGGTTCCTCTTGATCACAAAGTAGTCTAAAATTCAGGGGTTTCAGCTCTAATATGTATACCCCAAATGTCTTTGTTCTTTGTGTATAAGGGGCTCAAAGCCCATTCCAAACCAGTTCTGGGATCACTCTGCCAGTGCACAACGTCTTTCTTTGTCAGTGAAGTACTGGGTCCCAGACACACCACAGGAGGTAGAGCCAGTCTTTTGTGGAAGGTAGGCACAGCCCTATTCAGGTACAGGTGCCACCCCTCCCACCTCTCCAAATGCATATCGGCCTATTCAACCTAGGGCTGACTCACCCAGCCTCCCAGAGCCATGGGACTTCCCCAGCCCCTGTCACAACAACAGCCAGACAGTCAATCCACAAACAGGCAGAGGCACACATAAAGGTTGAACAAGAAAATAGCCACTTTCTAAAAGGGCTATTTCAAACACAGAATTTAAAAAACATTCTTCTTAAAAGATGTGTTATTAAAATCTAAGTTCAGGGATACCTGACTCCAATTTTCTATCTTACTCCTATGGAAAGCTATGCTTGTAAAAATGTTACAGAGCATTCTCCATTCTGTCCTATGGGCCTTTCAAGCAGTGAAAAACTAAATTGGCAGTATTTCACTATGAGGACATGTTACACACACTAGTACATGTCCTACTTTTCCCATATACTGCACCCTGCCCAGGGGGGTACCTTGGGCCTACTATAGGGTGTCCTATGTGCAAGGAAAGGGAAGGGTAGGTCCTGGCAAGTGGGTACACTGGCCAGGTCGAAATGACAGTTAACAAACTGCGGGTAGGAACTGTCCTGGCAGGCCTGAGACAATTTTTTAGGGCTACTCGTGTGGGTGGCACAATCAGTGCTGCAAGCCCACTAGTAGCATTTGATTCACCCGCCCGGGCACACTTAGTGCACTTTACTAGGGACCTACAGGTGAAACAAATATGCCAATCAGAGACAACCAATCACAATATCAATTTACACAGGGAGCAGTTGCACTTTGACAATGGTCAGCAGTGGCCAAGTGCCCAAAGCATTTAAGCCAGCAAAAACGAAATCCAGAACAGCATCAAAAACACAGGAGGTAGTTGCAAAAAGTAAGGGAAAACCACACCAAGGATGCCAGGTCTAATACGTGTCCCCTCCAGCTGAAAAGTGGGGAGAACTACCCACCCTCTTGGAGTTCTTCACACTAAGGCGGAAGAATCTGGACAGACCATCAGCATTTGCATGTTCTGTACCAGGGCAGTGTTCCACCATAAAGTCCATTCACTGTAGGGAGATGGACCACCTCAAAAGTTTTGGGCTCTCACCCATTGTCTGCATCAACCATCTGAGGGGCCTGTGGTCTGTCTGAACGTGCCCAGGCCACAGCAAAAGCGCCCCTTTCAGTTGCACTCCACTTCTGTTCCCTGGGAAGTAGACTCCTACTTATGAAAGCCACAGGTTGGTCCAAGCTCTCGTCATTCAATTGTGCTCGCACACCATGTTCTGAAGCATCTGTCTGCACAACAAACTCTTTGGAGAAATCGGGTACCTTGAGCACGGGTGCTGTGCACATGGCAGATTTAAGGGCCTCAAATGCGGCCTGGCAGGCGCCAGTCCAGATCACCTTCCTGGGCTGCTTCCTTGAATTCCGCTCCGTCAGGGGGTCAACAATAGTGCCATATCCCTTGACAAACCGTCTGTAGTACCCAGTGAGATCTAAAAAGGCTCTCACATCTGTCTGGGTCTTGGGGCGCTCCCAAGCCAGAATGGTATCAATGTTTGACTGTAGGGGCACCACCTGGCCTCTCCCTACCTGGTGTCCCAAATACACCACAGATCCCTGCCCTATGTGGCACTTACTCGCCTTGATAGTGAGGCCTGCCCTTTGCAGAGCCTTCAACACTTCGCAGAGGTGTTGCAAATGTTCCTCCCAACTGGAGCTGAACACAGCAATCTCATCCAGATAAGCGGCACTGAATTCCTCCAGCCTGGACAGTACCTGGTTGACCAGTCTCTGGAAGGTGGCAGGGGTAGTCTTCAACCCAAAGGGCATAACACGGAACTGGTAGTGCCCCTCAGGTGTTGAAACAGCTTATCTCTCTTTGGCCAGTACCCAGATATTAAATCAAACGTACTGAGGTACCACGCAGCGCCTAATCGATCCACAAGCTCATCAGCTCTGGGGATGGGCTTTGCGTCAGTCTTGGTGACCGCATTCAGTCCAAACAAAACCGAAGTTCTGGAGTGGTATCGGGTGCAGCAGCTTTTGGCACTAAGACTACTGGGCTAGCCCAGGGGCTGCTGCAGGGCTCTATCACCCCTAACGCCAACATCTTGGAAACTTCTTCCTTGATGCTGGCCCTGACTTTGTCAATTACACTGTAAAATGTTTGCTACGCAGGTAGGTTGTCCCCAGTGTCCACATCATGAACACACCAATTGGTGACTCCTGGTGTCAAGGAGAACAGGGAGGCAAACTGTCCCAGCACCTGGTGACAGTCCCATTGTTGTTCCGGGGTCAGGGTAGGAGAGAGGTTTACCCCATCCACTGACCCATCTTGCTCCTTTGCTGACAGGAGGTCAGGAACATGCTCGCTCTTCTCTTCCATTCCATCATCTGTAGCAAGGAGCATTGTTACATCAGACCTCTCAAAGTGGGGTTTGAGGCGGTTTATGTGCAGGACCCTTAAAGTGTTCCTGTGAGTCTGCAAGTCCACCAGGTAGGTTACCTCACTCTTGCGCTCCACCACCTCATATGGGCCAGTCCACTTGTCTTGAAGTGCACAGGGCTCCACTGGTGCCATCACCCACACTTTCTGCCCAGGTTGAAATTCTACCAGAGTGACATTCTGGTTGTACCATCTTTTCATTTCTTCCTGGCTAGCGTCTGGGTTTGCCTGAGCGAGCTTCCTGAAGCACTGAGTCAGGTTTCTGAAGGCCAGCACATAGTTGTACACATCTTGTGGGGTCTTACTAGGAGTTCTCTCCCAACCCTCCTTCACCAGACTCACAGGTCCTCTCACAGGTTGACCGTACAGTAAATTTGTGCCAGTGCTTTCCGGTGCTTAGCACCGGCACTTATTGACAGGGCCGGGTCTACGCATCTTGCACGTGCGTCACACACACATTAATGTTTTTTAAAATGTACCGTAAATAAGTACTCTCTACTTGGTGCGTGCAGCCTCAGCGTGTTCAATGCAGGTCACAGCGGTTAACGGTGACTGGTTGCGGCTGTGTGTGAGACGACTAACACTTCTCTTAATTAGCTGCCGTGCCCGGAGGCTGCCTGCTGCGCCGTCTAAGATAATAAATTATGTTGTGATCATGGCGGCCGCTGCCCTTAGTTTACTTCACAGTTCACACAGTGAGTGGGGATGTGTGTGCAGTTGACTGTGCGTGCACATTGCAGTGTTGCCACATGCCGGTGGGCGGCCGCGGGCCACAGTACACACACACGGGTGGCCGTACTGCATACTGACAGACACACACCTTCTGATTTATTTGGGCGCCAGGGTCGGGCTGGATTTGGGTTCTGATGTTGGGGTACTGGGGTAGGGGCTGTACGCGCAGCGTGCGCAGATATTTTTCACATGCCCACGCCACGCCCCAGCATAACCACCGCAGCTCTGCTCACTGCTAACCAGGACATCATCCGTTGTTCAAGTCATCTGCGGGCCGGCGCTGCCCGACCCCCGACAGACGACGACGTTGAGCCTGACGGCAGGGCAGCCTGTGTGCAGACCTAAATCGATGTGCAGTACTGTCTGGTTCTGGTAACAAACAGCAGCAGCAGTGCGCCTGGCCGCCTATTCATTAAAAATCAGTTATTAACTGAACCATACCGCCCACCACAAGTAACGGTTAGAAGTTAAATAAAACAGTGAGTTAGTAAACTACTGAGCTAAGCTAAGCCAACTAGCTAGCCATTACAATACCATGCAAAAAACGACGCTTTATTTTTTTATTTTTGGTATCGCGAGGGTCCGGTTACCGGGGTGGTGGGAGGCAGCTCCATAAGATGCATGCATTGCAATGGATCCATTTTTCATTCAGATTCGCTGAAGGCCCACCAGCCGTGACGGTATGGTAGTGCCATCACCGCTGTACTGTACTGGCCTGCGCAGGATGGGGCTTTTAGTAAAACTAGGCCCTGTTGCCCTAGCCTACCCGCCCAGTCGCTCGCTGACTTGTCCAAACATGGCGGTTGGGGGCTGGTGCTCGCAGACGTGCACGCATTCGGTTCCCGTGGCCGCGGGCCGATCCCAATGGTTTTACTTTCTCGGGTGTGGTGGCGTTGTCGCAAGTTAACAAACGGCCCTGCTCTCTGAGCAACCCCTGCCCAGGCATCACTCCCAGAGGGCAGGGAGACATCACAGCTGACTGAGTTTTCAGAGTGTGCCCGGTAGTAGGCGGGGTCGGGGTATGGGGCAAACTAGAGGCATCACTAAGGCTGCAGTGTGTGCAACACTTGGTGGGAGGTAGGGGGAGGGGAGCAGGGGCAGAGGGAGGGACACGATCTAGAGAAACAATTACTGCTCCATCAGGCATACAACTTCATGTTGCATTTGAGTCAGTTTCCCCGACTGTTATCTCATAAGTAGTGCTGTAAGGTGGTGCTGTGTAATGATATAGGTGGGGGGCAGTGATGACTACTGCTCTACGCATTGTTTTGCTGTAATTCTGTTGAAGTGTTGATAGAAACTTTGTTGTTCAAAGGAGTAGAGGTCTGGGGTTTTGGGCATGCAGAAAGGAGTGTCACCTTAGGAGCGTCTTGTGCTTTTTATAACAAAATTAGTGCGCATCAGTGGTTGGGGAGGAAGAAATGGGAATTACCTTGTGGAGATTTGGGAAGCAGAGGATTGAGAAGGTAGGTGTGCATACCTAAGGGATCAATGCATAGTGGCTGGTGGAGTAGCAAGCATGAGAATGCAGGCTGCCTGGCTTGTGATGAGTTCCTTTACAGTTACATTTCCAAGGTACCTGGCAGGAAATGCAAACATGTCTGCATTGCATCAAGTATCAGGTCGGGTTCTGGCTTAGATATTAGACTAGGTTGGGATACACATTTAGGGATGCTGAAAGCTCTGATTTGCTGTGGTGTCTATGATTATTGGTCCTCGGTGTTCGACGTGTGGGTGCCGAAAACAAAAAAAAAGACTTATGTTTGGTAACTTTTTCGACACTCTGTCTTCCATGCAGAACAGATGCATGGTAGCAAGAGGGAGGTGAGGAATAACTTAGAAGATGCCAGTAGGGAGGACAGGGTAGGAAGCAGAGAGAGAGACAGATGTATTAAAGAGGGGCGAGCCATGAGGTCACATACCAAGAGAGAGATGACAGAGCAAGAGATGAGTGAGGAGAGAAGGAAAGATATATAGAAAGGGTGTTGAGGGAGGGATAGGTAGACTAGAAAGAAACTAAAGTAAAGGCAATCAGAGTTAGAGATAGACAGGGGGCGTGGCTGTGAGATTTAGAAAGAAAAATAGAAGCAAGAAGGGAGAGCATACTGGGGACTCTGCTACAATATGCTCCCAAATAGGGCGTTACACGTCTGTGATTGTTCAACAACTTTGAGCAGTGTTTTTTATATATAGGACAACAAGGTTATGGTGAAAATCTGACTTTTCACAATACCAGTTGAGGAAGTGGGTGGAGCCAGTGTAGGAAGTGGATGGAGCCATTGAAAAGCAGGTGTGGCCTCCATCAAAGATTTGAGCACCTGCACTTCAAATTTTACAAATTAAGCACTGGTTCAAATAGACTGAACCCTAAGTGCTTCAGGGGTACATGCCTGTAGGCAAACAGCAGGCATGGCAGAAAGACATCCCACTTCCATCTCATGGGTTCTACAGGACCCTTGATCATGCCCATCAGGGTTCGGTTGAATCTCTCAACCAACCCAGTCCCTTGAGGATTGTAAGGAGTGATGAACTTGTAAGTTACACCGCACTCCTTCCACAAAGATGTCATGTACTTCGAAATGAAGTTGCATCTCGGTCAGAGACAACCTCTCTGGGGAACCCCACAAGGGAAAATATTCCCACCAATGCACACCACACCACTGGGCTGCGATTATCTGGAGAGGGCCAGCTTCCGGGCACCTGGCGGCATGGTCCACCAAGACCAAGATAAACGTGTTGCCTAAGGCTGTCTTGGGTTCCAGTGGCCCCACAATATCAATGCCCACCCGCTCGAAAGTGGTGCTCTCCACAGGAAAGGGTTGGAGGGGAGGCTTACACTTCCCTCCACTCTTGCCACTTGCCTAGCAAGTCTGACAAGATCTGCAATGGGTACCAACGTTCCTTCTCATTTGGGGCCAGTAGAAGTGGGTGACAAGCCTCTGATAGGTCTTGTCTCACCCCAAATGTCCTGTTAGAGGAACGTCATGAGTCAAGCCCAGTAGGAAGGTCCTGAAGCACTCGGGTACCACCAGCACATGGGCTGCACCAGGCTCAGTGACCTTAGGCTCACTATATTGCAAACCCTCTTCCCATTAAATCAGATGTGATCTGGACTAATCACCTGCCGCCTGGTCTGCAGTCTGTTGCCGCATACCAACAACAGTAGGGCACTCCATCTGCACCTTGCAGAATTCCTCCCTGGAGGGACCCCCTTCCTGCTGCAAATAGGTCAGCTCCGTCAGGTCTCCCAGTTTGGCTACTTGCTCCCCTGTGGGTTCCAGGGCATTCCCCTCAGATTCTGCCTCCTCCTGGACCGTGGGAACTTCGGGGGCTGGTTTCCCATGCCCTCTCCTATTTCTGGCAGGCACCTGGGCCACCTTTTCAGGCTCCTGGTCCTCTTGATTACCCCTACTGGCTGCCATGGACCAAGTGGTCACACAGACCTACTGAGGCAGACCCAACATCTCTAAATGAGGCTGGCGTTCCACCTCCCTCCAGGGGGAATTCTCCAGGTCATTTCCAAGCAGACAGTCTACAGGCATGGATGGATTAACAATGACCTTCAAGGAACCTGAGACCCCCCCCCCACTAAAAAGGAACTAGGGCCACCTTACACCAGCGCTTAGAGGTGTCCTCTGCAACTACAGGGTAAAGTACATTTAGAATAACCTGCTCTTCAGACACCCACCGACACCTGCCAGATGTCACACTGGCTCCTGTGGCTCTCAGAGCCTCCACCCTCCTCCCATTGATGGTCACCCACTGCCTGTATTTTGTAATGTGCTCAGGCAGATAGGACTCCTGGACCATCTCTATGTTGCCTAAAGAGACAAGGGTCATAACTGATTGTTCCTCCCCTTCACTAGGAACCAATTCCTCCCCTAGCGCTACACTCACTAAACCCGGTGATGGAGTGCCAGTCGGTGCTTGGGGCACCTGGGGCATTGTGTCCTCTCTCACCACATGAGTAACAGTTGGGGGGACCCGGTTGTCACGCCCTCACTTAGGGGGCTGGGATGTCTTTGGCTGGGGGGGCTAGGACTCCTTTCCCTCAGAACTGTTTTGGGGCCCTTTAGAGAACTCCTTTTGGTTACCTTTGTCCCCCCCACTCTTCTGCTGGGGACCCTGCCCACCCTTGGCTGGGTTACCTACAATCCCCTTGTGGACCCTGGTGCTGGTCCAGCGGTCTGCCTCCTTAGCAGGCTCACTGGGATCAGTTAACTTACTGTCCAAAAGATGCTGGCGCAGCTCTGGAATACACAAACTACTCAAGTACTCCCAACTAATTAAATGGCACAACCTCTTATAATCAGTTACCTTGCTGCCCTTTATCCAACCTTCCAGTGCACACGTCTACAGGTTCACACATTCAACCCAAGTACTTGCCTCAAGCTTCTTGCAGTTCCTAAACTTCTGTCTGTACTGCTCTAGAGTGAGCCTATACCTGAGGCATAAGGCCTCCTACATATTGGAGTAGGTCTGGATACCCGCCAGCTTTAAGGGCGGTAGGGCTCCCTCTCAGATGCATCAAAGTGTTTCCAAAGGCCCGCCCCCCCCCCATTCATCCTTGAAGTAAACTGTGCCTAAATATCCTCACCCGTCTGGTATTCTGCACTAAATCCTTGGGTATATACACCTTATCCCTCTGCACTGGCTGTGCTCTGCCACCATTTGAACTGGGCTCCACTATTTTGGCCTTAATGTCCAGTTTCCTCATGCTCAACTCATGAGCCAAAAGCATTTTCTTCTCTTCCAAAGTTAGAGTGTTCTTGCTCTCCTAAGCTCTCTTTTCGCTCTCAAAACGCAATTTCTTTTCCTCCAGGCCATGAGCATCTTTGCTCTCCTTCACCTAGGCCTTAAGCCTCAGGACTTTCACCTCATGCTCTCTGACCCTTTTGCTCTCCTCCCGCTCCTCTCGGGAAAGACTTCCAGTGGAATGGACTCTGCCAGCCCTGAAGGCTGCTCTTGACACAGGCAGATCCTGTGACCTGAATCCATCCTCTGGTGCATTGTCATCCATGTCTGCATCCCCTGTCTCCTCAGCCTCTTTGGCTTACCAGCAGGCCTACAAGGCCTTCTGCAGCACATCCTTCTTAGAGCTGCTCGTCTTGGGTCATCCAACATCTTTGCAAAATTGCTTGGGTTGATCTACTTTGTAGGAATGCACAAATCCTCAATGTGGAACCCCAATTCTGCCTTCTCACTTGCTGCTTTATCATTTTTAGACATGATGCGTGGATGACTCAAGGGTCAATCAAAAATAGAACCAAAAACAAAACACAATATGTGGTTGCATAGTGGTCTGCACTAAACTAGTGATGTACACCAATCACTGTGGGTCAAGTACAAATACATGTTCAAATCCCACCGCTGCCACCAATGTTAGAAATGGGGGTCTGTACTTGGTAGAGGTAGGTACCTTTGTCCAAATAGGGAACCTTGCTTCTAGTCATGGTAAGGGGGAGACACACTCTAGATAACCACTGCTCACCCCCGTAGTAGCTTGGCACAAGCAGACAGGCTTATCCCAAAGGCAATGTGTAAATTATTTGTACCAGCACTCACAGTAACACAGTGATAACACCACGCCAGTGTAGAAAAATAAAGTATCTTTAACTAATCTACATAAGACTAAAACGATAAAAATCCAACATACAGACACTCAGTGAAATGTTCTTTAGGACTTTGTTACTAAAATAAACTTGTAGATTCTGTATTTCTTCAGGCAAATTCAAAGGGGTCAAACAGTCACAGATTTTAGATGGATCACTTGCAGAGACTGTATTGACTCCAGCAAACAGTGTCACAAACACATGTCTCCTTTGCACCGACGTACTGTGCCCTTGCTGTTACTGAACTCTTCAACCCTGTAATACTGACTCTGTGGCCAGCAACAACAAAAATATGCCCCCAAATACTATGTAAATAAAAAGGGATGCGTAACACAGGCGATCCCCTCCATTCAAGTACGGGCCGTTGGGGTCACCAGGAGAGGAGAGGAGTCTCCATTGTTTAAATGGCAGTCTGAGCAGTTCCTTGCAGACCCACAGCTCACCCCAGGCAGTGACACCCAGCGCCTCAGGACTTTGGTCTGAGCAGTACCTGGAGGTTCGGTTTCTTTCTCTCGCGGCCGACGTCCTGTTGGGCAGTCGCGTCGGCAGCGTCCTGTTGCCAGTCACCACCTCGAATCCTTCCCTTGCAGTCGCGGTCCCGGGCAGTCGACTCGGGTCGCCCGTAGTGAAAAACCTGCAGCACTTTCTAGTTCACAGCTCAGGTCGGCGGCAGTGAAAGGCACGCCGCACTTTGTAGTTCACGGCTCTGGCCAGCGGCGGTTAGAGGCACACAGAACTTTGTAATTCACAGCTTGGGTCACAGCGCCAGCAGGGCTGTGTACAGACACACATACACAGTGCAGGCCTCACTACGGTCTCAGTGCAGATAGAGCTGTAGGCAGACACACGCGCACAGCGCCACTGAGATGGTTTTTGGGTACTTTTATGTCCCTGTGTTTCCGCAACAGGAGGCCAGCTCACACAGGCCCTTGGAGACTCCTCTTCAAGTAGAGAGTGGACCCAGCACACATCAAGGACCCTTGTCCTTCCCTAAGCAGCAACAGAAAACTGCAGGCCAGCCCCAGACACACAGCAAGGGTAGAGTTTCTCTTCATCTGTCCTCTTTGGCAAAGATTCCTCTTGATCACAAAGTAGTCTAAAATTCAGGGGTTTCAGCTCTAATATTTATACCACAAAATGTCATTGTTCTTTATGTGTAAGGGGCTCTGAGCCCAGACCAAAACAGTTCTGGGAGGACTCTGCCAGTGCACAACTTTGTTCTTTTGTCAGTGAGGTCCTGGGTTCCAGACACACTGCAGGAGGTGGATCCAGTCTTTTGGTGGAAGGCAGGCACAGCCCTATTCAGGTACAGGTGCTACTCCTCCCACCACTCCAAATGCAGACCAGCCTATTCAGCCTAGGGCTGACTCACCCAGCCTCCTAGAGCCATGGGACTTCCCCCGCCCCTGTCACTACCACAGCCAGACAGTCAATCCACAAACAGGCAGAGGCACACAGAAAGGTTGAACAAGAAACTAGCCACTTTCTAAAAGTGTTATTTTCAAACACAGAATTTAAAAAACATTCTTCCTAAAAGTTGTGGTATTAAATTCTGAGTTCAGGGGTACCAGACTCCAATTTTCCATCTTACTCCTATGGGAGATATGCTTGTAAAAATGTTACAGAGCATTCCCAATTCTTTCCAATGGGCCTTTCAGGCAGTGAAAAACGAAATTGGCAGTATTTCACTATCAGGACATGTTACACACATCAGTACATGTCCGCCCTTTCCCATACACTGCACCCTGCCTATGGGGGGAGGGGGTCCCTTGGACCTACTATAGGGGTGTCCTATGTGCAAGGAAAGGGAAGGGTAGGGCCTGGCAAGTGGGTACACTGGCCAGGTCGAAATGGCAGTTAACAAACTGCGCGCAGGCACTAAAGCGGCAGGCCTGAAACACCTTTTTAGGACTACTCATGTGGGTGGCACAATCAGTGCTGCAAGCCCACTAGTAGCATTTGATTCACCCGCCCGGGCACACTTAGTGCTCTTTACTACTAGGGACCTACAGGTGAAACAACTATGCCAATCAGGGAGAACCAATCACAATATCAATTTACACAGGGAGCACTTGCACTTTGACACTGATCAGCAGTGGCAAAGTGCCCAAAGCATCTAAGCCAACAAAATCGAAATACAGCACAGCATCAAAAGCACAGGAGGTAGAGGCAAAAAGTCAGGGAAAACCACACCAAGGATGCCAGGTCTAAAAGCAACTCACCTAAAACTACCTTACATACATAAATCTATCGACCGTGGATCAAACTCAATTTGGAACACATAGAAACACAATTAACATCCAGTGCAGATCTGAAAATAATACATTATGTTGAAAATCTATATGAGTGGCTACAGGACGCTTTTGGCAGCCTGATACCACTGAAAACCACACAACAGAACAAAAGAAAAAAGCACCTTGGAGAAATATAGAGATAAAAGACAAAACAACAAATTAGACAGCTGCAACATACCTGGCTCAAAACAAACGCCAAACAAGACAAACTTTACCTACAGAAAGTTAACAGATTACACAAGTCAGTTATCAAAAAGCAAAGAAAAGGTACTATTCAAACAGAATTCAAAATGCTAAATGTGCAAATAAAGAATTCTATAAAATTCTCAATGAATTCTGGAAACCAAATTGCCTAGAAGGAACTCATGCCGTTACTCAAGATTTCACAATCAAACTGGCAAATCATTTCACGGACAAAGCAGACACGTTGGACTCATACTTAAAACAGAGCCAAAGCATCAGCACTAACTCTTTTGCTAAACAACAATCCAAGAATACTCTAACTCAGCCTCTCCATTCCTTCCAACACATCTTACACAATGAATTTATGGACCTGGACAAAGTAAGCAGGCCTGTCGACAGCCCTTCTGGCGTGTGTCCACCACAAACTTTCAAGACAATTATTTTAACAACCTCTGCTGCCACTCCAGTAAGAATCATCATCAACGATTGCTTAACTACCGGAATATTTCCAGAAGAAATCAAAAAGTCAGACATACGCCCTTTACTGAAGAAAACAAACTTGGACCCGCTGAACCCTGACAACTATAGACCCATTACAAATGGACCTTTCCTGGGTCAACTAATACAAGGTGCAGCGTTCGCCCAGATGTCACAATTCATTGAAGAGACTGCCATACTGTCAGACTTCCAAACAGGATTCCGTCCAGGAAGAGGCACAGAATCTTCCATCCTTGCCATCTGGGATGACCTGAGGAACACAGTTGACAAAACGGGGTTGCTGCGCTACTCCTCTTGGGCCTCTTGGCTTCCTTTGACACAGTTGACCATGACACTCTGAAACAAAGACTCTAGGAAGCCGGCATGGAGGGGACTGCCTAGACTGGATCGTGTCCTACCTTTGAAACAGAATTAATGTCATCCATACCCACCTTTCTCGTCAAACCATACTCCACAAAAGCAGGGGTCCCTCAAGCCTCTATCATCTAGCCCATGCTTTTGAACATCTACATGAAGTCATTACCGGTACTGATTAATCGATTTCACCTCACGTGCTATAACTATGCAGATGACACACAAATACTCCTTCAACTGGAATGCCCCAAAGACATTAGAAACTCTCAAATTTTCAGTTGTCTCAGACCCGTGGATCAGGGGATGACTTGGAGCCATCTCAAATTGAATGCTTCCAAAACAGAAATACTCACGTGTGGCGATTGTAAACATTATGACCCACTTGCCGCCTGCCCTGATGAACTGGGATCACCATCTAAAGTATTGAAGGAAGTAAGAAACCTCGGAATGACCATGGACCCCAACCTATCGATCGATAAATGCCAAAGTGGACAAGCTAGCCAGATCAAGATTTGTCACAATAAAAACTCTGTGACGTATCTTCCCCCATTTGGGATTTCCACACAATGTCCAAGCTATCATCTCCCTTGTTTTGTCCAAATTCGATTATGCCAATAGCCTCTCCCACAGATCACCTTTAACGACCATGAAATGACTACAGCAGATTCAGAACTCAGCTGCCAGACTACTCTTGCATATCGGACTACGAGACCACATCTCACCTGCCTTGAAAGCCCTGCATTGATTACCGGTTGCCCGAAGATCCGCGTTCAAACTGCTTTGTATCACCCACAAGGCAAAACATGGAATGAGACTGCTCTTCATCAGGAATAAAACCACCAAACACATTCAACAGAGGAACCACCACTTTAGAGTGGCACCTTGTCTCAAAATCCCAAGATACAAGAAAAAAAACATTTGTGGCACATCCTTCTCTGTTCAAGCAGCCAAACTATGGAACTCTTTACCCCCAACATAAGATCCATGGACAACCAGAAAACTACTCAAGAATTGGCTCTTCCCCACATAAGCACCATATGCAAACAGAAATATACAGCATATCCCTCTGTATATAGGCATTTATTTGTACTATAGATATGTACCTGTCTTTGTGTATTGCTTTGTATAAACATGTAGAATAATTATGTTGTTAAAAAAAAATGACATACATTTTTAAGTATAACACTTGAAAACCAGAGTTTATCTATTGCATCTTTAAACTACATATACTTACTTCCTATATGCATCTATATACCTTCCATATACTTAGATCTATATATTTATCACTTTTCTCCTAAAAAAGCATATTCAATGTACTACCCTATTTCTCATCCTATAACTCTATCAATATCTTTAATCTACATATTTCATTAGTCTTTATTTCGGTTAAACAACCTTAAAAGAATCCAGTACAATGCATTTTAAAACATTACAATACAATATATATATCTACACAGTACCGGGTTAAGGATTAAAAGAGAACTAGCAGCAAGATCCTTCTCAGTTAAATTGACACACATATATTCGAGGAACACTTAATAAATAGCAGTTCATAAAATTTAAAAATAATATTATAGAGCAATAAAAACAAGGCACCAGGGAACACTAAGATCAGGCCAATTCCTATTGTCATTATTCTAGTTCGAGTTACAATATAAGTCTAGATCATATTCAGTTACATGCACCACTTGGTAGTAATAATATCAGTTGGGTTACATTAATAGTTACATATTGCACACATGTTCTAGTGAAGATTACATATGTGTAATTAGTTCAAATACAATAGGCACAAGTCAGGATACATTTCAGCTGCTCGACTACAATCATGCTGCCTCGCAGTTTACATTTTATGGCCTTTTCTCTTCCTAACTATCGCTACTGATAGGAGGAAGCGGCTCAAACTGAATACTATTGGGCGTGCAGTATCTCTTTTAAACACTCTTTCGCCATCTTTGATGTGGCGAAGACCCAGGAGTTGGCATATGGGTTTTAACCATTTTTTCCTTGCATGTAAGTAAGCGGGGCATATGAATAGCACATGGGACTCATCTTCCCTCAGGCCCATCTCACATAATTCACATAAATCAGATTTAGTACTACCTCCTGGTCCTTTATTGCAGTGCCATTTCGAAGTCCTAGATTTAATTTGAAGGGCACTATAGCGAAATTTTAAGTATAACGATTTGGCCATAGGTGGGTAGATTTCGTCCATAAAGGATTCTAGTTTCATATCCATTTTTAATTCGAAGAACCTGAGGGTCAGAGTTCCCAGGTTGGGATTTCTCAACACAGAGGGGCACATGCATCATTGCACCCGTTTGCGATTCCTAAATTGCGAAAATTAAGGAATCGCAATTTAGAAATCGCAAACGGCAATGAATGATTAATTCACAAATATTTTTGCGAATCCTTAATTTTCCTTAATTGCGATTCACATTTTGCGAATCGCAATTAAGGAAAACCTTCCCATTGATTCCTATGGGCCAAAAGGCCCATAGGAATCAATGGGAATTGCGAATTCGCAAATTGGAATTCGCAAAATGTTAATGCATTCCATGGGTGCAGGGGGGGTCCAAAGGACCCCCCTGCACCCCTGAAATGTATTTTAAATGGATGTTTCACACACACATGTCCTAAGGACATGTGTGTCTGTAACATGAGAGTGTTTTAAATGCTAATTTGAGCATTTTAAACCTTTTTCGCAAATTACCACGAGGTTCACCCTCGTGGTAATTTGCCCCCCCTAATTGCGAATTCGCAATTTTAAAATTAATCATGCATTGCTTTTAAGGAATCGCAAATTTGCGATTCCTTAAGAGCAATCGCATTTTTGGAATTCGCTAAAAATAGCGATTTTTCCAAAAATGCATGATGCATACTAAAAAGGTATTTAGGAATCGCAAACGGCCGATTTTACCGAATCGCACCGTTTGCGATTCCTAAATACCTTGATGCATGTGGCCCAGAATCTTTAATATATTCCCAATACCTATTCTTTAACAATTTCTTGGAATTATTGGTAATTGAATCCGGGTCTGACCATAAGCTACTTAACCCCAGCTTTGTAAACCATTTTTCGATGTAGGCCAACCATATTAAGCATGTGGAATTTTTTATTGCCATTATCTCCTTTAGAGCCTCTCTGTAGTCCACTAACTCGTCAGTGGACCAGAGACGAACCCAGTATAACAATGGGCGCAATGCAGCGTGGTCGTCTGATCGCCGAAAATTAAGATCCCATACAACCGGGGTAAGGGGAGTAGAGACAGGTACACCTAGCAGCTGTCTAATGAATTTGTTTTCCTGAACTGAGAACGTGCCTTTTGAAGTATGTCCCCAAAGTTCTGCACCATAGAGGGAAGCAGATTGTGCTTTATATTTGAACAAACTGATTGCTGGAGTAACTGATTTATTTTTATTTATTTTATTTATTTTGAAAGTTTTATATAGCGCGAACAAGATCTTTGCAGATATCAGAGCGCTTTACAAGGTAGGGTATGGAGTAATAGCATGTAATAGTTGAGGTAGTTAGGTACAAGGTGCATAGTTACATAGGTAGGTCAAGAAACCGGAGGTAGATAATAGGTGAGGTAGTACAGGGTGCATAGTCAAACAGTTGCGCCAATAATATAAAAGTACAAAAATAAGCATATACTTGTTAAAGCGTGCTACAAGTGTTTTTGGAGATAACATCAAGGTGGGCATAGTTGAGGTAGATGCGTGCAAGATGTATAGTCACACAGGTGCATCAGTAGTACAAAAGTAGGGAAGGTTGAGGTGCATCAGTAGTACAAAAATAGGGATGGTTGAGGTGGTGTAGGTACAGTGTGCAAGGTCAGACAGGTGCATTAACACTACATCAAAATACAAAGAGGGAACATATACAATCAAATAAGTCATGATACAAGTAGTACCGGTAGACCAAGGGGTCAGGCAGGTATTACGGAGCGGATTCATGAGCGCTACAGGATAATAGATCATGTGTATTTAGCCATGAGGATCGCTTTTACTTCTTTCTTAAACAGTTTGTTGGAGGAGATGAGCCTCGTTTCCGGAGGGAGTGAGTTCCAGATCCTGGGTGCCATTCCTGAGAAGGACCGTTTATAGGTTTTTTCCTTCCTGAATCTTCGAGGTTTCAGCAAAAGATTGTTTGTGCTTCTAGTAGTTCTAGAGCCACCCGAGATAGTCAGCTTTTGAGAGAGGTAGGCGGGTGAGTTCATGTGTACAGCCTTGTGAGTCATGCAGGCGATTTTCAGATGTATTCTGGCTTCAAAAGGTAGCCAGTTCAGGGATTTAAAGTCAGGGGAAATATGCGAGTGTTTTTTTGAGCCAGTGATGAGTCTTGCTGCAGCGTTAAGGGACGCTCTTAGGGGTGCCGTTGTAGTTAGGGGGAGCCCGCAGAGGGCGGTGCTTCCGTATTCTATGTGCGGGATGACTATAGATTGTACTGCAGTTTGGAAGTCTTTGGCTGGAAGGAAGGCTTTAAGTTTTCTCAAGGTATTGATTTGGAAGTTCGCTCCTTTGGTTGCCTTGCTGATGTGCTGCTGCATGTTGAGATTGGCGTCAAGTGTTATGCCTAAGGATTTTGCTGAGTCTACGACGGTAGGTTGTACATTTAAAGCCGTTAAGTGCTTAAGCCATGCTTGAGCCGTAGAGATTTTTGCGGGAGGTGAGATTAGGAGGAACTCAGTCTTCAGTGCATTGAGTTTGAGGTGATTCTCTGCAAGCCAGGATTGGGTGTTTCTGATCGTGGTGTTCAGAAGCATGATGTCCTTGGGGGATTGTATTTTAAGATAGAGTTGGGTGTCGTCGGCATACATGTGAAAGTAAACGTTGGATGTCTGTAACAGAGTAGTGAGAGGTTCCATAACTAGGTTGAACAGTGTTGGGGAGAGGGAGGATCCTTGGGGGACGCCTAGCGATACAGGTACCGGAGAGGACATCAGGTTGTTGCTTTTGAATCTTTGTGAGCGTTTGTGTAGAAAGGAGGTGAACCACTTTAGAACAGTCCCTGATATGCTCATTCTTGTGTTTAGCAGTTCGAGTAAGTTCTCATGTTTAACTGTGTCGAATGCTGAGGAGAGATCCAGAAGTATGAGGAGGCAGGTATCATTTTGGTCTAGGATTTGGAGGGCGTCGTCCACAATGTGAGTCATGGCTGTTTCGGTACTGTGCCCTGCACGGAAGCCTGACTGATGAGCATTGAGGAGATCAAACTTGTCTATGTGTTTAGTCAGTTGTAGCTGAACGCATTTTTCCAACAGTTTAGCGAGGGTGGGAATATTTGTAATAGGGCGGTAGTTGTTTAGATCAGTGGGGTCTGCTGTTGGTTTTTTTAGTAGAGGTGTGACTTGTCCGACTTTGAGGGCGTCAGGGATGGATCCTTGTTGAAGAGAGCTATTGATAATTTTAGTCCAGAGTGGGAGGAGCAAAGGGGTAAAATCTTTTACCGCGTTTGCAGGAAGGGGGTCAGTGAGGTGATTGGAAGGTTTCAGGGTGCTGAGCAATCTGCCAATTTCTTCTTCGGAGTAGGTGCCAAAGGATGACCATGTAGCGTTGTTTTTTGGTTCAGGCGCTGCTGTGAGTTGGGGGTTGGAGTAAAGGATTGCGTCATTGAGGAGATCGCTTCTTATGTTGTCAGTTTTTTGGTTAAAGAAAGAAGAGAAGTCTTCACAGGAAGGTGTGATGCTCATGGTGTTGATTGTCAGGGGTTGTTCTTTGGATTGTGTTCTGATTAACTCAAACAGTTTCCTTGGGCGGTTTTTTGCTTGGGCGAGCTGGAGGCTGAAGAAATCTCTTTTTGAGCGTTTTATTTTTCTGAAGTAGGCGTTTCTCTGTTTCTTCAGGCTTTTTAGGTGCCGTGCAGAGGGGGCTGACCTCCAAGTGCGCTCTGCCATTCGCATGGCCCGTCTATCCTCATTGAGGCTCCCGTCATACCAGGGGTTGGAGATCTTGGACGAGACTCTTTTCAGTTGCAAGGGTGCAGCCTCATTGATTATTGTGGACATAGCATTTAGATAATGGTCAGTCAGGTGTTGAACCTCCGTAGCGCCGGACGGGGGAAGTAGGAGATTGCAGCTGTTAGGCGGTAAGGAGTTTGGGTTGAGTTTCTTCATGTCCCTTTTCCAGACTTTGGTCTTGGAGGGTTGCACTGGGTTAAATTTGATTTTTTCTTTGATAAGGAAGGAGACAATATGATGATCTGACCAGTCACAAGGTTGGATTGACTCCAGTTGAATAGCGTCCTCTTTGGAGATGATAAGGTCGAGGATAGAGCCTTTCACATGGGTCGGGCTATTGCATATTTGGGTGAGATCAAGGGCGTTGAGGAAGCTTTTGAGGCTATTTACCACTTTGTCACTGCTGTCATTCCAATGAAGATTGCAGTCGCCAAGGAAAATTTGGGTGTTTTGCCGTCCTGAATTGGATGATATTGTGTCCATGAGTTGTTGGCAGAAGGAGAGCTTGTCCCCAGGTGGGTGGTATACGATGTGAAGTGAGCAGACCGGTTTGCTTTCGCTGATGACATCAAGGCAGAAGTATTCACAGGAAGTAAGAGAGGGGGCGGACGCTTTAGTAACTGAGAGGTTGCTTCTGTAGATACAGGCAATTCCCCCGCCTGTCTTTTTGGGCCTGTCAAGTCTAATGATACAGTAGTTGGGGGGGACTAGGATATCCAGGATAGGTGTAGAGGAATCGGACAACCATGTTTCAGTCAGAATGGCCAGATCCGGTTCCTGGGACATGATGAGCTCGGCGACCCCCGCAGAATGCCTTTGGGCCGATCTGCAATTGAGAAGTATGCATTTGAGGCTAGGGGCGCAGAGGGTGGAGGAAGGTTCTATAGTGATGGGCACATTAGTGAGGTTGTTGGGGACGGCGCCTCTGTTGTTATCCTTTTGGTGCCTGAGGGGGTTAGAGATAATCGTCGGGATGGACAGGCGGTTGGTGGCTAGGTGATTTTGGGGGGCCGGGACGTTAGATTGGAGAAGGGCGTGTGTGTCATGGTCTGAGACCGTATTGGTAGTGCGTCTGGGGCGGTTGGTGGTATTGCGAGCGGGGATAGAGGTCCAGTGTGGGGGGAGTTGTGTGATAAGGCGAGTAGGCGGTGAGGAGGAAGTGTTGTTAGGTGTAGGGGGAGTATTACGATTGGTGGTAATGCGATTGGTATTGTGATTGTTGGTATTGCGAGAGGGGATAGAAGTCCGGTGTGGGGCGTGTTGTGTGGTAAGGCGAGTAGGCGGTGAGGAGGAAGTGTTGTTAGGTGTAGAGGGAGTATTACGATTGGTGGTAATGCGATTGCGATTGGTATTGTGATTGTTGGTATTGCGAGAAGGGATAGAAGTCCGGTGTGGGGCGTGTTGTGTTGTAAGGTGAGTAGGAGGCGCGGGGGAAGTGTTATTAGGTGTAGAGGTGGTGGTGGGAGGGGGGTGTCTGGGGTGTGTGATGAGCAACTCTTTGATGGAGTGTATTTCTTCTTTCAATTGGAGGAGGGAGGACATAATCATGTCCAGCGTGATGTTGGGCGCGGAGTTGGGGAGGGGTGCAGGCGTAGAACCGGCGAATAGGTTGCTGGTGACGGGTGGGGATCGGTGTGGGGAAGTGGAGCTGGTGAAGGGGTTGGGAGTGTTAGAGAGAGGGTAGTTGTTAGGGATGGTGATGCCGTTATCGGGAAGGGCATCAGTGCTAGGGAGGGGGGGAGGAACGGGGGAAGTGAGGGTGTTCTGTGTGTGGTGGTGTGGAGGCTGGTGGTAGCGGGGGAGGTGGTGGGATAGTGGGGGGTGAGAGTGGGGGGTGAGAGATTGAAGGAGGGGTGAAGGCTAGGCGTGACGTGAGTGCTAAGAATGGGGGGCGAGATAGGCGGAGAGAGAGTAAAGTTGTGTGGGGAGCAGTTGGGGGAGGAAGGGTGTTCTGATAAGATTGATGTGGAAGACGGGGCGGGAATGCTAAGTGTGGGGAGGGAGATAGGCGGGGTAAGAGATCTGCTGTGTGTAGTGCAGTTGGGGAAGGAAGGGTATTCAGAGAAGATTGGGGTGGAGGACGGGACGGGAGTGCAAAGGGTGGGGGGGGGGTATGGGATGATGAGCGGCGAGACGAGGGTAGGTAGGGGGGATGGGGGGTGGGTGGTGTGTGGGGGGGCGGGGTCTCTGTCTGAGATTGAGGGGTGGGGCGGGGTAGCTGCAGCAGGTGTGTAATTGCCTGTGGTGCTGGGTGTGAAGGTGAGGTGAGTGTCGTTCTGGTGCTGAACTGGGTTGGGGGTGTTAAGGGTGGGTGCCGTGCCGTCAGGGGTGGTAGTGAGAGTCCGAGGATTGGATAGGTGCTCTTTGAAAGTGGGGAACAGGTTGTCAAGTAGTTCCAGGTTCCTGTCTGTCGATTGAAATAGGATAATCCCATTGTTGTTAATAGTGATGGTGGTTTTGCCTGGGAAGAGTTGGTATTGTGTGATGGAGAGTGTTAGGCCATGTGTGGATTTCCTAGTGGTGGATACGTTGAGTAGGGAGAGGAACGCCTTTTTCCATTGAGCTCTGCGTGTAGTGTGGAAGATAATATCGGTGTTCAAGGGTCCATTGACCGATGAGAAGTAGGTGTCGGCAAAGGGAGTTTCTGGGTGGGACTTAAGGAAGTCGTGTTTGAAGCGTTTAGCGGCTTTTTTGGTGAGCATGGGTGGGTAGTTGATTTTGTATGTGTGCTTGCCGCTGAGATCCATGTTGCAGGTTAAATAAAATAAATGTGCTGAATGCACGCGACAAATGCCAGCAGCAGGTTACACGGCTCCAAAGTGCCCTTAGGGCGCCACCGTGACACTAATGCGCCTATGTGACACTGGTGAGCGACCAGAATACTTGAGGTAGCAGTTGGTAAAATACAGGAGAGGAAAGTGTGAAATGAGTGCAGGTTGCAGAGTTTTGCAGAGTAGTGCAGAATACAATTGTAGGTATAATTCTGATAAAATACAAGAGCAGACTACATATGCCAAGCAATCAGTTACATGAGACAGATACGTGTGTACCACAATACGGTAGTTGAGTTTGGTCTAGGGGTGGTGAGTTCTTAGTGTCAGTTCATATATTGAGAATCTATGAACAGTCCAGCGACAATGACTAGTCCAAGATGGCCACCCGAGAGAGAGACTGTACAAAATGGCCGCCACATAGGTGGGAAAGAGTCAGTAGTCCTCTGTTTATTGTGGATGCTTTGTGATCAGGGAGGGCAGTTTCACTTTCATGCTAGCCCAGCTTCTACGTTGCTGTGTGGGAGTCTTATCTTGCAGGAGCCTCGTGGACACAGGAGGTGATTTATTGCTTTTAGCTTTTGGGCCCCCGCCATTTTGAACAATGGAGAGTTAAAAATGTGTAGTGGCAAATTCAAATAAATACCTTGTTAGAGCTTAAAGTATGTTTTAGCCCTCGCGGATGTCTTTTAGCATCTGGCTCCATCAAGCCTCCATGCACCCCAGTGTCTGTATTTCACCCGGTCCGCTGCAGCTCTTGATCAGCAGCCCTTCCCGACTCACCAGGCACCGACACTTGATTCCAACTTGCTCCCTCCGCTCCCCCACTGCAGCTCCCTGGGCCGCGGGGAACACTCACGATCGGCCCCCGCTCCCTCCGCCAGACACCAGAAGGGGCCAACGACGCTTGTTTCCCGCCTGCCTCGCGCCCGCTTGCCTCGCTCCACCACGGCAACTCCCTGATAGTAGCAAGCAGGACGCACACCTGCCTCCAAAGTTGCGATCCAATCCAGCTCACGAAGTTCACCTCTCTCAGATGCCGAACAGCCCAGTGCTTCTCAGCGCATATCACGTCGTGTTCACTCCAGGACAGGGAAGCATCGTTATATTTACTTGGCCGTCAGCACTGCGAGAAACTGCCTGGGGGCAGGCTCACTCGATCCTCCAGAGCCCGGTGGCCTCCACCGCTGAGTGCCGTAACTACCCTCCGGTGTCCGCCGGTCCTCACCCCAGGTCTCGGCAGCAGCTCGGGGGGGCCGCCGGGAGTCACCGCCGCAAAAGCTTGATTCTGAACTAGTCTGATCTTTGAGGTTTGTAATTGAGATTTCCAAGATATTTTACTATCTAAGGTGATACCCAGGTACTTAAAACTTTGGACTTCTTCAATTTTTTCATTATTTATAGAAAAAGCTTTGTTAAAACCTTTATGTGGGTTGATTGTCATGACCTTAGTTTTGGACGTATTAATTTCGAGCTTCTTGTCCTGACAATACAACTTAAATTTATTAAGAAGGTTCTGGAGGGGTTTGGGAAATTAAAATGGTGTCATCTGCAAATAATAATGCCGGAACGGCTTGACCACGCAACTTGGGAGAGTCATGCTCGCAGCCCAAGAGGGTGTCAGGGATGTCATTAACATAAAGGGAGAATAAAGTAGGCGCCATGACACATCCTTGCCTAACTCCTCTCGCTATGTCTATTTTCTTACTCAGCTCCCCATTGGGCCCCCATCTGACTCTTGCAAAATTATTTTCGTGCAGTCTGATCAGTTGTTGGAGAATGTTCCAAGGGAAACCCGTATCATTTAGCGTTCTCGAAAGGTTCCCCCTTGGAACAAGATCAAAAGCTGCTCTTAGGTCGACGAAGGCCACATACATATGGGAGTTCCTTATGTTAATATATTTTCAGACTAAACATAAAAATCTAAAAACCTGGTCCACTGTACTAATTCTAAGTCTAAAACCAGCCTGGTACTTTGTAAGAATAGAGTGGTCCTCGACCCATGCATTAAGTCTACTAAGAAGTTGGCGGGAAAAGATTTTTTGCAGCACATTGATCAAGCTAATAGGTCGATAATTAGATGGGTTAGACCTGTCGCCTTTCTTAAATATATTCACGATTTCTGTGCCCCTCCAAGTCTCCGGAATTGGGGCCCCTCGAGTTATTTTATTTGTAAGTAAATTAATGTAGGGAGCCCAAATAAAATCCTCATGCTTCCAGAGGTCCCCGGGTATTCTGTCTGGACCTGGAGCTTTACCCGATTTCACCGCCTTAATTGCTGAGATGGTCTCCATTAGGTTAAAAGTTAGAGGGTTCTCATATGGGGCTAACCTGATTTGTTTTATTACACAATCTTCCTCTTCTCCTTTACAAGAGTAGAGCAAGGAGAAGTGTTTAACCCAGGTACTTTCTTCAAGAAATCTATCATTTGCCACTGTAACCCCTTTCGTGCCCCTTGCAATGAGGCTCCAGAAAGAGTTCTGATCATTTAGTTTGCAGGCCTCAAGCAGATCCGACCAGACTCTCTCATCCCATTCCATCTTAGCTACTTTGGACAGTTTTTTTGTACTGTGTCCTCTTAGCTCTAACAATGTCTAATTGGTTTCCTTTCACGGCTTTGATAAGATCTGTTTTAGCTCGTCTACAAGCTTGGTTATACCAAAGATTTTCCTGTGAAGGAGACCGGCGATCAGAGTCTTTCCTTTTTATCGCCTTTGTCAGAGCAATACCAAGTTCGGAAATTAACTGGCCATGGGTCTCCATGACAAGGGAATTGTCAATAAAAGCATCAGCATCAACTAGTGGAGTCATATATTTAACAAAGAGTTGATAAACCTTCCTAACAGTGCCCCTGTTGCCCAACACCGCGGGCCACTTCAGGCACCTGCGATTGTTGGATTCTATGGGTTCAAGTGAGGGTAGAGGGTCCATACTACCTTTTACGCTAGAGGGAATAAAAAGTGAGTCTTGAGTGGACAAGGAAAGTGGAAAATGATCACTTTTGGTACGCTTGTCCACCTTTATATCCACTAGCATTGACCATAGGGCCAAGGAAACTAAGATATAATCTAGATGACTTGTGCAAACCCCTCTAGCGAGTGTTGGTCGGGTAGGACAGTCGGAGGGAAGTCGCCCATTGCGTGCACGTAGTCTATGTTCTAATGTCATGCTTAGAATTTGTAGGGCACTTGTTGTACATGCAACTTTATGCTCTGCATCAATATAAGGAATGTTATTAACAGTATCCTCATCCCTGTGGACATCTTTCAAACCTAAAATGGGCTCAAAATTCCTATTAAAATCACCACCTATAATTAACATAGGGTTGTGACCAAGCTCCGAGATAATATTACATAGCTGTGTTATTACTGGTGACTCCTTACATGAAGTGTGTGGTCTACTATAAATATTGATCACATAGAGTGTGGGTCCTTTAGATTTTTTTAATTCTAAGATCAATATATCGGGGTTTTTTGAGTCTATTTGTTTAAATGTGCCCCCCATTGTTATTCTGGCCCAAATCATCAGGCCCCCAGAAGGTCTGCCGCCATGTATGTTAACAGCTGGGATAAAAAAAAGACCTATATCCAATTTTATAGTAGTTTTCTAACCCCCAGGTTTCTTGGAACAGAATGAGGTCCCCGCTATCAAGATATTGGTGCCAAGTTGGATCAGGCAGATTCTTTTTTATTCCTGCGATGTTCCAGGAGATTAATCTAGCCTCCCTTGTTTTATTACAAGTCGCATGCTCAGAGGCCATAATAGTACTCACGGGAGCAACTAGTATTGGGAGATCTGCATCTACTGCGTCTACTGGGCAAGTCATTAAGATCGACGGATGTGTAGCCTTGAGAACATATTGGGTCTCGTCATCTAATATAGGCAAGGATATTTCACTAACCAATGAATTGCCCAGTATCGCTGTTAATTCTTGCGATTCTTGCCCTTGGTAGCTGGGTGGATCAGGAACATTGTGATTCAATTCAACCTTTCTGAGTCCTCAAATATATTTCAACTTTCCATCCTATTTATCTCATTCGTAAGAATGTCATTTGTAGGGACAGTTCTCTGGATTATAGAACTGCATGCCATGATATGGCCCCTCTGAAGTCAGTTGCAGTCGTTTAGGCCTGACAGTATCCCAAATCTATTTTCTAGTCTTATCTCCCAATCGTTTACTGGAGCACCCACATCCCATCTATATGCCCCTGTGTTCCACCTGTGCCTTGGAGTATTAGAGTGCGCCACACCAAATCTATTTCCTGAACTTATTCCCCAATCGTTTGCAGAAACACCCGCATCCCATCTATGCGCCCATGCGTTCCACCTAGGCCTTGAAGTATTCGGGTGTGTCACACTTTTCTGCTCGCCTTGAAAAAATTCAAGGGTGAGGGGAATAATAGTTCCACTCCTACGTTGGGGGGGGAGGATGTTTGACAAGATATTAGATTAATCTACATATACGTATCTCCTTTATGCATCTATATACTTTCCATGTACTTATGGATCTATATATTTATTACTTCTAATTCAGCATATCCAATGCACTACCCTATTTCTCACCCTATACCTCACTCAATATATCTTCTACCCCAACTTTCTGACTCATCTCAAACTTCTTTCTACTACTCTTTCCAATGTACTACCCTATTTCTCACCCTATACCTCTATCAATATATCCTCTACATCCACTCTCTCATTTATCCCAAACCCCATACCGCTACGATGATTCCCAAAAAACCCTTTCTAGACTCTCCCCTACCCTACTCCTCCTTGCATTATTTGACACCTCTTTTACTATACTGATCCCCCAAAACAAGCCTTTCTAAACTCTTCCCTCTGACTCTTCCCCTAAACATCCCTTTTTACTCTTTGAAAGCCTCCTCCTACTGCTATGACCTCCAAAAAAAACCCCAAAAAATTGTCTAAATCCTTCTCTATCCTTTTCAATCAAAAAAACAGACTAACATGTCCACTTCTCAAATTTCATATTTCACTATACTAATTCACCACTAATCCTTTATGGGTTCCAGAGTAGTAGGCTACTCACCGAAAAAAGCACTTCAACACTTCATCAGGGGTAGCAAGCACTATATAAATGGAAAACCTTTATCCCTCTTCTATCCCTCCACTACCCTTCCCTTATCCAAATAACTGAATAATATATCTATCAATCAAATTACTTTTATATTTCACTATACTTTTCAACACTAATCCTTTATGGGTTCCATAGTAGCGTGCTACTCGCAAAAAAAGCGCTTCAACACCCCATCACGGGTAGCAAGTGCTATATAAATCCAAACCTCTTTCCCTCTTCTTTCCTTCTGCTATCTTTCTGAATACAAATAACTGACTAACCTATCCACCCCTCAAAATACTTTCATATTTCTCTATACTAATTCAACACTAATCCTGTATGGGTCCTGGAGTAGCGTGCGACTCGCCCGTAAAGTGCTTTGACGCCTCGTCAGGGGTAGTAAGCGCTATATAAATGCAAGTACAATTACAATATGTGTGCATTTATATGTTATTATTAAAAAATATTTATATAACCCAAACGGTTCCCTAGAAAGGCATCCTTGGGCTTAGCAAATAGAGGCAAGTCCAGACGTAGAAAAACCTAGAGATTGTAAAGAAAAAGTAACTTACCTTTGGTAACACCTTATCTGCTAGAGACTATCTGTTAGACCCAGGATCCCTGGTTGGCTGAGGTAGGTACCTTAGACCAAATAGGGACCCGCGGTTCCATGTCAGAATAAGGAAGCGCACTTTCGGAGATAGCCCCCGCACACCCCCTCGGTAGCTTGGCACGAGCAGCCAGGCTTATCTTCAATGCACATGTGTAAAGTATTTCCAACCATACTCACAGCAACCCAATGAGCACACCACAAATAGACTCCACACAAGTTTGATAAAAACGAGTATACATTTTATATAAAACTAGGTTACCGTTGCGAGTTGCTGCGATCTCAGAAGAAAGGAAATTTAAGGAAACTTGTTATGATAACATTTAATTTACATTTTGTCATTTTTATTGAAACTTATTCATTTTAATATGGAAAACATTTTAAAGTGTTGTTTTAATTCTGCTAATTTATTTGAGTGCTTGTGGATACACAGTATTTTTTGTTTTTCCGTCTGGTGCGTACACGAATAAATCAGAAGGTTTTCCGACGCATGAGCTGGCCTCCATGTGAGAAGCACAGATTCTCCAAATCTAGTCCACACACTTGCAGCGATTGTCCTTGCGCTTTGTTGATGGTCATTGCAAAAGCGAGTCGCACCGGAAACTGTAAACGTTCAGTATTGGAAAGATTATGAGGGCCCTGGGGTTCCGGGAGGGCGATATTTAACACATTTTTCTTTTTTTTTGCCAGAAACCTTCGCGGAAGTGTACTCAACAACTTTTAACAATTTCTTTTTTTTGTAATAGTTTTTTTTTTGCCATAAACCTTCGCCGGAGTGTACTCAACAACTTCCCAAAGTTTCATGCTGATCGGATGAATGGTGTAGTAATGCATAAAGGACAAACAGACATACTTTCGTTTTTATATATATAAGAAAATATAGATAAGATCTCACAACATAAATCCAACATATGAATATGTGTACTACCTCTCCTGGCCAGTTGGTAGGCCAGCCAGCCTTTGTAAGTGCTGCGGTATTATTGAGCACTTGTAAACATTCTCCTGTAATCCTACTATCATATTGTACAGTTGGTAATACTAGAATCATGCACTTTTGCAATGTAAAAATAATGTAAGGCGTAACGCAGCAATCAGACACTCTGTAATGTAAAAAGAATGCAATGCGTAATGAAACAATCAGGCACTTTGCAAGGTAAAAATAATGCATTGCATAATACATCCACCAGGTACGTCGTTGTGCAGAAATATGGCAATGCGTAATACACTAATCAGGTAGTTTGTTATGCAGAAACAATGCAATGCGTCATACGACAATCATGTACTTTGTTATGCAGAAATAATGCTATGCGTCATGCATTAATCAGGTAGTTCGTTATGCAGGAATAATGCAATGCATAATACTCTAATCAGGTACTCCGTTATGCAGAAATGATGCAATGTGTAATACAACAGTCAGGAACTCCGTTATGCAGAAATGGAATAATGTTTAATACATTCAGGCACCGATCACGGTGCCTTAGGCGGCCTCCCAGCCACTCCTTCTGACTTGCAATCAGCCTCTCAACAGCTGCCCCCAACACGGGTATGGTGTAATCAAAAAGTGCAGCTCCGCACTCTGGCCCCTTGTACTGCCACTCCCGTGGCAATACGGGGCGTGATACGAGCCGAAGCAGAGGCTCGCGCTGCCAGAATGAGAGAGAGGCGGAGAGCGTCTACCTCTGAGCCCGCACCCCACCCCAGTAGTCGACACACAATACCTGAGGGGCGCAAACTCACTCTCCTCTCCTCGTCCAGCGGCTGGGCCTCCGATGTAATCCTTGGAATTTGGCAACTGCGGGCTCGGGCCAGCGGCTCCTACGGGCCGCTATGATTACGCAGAGCTCTGGCTGCCACAGGGCACATGCACACAGCACCGCTGAGACTTCCTTGAGCTTCAGGTGTACGATCACCGGGCACTCCACACGAAGGTCTCAGACTGCACGAAGATCACGCGCACAGCGTCGCTGAAACTCACTTATTCTCCGGGTACACGTTTACAAGGCAAATCCTCAGGAAGGTCTAACGGTGCACAAAGCACATGCACACAGTGTTGATGAGACTCACTTGGATTCCGATGCACACGATAACAAGGCAAATCCTCACGAAGGTCTAACGGTGCACAAAGCACATGTACACAGTGTTGATGAGACTCACTTGGATTCCGGTGCACACGATAACAAGGCAAATCTTCGCGATGGTCTCAGGGCATAAAGCACATGCACACAGCGTCGATGAGACTCACTTGGATTCCTGTGCACACGATAACAAGGCAAATCTTCACAAAGGTCTCACGCTGCACAAAGCACACGCACACAGCGTCAATGAGACTCACTTGGATTCCGGTGCACACGATATCTGGACAATCCTCACAAAGGGGTTTAGGCTGCAAAAAGCACACGCACACCGCGTCGCTGAGCCTTGCTTGGACTCCAAGTGCCCATGATCATAGGGCACACCTTACGTGGGTCTCAGGCTGCAACAATCACGCACACACAGCGCCGCTGAGACTCTCCTGGAAACTTTTGTGTTCCTGTGTTTCCGCAAGAGGGAGCCAGCTCACCTCGGGCCCTTGGTGATAAGTTACTTCAGGACACAGCACAGCAAAGACCTTTCAAGCAGGGGGACACGGCACACAGCAAAGTCACTTTAGCCTTTCCTTGGTTAAAACACAAAACTGCAGGCCAGCACCAGAACACACAGCAGGAGTCAGTCCTTTCCTTTGGTCTATTCAGTTGTTTCTTTCTTGGCAAAGTTTCCTCTGGACCACGAAATAGCTCCAGTCTTATTCAATCTTGATCAAGCCTTTCTCCATAGTTCAGGGGCTTCAGCTCTCATAGTTATACCCCTCAATGGCTTTGAAGTCAGTCTTTGTGTTTCAGGGTGCACTGACCCCTGTTCAAACTAGTTCTGGGTGCCTACCTGCCAGTGACACCTTCTTCCTTGGATTAGTGGGGGTCTGGACTCTCAATCACTCAGCAGGAGATGGGGCAATTGTTTTATAGCAGCAACCCAGGCCTCTTCACCTCTAGGGGCTACTCCTCCCCCTACACTCCAGATGATGCATGTCAGCCTGTTGCTGTCTCACCTCCTCCCCTGGGGCAAGACATTCCCCAGATCCTATCGCTTTCAAATCCAGATAGTCAATCCACAGCCAGGTAGAGACACACAGAAATGTTAGAGCACAAAAACCCAGCCACTTCTAAAAGAGTGGCTTATAAACACACAATGCAAAAACCACCTTCATAGCAAGATGTGTTATTACATTGTGAGTTCAGGCATACTAAACTTCAAGCCTTTTTGGGGAGATAGGCTGGAAAACATATTACTCAACCTTCCCATTTATCCTTCGGACAAGATGGCTTTTCAACAGTGAAAAATGAAATGGAGATTATTTCACAGTCAGGACATGGTACACACCTTAGTACATGTCCTACCTGTCACCTGGACCTACCATAGGGATGTCTGATGTGCATAGAAATGGAAGGGTAAGGTATGGCAAGTAGGTGCACTTGCCAGAACAACATGGCAGTTTAACAAACTGCACTGGGGCACTGCAATGGCATGCCTGAGTTCCCTTTTTAAGGCTACTTGTGTGGGTGGCACAATTAGTGCTGCAGGCCCACTAGTAGCATTTGCATTACCAGCCTTGGCACACATAGTGTACTTTACTAGGGACTTTACTAGTGAGGCAAACATACCTATCATGGACAACCAATCACCAATCCACTTTATACAGGGAGCACTTGCACTTTGACACTGATCAGCAGTGGCAAAGTGCCAAAAGCATCTATTACAGCATCAAAACTAGAGGATGTAGAGGCAAAAAGTCAGGGGTAATTAGGCCAAGGAATGCCAGGTCTAACACTATCTAGCTGCAGATTCCTTTCCCAGGAATATTATCCAAGCATCAACACTGGATGCAGGAACTTTTCATGAGCTGTACCCCTGTGCATCGGTAGTTGGCTTCGTTCAGCTCCGCGTGGCGTTGTTGGCGTCTTCCGAACTGGAAGTTACGCGTATGGTGCCTATATGGGCCCCACCCCAGCGCGCTGACATCAGTTTCTTTTTGCGACTTTCCACGGCAAGGGTGCGGAACCATGAAGAACACTGACCACTGGTGAGTGGTACTAGGGCCCTAAAATGAGTACAGGACTGGAAGTTTGTGTGCTAACACAGTGGTTGCCGACTTTGGTTTGGTGGAATGAGCACACAAACCCTTTGGTGGCTGCTTCTTGGTGTGTAGCAGATCTTAACGCAGAATACAATCAATTGGGAGATGGTTACTTCCTGCATAACCTTCCTTTTCTTGGCTTCAATATATTCCATGAAGAGTTGATCGTCCAGCCTGGACGTTTTTGTACAGTCAAGGTAGAACGACAATGCTCTTTTTGGGTCCAGCCTACAGAGTTTCTCCTCTTCCTTAGAGAGATGAGGCACTTTGTAAAAGATAGGCAAAGTGATGGACTTGGCCTATGTGGAATAGGGTGACTACGTTCGGCAAGAAGAATGCTCGAGTCTGAAGGGCAAATTTGTCTGGGATGAAAGATTTATGGAGGCTGAGTTGTCAATGCCTGCAGTCTACTGGCCCTCCGGGCAGATGCAATTGCCACCAGAAAAGCTGTCTTGATGGTGAGAAGCCTAAGGGGGCAGGTACAAAGTGGCTCAAACAGAGCACACATTAGAAAGTTAAGAATTAAGTTAATGTCCCATTAAGGGATAACGAAAGTAGCTGGAGAAAACATGTGCTGCAGACCTTTAAGACACCTATTTACAATAGGGGATTTGAAGAGGTAAGAGTGATCTGGAAGCTCCAGGAAGTCAGAAATGTCCGATAAATAACCCTTCAACAGGCCCAATGCAGACCCCTGCTGGGCCAGGGTAAGGATAAACAAAAGAACTTGGGAAAGGGGTGCAGATAAAGGGTCAACCTGTTTGGCTGTACACCATGCCACAAACTTGCTCCAACGACCTGCGTATGCCATCTTGGGAGGAGGGACACTGAGCTGCTAAGATAACGTTACAGATTACGAAAAGAAGGTCAAAATCTGTCAACTGTCGTCATTAAATCTTGATGCGTGAAGGCGGAGTGTTGACAAGGTCAGATGGAGAACTCTACCCTGGTGCTGTGACATAAGATCCTCCCGAAGGGACAGCCTGATTTGAGGACTGATGGACTTGCTCAGCAGAACAGGAAACCAGACTCTCTGACAAGTCCGGAGCTACAAAGATGACATGGGCCTGGTCATTCCTGATCTTCTTGAGAACTCTGGGCAGGAGTGGTATGTGCGGAAAGACATACAGGAATCCAAAGCTTCACTAGATGAAAAACGTCTCCAAACAAGAGCCGCCTCCGGTTTGAGACGTTATTCATGGTCCGCTAGGCATCTTCGCTGAGATGGTCCACTCTGGGGATCAGAGAGCCCACCAGGTATTGAACTAGCAGTGTTAGAGGCTGGCTTAGTATATGGTGCTCCCTTATGTAAGTCTAGCATCCTGCACTATTCCAGACAACCCTTGAGGTGATTTTAGTGGTATTAGACAACCTTAGAAAGCTCTTTAAGTGGTAGCTGTGGAGAGCAGCTTTCAAGCTTAGTCCATAAGGAGTGTAAAGCAGCTTATTTTACCAGTACTTAATCTTATGGTAAAGGTTAAGTAAAAAAGATTCACACAGTGTAGTATAAATAAGTATTTTATTACAAACACTAGCACATTGTATTATCTCCTACCCGGATATACAAACACAATTCACACAATACTTAGGAAATAGAACACGTAAGTAGCACAAATACACAGTGGTCTCCAGTGGTCTCCAGAGTGAGACCAAACCATATACTAAAATAGTGGAATACAAACCATAATGTAAGTCAAGACTGGATCCAAAAGACGTAGAAGAGCTAGGCACTCAAGTTAAGCATCTAGGAAAACCACGGAGGATGGATGCAGAGTGGGAACACCACCGCGTGCTCAATGTTAGATAAGTTGCAGTTATAATTTTAAAGAAGGACCTTTCACAGTGGACTCTGAAGAAACCCTGTGGAAGATAGAAGGTTGGAGAGTCACCCTACCTATGGATACCCCGGGAACCAGGATACCTAGACAAAGGATGCCGGGGGCATAGGTTTCAAGTGATGTTGGAAACCCCTGTTAACCACAATGGAGGGCTTCAGAAAAGATGCCATTGGAGAATAAGATGAAGGATTCCGATGGAATATAAAGGTGGATCAAGATGAGAGGTACCTCCAAGCAGAGGGGACAGAGTCTATGCTACTCAGGAGGGACCAGGAGGAACGGAAGACGAATGCCCACTGTTGTTGGAGATGCAGGAGAGGTTGACGATGCCAGGAGCCATTCATGAGCTGTCACACATCGGATGTCAAAAGCCATGGGGTCAGTGTCCAGCAGGGGCACCAACAAGCCTAGGCAGCAGCAAACAACATAGTAGATAAAAAAGGTGCAGTGTCGGGACCAGCAGGACTCAAGTGACTCACCACGAGCTGGAAAGTTGGAGCAGGCCCCAAGCAAGCATAGGAGCCCATTATAGCCAAAGAAGACCCTCAAGAGGACATACAGGTCAAAGGCACAGGAGTCGCAAGAGGACCTCGAGCAGTTCACCAATGAAGAAGGCCCACAATGCAAAGGAAGTGGTGAGGGTGAAGATCATGACTGTAGGAGTTGCTTGAGGTTGGAGCTTCTTGGAGCACAAAGATCCCTGGAAGAGAGAGCCAGCAAGCCTTGGTAACGGCAAGTTGATGCGGTGCACAGGGGTGCTGTTCTGTGGTTCTGATGAGGGATACTGGCCTCAAACTCGGTACCAAGACAGCGTAGGCCTTGAGGGAGTTGTTGAACCACCAACTGTGTTGCTGAGCCTTTTGGAGTCCATGGGAGTCCAGGATCAGCAGACTGGTCAGCTGTGTTGCGGTGCCTGCAGATACAGGGGAGTGACTTCTTCACTCCAAGGGAGTTTCCTTCAGGTGTCTTGGATGTACACAGGCCAGATAAAGAACCAGTATGGAGCACAGACACAGACGTTGCAGAAGACCAGCAGGAAAACGAGACCAGAAGCAGCAGGAATCTTTACTAGTGAAGTTGGTTCCTAAAGCGAAGTCCAGAGTGTCCAGACGATCGAAGTTGAAGTGGTATGTGATCTTAATTTTGTCCTCTGTCCAGTTTCACACCAGAGCGGGAGCCAACGGCTCCCTGAACTGGTTTGAATTGGAGTACGCAAGGAGGGCACCAAATGTGCTCTTCAAGCAGTCTCAGTGGTGCTGGCAAGCAGTCAGTGGCCCTGTTAGAGTGTGTTTGAATGCATTGTAAAAGGAGGCTGGGAAGCCATCAGGACCTGAGGTCTTCCCTCCAGATAGGTTGTGTATGGCTGCTAGAACCTCTTCTGTAGTAATTTCTTCCTTCAATTGGAGGCAATCGGCCTCCGTCAGTGGGTTATGGATGTCCGCTAGATAAGCATTCTGTGTGTCTGGAGATAGTCGGCTGTGAAGAGAGATAGATAATAGGTGATGAAGTATTCTAGAATATTTTTTATATCATTCTGAGAGATGACGTTAGTGTCTAGGATTTTGTGGATGTGGTTCTGCATTCTGGCCTGTATAGGTCTATACACTAGCAGCCTATCTGCCTTGTCCTCCCTTTTAGTCACAGGTGGGAGCCCTCCTCTATAATAAGGCTGGGAAGGTTTTGATCGATCTGGCTCTGAACACGCATGAAAGCCTTGGAGTAGATCTTGATGTCAAGAAAGCTACCAACCATCTGAAGGATTTAGTTTGCAGGCTGATAAGGAAGTGGGTACAGGAAATCCAGTTATTAGTCATATGCGGGGAGCTTGGTCCAACCCCAGAAGCAGTGTACTCTGCTAGATCTTCTACACGAGTGCCAGTCAGTCCTCAGTGGGTGTAGCAGCTTGGTATTCCCTTTCAGGCCATTGTCACTTTCGTTCCCTGCATGCCTTATTAAGTTTTCCAACTTTTTAATCAAGCGGTTAAGATCCTCCCTTTTACTCACGGGTGGGAGCCCTCCTCTATAATAAGGCTGGGAAGGTTTTGATAGATCTGGCTCTGAACAACGAAGGCTGAGACCCTGCCCCCTGCATGAAAGCCTTGGAGTAGATCTTGATGTCAAGAGAGCTCCCAACCATCTGAAGGATTTAGTTTGCAGGCTGATAAGGAAGTGGGTACAGGAAATCCAGTTATTAGTGTTATGCGGGGAGCTTGGTCCAACCCCAGAAGCAGTGTACTCTGCTAGATCTCTTACACGAGTGCCAGTCAGTCCTCAGTGGGTGCAGCAGCTTGGTATTCCCTTTCAGGCCATTGTCGCTGCCACTTTCATTCCCTGCATGCCTTATTAAGTTTTCCAACTTTTTAATCAAGCAGTTACGATCCGAAAACATTTTGCCAATGTTGTGTCTCCATTCTGCCATCATGCAAAAATTCACCAGTCATGCCTGAGTATCCGCCTTGGTCACTGGTGCCTGCAAGTTGCCCTCCTGGATGGGTTGTAACGCTATCCGTGGGGGTAGCCATCACAGTCTCTAGTTTATGTCCATTCTGCTGCATTTGGGTCAGAAATATTTCTCATAAGACGAGGTTATGGAGGACTTATATTTTGATGTGACGTGATTGCAGGGCGGCAGGCCTAGGAAAGTCTCTCCAATGGTCAATCGAATGGTTATCTGTGTCAAGTTGTCTGGTTGAGGGTTTCTCCCTGTCTGTTAACTCTGAGGTCAATGAGAATGTGGTGTGGTGTGGTATTGAACCATGATTCGGGCACCAGGAGGATGTTAAGCTGAAGGTTAGGCTGAGTCCCAGGAGGGCATCGGGGCCAGCAAGAGAGGGGCGTCCTGCATACAAAGGCTGAACCGGCGTGTGATGGTGTGCAGTGACCAGTCCAGCAGGCAGGTCTCTGTCCCCGCCCAGCCTCCAATGCCGCTGAGCTCAGGGTGTCCTACTGGCCACGGGAGGCCACATGGGACAAAGACATCACCTATTCTCTCTTTCACCTTGGAACGGCGATCAATATAATGTACTGGGTGCTGGTTCCCCTCATAGGCTTAGTTAGCCCTGCCTACAGTTACCCGCAGGCCGTATGAGCTAATATTAAGTTTTTATGTAGGGACTGTAATGAGTCAACATAGTGTCAAGAAGTCCAACTAAGCTGGGGCGGGAGCTAAAATAATAAATACAACAAAGATTAAAGCCCTCAATTAATATCCATTGGTTATTGGCGGCGAGAGCGGGTGGTGGCAGTCCCGGCTCGAACCGTTTAGAACTCAGGCTGCTCATGAAAATAATCATGTTTGGCTCGCTTATTTAGATGCTACCTGAAGTTGTTCTTGAGGGTAGCTGCTTCCTTTTAATGTTTTAAAAACTTCGAGTTTTTACATTTCTCTGCATTGTTTGCTTTTTTTCTGTTGGGTCCCCTGAGATTTGGCACGCACTCACCCGAGCTGACATCAAGGGAGGTGCGCTGTCCCTGCCCCGGTCCACCGCTGCTTCCAGTGCCGTTTCAGTGGAGGGCAGGGCGCCATCTTGGGAGTCCCGGATCCCGGTCGGACGAAAGTTAGCGCTCTAGCTGGGGGAGGGAAGACCTATCAATTGCACATGCTCCTATGGGCGCAGCCCGTCTGCACCCCGGAGGCGCCCAGGGCCAGCCACGCTGCCGCGCCAGTGCCGGCCATTATGGCGGTCCGGCTTGTCTTTGGCCGCGATGCACTAGTAGCATTGGACCCAGCAACCTGTGCTGGTAACAAACGGTGCGACGATATTTTTAACCTTTCCAGTAGGTTTTCCACTTGTGGTTTTGGTTTTGACACAGAACTACTGGGCTTGGGCTCTGAGGGTGCCAGGGAGTCAGGGGTTGTGGTGGCACTTATTAATGCGCGATCAATGGTCAGACATACTGCTAACATTTTTGAGTTAATTATTGACAACAAGCTGGATATGTCATTCATTACGGAAACATGGCTGAGGGAGTCGTGCGAACCGGTGGTCGAGCTTGCAATTCCTCGTGGGTACCACCTAGCGCGTGCTGACCGTTTAACGGGGAGAGGGGGAGGTACGGCCGTGGTCTTTAGGGAAGCCTGGGCCTTCTCGTGTGAAACTTCCATAGATTTGGTGGAGGGTGAGGTCCTTGATTTCTTCTTTACTTTATCTCCACATTTTACGCTGGGGGGCACATTGGTCTACCGCCGTCCCGGCCCTCCATGTGCTTCTTTTAAATCCCTGGGAGATGATATTGCCCCTCACGTCTTGCGCTTTTCCAAATTTCCCCTCCTGGGCGATTTTAATATTCACTTAGACACCCCGGAGGCTCTGGACCACACGGCTTTGCTGGACCTTTTGGCCCTGACTCAGCTAACTCAGTGGGTAGCTAAACCTACACATGAGGGGGGCCACCTGATCGACCTGGTGTGCTCTAATTTTGAACTAGAGGTTGCGGATCGACTTCTGGTCACATGGTCCGATCATTCCTTGATACCTCTCTCCTGGGACATTGAAGAACCCTTTAGTTCTCGGTCTTTGTCTTCTGGCCCTCCCTCCCGTAGGATTAATATTCCTGCGCTTACAAAGGCCTTTACTCACTCACAGGCGGCCTCCGCAGTGAACCTGGAGCGGGCGGTTGACAGCTTTAATGCCTGGGTTAGCGAGGGGTCGAATCCTCTTGCAAACCTGCGTCCACCACGGCTCACCGGCCTTCCTCCTTGCAACCCTGCTATTCTCTGTCCTTAAAAGAGGCAAAACTGGGCAGTAAGAAATTGGAACGGCAGAGGTGGGCGGAGTACTATCCAGCGGCTAAATCTGCTCTGCGCATGGCACAGAGAGATTATTACATAGCCGTCAGGAAGGCTAAAAGCAACTTTTATGCTGATAGAATTATGAAAGCTAATAACAACAGCAAGGAGATTTTTTCTATTGTCAGAAGTTTCTTGTCCCCTTGTGCGGAGCATAAAACTATTTTAGCTTCCCCCGGATGGTGTGAGGAGCTGTCTACATTTTTTATTAATAAAATACAATCTATTCAAGAAAGCCTGGCATCACCATGGCTTTGCAGATAATTCCCTCAGTTCCCCCCCCCCCCCACTGTATATCTACTAATTCACTATTCTGTCAGTTTGTGCAGGCCGAGAAGCCTGACATTCTTGCCATCCTTAAATAGCTCAAGTCTGGCTCCCCTTCAGACCCGTGTCCTGCCAGAGCTTTAGCGGGGGTTGCTGAGGCGGTTTGCCCAGAAGTCACTGCCATTATTAACTGGTTGCTTCAGTCATCCACTGTACCGGCTCAATGGAAGCAAGTTAAACTCCTTCCTCTTCTTAAGAAACCTACAGCGGACCCTTCTGTACCTGTGAATTATCGCCCCATTTCCTTATTGCCGGCACTGGCCAAAGTATGCGAAAAGGTGGTATTCCGTCAATTGGAGACCTTTGTGGAAACATCTGCCCAGTCTGACTTCAGAACATCGTATAGCACAGAGACAACTTTGGTGGAGATGGCAGAGGCGATTAGAGAGTGCTTGGACGGGGGCGGCAGAGCGGTTCTGATCTTTTTGGACCTCTCCGCCGCCTTTGACACAGTACCTCACCAGCTTCTCCTTGCCCGTCTCTCTTCCACAGGCATCTCTGGTGCGGTTTTGGCCTGGCTAGACTCTTTTTTGAATGCTCGCTCCCAGCAGGTGTAGGTGCCCCCTTTTCATCCTCGGTAAGGGCAGTTTCTACTGGAGTTCCTCAGGGCTCGACTTTGAGACCCTCTGCTTTTCATTATCTATTTGACTCCGTTGATCTACCTGGCCGAAGAGCTGGGTGCCAAAATTATGGCTTACGCTGACGACACCCAGCTTCTATTTACTTGGAATGGCCCTGATTTAAACACAGGGGCTGCGCAGAACTGCCTTGCAGCCGCGTTCACATGGCTGGCGCAGGCCAAACTCAAGTGCAATGAAGGGAAGTCTGAGATACTGCTGTATGGTCACTTTACCCCGCTCTTTTCAGAGGCTGTGTGGCCTCCGGACTTCCCTTGTCCACTGTCTGAGGGTGGCCCGGCTAAGAACTTGGGAGTTTGGTTCGGGGAAGATCTCCGGATCTTTGAACACATTAAGAGACTTGCGGGTGTCTGTTTTGGAACACTCAAGTCACTGAGCAGGTTTTTCCCCATGTTGCCGCAGCCGGCTAGGGAAATGGTGGCGCGGTCTCTCATCTTGTCCCGCTTGGACTATGCCAAAGCGTTATTCATCGGCATCCCTGGATACCTGATGAATAAACTTCAACTGATCCAGAACGCTGCGGCTAGACTCCTTTTTAATATCTCTTAGAGATCCAGTGCTAGGCTCCATCTGCGCAAGCTCCACTGGCTTCCTGTGGTCCAGTGGGTGCAATTTAAGGCTCTTAACCTGGCCCACACAGCCTTACATGACTTAGGTCCCTCCTACATTAAGAAGCGTGTGGCCTTTTACATCCCCCATCGCTCTCTACGCTCGGCCTCTTATCGTTTGATGATCACTCCCCGTTTCCGCCGTTCTGGGATGGGAGGTTAGTCACTTTCACTTAAGTTTGCCATCCTCTGGAACAGTCTTCTGGTACTGCTGCGCCACACTCAGGACTTCCGCATCTTCAAGAAACTGCACAAACGCACCTTTTTAATCAGCCCATTTAATTGTTTTCTTGTTCCTGCCTGTAGTTTTCTTCGCACCAGGACACTTGTAAGTAATCGAGTGCGCTACAAGTCACATATAACATAACATAACATGAGACATTGCCCAGCCACTTTTTAACCATGCGGATGCGAGAGATGCTGTACCTAGGTACCTAGTCCCCATAGAGGCCCAGGCAGCATGGCTCAAACATTCTTGCAAGCCACAGGTTGCATGGACCCAGCACGATCAAGTCCATGATCCATCTTAGGTAGCCGCCCAGGTATTGCAGGCTGACAAATGCAAAAACAACAATTGATGGACGGAATGTTGCACAATGGCAAAACATTCACCCCCAGGTCTTGCAGGCATCCTCTAGGTGGGTTCTGCTCTCTGGCGCATCAAGCCTGTTGAGCCCTATATTATGAAGGGCGGGTTGCACTTTTCAGGCTTTGCACAGCGTGATGAATGATAGACACCCAGACAGGTTACTGGAGTGCGGCAGAAAGACCTCGAGTGGTCTTCACCCAATATTGTCTTTATAACCTTGGGCCACGCTTGGCAGAGGGTGAATTGTTACAATATCCGGCATGCCCTCCGGCAAACAACAGGACTACTGACCTTCCACATCCCATCCCAATCCAGTACATTGCAACAGTTGGTAGGCAATCATTCAGGTGGCATGCAAAGTCTTTGATCTGTCGGCTTGGTTGAGGGTTAGGCCTCAGGCAATATTGTGGATGTTGATTGCGGCTGGCTTGCTCTTGATAGGCTGTCAGGAATGGAACACTGGGAGTTGGGATGTCCTTGACTATTGTTGGAGGCCAGCAGGCTGGCTCCATGCCGGACACTTGGCTTCCTCTACATCTTCAAACTCAGGTGTTTGGTGTTGTGGGGTCACCTCCACTTTCTTGAACCAGGAAATGTTCAGAGCCACGGTCTCCTATCCCTTCACGGACAATACCAGGATCCCTTTCGCCTTTACCACTGTCCATAATGCTTGCTCGTATGGTGTCCTGAATTTCCATCCAGGTTTTTGTTCCTTGATGCCTACTTGGTCCTCTGGCTGGAGATCGCAATGCTTGACCCCTCTTTTGTGGCAGGCTGCTGCATTTTGCTGATCCTTTTGCGTGTGTGTTTCATGCTCATCATCTGGGGGCGGTGTCCATTCCAGGCACATGGGGACTGTGTCCTTGGGAAGTCCATTAAACATCATTGTTCATGGGGCTTGTTGGGTTATTCTGTGTGGTATGCTCCTGTAGTCCTATAGAAGCAGTTGTTAGTGGTGTTCTGGGTCATCATGCTCAGACACAGCAAACCACAGCGTTTTATTGAGTGTTCTCATGAACCTTTCAATTTCTCCATTGGCTTGTGGCCACTGGGGTGGTGATGCGGCGATGTCGCACTCCAGGATGTTACATGAAATCACTAAATTCCCCGCCTTGGAAGGGTGAGACATTTCCACTCTTGATTTGGACAGGGCAACCAAACACTGCGAACACCTTTTCCAATAAAGGAGTCAGGTGTATGAATGCCGTTGAGCTGACAACTTCTACAATGGGATACTTGGATTTGGCGGATATCATCGCTAGTGTTATCCTTCCATCTGGAAAGCTCCCAATGTCTATGCTCACCTTCTCCCAGGGAGCTCTGCAAGACTGAATGGTGATTAGTGGCGTGAGTCTTTCTGGAATACCAGTCAGTTAGCATACTGGGCATCGCCATACTACTTCTTGCACCAAATCTTCCAATCTGGGGAACCATACTTTCTCCTGCATTCGTGACTTTATCTTCATCGACCGCTGATGTCTTCCGTGGGCCAATTATGTTACGTGGTAACGCAGGGCCGCTTAGATGACAATGCGGGATCCACATAGGAGGACACCTTCCTTATTTGTTAAAAGAACAGGCATTTCTCTTGGTGTAGTGTGACGCCATACTCCTGGAGGTGCTTAAATGTGGCTCGGATGTGCTTGTAATGAATAGTCGCTGTGGCAGAATGTATGAGAATGTCATTGCTGACATTTAGGACGCCTGGCAGTCCTGTTAGGATCTCATGTACAGCATTTTGAAACACCTTGGCTGCCGAGGAGTTTCCAGAGTTGAGGGGTTTGTAGCGGCGCAACCCCAGGTGCATGCTGAAAGTAGTAATATATACCACATTTCTTCTGCCAGGACCAGTTGGTGATATCCGGGGTTCAGGTCCAGTTCCGAGAACGACCGGGTACCGTTGACGTCAGCTATGATTTTGTCTATTATCTGGGTTATGTGGCCTTCTTTTTGGATGGCTTTGTTTAGGAGCCGCATGTCAATACATTGTCTTATCTTCCCCAGTTGTTTTGGCTTCTCAGCGATAACCATTGGAGAGACCCATGGAGTCAGCCCGACACCTTTTCTATGACTCCTTGTTCTTCCAGTTTTTGCAGTTCGCGCTCCACCAGTGGTTGAAGGTGGAACGGCATCTGGCGGTGTCTGAGTGCCATTGGTGTTATGGTTGGATCTATGTGTAGTTTCATGGGTGGTTGTTTGATGCACCCCAGTCTTTCGAAGAGGTTCGGGAACTGTTCATCAAGTAAGTTGTCCGTTTGGTTTGACTTCATGCTACTCGCGAATGACACTAGACCCAGGTCTTCCACGGAATGACTGCTGATCAGCGTGTCCGCTTCTTAGTTGATGATATGGATTGTTGCCATGATCTAGTTATCTTCTGATTGAATGGGTACTGTCATCCGTCCGCGTAGGAGTAGAGGTGACTGGCTCCCATACGCAAATATTTTGGTGATGGATGATACTACCTGCGGCCTGGGCTGTCAATGATTGTACTACTATAACACCATGACATTCACGGAAGCCCCGGTGTCGATGACCGCCTTTACTTCTGACCCTGCTACATGGATTGTGCATGTCGGTTGCGGTCTCTGGTGTCTCTTTAGCTCTCTTGTGAATTAGATGAGGAACGTTTCCTCTTCTTCGTCCTCTTCGGCAAGGAGTTTTCCACCCGGAAGGTCTTCAAGTCAACAGCATGTGTGAGGGTGGTGCTTGACAGTTGGCATATCATTTTCCTCAGTGGCTTATTGCACTCTGCCTTGGGCATTCTTTTGGCAAACTGAGGCAAAGTGGTTGTGAGGAGCAGTGGGAGCATGTTTGAGCTTGTCCAGGGCAAGCGTTGATTTGCTGTTCTTCCCACCAGCAGTATCTGCATTTGATCTGGTTGGAATGGATGCCCTCTGGGACCATTCCCTCTCTCTTTGGTTCTTACTGCATCTGCTCGCTCCGTCTTGACGACCACGCTCATGTATGACGTCAGTGTCAGCAATATGTCCATCTCGTCAGCTCTAGCAGCAAGTAGGTTGTGCGGACGCGCAAAGATTAGGATGTGTTCTAGGCTTATGTTTGGTTGTCTTAGGACTAGTGCGCGCAACGTCTTATTATGGCATCCCTGGGTTAGCTGGGTTGCGGGTCCCCTTGGGCTGGTCATCAACTGTGCATGTGCTCACTAGCTTCTGTAGCTTGGAATAGAATGTGTCAATAGATTTGCCCTCCTACTGTCTGGCCTGGCGCAGTTTGAATCTCTCGAAATCCAGTTTAGTTGAGGGTCAAAGTGAGCACTGAGTGCTCTTAGAGCGGCATCATAGTCGGTAGGTGGGCCCGTGTTTAGAAGGTTCTTGAATATGAGATAGATTTCTTCCCCACGTAGTGTGGTTGTTTGTTGGGGGCTTGCACGGCCGCTGACTTACAGATAGCCTCGGGCGTAGCTCCTGCTCCACTGCACTGAAGAACTCCGTGAGCAAAGCAGATGACGTGCAGGCTCGCCCCTGCCTTAGTCGCCAGTGTAGAGCCCTATATAATGGAGGGCGAGTCGTGCTTTGCAGGCCTTGCGCAGCGTGATGAAGGATAGACACTGGTTACTAGAGAGGGGCCGGAAGACCTTGAGCAGTCTCCACCTATTTTATTTATAACCTCGGGCGACGCCTGGCCTGCGGGTGAAGTGTGACAATATCCTGAGCGCTGACCTTCCACAGAGCCCACATCGCCTATACAGGCATTGTTGATGTTGGCCCCACCCCAAGCTCATGGCTTTTTAAGGTTCAAGCGACTGAAAGTCCAATAGGGTGATGTATTGTCCCACCTTAAAATGAGATACACCTTTAGCAGGAAGGCGGATCGAGTCCTCAGCACTAATTTGACTGTAAAAAAAGTGGTGCAGAGATGTTGCACTGACAGCAGTTCTTGTCGCGGCAAACAGTAATTGCGATGAAAGACTGCTTTGATTGATCGAAGCTACAAGGAGCAACTAAGCATAGCCTCAAATGTGTACAAAAGGAACGTGAGGGCCAAAGTGAGGTGTTCCTTTGGATTGACATGGGGTTTTGGAGAAAATAAGCGAGTTAGGCATTTTAGGAATCACATCACAACAGGCTATTTGAAATGAGAAGGTTGATCTGGCAAACACAAAAAGCCAAAATGGCTGACATGTAAGCTTCAAACATGCCCACTGCAAGCATTTTATTTATAAAAGAAGGAATGCCGGTGCCCTAAGCTCTGTACATACGCGTACGGCAGGAGCAATTAAATGTTGGCACATTAAATACCACGACCATACTCTTCATTTGTAAAATATTAAGTGCCAGGGCTCTGACCAGGAGGCCAAGGCTGCTTACACCACCTATCGCCCTTGTCATCGCTGCCAAAACAACGACGAACCATCTCTCTCACATATAAATGCAACAGTTCAGATTACTCCAGGTCCCGAAAGCTAAAGGAATGGCTGGGGTGGCAGGTATTAGCAATTTTAATGTATATTGTTTTCCTAAACAACCGTTGTTCTGCTCATCTGTAAATAAGATGAGCAGCGCCACCATGTGGTAGACTGTTTATAAGTATGGTATTGACAATTTGGTCCAGAGCACAGGAGACCAATAAAGTGGTGGTGCTGAGCACAGGAAAGCACCGGCTAAAATTAAACACTGACCATGGCTATAAGTATTAAATCTACCTCATGCCTCTTTAATCAACTACTAAACACTCCCTGGCCCATTATCTCACTTTTGTAGGTTCCTGGTTTCTCACTTTGGGGCAGTTTTTTTTCTTTCTCTTCCTCCATTTTTCAAACGTGTGTGTTTCTCCCTCTCGTGCTCTCTGTAAATATCTAAAGCAGAAAAATAAGTGAGTGTTCAGGGACCCAAAAATTGGTTGGTCATCAGAAATATCTGCTGCTGATCCATCAAAATCCAAAGGCACAAGGCATTCTGTCAAAGGATCTAAGACCCCTTTCCACCCTGTTCCTTTCCCTACCCATGGTGGTCATGTTGTCTAGGAAGACCAGCAGCAACCTCCCCTTATGATCAGCAGAAATGCTTTTAGCGTCAAACAAACTGCTCAAAGCTACACCAGATTGATATGGAGCTGGTACTCCACTGATGACCACAGGCATCTGATCTCCACCTCATGCACCACCAAACCCAGTAGCAACAAGTCAGTCACAACCAATAGGAATGGCTCAGGTAGAGAGTGTAGATAACACATGCTAGGTTGGCATCTGTATGCCACCACTACAGATGCTGAGCAATCTCATGTGAGTTGACAAACGAGGGTAGGAGCCCAAGAAGCCTGAGAACCATCCTCACTGAAATCCATGATTGAGCATGAAACATCAGGATAATATCCTGAATGTCTTATAGTCGCTGAAGTGGAGGAAGCCCCTTGAACATCCTCATGTCCAGGATAGTCCCTATGAAAGAAATAGTCTGTTTAGGACCATGGGGGGCTGTGGCTGGTGGATGGAAAACTCCATGGAATTTTAGAGGTTGGACATTGTCCAGAGGTGTTCTCTGTGACTCACTGTGGTGAGCCCGCCTTGAGCAGCCAGTCTTCGAGGTATGTGAAAAATTGTATCCTGAACTTTAAAGATAAGCTGCACCACCATCACCACTTTCGTGAACACCCAAGTGTCTGAGATGAGGCCAAAAACACAGCAGTGCCAACACCAATGAGAAGCACAGGAAGCATTTGTGAGACTGTAGCATAGGTATGCATTGTAATAGCCCAAGAATACCATCCAGTGCAGAGGTAATTTGCATTAGGGTAAGCATTTTTAAATTGTCCTTCTTCAAGAAGTTTTTCAATGGCTAGCGATAAAGAATATGCCTGAAGCCCCTTCCTCCTTTGGCACAAGAAAGTATCAAAAGCAACATTCTTTGCCTCTTTCCAAGTTCTGCATTCATTAGATGACACCATTTGGGAGAAATACTTGACTTCCTACATTAAAATTGACGCATGGTCTTCAGAAGTCTGTACAGACGGAAAATAAGGAGGGGGCTAAATGAAAGGGAGGGCATAGCACCTTTGAACAATTTGTAATACCCACGGTCTGATGTGATAGATTTCGAGCTGGGGATGAAATATCAGATTTTGCCGCCAACTTGCTGACTGCGAGTCTGAGAGAGCAAATAAAAAGAATCGGGCCACTGGAATTTGGGGAGAGGCAGTAGAAGACAGCTGACCCTGCTGGTGTGAATGTTCCACTACAGCGAAAAGTCTGGGTCAGCGTCTGCATTGGCAGAGGAGTTTGGCTGTTTAGAAGCCCCTAAACCTTCTATATTGTTAATGCAGTTGGTGGATTGGAGTCAATAATCATGCTGTGGCTTAAATATCTTTACATCGAACTGTTACCAAATGAGCCTTCTTCATGAACTGCCTAGAGCTATCAAAGGGCATGGCCATGAAGGTTGCCTGGACATCCCCAGCGAATCCAGTTACTTGCATCCATGCGTGCCCTCTAAGCACCACAATAGCCTGTAGATTCAGTGATGTCCAGATCAGCTGGCAGTACATATTTTGCTGCATCCTAAATCTTTTCAGCAAGTGATGCATTGAGGTCCACCAAAATTTGCTACCCATCCCCACAATACATGGTTGTACCTCCCCAGATGAAACACTGCGTTCAAAAAGCATGAAGCCAGACTTGCAGAGGAAAATAAATTCTTACCAAAAGTGTCAATACACTTGCATTCCCTGTCTGGGTTTTTAAAAGGAAGAGTGTTGGAGTCCACTTTGTTTATTGGCGTCTGTTCTACAACTCTTTTAGGCACACAGTGTCTCATTAGAAAATTAGGGTCGCTAGGATCCAGTCTGGGTTAACTGGCCACAGGTTGACTGACCAGAAGACCAAGCATGTTTTTGACCAGAGAGTCATGAAATGGCAACAGGAAACTCTGATGAAACTGAGCCTGGTTGGACTAATACAGTTAGTAAATTTGATTTAATCTCAACAGTAGGCAGCTGCAAATATAAAACGTTTACTGCTCTGTGCATTTCCACTGTGAAAGAAGCACTTTCTTCCATTGGTGGACCAAGTGGCAAGTCCAGTTCAGTTCCTGGTTGAGATCCAATGGCATTATGTAGGTCCATGCAAAGTGTTTTATCTGTAAGGTGAGGGGGAGAAAACTGTCTGCCCATCAGCGTCATGGGGAATGTTGTAAATTGGTTCCGCCCACTCAGCCCACCAGGATTTTTCACTTTTGATACCCAGGGTTTTTGACATTTAATGTGGATGAGTCTCGCTGCCTAAGTCTCACTCACAGCAAATTCACGGTAATTCAATTGAGTGTTTTTATTACCAGTGCCCATCTTTTAAGGTAAGGGTGCTGCAGGACAGCTGCAATGGTAAGGGGCACTGGGCTGGTTACACATGAACGTGTGTCTGCACATGTGCGGGCTGTGTGTGAGAGACTTACGGTGTGCTTAGCACAATAACTGCATAAGGTAGCCTGTCACAAAACAAACTGTAAGGACAGGCTCTGACTTGGGATAGGCCTTGTATCATTTGTGGTCATTCATAGAAAGGTCAGTAGGGTTTACTGGAAATCTGTAGTGCTTTCAATGTATTATACATATTGGTGAAATCTCCCTTAGTGTGCAGTTTCGCACCACTTAGGCCTACACCGTCTAGCACAGTTTCAAACTCTGGTAAAACATGCAGCTGAGCTTGATTTTGCAGTCTCTAATGACTTACATGTATATCTTATGGATTGTCAAGTATAGTCCTATTTCTCTGGCTTTGCTCATAATCAGATTCCAGGCCTTTGTCCCACCTGCTGGGCAAAGTTAATTTCTCTGTTCCGAACAAAGGCCTCTCCCCACAAAAGGAGCTATTATCACGGACTTACCCAGTTCCGGGGAGACGAAAAGGTTATGGGGTAAATTTGCATCGGATAATCAGCTGTCATACTTCACCTGGGTTCGGTCAGCACAGACCCATTTAAAGGAGGAAGCCCAGACATCTGGAGCATACAGAGGAGGGGCCTTTTAAGTTTGGGTGGGAGGGGATCTGGGAGTGATGTCAGCTAGGCATGGAGCAGGGAAGTTTTTCACAGAGAAAACTCGACAGCACCATTTGGTATAGTCTCTGAATGTTGTGCAGGAAGATTGGGACATGGGTGGAGGGATGATGTGGCATCCTAGAATGGGTCAGGGGTGCCAGACATCCAGAACTTTCCACCCAACTTATAAACCCTTGCACAAAGGAGAGCCAGGGAACAAGACTCTGGACCTAGAAAATGACGACAGCAAAGTAATGTTATTTTATAAGGAACTTCTAACACCCCTCCAATGTGGGGTGCCTCAGGGCTCCTCCCTGAGCCCCACATTGTTTAACATCTACATGTCCCCATTGGAGGAGGTCGTCACCTTGTTCGGAGTGAGCATCGTCAGTTATGCGGATGACACACAACTAGTTGTCTCCCTATCCCACCCTAGTCAACAACCTGCTGACTTATTCAACTGCTTGACACAGATACAAGGGTGGATGAACAGTTCAGCCTTAAAACTGAATGGTTCAAAGACGGACATTCTCCTTCTGGGTCAGAAAGGACTCACCTTCCCCCAGAACATCTGGCCACCATGTCTGGGCCCCCCCCCCCCCAGACCCAAAACAGGAAGTAAAAAGCCTGGGTGTATGGATTGAAACCGACCTTTCATTCACCACCCAAGCAAAAAAAGAAGCCGGTACTTGTTTCGGGCTACTGAAATCAATGAGAAAGATCCTGCCCCTACTTCCACTCACCTCGCAAAGACTTCTCATCCAAGGCCTTATTCTTTCCAGGCTTGATTATAGCAACTCAATCTATCTGGGCGCACCCGAAGCTACTCTGAACAAACTACAGAGAATCCAAAATGCGGCTGCCCGGATCCTCACTAACACCCCTGCCAGAGCTTCAGCCAAACCTGCACTGAAGCTCCTTCACTGGCTCCTAGTGAAGGAACGAGTGATATTCAAAGCCTTATGCCTGGCGCATAAACTTCTGCTGAATCAAGGCCCCCCCATTCTTAGGAAATTCATAAAACCATACAAAGCCCCAAGATCCCTCCGATCGGACAAGGAGTCCCTTATCATCCTTCCCAGATTCAAGAAAGCTCGCACGGGTGGAAGACGCTTCTCGGTCCACACCGCACACCTCTGGAATGCTCTCCCCCGAGACCTGAGAAAAGAACCTAACTACTTACGTTTCAGGAAACGGCTGAAAACTCACCTGTTCCCTTAACTTAACTATCTCCCCTTCTGAACCTGTCGCTCCCCCCCCCTTTGCCCCCGGACCCACAGATGTAGGGATCTTCAGCGCTGGGATACCTCAGGGTGACTACGCGCTCTATAAAAATTTTTAATAATAATAATAAAGTGCTCGCTTACCGAACAGTTACATGGAGTTGGGTGCACTAGCAGCACAACAGGAATGCAGTTAAAAGTAGGCTTGTCTGGGGGCGTGGCCAACTGCCGAGCATGGCGGCAGCTTAACCAGGGAGCTCCGCGAGGCATTCCGGCCCGCATAAAAATCCGAATGCCCATCCGACCAACAACCTGCCTGAAGGGGTGAAATCGGCCCCGGGGACCAGAGCGACGCAGAAAGAATCGCTTCCAGCGGCAATCCGGCACCGAGAAGTGCCCCGTCCGTCGATGGGGAGGAGCGGCCTGTAGAGACTCGGAAGCACCGGCCCTGGGTGCGGAGACGAGCCGACCGGAAGTGCACCTCACCCGGCCGGGGAAAAACGGAAATAGCCGGCGACCGGTCCGCCCTGAATACCAGTGAGCTCAGCCTCGGCGCCCATACGGCACTACACCTGAGAGCGCACTTCGCCCAAGACGCCGATTGCAGCAAGGTCAGTGGGGGACCCACACATCATCGGGGAAGCACCCCAACGAAAGCAGCGCGAGCAGGCAGACGGCGCCTACATCGGCGAGCCCTCCCCCCACATCACTAAAAATCGCCCCGGACTGCCACTGACCAAGGGGGCTGCCCACACTATCGAAGCACCAGCCTCCGGAGGTGCATTGCGACCGCCATAAACATCGGTGCGCTCCACGTGCAGGAGTGGCAGTACACGGAGTCAAAGACCTCCGAGCAGAGCAAGGACAGTCCCTATACTGCTTTTAAAGGCAGCAGCAGACTAGCCGCACTACGGGCTGAAGCGAGCCTGAATCCTGCTCTCCCAACCGGCTGCATTAACGCTCTACAGCGGGGGAAGGTCTGCATAGACGCGGGCAGCGCCAGTAGGACATCATGGCGGGCAAGAACACGAGGAGCACGTCGGCAACGCAATCGAAGCTGGACAAATTTGCCTACACCCACACCGGTCATTCGCAGGGGCCTGGTCGGCACTCAGCCGGAGCCACGTCTGACGCCAATGGGACTGGGAAAGTCACCCTGGAGGCCATCATGAGAACCCTCACAGACGTACAGGCCACAGTCGGTACAATCTCCACGGAGGTGACCCTGCTTCGTGCAGACTTCAAGAAGATATCGGAGAGGGTGGCACAAGTAGAGGTGGTCACGAAATCTCTTATTGAGGACACCTCGGACCTGCAGGTGGCAATGGAACGACTCGAAAAGACCACCAAACAACTTCAGGAAAAGCTGGACGACCAGGAAGGACGCTCCAGAAGGAACAACGTCCGTATTTTGGGCCTTCCGGAATCGGAGGGGAAGGGGGCCATGGACCTGTATATAGAGGACCTTATCAAGACCAAATTGCAGCCTAAAGGGCTATCAGCCTTCTTCTCCGTTGAAAGGGCACACCGAGTCCCCGGAGGTACACCACAACCAGGGGCCACACCACGACCAGTACTGGCCAGACTCTTCAACTTTCGGGATAGAGACGCCATTTTGCAAGCGGCCAGGGTGGCCCCGCCAGTGAAGATACAAAACTCCACGCTGGCGTTCTTCCCGGACTACACTGCCGAGGTGGCCAGGCGGCGAAAATCCTTCAATGCAGTAAAAAAGACTCTGAGGGACAGGGAATTACCCTACTCGATGCTGTTCCCCGCTAAACTGCGGATTGTGGCCGAGGGAAGGACGTGGTTCTTTGACAATCCCGAGGTAGCGCGAGAATGGCTGGACGGCTGGAGACCGGCGGGCAAACCACAACGCCCGCGCAAAGACCGCCAAGATCACCGTAAGGAGAAAACACCGGAGCATCGCACGCCCAGCCCGACCACTGAACAGGGAGCCGCCGGGGGACTGGACTCCGATCTTGAAAGGGATCCCTTTGACTCGGGACAGCCTAACAGGGGATGATGGAGCACGCTGGAAGCATCAAGCACTGATCACTACACTTGGGACCTTGGGCCGATGGAACCGAGTAGGGCGGGTTCAGGCCGGTGCCTGTAGGGGACTCACCAACCCCACAAGCAAGTAAGACTAGATAGGGGGGGGAATCAAGCACTCTGCCAAGTTGGGGATGCGGGCGGGGATTCGTCCGTGGTGCAGGGGAGCAGGGAGGGGGGGATGGGTTGGGGGTTTTGAAGTTCGAGTTACAGTTAAGTTACACGGTCACTGTCATCACTATTGCGATCTCACGGAGCATACAGACCCCACACACTATGGGGGGCGTGCACCTCCTCCACACTCTGGTATCATTCTCCTCCTGACAATGGAGACCTTGATTAAATCATACTCATGGCACAACATAATCAGGCTACGCCAGCGATGGGTACCCAGGCGACGACTATAACGCCCCCACTGAAGCTCCTTACTTGGAATGTTAGAGGGTTGGGAGACAAAATAAAACGGGGTTTGGTGCTGCAAACAATTAAGCGCGCTAAGTCCGACCTGGTGCTGCTACAGGAATCACATTTAGCGGGAACCACCTGTAAGGCCCTGAATAGGCGTGGTTACACCATGGCGGTGCATTCCGAGTTCACCTCGGGCTCCAGAGGCACGGGGATTCTCCTCAAAAACAGCTCCCCCTTCCTGGTCACTGGCCACAAGACGGATGACCAAGGCAGGTTTGCAGCACTC